>NC_090447.1:609209069-609858680 GCF_031143425.1 Pleurodeles waltl
CCTCCTATGTCTTCAGGAGAAGATCTAGCCCCAGTAGAGTTGGAGAAGATGACATCAGCATTAAGCTAATGCATCAGTATGCAGGTATTTTGTTATTTCTCCCTCTTCTAGCTCCTCGTCATCGCTATAGTCATCTTGAATGGTGAGTGGAGGAAGTTGCCTTGCTGGATGGAATTGCCCAGTGTTTAGATCGGGCTAGTTAGGGAAAAACCACTCGGAGTGTGCTGAGAGATGATGTAAGGGCAGGCATTGCCTGAGAAGGGGGATATACTGTTCCGCACTGACAATGGCTAACTCATTGGGGTCTGAATGTAGTCACTGGAAGCATGCTTTCAAATGAGCAAGGGGCCCCACCCACCTGAAGGTGGCATACGTCATCATTGGGGTAGGTGCTACAAAGCCTAACGGCCCACAAGAGGCTTTGTCAGAGATATGTTAATCGCTAATGGATGACTGGGGGTATGCGGTCCTAGTCTCTTGCATGTAAAGGTATACTTTGTGATGTAAGATCGAGTTGGTGTACCTGGATCCTAATCTGTGGTTGGCATGTTTTATGCCTCAAATATGTCGAAGAAAGATCAGGTGGCAGTTCACCGGGACCTTTATAATGGCATACCTAATTGACTATAGGGGACTGGAACCTAAGTATGTGTCTATTTACTCACCCTGGTGGATTAGTGTGGTAGTCCACCTCAAATCAGATTTGTTTGAAAACACTCATATCATTGCATGTGTGCTTCATGTTAAAACAGTGACCTACTTGAAAAATTCTAATAAAACACAAACACTATAAGTATATAACGATTAAATCATGTCAAAGTACATTACAATCAAATGTTGACCAGTGCTTAATCCACCAACAAACAGAACAGGTGTGGCCAGTGAAAATCAATGCAAACAGGAAAAACGTGTGTGCTGTGAAGAAGATATGTTGGTGTTTCATTAGTAGTTTCCCAAAACACTATTAACATATTAGCTGTGTCACCCTCCAATTTACTGGTAAGGTACCCTTGGAAACCTAGGTATGTCTCTTAGTAACAGCTGTGGGGAGACATGTTCCCTGACAAAGTACTTAGTACAGATGACATACTTATCAAGGATAATACATGCGAGTTAGGCACTGAATCTCCCATGGGTAGGGTTCAATTACTTGTGCTCCATGGATCAATGGCATAGTAATCTACCCCTGTCCTCGCATCCAGAGAAGACTTGGTGGCAGACCAGAGTCCATTTCCTGGGAGGGGAAAGATACATAATCATCAGTCAGTAGCCTAGAACTGGAAACAGAGTACAACATCCTCGTGGAATGCCATGGGGATGTAGTGGTGATCGTAAGTCAGCACTCCCAGGGGAGAGCCAGGACTTGCTGGTCTATTGTCACACTCTCAGTAATGTGAGGCGTTGCTTAGCAACCTGCGGAGCAGGACCAAAATGCATCTGAAACAGAGTGTAAATGTCACAGTCAAAGTTAGCAGCAGATTGATCACGGTCCGTTTATTTGTGACATGCTTTGGTTGTCAGGGAAGTGCCATTGTTTCTCTAGGGCTGGTGGCTGAAAGGTATCTGGAAACAGCAGTACAGGGATTACCCTACAAAACTGAGTGGATAAAATCACCATACTTGAAATATGTCAAGATAATGAACTTTTGTGAAAAGGAAAATGTACAGGAGAACTTGTATGCCTCAAAAAGGAGCAGTCTAGAACGTTGTTCATAATAGCGGTAAGTAAGGGATATATAAATGAACCTGAAATCTACTATGTCAGGAATGGTTGTATGAGCAGCAAGTCAATGGAATGTGCCTAGATTATAACAGATGGGCAGGGAGGTAGGGGGAGCAAGAAGACAATAGCTATTGAACCCCAAAATGTGGTAGACCACAAGAAGTTGTCTATGTATGGGATGAACCCATATGGCAGTTGTTGTCCTGAACAGTTGACTCATGAACCCAAATGGGAGAAGTTGTGCAGTCCTGGACAGTAGAGTTATAGGGGTATTGGTATTGCTGGTACGCTTGAATGTGAAAAGTGGTTTTTCATTTTTGGTATACTCGCTGTTAAGAATCAATTACATATCAACCACTTTTTGTTAATTGTCTTCTTTACCAGATTGTAAGTGGCGGTGAACACGTTAACACGTCAGCTTTTGTTTATCTTCTCTTTGGCATGGTGTTAGGATTGCTTCCATATGATTAGCACGTGCCTGTTTGCTAGCAGTGTTGACAATCTTACTCGGGTAGTTGCAATCGAACAATTTCCTTGCTAGAGTATCAGATTGGTTTTCAGAAGTTGTCATTTAGTTACAGTTCCGTCACAGTCTCAGGAACTCGCCAAAGGGGAGGCTGGTCCTCAGGGCTAGTGTGGTGATGGCTGCCAAATAGGAAAAGGCTATAATTGCCTGTTGCTTTGTGAAAGGTCCTTTACTTTACCTGTCCCTTCTCTATCAATATCATAAGGTCGAGGAAGGCTATTTCTTTGTCAGAGGAAGCAGAATTGAAAATGAGGACTAGATTAAAGCTGTTGATCCAGGTGGTGAATTCTGGAATGCCAGTGGTGTCGCCTCTCCAGATGATGATAATATCATCTATGTACCTTCGCCATAGTTGAATTCTGGGGTGGTATGGGTTGGAGAGGTCAAGAATAGGCTTCTTCTATAAACTACATCGAGGACTGATCCAAACTCTAAGGGGACAAGAACCCCTCCAGGTAGACATACTGGCTCTGGCATTGGGTCACTCCTTGAGCCTTTGTGATTATTTTTTGAACCACCGGGTAGAGAAGGCACTGACTCCCTTGAGGGACACCAAGGACATCCTGAACCTCATCAAAACCATCAACACCAGAGGGAACATAGACCTTTTAATCACTCTTAATGTAGAAGCACTATACACAAACATAACCCAGGATGCCACCCTTGTAGTCATTGAAGAAACACTGAGGGAACCAACACAGGACCCTTTGACCACTATCAACTTTATCATGGCATGTGCCGCATTAGCCTTAAAATAAAATTTCTCCCAATTTGAAGATCAGCTGTTCCTCCAAAGCCAGGGAACTTCGATGGGCAGTACACTAGCTCCTAGCCTTCAAGAAGGTTATTCTTGACCTTTGGCCAGTTCCTTAGATCGAGACGGAACTGCAGCGAAATGACAACTTTTGAAAACCAATCGGATACCCTAGCAAGGAAAATGCAGGGTTTCAACTACTCGAGTAAGATTGTCAACACTGCCTGCAAACAGGCATGTAATAATCATAGGCAAGCAATCCTAGGACCATGCTAAAGGGAAGACAAACAAAAGCTGACAAGTGTCACTACGTTCACCTCCACTTCCAATCTGTTGAAGAAGACAATCAACAAAAGGTGGTTGATTCTTAACAGGTGGGACACCAGAATTGAAAAAACACTTTTCACATTCAAGTGTACCAGCAATATCAGTGACCTCGTGCTACACACCACACCTCGGCAGACGGGCATACCTAAAAGTGTCACCACAACCTGGGGTCTAGCCCCGTGACATGACATTACCACTGTGGGCGATGCAGTATATGCCACTTGACAACCATCACTAAAGAAGCTGACCTCCTGGGCATAAGAGAAAAATCGAAACTGTTGAAACACCCCATCTGTCAGACAAAGAATTGTATCCATCTCATTTCCTGCCTATGTGGCCATAGGTACAGAGACATGACCACCAAGCCAATCAAGACACGGATTAACGAACACCACAGCAATATTAGGTGCTGTTGTCTTACCACAAAATTGTGCACCCACTACTTTGCGGTCAATCACACTCCAGATGACATGAGTTGGATCATATTGGAGACTATACAAGGGGACAACATACCCTTCAGTCTCTTTGAGAAAGAACAACAGTGGGATTTTAAGCTCAAGATGTACACCACTGATGAGATCCTGTGGGTTGAGATCAGTAACTAATTGTAACCCTCAGTCACACCGCAAAATTGTAGGGCCCTACCCTGTCCCCCCCATGACTCTACTGTCCAGGACTGGACAACTTCTCCCATTTAGGTTCATTACTCGACTTCCCAGGACTGGACAACCACTCCCATAGGGGTTCATCCCATAAATAGATAGATGTGGTCCAAATCTACCACATTTTGGAGTTCAATTGCTATCTTCTTCTTGCCGGAACTAAATGAGGTAATTTCCAATCCCCCCCCCCCCCCCCCACCTATCTGTTACGATTTAGGCACATTCGATTGACTTGCCGCTCATTCAACCACCCCTGAAATAGTAGTTTTAAGGTACATTTATTTATACATCACTTACCTCCATTATGAACGTACACTGCCCCTTTTTTAGGCATTCTAGTTCTCTGGAAAAAATTTCCATTTTTTTAAAACATTCATTATCTTGACGGCTTTCAAGTACAGTGATTTTATCCATTCAATTTTGAAGTGCAATTCCCCGTACTCCTCTTTCCAAATAACTCTAGGCCGCCCGCTCTAGGGAAACTATAGCACTTCCATGACAACCAAGGCATGTTACAGAAGAATGGGCCACAATCAGTCTGCAACTTTGACAGCATTCAGGCTTTATTTTGAACGCATCTCGGTCCGACTCCAAAGGTTGTCAAGCAAAGCCTCACATTACTGAGAGCGCATCAATAAACCGACATGTCCTGGCTCTCCCCTGGGAGTGCAGAGTTACGATCATCACTACGTCCTTGTGGCATTCCACAAGGACATTGCACTTTGTTTCCAGTTCCAGACTACCTCCCGATGATTAAACTTTTTTTCCCCTCCCAGGGTCTTTAAAATGGACTCAGGTCTGCCACCCAGTCTTCTCTGGATGAGAAGACGGGGTAGGTTAATACGCCGATGATCCCCAGAGCACAAGTAAGTGAACCCGACCCATAGGGGATTTAGGGGGTCATTATCACCCTGGCGGCACTGTCCTGCCACACAGGCGGTGGTGGCCAGACCACCGAAAGCGGGGCAGTGCAGGACCGCCAAATTATGACCATTGTAGTGAACTGGCTCCATCGCAGTGAGTTCACCACCTGAGGGGTTGGACCGCCAGGCCAAAGGTGGACCACCTTCGGCCCGGTGGTCCACCTAACATCGCCCGCGGTATAATGAGTATCCTTACCACCAGGGATTCCGTGACAGCAGCCCTGCCATGAAAGTCCTGGCAGTAAGGATACTGGAGATAGGAATACTAATTCCTGTCACCACTACAGGACTCCCCAAACTCCCTCCCTGTAGGAGTCACCCCCACCCCTGACCCCATCAGGGGCCACCCAGCCTCCGCCAAGCAGCAACATCCCCCTCCCCTGATCCCCATACTGACCACCCGATCCACGCACGCACACACCTCACATAGAGACGCACACATCCACACATATATACATACAAGCACACATCCTCACATACATCCACACATCCACACTCACTCATTCACACACACATGGCCACAACACTGCCTCCACCCTCTGCATACATGCATTCACACAAGCACACAGACACCTGCACACACGGACACAAACACACACAACACCATCCCCACCCCAACATTCACACACACAACACTCAACACCCCCCGCCTGTTGGTCGATCACCTTACCTGGTGGTCGTCAGTGAGGGATCGGGGTCCATGGGCCTGCTCCGCAGACATCGCCACCACAACACCACCACGTTGATTACAAACTTGCAATACATCGGTGTTTGACTTTTCATCCTTGGCATGGTCTCCCTTAACTTTTTGCCTCTGTTTCCCATGGTATTGATGTGGGTTGGACTCTGATTTTGCTGTTTTTGTTACTCTGGGCACTTTACCACTGCTAACCAGTGCTAAAGTGCAAGTGCTCCTTTACAAAATATGTATGTAATTGGCTTACCCATGATCGGCATATTTGATTTATTAGTAAGTCCCTAGTACAGTGCACTAGAGGTGCCCAGGGCCTGTAAATCAAATGCTACTCGTGTGCCTGCAGAACTGGTTGTGCCACCCACATAAGTAGCTCTGTAATCATGTCTCAAACCTGCCACTGCAGTGTCTGTGTGTGCAGTTTTAACTGTAAATTCGACTTATCAAGTGTACCCACTTGCCAGGCCTAAACCTTCCCTTTTCCTACATGTAAGGCACCCCTAAGGTAGGCCCTAGGTAGCCCCAAAGGCAGGGTGCAGTGTATGGTTAAGCTAGGACATATAGTAATGTGTTTTATATGTCCTGACAGTGAAATACGGCTAAATTCGTTTTTCACTGTTGCAAGGCATGTCCCTCTCATAGGTTAACATGGGGGCAACATTTAATTAATCTGATTAAAGTATAGATTCCCTTTGGGAGCGGATGGACATGTGGAGTTTGGGGTCTCTGAGCTCACAATTTAAAAATACATCTTTTAGTAAAGTTGGTTTTAAGATTGTGTGTTTGAAAATGCCACTTTTAGAAAGTGAGCATTTTCTGGCTTATACCATTTCTGTGACTCTGCCTGTTTGTGGATTCCCTGTCTGGGTCAGTTTGACAGTTGGGCTGGTTGCACCTCACACTAGACAGTGACATAAAGGGAGCTGGGGTGTAGCCTGCATATCCTAATGAGCCATCTGTGCTAGGAGGGAGGGGAGGAGTGGTCACTCACACCTGAAAGGGCTGTGCCTGCCCTCACACAATGCAGTCTCCAACCCCCTGATGAGTGTCTGGGGCCTGGCCAGGGCAAGGCAGGATTTCACATTTACAAGAGACTTTATTTGAAGTACGCCTACTTCAAAGGAGAAATTGGGTATAAGAAGGGCACCCAAAACCACAGACTTTAGAATACTTCTGGAAACAAGAGGAACCTCTGCCTGGAGAAGAGCTGAGGAAGAAGAGCTGCCCTGCCTGTGACTGTGCTTTGTGGAGCTATCCTGCAATTGCTGCTTCTGCCAGAGTAAGAGGGCAAAGACTGGACTTTGTGTGCCTTCCATCTTGTGAAGAAATCTCCAAGGGCTTGATTTAGAGGTTGCCTCCTGTTGTTTGAAGTCTCAGGGACAGCAAAGACTTCTCTCTGCCAGCACCTGGGGTCTCTGGAGAGACTCCTGCTCTGACAAGTGGTGCCCTATCCAGTCCCTGGGCCCTTGGAAGGAAAGCTGGTGGAAATTCAAGGAAATTGACTTCGGACGACTTCAGACCAACGCCGCTGCTCAATCCGGTGACGCCACCTGCACCCGACTCCATGATCATCGCTGGAACGCGACGACCTTCGCAGGCCTGACATCGCTGCAGCCCCACCGAAGTCCACGACTCCGTGGAAGTCGCCGCACCACATCGTGACCGACGCCGCTCGAAGTGCGCAGATTCAACATTTCGCACAGACGCCACGATCCCCGACTTCGCGCATCGGCTCGTTTTCATTTCTTCACCAAGGTACTGTACCTGGGGGTCTACGCGACTCCGTGTCCGGCGCCGCTGATGTCAGATTGTTGGGAACGACTCCGTTACGACGCTGTGTTAACACCTCATCTAAGCATTTTGTGTTTCTAAGCGCTATTTTTTTGTTTCATCTTTAAAAATTCATAACTTGACTTGTGTATGTTGGATTTTTGTCGTTTTGGTCTTGTTTTGTTTAGATAAATATTTCCTATTTTTCTAAACTGGTGTTGTGTCATTTTGTAGTGGTTACATTAAGTTATTGTGTGTGTTGGTACAAATACTTTACACCTAGCACTCTGAAGTTAAGCCTACTGCTCTGCCAAGCTACCAAGGGGGTAAGCAGGGGTTAGCTGAGGGTGATTCTCTTTTACCCTGACTAGAGTGAGGGTCCTTGCTTGAACAGAGGGTAACCTGACTGTCAACCAAAGACCCCATTTCTAACAGGCGGGCGGTGTTGTGATGATGTGGTGGTGCCAGCGGAGCAACCTCAACTAAACAGCTGACCGCCAGTATGGCTCCTGGTGGCTCATATGGCGGTCTCAAGACCGCCATCACTGGCGGTCTCCTGGCCGGCGTGACTTCGACAGTCAACTGTTTTAACCGCTAAAGTCATAATGGGGGATCTTAGTGTCCAATTTGCATGTATTATCCATGATAAGTATCTCATTTTTACTAATTACTTTCTCAATGGACATGACTCTCCACAGCTATTACTAAGAGAATTACCTATATCATAGATGCCTGTATGATGTAAGATACATTCTCGTTTTCCAAGGGGATCTTACCTGGAAATTAAAGGGTGAAAAAGCTAATCTGGTAATACCTTTTTAGATAATTACCAATGAATCCCCACATATGCTCTCCACAGCGAACACTTTTCTCTTGTTTGCAGTGATTTCCACTGGCCACACCTGTTCTGTTAGTTGGTGGATTATGCACTGGTCAACATTTGATTGCAGTGCACTGTGATATGATTTTAATAGTTATTTACTTTTCATGTGTTTTCATTTTCTAATTCATGCAGTTCACTGTTTTAACGTGCAGCAAGCATGCAATGACATGAGTGTTTTCAAACAAATCTGATCTTAGGTGGACTACCACACCATCCACTTGTGTGAGGAAACCCAGACACACACTGTTAGGTTCTAGACCCCTACAGATGATTATGTATGCCAATATAAGGGTCCTGATGAAATGCAATGAGAATGTTCTTCGACATATTTGAGGCATGAAACATGTCCACCACAGATTAAGAGCTAGGTACACCAGCTTGATCTTACATCACAAAGTATAACTTTAGATGTAAGAGACTAAGACCATACTGTCTAATAGTCTCTCACTCTGTTTGTAACACATCCTCAACATAGTCTTGGAACCCTATTAAACAGGCAGCTCTACGAGGTCTAATGGAAATTTTAGTTCACACTTTTTTTCCAATCTTCTAAATCACTGACTGGAAATTCGCTCACACCTCAGTCATCCATTGTCGATTAAAAGATCTCCCTCTCGGGGTCCTGTTGGGCATTGCAGGTGCAGGCCCAATGAGGAGCAAGCCCTATGATAAAGCATGCCACCTCTGGGTGGGTGAGTGCACGCCCTCAGTGACTATATTCAGAATCCACTGAGAGTCTGCTGTATTCATTGCGGTACAGTATACCACCCCCACCTCCTGTTTCATGGTTCAAGATTGGAGGAGACTGTATACTGGACTGAAATTCTCCTCCTCCTTCTTTATATAGATGATTGTCAGAGAAGGTACTGACTGAGCACTTGACTCTGTAAACCACTTATAGTAGTCTGCTAACATATGTTGCAGAGCCTTAACCAGAGATGCTGGCTCCTGAATCATTTGCTCTTGGCATAGCTGTTCTTCATCATATGTGCCATACTCGTAATGTTCTGTAAAAGCATCTACTGGTCCTGGATTTTCATATCCTTCTCAAAAAGAGTAGTCTTTCTTCCAATGCGTGTTTCCTCCTGATCAAAGTTTTGGCATTTTACATGGAGATGAGTGCGGTGATATGCCAGTCCAAAGGTTCCACCATCATTTGATTCCTCAATGTCCAGTAAGTGCACAATTGGTGAAGGAGAAAACTTACTGGAGGAGGTGTGCTCAAGCACAAGAGTGACTTATATGCCCTTTTCTGTAAGGACGCATAACCTCCTTTGTTCTCGTGAACAGTTTCAGCAACAGTTACATCGCTGATTCCTGCAACGTTAATGAGGATTTTGACACCGTCATCTGTCTCACCTTGATCAGCAATGCAGCTGTCAATAGTGTAATCAATGTTGTTTAAGTCATGAAAGTCACCAAGGATACCGTTGTCGTCACCGTACCCGTCAATGGTGTTGATGTCAGTCATTGTTTTTGTACACTATTTCTTTGTAGGTATCTTCTTTGTTGACGAGGCATTCATCAACACCTTCTTTATCCTAGAAGAAGTTGAAATTTTGAAAGGTGCTGTTGGCTCCAATCCGGAAACTTCTAAGCTTGCTGAGGTAGATGAATGTTTTTTACTTTCTCGTTTCCCTTTTTCTGAAGTAGGGCTACTATCCATAGGCCTTTTTCTCAAGACCTTTTTAGACCTTTCTGGAGGGCTCCTGAGAATACACTCTTATTTGGGATTTCTTGTGAGGTAAAGATGTAACCTGCCCTTAATTTCCTGATGATGTAAGTTTCTTTGCCTTTTTCTTTTGCAGTCAAAGCAAGAGCCCGTCCACTCTGTGTTCACGAGTCTTTGCTGGAAATGTTCAACAGACTTTACAGTCCTTAGGAACATGATCTGGATGAAGGTAGTAAATATATTTCTTGTGGGGGCCCTCAGAATATAATATCATAATATAATACATGGGCTAAAAAGGCTTTTTTAGTATACTCTGACATGTTTTTTCCTGTCAGAATTGACTCCTAGGCAACTGTGTTCTGAAGATGTAGCTAAGTAAAGCTGAATCAAAGGTAAGCAACTGAACACATTTAACCTAAAATCAGTGAAACTGAGCAGAGTTCAGGAGACTAACTCACACATGGATCTGCAGTAAGATATCTGAGGTATATTGCCCTTGAGGGGAAGAGTGCTTCATGAGCTGCTTCCTGATTGGCTGAATATTTGTTATTGTTTACTTATTTAGGCTATGTTGTAGACTGCTTTTCTTTGTACTGCTTGTTATAATTACCATGGGATTTCTACCTCGACAATGGAAAAGATTCAAGCTTGTGAATCTATGAAGAATTCAATGCTGGTGAACTACAGTTGTTTCATGTACTCTATTGTGGGTGGATGTGGGCATTCGGGATCAATCCTGATCACAATAGAAACAACCATTCTCAAGGAAAAAGCTAAGGGAGTGCTTTCAGGTATGCCTGCATGTATCCCTGCTTGTATCCCTCAACACATGAATATGTGGGAGTCAATCAAATTGGATAGACATTACTTTTTTGGAGTTTAAATCAGTCTGTTGAAATAAATCTGCCTGTTTTCTGGATGATAGCACGCATTTCCACCTTTGACTCAATAGATGACAGATCTTGTGAATAAAACCTGCATGCCGGTTCATATAGAACATGGTTGTTGCCATCATACTCAATAATTACTTGGGATGGGATAAAAGCATGATAAGTTGCCCTCAAATCCAGCATTCTAATGTGGAGAAAAAGGTCCAAAGGAGAGGCAAGCATGTTCAGCTGATGTTGACCAATATTGACTACAAAACCATAGTCCAATAAATCAAGAGGGCGGAGGGGGGTCCAAATAGAAAGGACATGTGTAGAGTCCTTGCTTTACCTCTATGGGGGAGAGGAGGGGTCCACTCTTCGTGGTGTTTGTATACATGTGTGTGTTTGTGTCTGTGTGCATGTGTATGTTCTGCAGCTCAGCAATGGTAATGATGGAGTGTGGAATACATGTATACATGACACATTGTGTGAAAATATGTTTATTCTTCTCTGACAGTTAAGCCAGATGAAAGATGGAGAGTGAACTGTGAAGTGACGCTGCTCCTGTTGAGGTGTCCTGCTGTATAACTTGCAAGGAAGAAGAAGAAGTAGAAAATAAGAACCCTTTTCTACAGGTCTGCTGCCTGCGTCTTGTCTGGATTCATATGAGGAAACCAGCAGACATCATTACATCCAAGTTTCGTTTTTAATGCATGATTTTTAGAATCCCAAGACCAGTAGTTTCTGCAGTTCTTCTAGAGGCTCCTGTGACACCAAGTGGAGGCAGGAGGTGTGGAGCACAGGAGAGGAAGCTGGAAAAAAGGACAGAGGAAGTTGCAGATGCCATGATCCCCAACACAACTTTGCGAAGATCCAGGGATTTTGGTTCATGGCCTCTAGACTCACAGATGTAATAAGAATAGTCCAGAGATAAGGGTATTGTTTGTTGGTAAAACTGAAAAACCCCTATTAACAAAAAAGACCTATCCTTATGGGAAGAAATATCCGGGCCATGGAAAGGTTTCTTAGACTAGGAACCTAAAGAAAGACAGAATGATTTGAAACAGGCCTGGCACTTCACATCCACCCTAAAGCGTATACCCGAGCAGTTCTATTAACATGACCAAGGGAAAAGCCCAGCAGATGTAAGGGAGTCAGTAGGCCCATGGCTAAGATTGCCTGGAACTCCATCTAGTGGTCTTGCTGATAGACAAGCAGAAAATCCACCAAGGAAATTCACATCTTGTTGTTACTTCTAGCCAGTATATCATGAAGGTGCAGGGTTTAGTTCTGGATCACGTTGTTGTTTCTTAAGCCTAGTGATAAACTGCCTATCTGGTTGTATATTCATAGGCTGCATTTCTACATATTTTTATTTTAAATATATTTTAGTATTTAAGTATTTCTAAAGTGCCTTCCGGCCTTAGCATCGAAGCGCTGGAGTAGGTGCAGTGCGAGTCTGGGAAAGAGGGCCAAATGCAGAAACATCCAGTTAACGAGGAAACAGCCAGGTTTTCACCAACCTCCTGAAAGTCAGGAAGCTGTCCTACTTCCTAATGTCCCAAGGAAGCAAGTTCCAGTGCTTAGCAGCCGACACTGTAAGCGCTTTATCTCCCCATTTTGCCCTTCGAGTGCGATAGATTTGAATCAGATGAGCGTTTTTAGATCCAAGTTGCCGACATGGACTGTACCACCGTAGTCTAGCAGCTAGGGAGTCTGCTTCTCCTCCGTGTACCGCCTTGAACATTAGGCATAGAGTTTTAAATATGATCCACTTCGTGTCCGGAAGCCAGTGCAATAATTTTAAGCTATTGCTGCAGATGCCGAACGAGGGAGATCTAAAATCAGTCGAGCCGCATTGTTTTGAATCAGTTGGAGCTTCCTCAATGACATTTTATCCAGGTCCAACAACAGAGTTACAGTAGTCCAATCTGGACATTACCAATGCCAGAATGACCGTCACTCTCTCCTCCTGCTGCAGAAAAGGAAGGATTTTCCTCAATGTTTTTAAAATCCAATAGCTTGCTTTGACCATGGTGTTTACTTGAGGCTTAAAGCACAGACAGTTATCGAAGATGACTCCTAAATTTTTGGTGGCAGCAATAGGGGAGGGAAGCTCCACACACTCTAAAGGCCACCATCGGGAATTCCACACCTCATTGCTAGATCCGAAAAGCACAATTTCTGTTTTATTACTGTTATGTTTCAAACAATTCTGACCCATCCAACTATTGATCTTGCGCATACAGTTACAAAACCGATCAGCCACATCCTCCCAGTTATTCCTAGCCACCGGAATGATCAGTTGGGTGTCATCCGCATAGGAGGTGGGCATAAAACCGTACAAACTGACCAGTTTGGCCAAAAGGGCAACACAGACATTAAACAGAGTAGGACTGAGAGCTGAGCCCTGAGGGACCCCGCACGGCAGACAAAAAGCAGGAGCCCTGAAGTAGGCCCAGCTCACAATAATCGGTCTATCGCCCAAAAAGGACTCCAAAATCTTAAGGGCAAAATCTCTAATCCCTGCTTGGTGGAGTCTAGATACCATAATCTGAGGAGAGTTGGTATCAAATGCAGCAGAAAGATCCAACAGGACCAGAATTGCTTCCTGCCCCTCATCCAACAACCTGCGAGTAGTGTCATATGTCGTCAACAACGCTGATTCGGTACTGTGGGCCTTCCGGAATCCATGTTGAGACTGATCTAAGCTGCCAGAGTGATGAAGAAAAGTAGAAAGCTCATATTTAATATGTTTCTCAAAAGTTTTTGCCAGAATGGGAAGTAAGGAAATCGGTCGTAAGTTGTTGCTGACAGAAAGTACAGTTTATGCGGTGAAGTGTTTTCTGTTTATTTCTACAATTGTTATCTCTGTGTACTGTAAATAAGTGAAGCGGAAAAACAATTGAAATTTGGAAAATGTATGTTGTCTAGGTCACTGATGGCACCTTTTGCCCTTTTCAATTTACCATTTATTGGCTTCTTATATATATTAATGGTTAAATGCCATATATGTCTATATAAATAATATATAAATGTACATTCTGTGATCCCATACAGGGTGGGCACATTTGAATGCTTATGACTATCAATGCAGATTGTACAATGCAGATAAATGAGTTATTTGTACTACTTGTCAAGACAAATATTGCAATGTTATGGAGACCTACACACCCATCTGAGAACCATAATTGGCATCCTGAACAGTTGAAACAACGTTACGGTGAAAGTACATTTTTTCACAATTTGCACAATAAGACAGAGGGTAGCACGTGGTTTGCTAAATGGAATGTAATCCTATTAAGCCTAACAGAGAAAGATGATGAAAGTCGTCATGAAATATACCTTATGACAGAAACTGACTAAAGTACATACTGAATTCCAGATCGTGAAATGATGCAGCCCCTTATGACCACCAGGCAAATGGTGAATCTATTACAGGCAACAAAGACATATGTGTTAGAGGCAGTCACAGCCCCATCTCCTATCAACAACTGCAATAACCCACTTCAACCACAGTATACTGCATACCAATCAACGAGATTCAATATCGCTGCTCGGTGTGAAACTGTAACACTGCATAAATTACAGACCTGATAGAGTTTGATGTTAATTTGTTTATTTGATTTCTTTCAAGTTAATGATGTTTTAGGCTGATAAAATCAAGATCTACAAGGACACCAGAGCTGGGAACAGCTTCAGGTAAGTAACTTATTCTTCCCCGTCAACAAATCTTTTGTACATTCAAACTGGGTTTAGTTGTATGACTCAGGAGCAGCCGCAGATGATATTGTACCACCATCCAAACAATCTCAGCTCTTCCAACAGCATCAATTATAGCTAAATAATGAAGACAAGTAAGGACACATTCTAATGTAACTGAAAATTAGATAGCACCTTCAGAGTGAATCCTAAATGGATCCACTAGGGAAAATGCCTGGGTCTCATTGATTCTACTGACTGGGGAAATAGCCACCAGAAAAGTGTTTTTACACTTTAAGGCACTGAATATATTTTTAATGCAGCAATTCAAAGGTTGCCCTACGTCAGGCGGCAGTGCACCACGTTCAGTTCCAGCACTGTGGCCAGAGGCCTGACTAGTAAAAACCTCTATGATAGGCTATTTAAGAAATCTCAGACCACAAGTTGGGATAAAGGGATGCCATGAATTGGTCTTTTACTGTAATGCAAGATTGGTGTCAGATGCACTTGATACATTCTGGTGGCCTAATTTGGCCGGATCCAACAACTATGGTAATATGTTGGGTAACTTCCTTATGATTGGGTGCAGAGTAATTTCTTTGCATCACAAGCAGAACCTCTTACTCTTGTGGCAGTAGGCGGCAATAGTGAAGCCTACCATGAAACAGCCCATTACACCCATAAAATACTGTGAAAAGTTCAAGGGCCAGATTTAAAGTTTGACAAGCAGTACTCCATCTATCATGGTGGTGGAGGACATTTTGTCCACAAACCTCAAAGACCATCCATCCGAATAATGTAGAGATTGCAGCTGGCCCAGCAGTTATCTCTGTACCATGAGAGGACCACCAACATGGTGGTTCCTGTCAGTGGTTCCTATTAGCATATAGAAAGCATGGTGGAAGGTGGCTGTTAATTTTAAGAGCTACCCACCAAATTTCTATAAAGTTCATCTTTTTTTTTTTTTTTTAAAGGGCCATAATTGGGCAGTTTGCAGCTGCTGAAAAACCACTTTGGTATGTACCAAAGCCCCATTTGCGATTCGGTCACCTATTACCGAATTGCAAAAAGGGTCTGCAATTTGGTATTAGGAAGGAGCATGTTAAGGAAATTTCTTCCTAATAGTGACTCGCAGTTTGATATTAGAATGTTTTGTGACCGAAATGTGGTAAAAAAAACACTTGCAGTTTACCACAAACTTCAAGTTAGCGGTAACCCATTTGCAAATCTTCCCTTTTATGAATGTGTGTGAAAATATTTTTTAAGAGCAGGCAGTAGTCCCAGGGACCACTGCCTTCTCTTAAAAAATGAAAAAAAAACTTTTCATTTTTCTTTTTGAAACGCATCCCATTTTCCTTTAAGGAAAAAGGGCTGCATTTTTAAAAAAAACATGCTTTATTGATAAAGCAATCACAGGCATGGTGGTCTGCGGACCCTAGCAGGTCACAAATCCCTGGGCTACCTTGCCATTCCCAATGGGTCGTAAATTGCCACCTAAGTCATGCATATTAATGAGATAAGTCCATCTGCGACCCACTGGGTATCGCTAAGTGTGTTAGAGACACATTAATACATTGTTGTTTGCAATTTCCTAATTACAAATCGCAAAAATTCACAATTGGGAAATCACAAACATATTTTTTGTACATCTGGTCCCAAGTCCCTAAATGAGAGTTTGTTCTTGGAAAACATACAAAAAAAGACCCCTACACGTGGGAAGTTTTTTCTCTAGGTTGGGGCCAATATTGTTTTTTTCCTGTCCAATTGAGAGAAAAAAGGACATCACACCATCTACCATAAGTAAGGCAATCACTGTAATGCACTTCCTCGGACAGTCTCCACTCTTTTGGGCTGTCAGAGGAAGATATTCATTGCCAGAGCCAAGGGCAGCTCCATCGACAATAAGATGACAGTCTTCCCAACCCCTGACCTTAAGGGAGGTGGACAGGTCAATCTGTTAAATTTGCAACACTTAAAATCTGGCTCTATGTGCTCAAACTCCAGAACCATAGGAGCTATGTGTAGGAAGTTGGCTCTGTATGTGCTATTTCAAAGTAAGGAATAGCATGCACAGAGTCCAAGGGTTCCCCTTAGAGGTAAAATAGTGGTAAAAATAGATAATACTAATGCTCTATTTTGTGGTAGTGTGGTCGAGCAGTAGGCTTATCCAAGGAGTAGTGTTAAGCATTTGTTGTACATACACAGACAATAAATGAGGTACACACACTCAGAGACAAATCCAGCCAATAGGTTTTTGTATAGAAAAATATCTTTTCTTAGTTTATTTTAAGAACCACAGGTTCAAATTCTACATGTAATATCTCATTCGAAAGGTATTGCAGGTAAGTACTTTAGGAACTTCAAATCATCAAAATTGCATGTATACTTTTCAAGTTATTCACAAATAGCTGTTTTAAAAGTGGACACAGTGCAATTTTCACAGTTCCTAGGGGAGGTAAGTATTTGTTAGGTTAACCAGGTAAGTAAGACACTTACAGGGCTTAGTTCTTGGTCCAAGGTAGCCCACCGTTGGGGGTTCAGAGCAACCCCAAAGTCACCACACCAGCAGCTCAGGGCCGGTCAGGTGCAGAGTTCAAAGTGGTGCCCAAAACACATAGGCTAGAATGGAGAGAAGGGGGTGCCCCGGTTCTGGTCTGCTTGCAGGTAAGCACCCACGTCTTCGGAGGGCAGACCAGGGGGGTTTTGTAGGGCACCGGGGGGGGACACAAGTCCACACAGAAATTTCACCCTCAGCAGCGCGGGGGCGGCCGGGTGCAGTGTAGGAACAGGCGTCGGGTTCGCAATGTTAGTCTATGAGAGATCTCGGGATCTCTTCAGCGCTGCAGGCAGGCAAGGGGGGGGTTCCTCGGGGAAACCTCCACTTGGTCAAGGGAGAGGGACTCCTGGGGGTCACTCCTCCAGTGAAAGTCCGGTCCTTCAGGTCCTGGGGGCTGCGGGTGCAGGGTCTCTCCCAGGCGTCGGGACTTTAGGTTCAAAGAGTCGCGGTCAGGGGAAGCCTCGGGTTTCCCTCTGCAGGCGGCGCTGTGGGGGCTCAGGGGGGACAGGTTTTGGTACTCACAGTATCAGAGTAGTCCTGGGGTCCCTCCTGAGGTGTCGGATCTCCACCAGCCGAGTCGGGGTCGCCGGGTGCAGTGTTGCAAGTCTCACGCTTCTTGCGGGGAGCTTGCAGGGTTCTTTAAAGCTGCTGGAAACAAAGTTGCAGCTTTTCTTGGAGCAGGTCCGCTGTCCTCGGGAGTTTCTTGTCTTTTCGAAGCAGGGGCAGTCCTCAGAGGATGTCGAGGTCGCTGGTCCCTTTGGAAGGCGTCGCTGGAGCAGGATCTTTGGAAGGCAGGAGACAGGCCGGTGAGTTTCTGGAGCCAAGGCAGTTGTCGTCTTCTGGTCTTCCGCTGCAGGGGTTTTCAGCTGGGCAGTCCTTCTTCTTGTAGTTGCAGGAATCTAGTTTTCTAGGGTTCAGGGTAGCCCTTAAATACTAAATTTAAGGGCGTGTTTAGGTCTGGGGGGTTAGTAGCCAATGGCTACTAGCCCTGAGGGTGGGTACACCCTCTTTGTGCCTCCTCCCAAGGGGAGGGGGTCACAATCCTAACCCTATTGGGGGAATCCTCCATCTGCAAGATGGAGGATTTCTAAAAGTTAGAGTCACTTCAGCTCAGGACACCTTAGGGGTTGTCCTGACTGGCCAGTGACTCCTCCTTGTTGCTTTCTTTGTTCCCTCCAGCCTTGCCGCCAAAAGTGGGGGCCGTGGCCAGAGGGGGCGGGCAACTCCACTAAGCTGGAGTGCCCTGCTGGGCTGTGACAAAGGGGTGAGCCTTTGAGGCTCACCGCCAGGTGTCACAGCTCCTGCCTGGGGGAGGTGTTAGCATCTCCACCCAGTGCAGGCTTTGTTACTGGCCTCAGAGTGACAAAGGCACTCTCCCCATGGGGCCAGCAACATGTCTCTAGTGTGGCAGGCTGCTGGAACTAGTCAGCCTACACAGACAGTCGGTTAAGTTTCAGGGGGCACCTCTAAGGTGCCCTCTGTGGTGTATTTTACAATAAAATGTACACTGGCATCAGTGTGCATTTATTGTGCTGAGAAGTTTGATACCAAACTTCCCAGTTTTCAGTGTAGCCATTATGGTGCTGTGGAGTTCGTGTTTGACAAACTCCCAGACCATATACTCTTATGGCTACCCTGCACTTACAATGTCTAAGGTTTTGTTTAGACACTGTAGGGGTACCATGCTCATGCACTGGCACCCTCACCTATGGTATAGTGCACCCTGCCTTAGGGCTGTAAGGCCTGCTAGAGGGGTGTCTTACCTATACTGCATAGGCAGTGAGAGGCTGGCATGGCACCCTGAGGGGAGTGCCATGTCGACTTACTCATTTTGTTCTCACTAGCACACACAGGCTTGTAAGCAGTGTGTCTGTGCTGAGGGAGGGGTCTCTAGGGTGGCATAATGCATGCTACAGCCCTTAGAGACCTTCCCTGGCATCAGGGCCCTTGGTACCAGAGGTACCAGTTACAAGGGATTTATCTGGATGCCAGGGTGTGCCAATTGTGGAAACAATGGTACATTTTAGGTGAAAGAACACTGGTGCTGGGGCCTGGTTAGCAGGGTCCCAGCACACTTCTCAGTCAAGTCAGCATCAGTATCAGGCAAAAAGTGGGGGGTAACTGCAACAGGGAGCCATTTCTTTACACAAGCCCCCCCCAGCCCACAGGCCAGGAGACTCAGCCAACGCTGGAAGAGTCTTCCTAGTCTGTCAGGCGAGGAAGAGTAGAGGAAATGGCTGGTTTGTTGCAGGGCCTACTCTGCCTTACATCCTCCTGTTCAGGTCATTCCCTCTGGGGAACTGACCCACTTCCACAGTGACAGGACCTAGTCTGAACTGCCTCTTGTCTGTGCTTTTTATGTCTTCACCCATTCTCTCTATTTTGAGGTCAGAGGTATCCACCTCTGCTAATCTTATCTTAGCCAGGGTCACCCCTAGCTTACCCAAAGAGGTTACCCAGAGCTGGAGTAACCCCACCATGACCAACAGGGTCAGGGGGCCTAACTTGTTATTTGGCATGGGGTCAGACCACCAGGCCAAGGATAGTGCAGCCATAAAGGCTAACACCCAGCAGAGGCCACTGACAGCTGTCAGTGCCCAGAACCACACCTTTAGCTCTTTACCTACAAGGGAAGGGGCTAAGTTACAGGCTTCTTTGGGTTCAGGGTGCCTGTCTGCTGTATTAGAGTGGGGGGTCACCACATCTTGTAGTAAACACCCTTCTTCCACTCTTTCTTCTGTTAGCTGAGGAGCCACCCACTCAGGTTTAACAGTTGCCTGACTAGCCAGGACTTCTTGTGGGTCAGGTTGGACTTTATCAGGGCCATTTTTGGAGTTCTCCCCTACTGGAGCAGAATCTCCCTGGCTTGCTGTAACCTTGGCTAAAGGTTGTCCACCCCTCCTACTCTGTTTTCTTTTCTTCTTCTTCTGGGGCCTGCTTGCATTTACTGCAGAGGCAGGATTTCCAGAATCCTTGGGAGAGGACTGGCACTGGACCAGTTCCTCCCTTGGGCTCTGACTAACCTCTGGGTAGTCATTTCCAAGGAGACAATCAAGGGGGAGGTCTGTACTGACTACTACCCTTCTCCAGCTAAGAGTGCCACCCACTTCTATGGGCACTAAAGCCACAGGCCTCTTAGTGACCCTGTCTAGGCTAACTCTTACCCTGGCAGTCTCACCTGGGATGTACTGGTTTGAGAGCACCAGCCTGTCATGCACAATAGTGTGACTGGCACAAGTGTCTCTCAGGGCAGTGGTTGGGATTCCATTCACCAGTAGGTGGTGGAAGTGTCTGCTTCCCTCTGGAATCTCCAACTCACCTGTTGGGCCCTGTTTCCAGTTGAAGGCTAGGAAGACCTCCTCATCTGAGGAGTCATCTCCCATGGCTACACTGGTTACCCCAGGAATTTTGTTCTGGGGTTTGTTTTTGGGACAAGAAGTGTCCTTGGTGTGGTGCCCAGACTGTTTACAGTTGTGGCACCATGCCTTAGTGGCATCCCAGTTCTTACCCTGGTACCCACCTTTGTTTTGGGTTGTGTCCTGGGGCCCACCCACCTGTTCTGGTTTTTGGGGGCCTACAGAGGACTCTTTTTCTTGGTTTCTAGTGTTACCCACTTTCTCCTGGGGAGTTTTTGTAACCCCTTTCTTTTGGTCACCCCCAGTGGAAGTTTTGGTTACCCTAGTCTTGACCCAGTGGTCTGCCTTCTTTCCCAATTCTTGGGGAGAAATTGGACCTAGGTCTACCAGATACTGATGCAACTTTTCATTGAAGCAGTTACTTAAAATGTGTTCTTTCATAAACAAATTATAAAGCCCAACATAGTCACACACTTCATTTCCAGTTAACCAACCATCTAGTGTTTTTACTGAGTAGTCTACAAAATCAACCCAGGTCTGGCTCGAGGATTTTTGAGCCCCCCTGAACCTAATTCTATACTCCTCAGTGGAGAATCCAAAGCCCTCAATCAGGGTACCCTTCATGAGGTCATAAGATTCTGCATCTTTTCCAGAGAGTGTGAGGAGTCTATCCCTACACTTTCCAGTGAACATTTCCCAAAGGAGAGCACCCCAGTGAGATCTGTTCACTTTTCTGGTTACACAAGCCCTCTCAAAAGCTGTGAACCATTTGGTGATGTCATCACCATCTTCATATTTTGTTACAATCCCTTTGGGGATTTTTAGGATGTCAGGAGAATCTCTGACCCTATTTAAGTTGCTGCCACCATTGATGGGACCTAGGCCCATCTCTTTTCTTTCCCTTTCTATGGCTAGGAGCTGCTTTTCCAAAGCCAATCTTTTGACCATCCTGGCTAACAGGGGGTCATCTTCACTGAGAGCATCCTCAGTGATTTCAGAAATGCTGGACCCTCCTGTGAGGGAAGCAACATTTCTGACTATCATTTTTGGAGACAGGGCTTGAGAGGCCCTGGTCTCCCTATTTAGGACTGGAAGGGGGGAATTGCCCTCCAAGTCACTAATTTCTTCCTCTGTGAAGTCATCCTCAGAGGGGTTGGCTTTTTCAAACTCTGCCAACAGCTCCTGGAGCTGAATTTTGGTAGGTCTGGAGCCAATGGTTATTTTCTTTATATTACAGAGAGACCTTAGCTCCCTCATCTTAAGATGGAGGTAAGGTGTGGTGTCGAGTTCCACCACATTCATCTCTGTATCAGACATTATTTTGCTAAAAGTTGGAAGACTTTTTAAAGAATCTAAAACTGTTTCTAGAATCTAATTTCAAACCTTTAACAAACTTTTAAACTCTAAAAGACAATGCTAAACAGGATCTAACACAAGGCCCTAGCAGGTCTTTTAAGAATTTAGAAAAATTTCAAATTGCAAAAATGAATTTCTAATGACAATTTTGGAATTTGTCGTGTGATCAGGTATTGGCTGAGTAGTCCAGCAAATGCAAAGTCTTGTACCCCACCGCTGATCCACCAATGTAGGAAGTTGGCTCTGTATGTGCTATTTCAAAGTAAGGAATAGCATGCACAGAGTCCAAGGGTTCCCCTTAGAGGTAAAATAGTGGTAAAAATAGATAATACTAATGCTCTATTTTGTGGTAGTGTGGTCGAGCAGTAGGCTTATCCAAGGAGTAGTGTTAAGCATTTGTTGTACATACACAGACAATAAATGAGGTACACACACTCAGAGACAAATCCAGCCAATAGGTTTTTGTATAGAAAAATATCTTTTCTTAGTTTATTTTAAGAACCACAGGTTCAAATTCTACATGTAATATCTCATTCGAAAGGTATTGCAGGTAAGTACTTTAGGAACTTCAAATCATCAAAATTGCATGTATACTTTTCAAGTTATTCACAAATAGCTGTTTTAAAAGTGGACACAGTGCAATTTTCACAGTTCCTAGGGGAGGTAAGTATTTGTTAGGTTAACCAGGTAAGTAAGACACTTACAGGGCTTAGTTCTTGGTCCAAGGTAGCCCACCGTTGGGGGTTCAGAGCAACCCCAAAGTCACCACACCAGCAGCTCAGGGCCGGTCAGGTGCAGAGTTCAAAGTGGTGCCCAAAACACATAGGCTAGAATGGAGAGAAGGGGGTGCCCCGGTTCTGGTCTGCTTGCAGGTAAGCACCCACGTCTTCGGAGGGCAGACCAGGGGGGTTTTGTAGGGCACCGGGGGGGGACACAAGTCCACACAGAAATTTCACCCTCAGCAGCGCGGGGGCGGCCGGGTGCAGTGTAGGAACAGGCGTCGGGTTCGCAATGTTAGTCTATGAGAGATCTCGGGATCTCTTCAGCGCTGCAGGCAGGCAAGGGGGGGGTTCCTCGGGGAAACCTCCACTTGGTCAAGGGAGAGGGACTCCTGGGGGTCACTCCTCCAGTGAAAGTCCGGTCCTTCAGGTCCTGGGGGCTGCGGGTGCAGGGTCTCTCCCAGGCGTCGGGACTTTAGGTTCAAAGAGTCGCGGTCAGGGGAAGCCTCGGGTTTCCCTCTGCAGGCGGCGCTGTGGGGGCTCAGGGGGGACAGGTTTTGGTACTCACAGTATCAGAGTAGTCCTGGGGTCCCTCCTGAGGTGTCGGATCTCCACCAGCCGAGTCGGGGTCGCCGGGTGCAGTGTTGCAAGTCTCACGCTTCTTGCGGGGAGCTTGCAGGGTTCTTTAAAGCTGCTGGAAACAAAGTTGCAGCTTTTCTTGGAGCAGGTCCGCTGTCCTCGGGAGTTTCTTGTCTTTTCGAAGCAGGGGCAGTCCTCAGAGGATGTCGAGGTCGCTGGTCCCTTTGGAAGGCGTCGCTGGAGCAGGATCTTTGGAAGGCAGGAGACAGGCCGGTGAGTTTCTGGAGCCAAGGCAGTTGTCGTCTTCTGGTCTTCCGCTGCAGGGGTTTTCAGCTGGGCAGTCCTTCTTCTTGTAGTTGCAGGAATCTAGTTTTCTAGGGTTCAGGGTAGCCCTTAAATACTAAATTTAAGGGCGTGTTTAGGTCTGGGGGGTTAGTAGCCAATGGCTACTAGCCCTGAGGGTGGGTACACCCTCTTTGTGCCTCCTCCCAAGGGGAGGGGGTCACAATCCTAACCCTATTGGGGGAATCCTCCATCTGCAAGATGGAGGATTTCTAAAAGTTAGAGTCACTTCAGCTCAGGACACCTTAGGGGTTGTCCTGACTGGCCAGTGACTCCTCCTTGTTGCTTTCTTTGTTCCCTCCAGCCTTGCCGCCAAAAGTGGGGGCCGTGGCCGGAGGGGGCGGGCAACTCCACTAAGCTGGAGTGCCCTGCTGGGCTGTGACAAAGGGGTGAGCCTTTGAGGCTCACCGCCAGGTGTCACAGCTCCTGCCTGGGGGAGGTGTTAGCATCTCCACCCAGTGCAGGCTTTGTTACTGGCCTCAGAGTGACAAAGGCACTCTCCCCATGGGGCCAGCAACATGTCTCTAGTGTGGCAGGCTGCTGGAACTAGTCAGCCTACACAGACAGTCGGTTAAGTTTCAGGGGGCACCTCTAAGGTGCCCTCTGTGGTGTATTTTACAATAAAATGTACACTGGCATCAGTGTGCATTTATTGTGCTGAGAAGTTTGATACCAAACTTCCCAGTTTTCAGTGTAGCCATTATGGTGCTGTGGAGTTCGTGTTTGACAAACTCCCAGACCATATACTCTTATGGCTACCCTGCACTTACAATGTCTAAGGTTTTGTTTAGACACTGTAGGGGTACCATGCTCATGCACTGGCACCCTCACCTATGGTATAGTGCACCCTGCCTTAGGGCTGTAAGGCCTGCTAGAGGGGTGTCTTACCTATACTGCATAGGCAGTGAGAGGCTGGCATGGCACCCTGAGGGGAGTGCCATGTCGACTTACTCATTTTGTTCTCACTAGCACACACAGGCTTGTAAGCAGTGTGTCTGTGCTGAGGGAGGGGTCTCTAGGGTGGCATAATGCATGCTACAGCCCTTAGAGACCTTCCCTGGCATCAGGGCCCTTGGTACCAGAGGTACCAGTTACAAGGGATTTATCTGGATGCCAGGGTGTGCCAATTGTGGAAACAATGGTACATTTTAGGTGAAAGAACACTGGTGCTGGGGCCTGGTTAGCAGGGTCCCAGCACACTTCTCAGTCAAGTCAGCATCAGTATCAGGCAAAAAGTGGGGGGTAACTGCAACAGGGAGCCATTTCTTTACACTATGCTGCTAAATTTAAGGATACTGGGTTGTGATGGACGATCATGCAGAAGTCTGTATCCTTAACCTTGATGGTACTCCATCTGGAGACATGTCGGAATACATATAAGTGCCTCCAGAGTAGTGTACAAAGACTCCCTGGGCACTCATTTAGTTTCTCCACCAGCAAATACACAAGGGGCAAAATTGGGAAGGCTAAAGGAAAGTTTGTGATCCAGTCGATGGATCAATGGACAAGCTTTCACGTATGAGAGGGAAGCCTCAGGCAAAGAGAAACATTATCAGTCTCTGTTGGATGTAATTAAGCCTATATCACAGGTAATCCTAGCTCCTTCGGGGGAATATCCACTGAATCATAAGCACTGAATTATCCTAGCATTTTACAAAATTAAATAAAAAGGTTTCTCGAAAGAATGACATTTTTAAAAGTTTTAAATTAAAACACATGTAACAGTCTTTTGAAAGCCCAATTGTCCAATTTTAAATGATTTTGCTTTAAAACAGCATTCAACTTTATCTTAGAAAAGTCAGTGACACACTTTCACAAACCTTTATTAAAAAGTAATGTGAGAAACAAAGAGAGCAAATAGCTGCAAATGCTGCAGCCTAAAGAGGGTGGCATTGCTTATTTCAGGAGGCACACTCCATCAGTATCTCATCATGTCATCTCAGTGACAATTGCTCCTGTTCTTTTTTTCATAGACTTGAAATCTTGTCCTAATTTCAATCACTGCTTCTATTGTTCTACCACAAAGAAGAACTGGGATTACAGGTAAGCAACTTTTCGCTCTCCTCCGGGAGAATTGTACTGAAATTCATAAGCAGTGAACAGAACAGCAAGCCTATCTAAAAAACTCAGGTAGTGGAAAAAAGAAGAAATACCCAGAACTAACTAAATAGATTCCTCAAAGATACTTGCTTTGGAATTTGGATGTAGACAACAGTGTCTTGTAAACATGGGCACTGAACACCATATAGCCGCATTACAGCTCTCCACTACATTGACGGTCGTTGTAGCTTTATCCAGAGTGGACTGGATTTTACACAGCGAGGGTACAACATAAGAGATAATCCATTTGGAAATGGACTCTTTATAGTTGGACAGACCCGTTTGAACTGGCCCATGGTCGACAAATCAAAAGTCAGACCTGCAGACTTCTTTTATCTTATCAATAAAGAATGCTTCTTACAACAAGAATGTTTAAGATCTCTCAGCTGGAGCAGATGGATTCTGAAAATAGAGAAGAGATTAACATGAAAGTCAGAGACTGCCTTATGAAAAAACATGGGTGTGTCCTCATGACCACCTAGTGTTTCGGTAAGTTTGTGTACTGTTTGTGGGTATATAAAGCTTGAATTTTACCCCCTCTCAAATAATAACCCAATTTCTTACAGATGTGTTTTACAGATGCCTGCTATAAACCATCTCCACATAGCTTATGTATCAAGCAACAGCTGTCTGCATCTAGTTCCTTAATGCGTGTTCAGGTAATGCTCTGTTGTTGTGTTTTCTATTTCCACAAGCAAGTAATTGGTCTTTAATGTTGGAAGAAATTATTTGAGAGCCATGTGGCCTGATCTCAGCCCCAGTAGGTTGATATGGCAATGATCTATTTATGGAACCATGCGCCATGTACTGGAGATGATCCACATAAGCTGTCCAACCGATTAGCCAGGAATTTTTTGAGTTAGAATGTTTTGATGAAATAGATCTCCTTTGAGAAGATTGTCTGGCTGGCACTGCCATGGTAGAGTCATATTACTGTCAGGGATAGCAATAGTTTGCAGTCTCAACTTTCAGAATACTGGCACCATTGATTCTCCAGAAACCACTAAAGAGGACTCATATGAAGATGAACATGAGATGCTAGAAAAAGGCAGGATGCCATGGACCCCAGCAGCAAAGAAAACTGGTGAGTTGTTACCTGAGATGTCTTTAGGTGATTTCAACACTTCAGATGGATGGATAATGGTCTCTCCTCAAAAGAATACACTTTTGGTGCCTGAGTGTCTAGAACCACTCTGAATTAGTGAATGAATTGAACTGGTATGGAAGTGAACTTTGCATGGTGGACTTGTCGACCCAGCTTGGTTGTCTACAGTCCTCTGAAAATGACTACTTGAGGTATTGATGCCTTTATTATCCAGTCATCCAACTATGGGTAAATGCATATGCTCTGTTTCTTCAGACATGTGGCTACTATCACCATGCACTTGGAGAATGTTCTGGGGAAAGATACAAGACCAAATGGCAAATTACAAGTAAAGAAAGGGTCTGATTTCTTCCTACAGGTCCTTTTTTTAACCAGAAGGTACTGGGAAAGAATTCCCTTTCCTTTTTGGGAAAATGGGACATATTCCACACCTGTTTCCTCAGAAGGGTGCTAACCTCTTGTTGAAGCTTCTCTAGTTTGGGCATATTTGGGGAAATAGCTGGGCATGGCGTGAATCTCAGAGAATAGCTATCTTGCACAATAGCAAGCATGTCTGTCATTTGCTATACTTTGCAACTCTTTCAAGTGCTTCATGATGCTCCCTGCCACTGTAGTGATGTACTGAAGTGGGGAAACAGAGGAGTGTCCGTTTACCTCCTGCAAGAGGTTTCCCAGGGGTTGCCGATGACTGCTTGCCACCTAAGCCTCATTAACATTTCTTATACTTGTATGACTTTTGTTTTGCTATGGCTGGTGATATTGAGCCAGTGAGGGGCTTCAACCCTCAGCAGGAAGTATTTATCTTCATACCACTTGTAGAAATGTGAGAATTCCTTTTTGTTTTCCAGGCCTAAGGCCTCAAAGTTTCCATTTCAGTTTTCATCAGCTGTATTTCCTAATAACATGAAAGCCAAAAAGTGGCATACCAGTAAAAGGCAGATATACAATATTAGAGTGAGATTCATGTTTTAGACCTGTGATCTTTATCCAGGAGATATGTTGCAAGGCAAGTACATGACACTACCCATGGTCTGTAAGAATCTGCAGCCACACTAATGAACTAGTTTGAGACCATTGTTCCTTCTGTTAGTACTCCCTAAAAATATTTTTTCTCTCCGTTTTGAAGAATATCAGAGAAGCATTATAATGAGTCCCATACAAATATCATATAACAGCCAAGTACATCTGTTGTACTGGCAGCTTTGATGGTAGTAGCAGATGTGCCACACATCTTTCTCCATAAATGACCCAGATTCTAGCTTTCTTGGCACTGCAGAAAGGTACTTCCTTGTTCCATAAACAATGATGGATTTTTGGTTTTGGATCTTTCCTTATGAATAGAGAATCATGGACCTGGGTACATAGGGGGTCATTCTGACCCTGGCGGTCGGTGATAAAGCGGCGGCCAACCCGCCAACAGGCAGGCGGTCAAAAAAATGGAATTCTGACCCTGGCGGGAACCGCCAACACAGCCTGCCACATTAACACTCCGACCGCCACGGCGGGACCGAAAAAACAGCGCGGCGGTCACCGCCAACAGGCAGGTGGCAGACAATGTACCGCCCACCCTATCACAACTCACAAATCCGCCACCTTTTCCGGGGCGGGAGCCCCGCCGATAAAAACACAGCGGAAACAGACTACGAACGGGAAAACGCTCACCTATACACACTCCACGAGGAAGGAGGACAGCATGGAGCCCGAATTACACATCCTACCGGCTATTGCCTACCTGCTCATCTACCAGGAGTACGAACGCCGGCGCAGACGACAACGGTGAGTACTGCACCTACGACACAGGGGAGGGGGGAGGAGGAAAGCTTACGGGCACACACATACGCGATACACCCACCCCCCCAACCCACCCCCCCCCAATACCTACACACCAATGCAGAGCAACAAGTCAGAGTGAAACCCCCCAAACTCCCCGGAAGAATGCAAAGACATAATTCAAATGAAGTTTACAATTTATGTATAAAATAGGTTCATTTAAGTCATGGTAAATATGCCATATGAAATTATCAAAAGAAATAATGAACATAGTGCAAAGTATAAACATAGTGAATAAGTCCTGCACAGTCCGTTCAATATCCATAGTCCGTGGGCCAATGTGTACAAACACATGGGCAAAGCCCACACAGGAGACCGGAAACCATTGGAGAGAACACTGCTGGGGCATCAGATGAGAAAACAACAGGCACCTCAGGGGGAAGGGAAAGGGGGGCACCTCAGCCACATGAGTCCACGACGCCAGATCCACGAGGGGCCTCCATGCCAACTGTACCATCCTGGGGAGTGCAAAGCCACAGTCCATCAGATGGATAACCGACTCCACTGGTATTGGAGGAGGCATGGTGCCCAGAGTGCTTCGTGAACACCTGTTCGACACAGAACCGGCACTGTCAATGGACCAGCGGTGCTTGAGACGGCGGTGCCCAGCGGAGCGGTGCTTGAGATGAAGGGCCCAGCGGAGCGGTACTTGACAGGAAGGGCCCAGCTGGGCGGTGCTTGACAGGAAGGGCCCAGCGGAGCGGTGCTTGACAGGAAGGGCCCAGCGGAGCGGTGCTTGACAGGAAGGGCCCAGCGGAGCGGTGCTTGACAGGAAGGGCCCAGCGGAGCGGTGCTTGAGATTAAGGGCCCAGCGGAGCGGTGCTTGAGATGAAGGGCCCAGCGGAGCGGTGCTTGAGATGAAGGGCCCAGCGGAGTGGTGCTTGACAGGAAGGGCCCAGCGGAGCGGTGCTTGAGATGAAGGGCCCAGCGGAGCGGTGCTTGAGATGAAGGGCCCAGCGGAGCAGTGCTTGACAGGAAGGGCCCAGCGGAGCGGTGCTTGACAGGAAGGGCCCAGCGGAGCGGTGCTTGACAGGAAGGGCCCAGCAGAGCGGTGCTTGACAGGAAGGGCCCAGCGGAGCGGTGCTTGACAGGAAGGGCCCAGCGGAGCGGTGCTTGACAGGAAGGGCCCAGCGGAGCGGTGCTTGAGATGAAGGGCCCAGCGGAGCGGTGCTTGAGATGAACGGCCCAGCGGAGCGGTGCTTGACAGGAAGGGCCCAGCGGAGCGGTGCTTGACAGGAAGGGCCCAGCGGAGCGGTGCTTGAGATGAAGGGCCCAGCGGAGCGATGCTTGAGATGAAGGGCCCAGCGGAGCGGTGCTTGACAGGAAGGGCCCAGCGGAGCGGTGCTTGACAGGCAGGGCCCAGCGGAGCGGTGCTTGACAGGCAGGGCCCAGCGGAGCGGTGCTTGACAGGAAGGGCCCAGCGGAGCGGTGCTTGAGAGGAAGGGCCCAGAGGAGCGGTGCTTGAGAGGAAGGGCCCAGCGGAGCGGTGCTTGAGATGAAGGGCCCAGCGGAGCGGTGCTTGACAGGCAGGGCCCAGCGGAGCGGTGCTTGAGATGAAGGGCCCAGCGGAGCGGTGCTTGAGATGAAGGGCCCAGCGGAGCGGTGCTTGAGATGAAGGGCCCAGTGGAGCGGTGCTTGACAGGAAGGGCCCAGCGGAGCGGTGCTTGACAGGCAGGGCCCAGCGGAGCGGTGCTTGAGATGAAGGGCCCAGCGGAGCGGTGCTTGAGATGAAGGGCCCAGCGGAGCGGTGCTTGAGATGAAGGGCCCAGTGGAGCGGTGCTTGACAGGAAGGGCCCAGCGGAGCGGTGCTTGAGACGGCGGGGCCCTGTTCAGCAGTGCTCTTCACGGCGGGGCCCTGTTCAGCGGTGCCTGTCTTGGCGGGGCCCTCTTCAGCGGTGCTCCTCACGGCGGGGCCCTCTTCAGCGGTGCCTGTCTTGGCGGGGCCCTCTTCAGCGGTGCTCCTCACGGCGGGGCCCTGTTCAGCGGTGCTCTTCATGGCGGGGCCCTGTTCAGCGGTGCCTGTCTTGGCTGGGCCCTCTTCAGCGGTGCTCCTCACGGCGGGGCCCTCTTCAGCGGTGCCTGTCTTGGCGGGGCCCTCTTCAGCGGTGCTCCTCACGGCGGGGCCCTGTTCAGCGGTGCTCCTCACGGCGGGGCCCTGTTCATCAGTGCCTGTCTTGGCGGGGCCCTCTTCAGCGGTGCTCCTCACGGCGGGGCCCTCTTCAGCGGTGCCTGTCTTGGCGGGGCCCTCTTCAGCAGTGCTCCTCACGGCGGGGCCCTGTTCAGCGGTGCTCTTCACGGCGGGGCCCTGTTCAGCGGTGCCTGTCTTGGCGGGGCCCTCTTCAGCGGTGCTCCTCACGGCGGGGCCCTCTTCAGCGGTGCCTGTCTTGGCGGGGCCCTCTTCAGCGGTGCTCCTCACGTCGGGGCCCTGTTCAGCGGTGCTTCTCACGGCGGGGCCCTGTTCAGCGGTGCCTGTCTTGGCGGGGCCCTCTTCAGCGGTGCTTGTCCTGTCTTTCAAGGGAGCCAGACCTGGCCAAGACTCCCCGCTTAGTCGCCCTCCGACCTTGCGGTAGCGGGCCCTCCTGTGATGGAGTCTTGTGCCCGTGGGTGTCCTCCGTCACACCCGGTATGGGGCTGGTGGGGCCCTCCTGGTGTGCTCGGCTGCTGCATGTCTTCTCCGCCCTGCTGCCCTTGCCCTCCTTCGCTGCAGCTCTGGGGCCCTTGCCTCCCTTAGATGATGAGGCAGGTGACGTGGCAAGGCCACTCTCCGTGGTGGCAGCCGTCTCAGGCTTTTCGCGCCGGCCCTTAAGTTTTCTTGTCCTCTTCCCAGGGGGTGGGCTGGCTGTCCCCTTGCTGCTGGCCGATGTTCCTTCCCTAGGAGCTGGTGGACTCCAGTAGCCCGGCACTATGGTGATACTAGATGCAGGGCTGGTGGTGGCTGAGGTGCTCTTTGGACTCTTACGAGATGGAGGGGGTGGGTCAGGTGATGCAAAGAGGTTAATTTTGGAGAGGAAAAGTTTTTTAGGAGCAATGGGAACGGTAGGTGCAGTGGGTATGGGAGTGGAGGAAGAGGATGTGGTTGTAGGAGAGTCAAGTGTGCTGTCTTTGGGTGCAGGTGCTTGGGCTGGAGGCTGTCGTGAGGTGGATGGCTGTTGGGTGGGTGGCTGCCTGCGTTTGTGTGCTTTGGAAGAGGGGGTGACAGACACACTGGGAGAGGACACAGGGGACGTGTAAATGGCAGTGGGGGTGGTGACTGCACGTGTGCTGACTGTAATGGAGGGTGTGCTGGTGATGGAAGTACTGGCTGATGGTGGAGTGTATGCAGGTGTGAGTGGAGACGTCACAGGGAGGGAGGAGGGAGACGAGGAGGAGGGGGACACAGAGGTGGTAGTGACTGTTGGCATGTCTGCATCTGGATGTTGTTTGTGTGAATGCTTGTGGGATCTGTGGTGCTTATGTCTGGATGAGCTGCCCTTGGGTGTTGAGGTGTGTGCAGGCTGGTCTGATGGTGTGGATGGGATAGGCTGAGGAACAGGAGACTGGGACTGGGTGGAGGGAGTTAGAAGAGGGAGGCTGGAGACAGGGACAATGGCTGCCGTCAGTGCTGAGGCCAGAGCGTTGAACGATCGCTGATGGGCAGCCTGACCCGAATGAATGCCCTCCAGGTATGCATTGCTCAGATGCACCTCCCTTTCCACCCCCTGGATGGCATTCAAAAGGGTAGACTGCCCAACAATGAGCGTCCGGAGGAGGTCAATGACCTCCTCACTGAGGGCAGCAGGGGTAACTGGGGCAGGGCCTGAGGTGCCTGGGGCGAAGGAGATGCCCGTCTTGGTGTGCGAGCGGGCACGGGGCGAACGCTGAGGGGCTGCTTGGAGGGCGGAGCTGGTGCGCTGGGTGGCGGCTGTACCTGTAGTTACGGTGGGCACGGATGTTGCCGCCACCGCAAGGGAGCTCCCTTCCGAGGACGTGTCGGTGTCGCTGACGTCTCCACGGGTCCCTGTTGTGGAGCTCCCCTCGCCCTCCGTCTCAATGCTGAACTCAGAGTCCGTTGCATGGCCCTCCGGGGCCATGTGAGATGCAGCTCCCTCGTGCGCCGATGCCTCTTCTCCTTCGCCTGATGATGCTAATGCACACATGCACAGGAAGAAAAAGAAAATGGGTGGGGGGAAAAATGAAGACAGGTTGAGTGCATGCATTGGCAACACCGTTGGCGGAGAGGACAGACACAGAAGCCCCCTGAACTACGCTGCGCAATCGGGGTACACTACTCAGTTCTTGTGACTAGGCCTACAGGTCTATGGACGACAAATGCACACATGGGTGATGCAGGACCATGGATAGCTGTACTTGGCACCCTACAGAGGTGGGGGGCGGGGGCACAGGGCCATGGCCAATGGAGGGGACTAGCCTACAGAAAGCGCCCTGGCCTTGAGTTTCCCACAACCCTCCTCCCCCACCCAGACACCTCCACTGCGCGCAAAGATAGCATAATGTGCTGATACTCACCCCCTTGTGTCTGCTGTGATGTCCTCACGCGCCCATCCAAATCGGGGTAGGCCACCGCCAGGATCCGGGACATCAGGGGGGTCAATTGGCGGCTGGCACCCCTCCTACGTTGGGAGGCCATCCCCAGCAGAGACTCGGCGGTCTTTCTGGTCCCGCGGCGGATGTCCTCCCACCTCTTTCGGCAGTGGGTGCCCCGTCTGTTGTGGACCCCCAGGGCCCGGACGTGTTTGGCGATAGCACGCCAAATGTCAACCTTCTGATGGGCGCTGACCTATTTGACATGTACAGGGTGGGAAAGGAAATATCATCACTTTTCAGCATGGTAGATGTGAGTGGCCCCCCCTCCCCAACCTTGCCATGTGGCACATGTTCCCATCTGTCGTGCGTTGCACTCCTCATTCGCTCCCCTCCCCACCATCTTACATACACCCCACTCAACACAGGCATAGCCCATTCAGAGTGCACCCTGTGTACTAACCTGTTGGTCTGGAGGACCGTAGAGTAGCGCATACTGGGGGAGGACCCCATCAACAAGTTTCTCCAAGTCTTCGGAAGAGAAGGCAGGGGCCCTTTCCCCAGTCGCAGCAGCCATTGTATCTCCCAGACCGAGGTCACAGCAGCACTTGCAGTATAGGTCCTCTCCTGTGGATGATCAGGTCTCGAGTGATTAATCAGATAGAAAATGGCGGTCACGCCCGCGGCGGTGCGTACCGCGACCACCGGCGCACATCGTCATTGGCTCCTGAGACCCATAGGGTTCAATGTTAACCAATGCTGCTTTGCGCCGCGGTCTTCGACCGCCTACCGCCACGGTGTGCCACGCCAGCGCAGTGACCTCACATCCCACTGTCACACTTCACAGGTCAGGCAGCCGCCATTTCAAGGGCCCACATGGCATGATTTCTACTGCGTCACACAGGCCTAGGCCTTGCATTGCCACTCATACAAGCCGTTCCATGCATAGCGATTCATGTACTGTGCAAGCTGTGTGAATGAACCTGTGGGTTGCTTGACTCTGTGCTCCATGTTGTCCTTCCTAGGCACCGTCCGCTGGGACTTGCGAGGAGAAGGATGACTCCTCTTGTGTACCGACCGCTGGTGGACCTGTCGACAATGGAAGAACGACATATCATACTTACATACCGGCTTGACAGAGCAACTATATATGAACTATGTGCCCAGCTGGAGCCAGACCTGATGTCCCCCATCCGCCAACCCACAGGGATTCCCCCTCTGGTGCAGGTTCTGTCAGTACTCCATTTTTTGGCAAGTGGGTCGTTTCAGACAACAGTGGCCATATCATCTGGGATGCCTCAGCCTATGTTTTCAAAGGTTTTGTCCAGAGTGTTGTCTGCCCTGATGAAATACATGCGGAGATACATTATTTTCCCTGAGGTGGGCGAATTGGCTACAGTGAAGGGTGATTTCTATGCCCTTGGACATATCCCCAACATCATTGGGGCCATTGATGGGACCCATGTGGCTTTGGTTCCCCCCAAAGACAGTGAGCAGGTGTACCGAAACCGAAAAAGTTATCATTCGATGAATGTCCAGGTGGTCTGTTTGGCTGACCAGTACATCTCCCATGTAAATGCCAAGTTCCCTGGGTCAGTGCATGACGCGTATGTCATGCGAAATAGCAGCATCCCTTATGTGATGGAACAGCTACAGAGACACCGTGTGTGGCTAATTGGTGACTCTGGTTACCCCAACCTGTCGTGGCTACTGACCCCAGTGAGGAATCCCAGGACAAGGGCAGAGGAACGGTTCAATGAGGCCCATGGGCGAACTAGGAGGATCATAGAAAGGACCTTCGGGGTCCTGAAGGCCAGGTTTAGGTGCCTGCATATGACAGGGGGATCCCTCATGTACTCACCAAAGAAGGTGTGCCAGATCATCGTGGCCTGCTGTATGCTTCACAATCTTGCATTGCGACGCCAGGTGCCTTTTCTGCAGGAGGATGGTCCAGATGGTGGTGTTGTTGCAGCTGTGGAGCCTGTGGAGAGTGAAGAAGAGGAAGACGACGGGGACGACACGGACAACAGGGATACAGTCATACAACAATACTTTCAGTAGCACACAGGTAAGGAACAGCCACCCCAATTTACATTTACTTGAGGCCTCATGCGTCTCCACTGTCTGTGTTTCCCCCCAGTTCCTGTTAACTGATTTGTGACTTTCCCTTCCCTTTTCAGAGCTGTATGACCCACTGCCTGACTTCAGCTTTGTTTGCCCATGGACTAAAGCTTATTGAAATTGGTATGTTGTCATCACAAAGTAACTGGACATTATTGAACCGTTATGTGTAATACATTTGTTAAGAATACAAGCAGACTCCTGTTTATTTAAGTGGAATAAGTGATTTATTTAAAGTGCTAGATATAGGTAAATGATTGGGAAGCGGGGATGGGTGGGGGTGGAGTAATGTCCATGGCAGAGTCCAGTTCTCAGTCGCACAGGTGCATTGTCCATATGCCTGTGGAAGGATGGAGCAGGGGCAGTTCAAGGTTAGACAGGGTGACAATGTGGGACAGTGGGATGACATCAGGGGGTATCTTAGGCTGGCGGGGGTCTTGCAATCCTACTCTGTCTTCTTGTGAGATCTCAGGTTCCGCTTGCGGGGTGGTTCTTCTTCTGCAGGAGGTGGGGTTCTGGTGGCCTGTCGTTGTGTGGGGGCCTCCTGTCCACTGGCGCCGGCGGAGGTGGTAGGCTGTTCCTGGCCTGGGCTAGTGACAGGGGCCCTTTGGGGTGCCACATGGTCTCGCAATGTGGTGACGATCTGGGTAAGGGCCAGGACGATGGTCCCCATTGCGGAACCGATGTTCCTCAGTTCCTCCCTGAACCCCATGTACCGTTCCTCCTGCAGTTCCTGGATCTCCTGGAACCGGGCCAGTACCGTCGCCATCGTCTCCTGGGAGCGGTGGTATGCTCCCATGATGGTGGAGAGGGCCTCTTGGAGAGTCGGTTCCCCGGGCCTGTCCCCCCCCTGTCGCACAGCAGCCCTCCCAGTTCCCCTGTGTCCCTGGGCCTCTGTCCCCTGGCCGGTGTGCCCACTACCACTGCCCCCAGGTCCCTGTTGTTGTTGGGGTGGTGGGTCAACCTGGGTGCCCTGTAGTGGTGGACACACCGCTGATTGACGTGCCCTGGAGACAGAGGCATGGGCCCGCTGGGTGGGAGCTGTGCTGGTGTTCCCAGAGGGGGTTGGGTCTGGTGTAGCCTGTGGCTGTCTGTGGGGAACCGACTGTCCAGAGGTCCCCGATGGGCCGGGCTGGTCGTCTGGCTCCAGGGAGACAGAGCTGCTGTCATCGCTGGGGGCCTCTTCTGGGGGTGGGATGGACATCTCGGGACCCTCCGTGGCGGTGTGGTGGCGTTCGGGTCCTGCAGGGGTATAAAGGTATGGTTATTGCTTCTGTGTGTGGGATTTCGTGTGATGGGTGGGTGTCCGTGTACCCATGTGCAGGCATTTCCTTGTGGGGGCTTTTGTGAGGGTGGCTTGTGGGGGTGATGTGTGTGTGCAGTGGGCATGCTTTGGTGATGGGTGTCCATGCTTTGGGGTCGCATGGAGGGCTTGGTGTTGGGATGGGTGGGTTGTGATGGTGAGGCTTTTGCTAGGGGTTGGTGTGATGGGGGAGGGGGTGAGGGTGGGTGTATGATTTGGCATTTAGGTGGGGTGGGGGTGGGAAGCAGTAGTGAAGATTTGCCTTACCAGAGTCCATTCCTCCGCCTACTCCAGCGAGGCCCTCAGGATGCAGGATGTGCAAGACTTCCTCCTCCCACGCGGTAAATTCTAGGGGAGTAGGTGGGGGTCCGCCACCAGTCTTCTGCACCGCTATGTTGTGCCTTGATACCATGGAACGCACCTTCCCCCGTAGGTCGTTCCATCTCTTCCTTATGTCCTCCCGATTGCGTGGATGCTGTCCCACCGCGTTGACCCTGTCCACTATCCTTTGCCATAGCTCCATCTTCCTGGCAATTGTGGTGTGCTGCACCTGTGCCCCGAAGAGCTGGGGCTCTACACAGACTATTTCCTCCACCATGACCCTGAGTTCTGCGTCACTGAACCTGGGGTGTCTTTGGGGTGCCATGGGGTGGTGTGGTTGAGGTGTGGGGTGGCGTTTGTGGTGATGAGTGTGGTGCGTGTGGTGGTGTGTGGTGTTTGGTGCGTGGATTCTGTGTGGGTGATGGTGTTGTGTGCCTCTGTGTTGTGGGATTCTCTATTCTGTGCTCTGTCTCTAGCTTTCGTCAATGATTTCGCGTGGTAGGGGCTTGTGGGTGATGTGGGTGTGTGTTTTATATTGTGTTGGGTGTGTGGGAGTGGTGTTAGTGTGTGTATCAGGTGTGTGTATTTTAAAGTGACCAATGTGGCTGAGTTTTCTATGGGTGTGTGTATTTTGACCACGGCGGTGTGTACCGCCAATGGAATACCGCGTTTGAAAGACCGCCGCGTGGATTTGTGGGTCGGAATGGTATGGGCGTATTTCTGTTGGCGTGACGGTGGAGGTTTGGTCAGCGCCATTTTTTCGCTGACCTTTGGTGTGGCGGGTTATTGAGGGTGTCGGGTTTTCGGCGGTTTGGCAGTTGCGGGTCAGAATGACCGTGGCGGTTTACCGCGGCCGCGGCGGTGTTATGGCGGTCTTCTGACCGGCAGTAAGCGCCTTTTACCGCCAAGGTCAGAATGACCCCCATAGTGTCTGCAGTCTTGGAGGAGACACTTTGATCATAGCTGGTGTCAGGAACAGTTCTATGGCTTGTTCTAATAGTCTGGGAATAAGGGGAAGCCAACACCATGCTGTAGAACAGTGACATGGTGTTTTAACAATTCGAGAAATCAATTGTATAACTGTAGGTACTGGAAAAAACAGTTTTGCAGCCTCCTTCATCAAAACTTCACTAAAGGTATTGATGCTGTTAACAGTTGAAAGCCTGAATGTATAGAAAACCAACCAGAATTAGTGAGTATCTTCCCTATGACGAAGAAGCAGAACAGCTAGAAGAGATTTCCTTGGGGTACAATGTCTGTGATGGTAGCATGACATCAGTCTGTAGCCTCTTACAGGGTTAGAATGAGGTCTGTGATACCAGGATGGAGAATGCAATTTTTATCCAGACACTCTATTGCTAACATGTCTACATAGAAGAGGCAGTAGAGATTGTTGTGTAGAGAACGCTTGTTTGTGGTTAAGTTGGCAGTGACACAGTTGAAACTGGTGCACATAGTGCAGAGGCTTGAAATGATTTGTGTCTGGGAAAAGATATAGGGGGTTATTACAACTTTGGAGGAGGTGTTGATCCGTCCCAGAAGTGACGGTAAAGTGACGGATATACCACCAGCCGTATTACGAGTCCATTATATCCTATGGAACTCGTAATACGGCTGGTGGTATATCGGTCACTTTACCGTCACTTTTGGGACGGATTAACACCTCCTCCAAAGTTGTAATAACCCCCATAGTATATTGATACTCAAAGTACAGCCCTGGGGCCACATGCAGCCTCTTGTCCTTTACATGTGGCCCCCTGCTCAACAAGAGTATTGGGCTGCTGTTTACTCAATTAAGCACTCGCAATAGTAAGATGTTAAATACACAGACAAGCATTCATTTAAAAGTTAATTGGTGTTGAATAAAGGAAGTAACTAGGGAGTCCTGTACTGCCTAAGTTTAGATACACATTCATGCAGAAAAAGTGTAAAAATATGACAATCTCTTCAAAACTCAAAAAGTATATTTAATTAACACCCAGAACCCTTTCTCCCCCCCAATACAGCTGATTATATCAGTGCACAGGTAAGTATTAATTAGAATGTAATAGTTTTCAAACATGAATTTAGAAACATTAAGGGGGTCATTACAACATTGGCGGTAAAAGCCGCTTACTGTCGTGCAGAAGACCGCCAATACACCGCCGCGGCCGTGGAATTCCGCCATAGTTATGACACACATCTCAGAATCCGCCAAAATTCAGACACCCACCCAAGTCCGCCACACCAAAGGTCAGTGATAAACTGGCGAAAACAAATCCTCCACCGTCACGCCAACAGAAACACGCCCATGCTATTACGACCCACAAATCCACGCGCCGGTCTTTCAACCGTGGTATTCCATTGGCGGTACACACCGCCGCGCTCAAAATACACACACATCTCCAAAACACCGCCACATTGGACAATTCAAAATACACACACCTGATACACATACAAACACCACTCCCACACACCCAACACAATATAAAACACACACCCACATCACCCACAAACCCCTACGACCAAAAATTAGAGACAAAGGCGACAGAGAGAGCACAGCAATAGACAACCCCACCACACAGAGGCACACAACACCATCACCCACACAACATCCACGCACAAAACACCCCACACCACTACACATCACCACACTCATCACCACATACACCACCCCACACATCACCTACACCACCCAATGGCACGCCAAAGACACCCCAGGTTTTTGGAGGAGGAGCTCAGGGTCATGGTGGAGGAAATCGTATGGGTAGAGCCACAGCTATTTGGATCACAGGTGCAGCACACCTCTATAGCTAGGAAGATGGAGCTATGGCGAAGAATAGTCGACAGGGTCAACGCAGTGGGACAGCACCCAAGAAATCGGGAGGACATCAGGAAGAGGTGGAACGACCTACGGGGGAAGGTGCGTTCCGTGGTCTCCAGGCACAACATTGCGGTTCAGCGGACTGGCGGCAGACCCCCATCTCCTCCCCCACAACTAACAACATGGGAGGAGCAGGTCTTGACCATTATGCATCCTGAGGGCCTTGGAGGAGTCGGTGGAGGAATGGACACTGGTAAGTCAAATCTTAACTATCATATCCTCCACCCTACCTGCATGCTATCACACACCCCCACCCTCACACCCTCCCCTATCACTCCAACTCCTCACTAATGTACTAATAACACAAACCACACATCCCAACACCAAGCGCTGCATGACACAACAAAGCATGGACACCCATCACTAAAGCATGCCCACTGCACATACCCATAACAACCCCTAACCATCATTACACAAGCCCCCACACAGGAATGCTAGCACTGGGGTACACACTCACCCACCCATTGCACACCATGACACACACAGATGCAATAATCATGCTTTTATACCCCTGCAGGACCACTACCTAACGTCACCAGACAGGAGGGTCCAGACATCTCTACCCCACCCACAGAAGAGGCCCACAGTGATGACAGCAGCTCTGGCCAACTGGATCCAGATGACCAGCCCGGACCATCGTGGGCCTCGGGACAGTCGGTTCCCCTCGCACAGGCACAGCCCAACACTGACCTTCCACCCTCTGGAAACACCAGTACAACACCCACCCAGCGGGCCCATACCTCCGTCCCCAGGACACGTCAATCAGCTGTGTGTCCACCACTACAGGGAACCCAGGATAACCCACCACCCCAACAACAACAGGGACCTGGGGCAGTGGTAGTGGGCACACGGTCCAGGGGACGGAGGCCCAGGAACACAGGGGAACTGGGAGAGCTGCTGTGTGACAGGGGGAAGACAGGCCAAGGGAACCCACTCTCCATGAGGCCCTCTCCTCCATCATGGGAGCACACCACCACTCCCAGGAGACAATGGCTACGGTCCTGGCCAAGTTTCAGGAGACCCAGCGCCAGCAGGAGGAACAGTATTTGTGGTTCAGGGAGGTACTCAGAACCATCAGCTCCGCCCCGGGCACCATCGAAGGGGTGCTGAAGGACATACAGAACACCACGAGGGACACCGTGGCACTACAAGGGGCCCCTGACACTAGCCTGGACGATGAACTGCCCACCACCTCCGCCGGCGCTAGTGGACAGGACGCCGCGCCACAGGACCACCACACCAGCACCCCACCCCCTGCAGATGGAGAACCACCCCGCAAGCGGTCCCTGAGATCCAGGAACAGGACAGAGCACAATGGTAAGACCCCCACCAAGAAATGAGACCACCCTGATTGTCATCCCACTGTTCCACTTTGTAACCCTGTCCATATTGGAACTGCCCCAGCTCCACTTCCTATGCCTATATGGGCAGTGCACCTGTGAGACTAATAGACTGTACTCTGCCATGGACATTCCTCCACCATCACCCATCACCATTTTACCACCCCCTCCAATAATTAGCACTTCAATAAACACTCTTGAACCACAAAACAATCTTGAGTCAGTCTGTGATTTTGAAAATGTGTATTAGCTATGACAATGACAAAATCCGTTCTCAATAGTAATGTCAACATACCTATGTTACACATCACAAGTCCATGAAGGATGCAAGCAGATGACACACGTTGGTAACCACACCTGTGAAACCGTAATGGAAATGTACAACTCAGTTACCAAATACTGCTTGAAATTGACAGACAGGATAGAGGTAGAAGTGTGAATGTAAATGTATTAGTAAAGAAAGTGTTCTCACCTGTGTGTCACTGGAAATATTGCTGTATGACTGAGTCCCTGTTGTCAATGTCTTCTTCCTCTGCTTCCTCCTCATCACTGTCCACAGGCTCCACAGCTGCCACAACACCGCCATCTGGACCGTCCTCCTGCAGAAAAGGCACCTGGCATCGCAAAGCAAGATTGTGAAGCATAGAGCAGGCGATGATGATCTGGCACACCTTCCTTGGTGAGTAGAATAGGGAACCACCTGTCATATGGAGGCATCTGAACCTGGCCTTCAGGAGGCCGAAGGTGCGTTCGATCACCCTCCTAGTCCGCCCATGGGCCTCATTGTAGCGTTCCTCTGCCCTGGTCCTGGTATTCCTCACTGGGTCAATAGCCATGACAGGTTGCGGTAACCAGAGTCCCCTAATAGCCACACCCGGTGCCTCTGGAGTTGACCCATCACATAAGGGATGCTGCTAATTCTGCAGGATGTAAGCGTCATGCACTGAGCCAGGGAACATAGCATTTACCTGCGAGATGTACTGGTCTGCCAAACATACCATCTGTACATTCATCGAATGATAACTCTTCCGGTTCCTGTACACCTGTTCACTCCTGTGGGGGGGGACCAGAGCTACATGGGTCCCATCAATGGCACCTATGATGTTAGGGATATGTCCCAGGGCATAGAAGTCACCTTTAACTGTAGCCAAATCCTCCACCTGAGGGAAAACGATGTAGCTCCTCATGTGTTTCAGCAGGGCAGACAACACTCTGGACAACACGTTGGAAAACATAGGCTGGAACATCCCTGATGCCATGGCCACTGTTGTTTGAAATGACCCACTTGCTAGGAAATGGAGCACTGATAGCACCTGCACTTGAGGGGGATTCCTGTGGGATGGCGGATTGGTGACATAAGGTCTGGCTCCAACTGGGTACAGAGTTCCTGGATTGTGGCACGGTCAAACCTGTAGGTGATGATTAAATGTTGCTCCTCCATTGTCAACAGGTCCACCAGCGGTCGGTACACCGGAGGATTCTGCCATCTCCTCACATGTCCCAGCTGACGGTGCCTAGGAAGGACAACAGCGACCACAGAGACAAGCAGTTCAGAGGTATGTACCCACAGCTACACAGAACACGAAACAAAATCCAAAAAGTTGTCTGTATGTGTTTTGAGTCCAGGCCTAGGTATGTGTGACACAGTTGAAAATGAAGCCATGTGGGCCCCTGAAATGGTGGATGCCTGACCTCTAAAGTGGGACAATGGGATGTGAGGTAATTGCGATGGCGTTGTACACCGTCGCGGTAGGCAGTCGTAGACCGCGGCGCAATGCTGCATTGGTTAACATTGGAACCTATGGGTCCCAGGAGCCAATGACGAAGTGCGCCGGCGGTGATGATACGCACCGCCGCGGACGTGACCCCCGGGGACGTGACCGCCATTTTCTATCTGTTCAATCACTCGATACCTGATCTTCGACAGGAGAGGACCTACACTGCAAGTGCTGCTGTGACCTCGGTCTGGAAGAGACAATGGCACGTGCGTCTGGGGAAAGGGCCCCTGCCTTCACTACACAAGAGTTGGAGAAGCTCGTGGATGGGGTCCTCCCCCAGTACACGCTACTCTACGGTCCTCCAGACCAACAGGTGAGTACATAGGGTGCAAGTTGTATGGGCTATGCCTGGGTGGAGAGGGCTGGATGTAAGAAGGAAGGGGGCAGAGTTCTGCGAGCATGAAGGAGTGTGAATGCATGTGCCACATGGCAAGGGCAGGGATGTGGGCCACTCACTTCGACGGTGCAGTTGGTAATGACTTCTTTTCTTCCCCTGTACATGTCATGTAGGTCAGCGCCCACCGGAAGAAGGATATTTGGCGTGCCATCGCCAAGGATGTCCGGACCCTGGGGGTCCACCAGAGCCGGAGCACCCACTGCCATAAAAGATGGGAGGACATTCGCCGTTGGAGCAAGAAGACGGCGGAGGCTCAGCTGGGGATGGCCTCCCAACGTGGGTGGGGTGCCCGTCGCACCATGACCACCCTGATGTTCCGGATCCTGGCGGTGGCCTACCCTGAGTTGGATGGGCGCATGAGGGCCTCACAGCAGACACAAGGGGGTGAGTACACTCTCATTCTGCTGACTTTGCGCGCAGTGGAGGGGTCTGGGTGGGGGAGGAGGGCTGTGGGTTTCCCTAGGCCAGGGCGAGTTCCGTAGGCTAGGCCCCTCCGTAATGCAGGCCATGTGCCACTCCACCCCACCTCTGTAGAGTGCCAAGTACAGGTATACACGCCCCTGTGTCATCTATGTGTGCAGATGTCCACCATAGCCATGTAGGCCATATCCCAGGTACAGCATCTGCAGAGCCCAAGAGCGCGGCGCAGTGCAGGGGGCTGCTGTGTCTGTATTGTCCGCCAACGGTAGCGGTAAGCCATGCAATCAACCTGTCTTTCTTCTGTTTCCCCACACCTTTTTGTGCTCTCCCTGTTCTTTTGTGCATCAGCATCATCAGGCGGAGGTACAGTAGCACTGGTTTTTGCCTCTCTCTAGCAAAGAGTTCTATCATATCATAAAAAACAGTTTGTGAAAGAGCTTGTCTTTTCACTATTTTTCTTAAGTGGCGTTTCCAAATTAAAATCGACTGTTTTTTAATTAAAAATAAACAACAAATGGCCAATATAGTCTTCAATAGGCCGTTAAATTGTTTTCATTTTAAAAATAAAAAATATACTCTTTTCGACAAGCATGAAGGTTCATTTTGTAAAGTGCTGCAAGATCCTGCAAGTGGGTGACACATAAATAATAAATAACTGCTTATATTTATCAATGGAGGTCCCCTGAAGAAGAAACAGACGAACAATTCGGGGGTGTCCTTTCTCCCCAATAATATCTGCACTCATGCTTGCACTATTAACTTAACTGAAAATATATAGACTCATGCAGGAGTGGACAGTGGTTGGAAACTAGTGATTTCTCTACATGCAGATGATTGTGTCCTCCTACACATCAGATATACAGGAGCATTTAACCCCAAATGTTGGCAATCTTTAAGCAATTTGGCATGATTTAGGAGTACCTCTTGCCAAACACGGATGGCACTGGGCCTATCAACATGTACACATCTAAATCAGACAAGGCACCTTGAGGTATATGGGGATACAAATTATTTATGACATGGAGGGTGTCCACACTGAAATGTGATATTTGAATTGAAAGTGCAGAAAATCGCTCACTTTTTTACTATAATTCCCAGTGTAACTGATAGGGGTGACCTGCATTGGCAAAAATGATCAGTCTAAAAATGCTTTGTACTCTGCAACAAAGTGATCAAACAACTACATCTGCTGCTCTTGTGTCTACTTGAGGGTCTCACTGGAGAAAACAATGAAGTGTTGGTTATAATGACTGAATTAATCTCATCAGTGCTCATTGTGCCACAAAATTGCACTGATTGAACTGATTAACAATAGGTTGCAAAGTCAATGACAAAAGTAATTATAACTTGCGGCCTTGCCATGCACTGCTAATTACCCCAAATTACTCCAAATTTGAAGAAAAACCTGTGCATTGTGGGGGCGCAAGTTGTAGTTACATTAGGGTGTGAGTTATAGTTAATTGAAAGAAATCTAACTATAACTGCTGAATCTCTATGCCTTTGTACAAGTACATTCAGAATCTAACTATAACGTCCCTGTAACCTTTTTGGGTTTTTTTCAGTGAATTTATATATATATCTACCAGTGAAACTTACAGAGACTCTGTAGGGAAAAAAACAAATGTATATAAGGGTACCACATGCACACGAGATATTGCTAGGTCTTGTTTTGTAAATTTCTTTTACATTTTCTAGTGTGGGCACACTGCACCAGACAAATTGTGTGCTTTGGCCTTCAAAGCTACTCCCCATCTTTTGTTTTGCACAAAATACACAGGCAGGCACATGATTTACTGCTAGAGAGATGGCTCATTGGTAGTATGCAGACACTGAAGTGTTAGATTAATGCATTAGTTCATCTTGCAACTGATTGTAAACACTATTGCTGCTTTTTGACCTAGGCACTTGAAAGCTGTGTTATAAAAGGTACTGTTTGGCTCAAGATTATTGTTGGAAGAAATAGTGCAACCCCAAACCCACCAGACTAGTGGAACTCACTCACTATTAATACCTTTTTGGTGAAGTGTCGGTATTGTATTAAAATATTTTCTAGGTCTGCCTCTGTTTCCCAGTATGTCCTTGGCACTGGGGTGATAAAGTAGAATCCACCATCAACAGAGAAAAAGTTGACTTCTGTGTTTGACAGTGAGCAGCAGTGGTTTCTGCAATCTCAAAGTTCAAGGCATTTGCATCATCACATACATTTGACAATGCTTTTAACAGATGTCTTCTGTCTTGTTTGAGCATTAAGAAACATTACTGCTAGTACAGTTAATGATGGGTAACCACATAATATATTAGGCAACTCGAAATATTTTTGCTTATCAAGAATGGGCACACATTTCTATTTATTATATATATATATATATATATATATATATATATATATATATAGTTGGTGTATATATACACATATTCACATTTTAAGAAACAGTAATCCGAGTGAAAATGTGTTAAAAACAAATTAAAAAAACACTGCTTCATATGTAACAAATTTTTTGTGATGAGAAATATCAACTGTAATTACCAAATTAATTAGGTAACAATTACGTGGCCACCAATCACCCTAGAAAAATATTGTTTCCTAGTTGGCAGAGACATGCACCCTGTCCAGGTATGGACCACCACTCTAGTCAGGGTAAATCAGGTACACACCCTAAATTAAACTGGGCTCATCCTCTAGTAGCTTGGCACAGAATTATTTGTGCAACACTTCAAACAGTAAAACAGGTACAAACACCACACAAAAACGCACCACACCTGGTTAGAAAAATATAGGTTAAGAGCTTAATTTTCTGATTAAAACAAGGTCAAAACAACAAATATCCAATAAGCAGAAGTCGAGATATGAATGTTTAAAGAATATATGTTACTGTAGTGCTTTGAAGCAGATTGAGCCAAACGGGTCTATCTGGGTGCGCTAGACCGGGCAAAGTCAAAGATTCATGCCAACCACAATGGAGCATAGGCCGGAAGAACGAGTTACTTACCTTCGGTAACGACTTTTCTGGTGGATACATTAGCTACCTGTGGATTCCTCACCTAATGAATACTCCCATGGCGCCAGCATTCGACGGAAATCTTCTTCCTAGTCTCTGCACGTCGACGAGGACGTCACTCTAGCCCATGCGACGCCGTCTGACGTCATACAGGCAATAAGAGGTCCTCGACGACGTGCCGACGTCAGTACCAACATTTTTTACGTGCATGAGAAGAACAACCCAATGCAATGAAAGAGCAAGGCAACATCCCATAACCTTGTAAAATACACAATATTGCAATGAATAACTGTAAATTTAATATAACCCTCTCTCTCTTTTTTTTTTTTTTTAAACGAACAAATATATGCAAATCATGTATATACACAAAGATATATACATATATATATATACAGATAAATATACACAAGTATCCATATATACAACATCTATTGCAACCTTGAAGACCAAGAGGAGCGCACTCAAGGATTACTTGGTAAGACCAGAAAGGCAACGGGGAGGCGGGTGGGACCGTGAGGAATCCACAGGTAGCTAATGTATCCACCAGAAAAGTCGTTACCGAAGGTAAGTAACTCGTTCTTCTGATGGATACAACTACCTGTGGATTCCTCACCTAATGAATAGAGTCCCAAAGCAGTACCACGCCCGGTGGTGGGTGCCTAAATGGTCAAACCAAGAAATCCTGAAGCACTGACCGTGCAAAATGGCCGTCCCTTCTGACCTCAGAGTCCAAACAGTAATGTTTCGCAAAAGTGTGAAGGGACGACCAAGTTGCGGCCTTGCAGATGTCGACCACAGGAACACCTCTGGCCAAGGCCGAAGAGGCCGACTTAGCTCTGGTGGAATGAGCTCTAATGCCCTCAGGAGGATCCTTCTTTGCCAAAGAGTAACAGATTTTAATGCAAAGAACAACCCACCTGGATAGTGTTCTCTTGTGGACTGCCTTTCCTCTCCTCTTGCCCACGTATCCAATGAACAGCTGATCCTCCAGCCTGAAATCCTTCGTTCTATCAATAAAGAAGCTTAACGCTCTCTTTGGGTCCAGCCGGTGCAGTCTTTCTTCCTCTTTAGAAGGATGAGGCGGAGGATAGAACGTGGACAAAGTAATTGTCTGTGCCAAATGGAAAGGTGAAACAACCTTCGGGAGGAAAGCAGCCTTGGTCCTCAACACCACCTTATCCCCATAAAAAGTTGTATAAGGGGGCTTTACCGATAAGGCCTGCAACTCACTCACTCTCCTTGCAGATGTTATAGCAACCAGGAAGACTGTTTTTATAACCAAATACCTTAAGGGGCAAGAATGCATAGGTTCAAACGGGGACCCCATAAGGAAAGTCAAGACCAAGGACAAATCCCATTGCGGCATAACGAATGGTTTTGGAGGATATTTATTTAAAAGACCTTTCAAGAATCTGACAACAATAGGGGATTTAAATAACGATGGTTGGTCTGGAAGACATATGAAGGCTGACAAGGCCGATAAATAACCCTTAATGGTAGCCACTGCACAGCCTTTCTGCGCTAGATACAGAGCAAAAGACAAAACATCCGATAGATGAGCTTGTAAGGGATTAATCCGCCTCTCTCCACACCATGCCACAAATTTAGACCACCTATTAGCGTAAATAGATTTAGTGGAGTGTCGCCTGGCCGCTAATATAACATCCACTACATCAGGCGGGAGAGAGAAGGAACTCAGGTTGCCCCGTTCAATCTCCAAGCATGTAGGTGCAGACTCTGGAGGTTGGGGTGTAAAACCTGCCCCTGCGACTGCGAGAGGAGGTCTGCCCTGATAGGGAGACGGAGCGGAGGGCACATTGAGAGTTGGAGAAGGTCGGAGTACCGCACCCTCCTTGGCCAATCCGGAGCTATTAAGATTACTAGAGCCCGGTCTTGGCGAATCTTCCTCAATACTCGAGGAATCAAGGGTATGGGAGGGAACGCGTAAAGCAACTGGCCGCACCAGGTTATTTGAAACGCGTCCCCTAACGCTCCCTGCACCGGATACTGGAGGCTGCAGAATAACGGACAATGCGCGTTCTCCAGAGTGGAAAACAGATCTACCCGAGGAAACCCCCACCTTTGGAAGATTAAACGGACCTGATCTGGATGGAGACGCCACTTGTGGTCTGCTGAGAATTGGCGACTGAGACTGTCCGCACGTACATTCAAGACCCCGGCCAGGCGATTTGCTACCAAGCAACTCTGATGGTCCTTTGCCCAGGACCATAGTCGAAGAGCTTCTCTGCAGAGAAGGTACGACCCTACTCCTCCCTCTTTGTTTATGTACCACATCGTGGTAGTATTGTCCGTCAGGACCTGTACCGACTGACCACGAAGGGAAGGGAGGAAGGCCTTGAGAGCCAGACGTACAGCCCGTAACTCCAACAGATTGATATGAAACATCTGTTCCTCTGGAGACCAAAGGCCTTTGATCTCCAGATCCCCCAGATGAGCTCCCCACCCTAGAGTGGAAGCATCCGTTATGACCGTGGCCACTGGTGGCGACTGCACAAACGGCTTTCCTTGTGAAAGGTTGTTGCTCGCAATCCACCACTTCAAGTCCACCGCAGCATCTCTGGAGATCTTGACAGCACCTTCTAGATCCCCTTTGTGTTGAGACCACTGCCTTCGGAGGCACCACTGAAGAGCCCTCATGTGCCAGCGAGCATGCGTGACCAACAGAATGCAGGAGGCAAACAGACCGAGCAGACGAAGGACCTTGAGGACTGGAACTACCGCTCCGTTTTGAAACATTGGAACCAATTCCCGAATATCTTGAATCCGCTGAGGCGGAGGAAAGGCTCGACCCAATGTTGTATCCAGTACTGCCCCTATGAACAGGAGGCGCTGAGAGGGCTCCAGGTGAGATTTGGGCTCGTTCACCGAAAAACCCAGGTCGAACAACAACTGAGTCGTTGACTGCAGATGATGCGACACAAGCTCCGGAGACTTGGCTTTGATCAACCAGTCGTCCAAGTAAGGGAATACTGCTATCCCCTTCCTTCTGAGCTCTGCCGCAACCACCGACATCACCTTCGTGAAGACTCGAGGTGCTGAAGTAAGACCAAACGGAAGGACCGCAAACTGATAGTGCTGCGATCCCACCATAAACCGGAGATACTTCCTGTGTGACTTGAGTATCGGGATATGAAAGTAAGCATCCTGCAAGTCGACAGACACCATCCAATCTTCCTTGTTCAACTCCAAAAGCACCTGAGCTAGGGTCAGCATCTTGAACTTTTCCTGTTTGAGGAACCAATTCAATATCCTCAGGTCCAGGATTGGTCTCAACCGACCATCCTTCTTGGGAATCAGGAAATACCTTGAGTAACAACCTCGACCCCTTTCCTGCTCTGGGACCAACTCTACCGCGCCCTATGAAAGGAGGACTTGCACCTCCTGCTCTAGCAACAGGAGGTGTTCTTCTGAACAATAAGAAGGGCGGGGCGGGATGAGGGGCGGGAACTCCCGAAACGGAAGGGTGTAGCCTTTTCCCACAATACTGAGAACCCAAGTGTCCGTTGTAATAGTCTTCCACTTGCGGAGAAAATGCTGTAATCTTCCCCCTACAGGAGAGGGGTGAGCGGGAAATGGTGGAAGCCTAAGGCTGCTTTCCCTGCTGCACCCCTCCAGAGGACAAGGAAGAGGCAGAGTGCTGCTGAGAGGCTCCTCTGGTGCGGGCCCTCCCTCTCCCTCTAAACGATCTATAGGGATGGGAAGAGGCAGGCTGCTGGAATCTCCCCCGAAAGGAAGAGGAGGAAGAGCCACGCCCAAATCCCCGAAACCTCCTGAAAATCCTGGAAGAGGCAGAGGAAGAAGGAGCTTGGAGTCCTAGCGATTTGGCTGTGGCCCTACTCTCCTTTAAACGTTCCAAGGCCGAATCTGCCTTGGCGCCAAACAGCTTGTCCCCATCAAAAGGGAGATCCAATAGGGTTGACTGCACATCCGCAGAAAACCCCGAATTACGGAGCCAGGCCTGTCTCCTTGCCACCACAGTCGTGCCCATTGCTCTGGCCACGGAGTCGGTCGTGTCCAGCCCAGACTGAATAATCTGGGTCGCGGCAGCCTGGGCATCTGAAACAACATCCAAAAGACCCTGGGGAAGCTCCGTAAATGATGAGGAAATATCATCCATAAGAGCATGAATATATCTCCCCAGGATACAAGTTGCATTGGTGGCCTTCAACGCCAGACTGCAGGACGAAAAGATTTTCTTGGACTGTGCATCCAGTTTCTTCGAGTCCCTGTCCCCAGGCACCGTCGGGAAAGAACCAGGCGCTGACTTGGATGAACAGGAGGCCTGCACCACCAAGCTCTCCGGTGTAGGGTGCCTAGAAAGAAAGCCAGGGTCAGTTGGTGCAGCTCGATACCTCCTGGCTACGGCTCTATGAACCGCTGGGGAAGATACTGGTCTCTTCCACACCTCTAGTACCGGATCCAGCAAAGCGTCATTAAATGGTAGTAGAGGCTCTGCCGCAGCCGAGGCCGGATGAAGCACCTCTGTCAGGAGGTTCTGTTTTGTCTCTTCCATCGGCAAAGGCAGGTCCAGAAAACTAGCTGCCTTCCGTACCACTGCGTGAAAGGAAGCAGCCTCCTCTGTGTATTCCCCTGGAGACGAAAGATCCCACTCAGGGGAAGTGTCCAGCCCACTGGCTGTATCTAGACCATGCAGTCCATCACACGGAGTCGACAATGCCTCCGCCGAAGCCGAAGATCGGCGCCGATCTTCAGAAGCTACCGACGCCGCGTCCGGCGCCGATGAAAGAGCACTCGGAGCGGATGGACCCACCGGAGTCACAGGCCGAAATCCCGACGTCGACGGGATGGAAACCTCCGGAGCCAATCCCTCTGAAGCCACCGGAGCGGCCACCGGCGCCAACGCCGAGCCCACGTTCCCAAAAGGGAGAAAGGGCATAAAGGGTGCCGGCCGTAGAGGCGCAGGATCACCCAATGAAAAGGCCAAAGGGCCAGCCGGAGCACCCCCTGGAGCCATCTGTTGAAAGATGGTATACATCGCATTTAGGAATGCGGTACTATCGGCTCCAGGGGTGGGAAAAGCCGGATACTGGGGTGCCTGTATCGAAGGCGACCCCGACGCCGGCCTCGACGTCTGCGACGCCGGAGACAACACCAGAGGCTGCACCACTTCAATCACCGATGCCTGTCCAGGTGAAGTCGGTGACGCCGGAGAGGGCAACGGCGTCGATGGATGCGGCGTGACCGTGGGACTGACCTCCCAAGTCCTCCGGCGCCGATCCGAAGACCTGGAACGAGTCTCCTTGCTTGAATGGTGCCGTGATTCTCCACGGCGCCGGGAGTCTCGATGACGCTGATGCCTTGGCGACGAAGACTTCTTATGATGTTTTTTCTTCGACTTCGCCATAAACAACTTCGCCTCACGTTCCTTGAGGGCCTTTGGATTCATGTGCTGGCATGAATCACAAGTCGCGACGTCGTGGTCGGAGCTTAAACACCAAAGGCAGTCGGAGTGAGGATCCGTAACTGACATCTTGCCTCCACACTCACGACAAGGCTTAAACCCCGACTTTTTCTGCGACATTATTACTGCAGCGAAGGACTACGCAGCAAAAAATACACTGTAACCACGAAAGTAACAGTTGCTCCCTCGAAGATAACCGTTTCGAATGCACGGAAAAAAGGGAACTGACGTTGGCACGTCGTCGAGGACCTCTTATTGCCTGTATGACGTCAGACGGCGTCGCGTGGGCTAGAGTGACGTCCTCGTCGACGTGCAGAGACTAGGAAGAAGATTTCCGTCGAATGCTGGCGCCATGGGAGTATTCATTAGTTGAGGAATCCACAGGTAGTTGTATCCATCAGAAACAAGATTCACGCAGGGCCAGTTGAGCAAGAGTACCTTGGTCCATGAAATGTGTTGGTTCCAACCAGCACAATGATGTTGATGCATCGGTTCTGGGTCTGCACTGAAGAAGCAGTGAAGCGATGCATCGGCGTTGATCCGGAGGATGAAGGTGAGGGTGATGCATCGATTCCCGGGCCATGCAGAGGCGAAGAGGTGTGTCACAGTCGGCAATGCGACGTTCCGATTCTCACAGCAGCAGTGTGTTATTGTCGACGGCGATGCGGTGTCCTCGATCCTCACAGAGGAAAAGATGTGGTAGTGAAGTGCCTTCAGCAAAGGTGATGCATAGATTACGATCCGCACAGCGAGGTCAGTGGGCGGTCCTTTGCAGCAGTCATAAAAACTGTCTTCCAAGGGCCCAGGACTGGGTTGGAACCACTTGGCAGGGCTCCCAGCTGGTAGAGTCCAAAGGCTGTTGCAAAATTGTTGGAAGCCTTTTGTGTCCCTGAGACTTCAAAAAAATAGAAAGCAAGTCGGCAACCGCCTTGGAGTTACTCTTAGCTCAAGTGATGCAGGTCCAGTCCTTCTCACCCAGGCATGGGAACAGCAGACAGCACGGCAGCTCAGCAAGGCAAGAGTTCAGCAAGGCAAGAGTCCAGCAAGGCAGGGATCCAGCAGAGTAGCAGTCTTTTAAGCAGCACAGCATTCCTTCTTCCTGGCAGAGCCTTCACACGTCCAGAAGTGTACTGATTTGGTTGGAGTCAGAGATCCAGTTTATATACCCAGTTGTTCTTTTGAAGTGGGAGAGACTTCAAAGAAGGATCTCTGAAGTGCACCGAGGTCCTTTCTTCCCAGCCCTGGCGCCTGACTATCAGTAGGGGGTAATCAACCCTTTGTGTGGGGACAGGCACTTCCTATTCAGGTGTAAGCGTCAGCCCTCTCTCCCTTACTGCCTAGGAAGAGCCATTAGAAAGCAGATGAGTGCTCATACACACCTAACAAAGTGTACCTGTCACCTACAGCAGATATGTATTGGAGACAGCCTGCAGGCACACACAGCTGTAAAACAGAGTGGTATTTCTAAAACAGTAATGTTAAAACCAAATTTACCAGTAAAGAGGACTTACCATTACCATTCAAATGATATGAAACATGATATAGCTACTCCTTCTCAATCAGGAATTGCCAAAGTTAACCAATGAGAGAGGTATGCCTCTCAGTAGAGAAAACGAATTGGGAGTTTTTCACTACCAGGATATGCAACACTTAAAAGTACATGTCCTACCTTTTACTTACACAGCACCCTGCTTTTATAGCCTACCTAGGGTCTACCTAAGGGGTGACTTTTTATGTGTAATGAAAAGGGAGTTTAAGGCTTGGCAAAGGATTTTAAGAAAAGTTGAGGTGGCAGAAAACTGCACACACAGGCTCTGCAATGGCAGGCCTGAGCACTGGAGTGTGTGGCACAATGAGTGCTGCAGGCCCACTAGTGGTGTTTCATTTACTGGCCCTGTGCACATGCAGTGCACTTCACTGGGGACTTATAAGTAAACTAAATTTGCCAGATGGAGCTAGGCCAATGACACCATGATTTAGGGAAGAGAACACAAACACTTTAGCACTGTTTAGCAGTGGTAAAGTGTACAGAGTCCTAAAACCAGCAAAAATTGGGTCAGAAAATGGAGAGAGGCAGGCAAACAGTTGGGGGGAAGACCACCGTAAGGCTGTCAGGTTTAACAAATATCTTAAGCAAATATACAAATTTTACTGTATCTTAATACAAGGTGAACTATTGCCCTGATGTGCAAAGAGCAGGTCGCAAACCAGACCTTTCCCACACTAACTGGTCTGCAAGCTGCCCTTCATTTTACAGGTGCTTATCTCCTAATCAGCTGCATCACAAAATGCATGTTTGCAAAACCTCCCGCTTCATTAGTATTTATGGGGCAGGAGTCATTTTGCAACCTTCTGTGAATGCAGCAATGGAGGTTTGTGAAGGACATCAGGTTTCCATCCCTATATTCCCATTTTGTGCATATCACAATTTTCCAGATGCTGCCCTTGTAACGGGAAAATAAAAGTCATCCTTCAGTAACACGGAGGGGAGCATGCAGCGATCCTTGGACCAGGCTGCTCCTACTATGCCGGCCAAAACCACAGAGGTGAAAGCTGCCCCACAGTAACAGGTTAGATTTGGGAATATCACAAGAGGTGGGTGAAATATCCACACGGAAAGCATAACATGAATTTCACTTTTTTCCCCAACTACAGACAGGAACTGAACCTAATTCTCTGCTCAATGGATAGAAAACAATACAGGAAGAAAAGTTGTTTTTTCAAATAATTTGGGAGGTCCTGGTCCTTCAAAAGCAACACAAAGGTCTGTGTGCAGCACCTTCCTATAAGGTCCTCCTGGGAGGCAGGTGCCTCAACAAATGCCCCTTCTGCAAAAGTTCCTTGGAGGAGCACTGTCAGGGGTCAATCATGTAATTTCTCCATACCCAAAACATGGAATTCTTCTTTTGCTGAGAATTTCTTGTGCATTACTCCCTTTTTCCAATCCATGGTAAGTGGATGCCGAAACAGTGAATTTGCCTGAAGTTTTGCATTCACTTACCACAGATGGGAAAAAGGGCACTTTGCCCAGCCCTTGTTATTGCCCCATGTCAGGTATTGCTTTGGTAACCTGTCAATGGTTTGCAACCACAACTGTGTTCACAAAGCAATGATACATATCACTGTGACTTGCAATGAGAAGTCAGTGCCTCTTTCATGTCCCCTTCTATTTGTGATCCTGACTAAATTTCAAAAGGCACGTTTGAGTAGAAGTGGCTTTTCTGACTTTTGATTCACAAAGACACCTTAGTACATTGCAAGTTATGCTTTTGTGGCCACAAAGCCAGTGTCTGTCTGAATTTTAGGACTTGGAACAGCAAAAGCACTTCATACATTCAGCCTTATACGAGCTAGATCTTAAGGAACAGAACAAAAGTGATCTGGCTGCTCGACTAAAATATTCTAATTGAGTGTGTTGCAAAATAGAGCATATTACAATGTGACATGTACTGATGGGCATGCACACACTAAACATATAATCCTATTAAAATATATTTCTTTCTCACCTTTAGTATCAATGAAAATATAGCCGTCAAATCGATCTCTGAATAAAATGATGTCTTCAGGATTTCTAAAATGTATGTATGCTCTTGAGAAGAGATGAGGATAGAGGCTGCAACAACATTTTATTAAGATGTAACTAGATTGTATTCACAACAAACATCTAGGAAAAACAATCAGATATTGTGCCAGAACAAAACAAAATAATGATAATTGAAAGCTTTGCTGTGGATTCAAGAAACAAAAGAGAATAATTTGGTTCCTTGTTCGCCAATCACTTACAATATAAACAGGTTTATACATAAAACGTTACTAAGAAAATAGTCTTGTCAGGTGTGAAATAAATTACTTACCAGTAACTACGAATCCTAGATATTTGTACTTTCTTGACATCAAAATGGCGCACCGGTAAGAGATAATTTACAAAATGAATGCTCCATTATCAGGTAACCACTGTGACTTGCTTGATCTTTGCATTTAAACATGCCACTCACCCTCAGCTGTAGGAGAAGCAAGTTATCCCAAAGTCGATAGGTAAGTTTGGGGCAGCAGATGTTAAGCAAGCATACCCACAAAGTTTGGGGATGGGTTTACTTCGATACACCTCTTTCCTAGTCTTCTCCCTTATCACTATGATACATATTACTACATAATTTCTAGACAATAACTCATGATCTTGGTATAATAACTTATGAAATACACACATTAACTACTTCTTTGGTTAAAAGCCTTTAGGATCTAATGATATTTGGCTGTACACTTTTTGTAAGTCATATATGTTGTTTCTAACAGAAAGCTTACAACAGAAGAGCTGTATACCCCACTTGCATTCTGCACATCAGTGTGAGGTATTCACTAATGGATTCCCATAAGGTACATTGATTTCTGTGCTAGCAACAGGTCACTAAGCGACTAGACCTAGTGAAGGTTATTAAGTGCTCTCACCCACCAAGGGCTGTCATACCATCCTTCCCAGGCAACCATCGTACATAGACACAAACATTACATAATGTTTTCCCTGCTGCTGAAGTGGAGTGGGGGGGAGGGGGGTTTGCCCATGCCTGGTAGCCTTGCCCGTCTTTTGCTTTTTGCAAAAGGTATTGTCATGTACGATACTTATGTTGTTAGCCTTGTTGTTTTATAGTGTATGAATTGTGGTAGCGTTCCTTGGAGCCTGCTCCTCTTGGTCTTCCAGATTCCTAGGGGATGTGGAATCTTGAAGAGTCGTTTGGAGGAAGAGGCAAGATTGTTCGTTGATTTCTCTGGTCTGTAATATTGGTTTTTCAACCTACAATAAATCTTTTTCTGCAACTATCGAGTGGAAACAACTTTACTAATTTGGCGACGAGCATTGTCGTCAACTACATGTTGCTGCCTTTCAGCTACAGAATTACTTTAAGGACGTTTGCGTTTATGGCTGCTGCAAGTGGATTCGGAATATTTACGTTTTGACCTTCAAGTGAATTTGTGCAGCCAAGTGGTGGATGGCCAGGAGCATTAGCATTCCATATGCTTCTGAGTGAAAATCGCACCATTCTTACCGATATGTAGAAGTTGAAGCGGCCGGCGGCAGGGTACAGTTATTGGCATATTTTATATGGGATCGATGTTCTCAAGGATCAAAGCTGGACGCGGCAGGGATTTGTTGCAGCACTGCTGTCTAGCAACAAAGAAACACCCCTCCTTTATGTGTCAAAACACTACGTCGGAATGCAGTGTTCACTATGCGCTGTATCCGGAGAGATCTTGCCTGAAGGTCACACAACGTCTTAGTTAGCGTACCATCATTTTGGAAGAAAAGATTTATTTTGTCGGGAGACTCAAATGCAGTGTGTAGTGTGTGCTGAATACGCTGTATATTTTTTTTCAAATTACAGAGTGGAGTTGCACTGCATCAAGGAGCATCGCTACCTAGTAATTATTGAAACGGATTATATGACTGTTTATTTTGGATTTGAAGAGATGTTTCTTCCAGATGTTGTGGTACTGCTCGTTCCCTGTCGTGGCGTATGATTTGTAAATTGACAAGGGGAGCTGAGTATAGTAAATCATCTAGATATTTTAAACCACATTTGTGCCTGGAAATGTAATTTATATTAAATACTCTAGATAATAATTGCGCATTATACATACAGGTCTCAGTGAACTAGTCCCTCTTTAGGGTGAAGAAGGGGCACTGATTTATTGTGCTGTGCTCCCACATCGACTTGTTAAACTATGGCAAGGCAGAACTTTTCACTTAAACCACCCCAATCATTTTGGCCTGCAAGAGGGAATCCATGCATGAAGGCTTATTTTCTGAAATTCATAGAAACGATTGATGAAGAAGGCAAAATGGCACCAGAACAAAATAAAAGTCATACATTCTGTGGGACCAGAAGGGTTAAAAGTCTATGCGCAAATAACTAAAGTGTCAGGGTGGGGACATGAATGTTTTTGAAGAAGCATTGAAAGATTTTGATAACTACTGTGCGCTGAACGTTTTGGAATTGTAAGGTTTAAGTTCTTTCAAAGGAAACAAGAATTGAAAGAAACAGTAGACGAGTATGCTGCCACACTTAGAAAACTTGCTGATGATTGCAATTTGACCATTTACAAGATCAGCTTATTAGATATCAGGTGGACATGCATACTCACAATCCAGCCATTCAGGAGAGGTTATGGATCAATGGGGATGCTCAAATTAAGGACAAACCGAAACCAGTCTCAGGATCCAGGGAGGACCTGGCTTGGCAGTTTGGGTCAAGACTAATTTGCATATGGTTGGGTCCAAACCGGAATGGCAGGGGTAGCAAAAAAAATTATGAATTTACACCCAGATCTCTGAGCTGGGGGTGAATGTCTGACATTGTTCAGCATTCCGTCCATCACTTGTTCTTTTAGAATTTGTCACCCTAAGTGCGATGGAACTGCCTAGACGTGGGTCCCGTGTTCCCCATGCCACTGGAGTCAAACTAGCCTGGCTGATGATGGGTGATAACCCGAAACCAGTCCCAGGATGCTTGTTTCCAGTTCAGGGAGGACCTGGCCTGGCAATTCGGCTTGACTGTTCCCCTTGGAGCAGGATCAAGTCTGATTTGCATATGGCTGGGTCCAAACTGGAATGGCATGGATAGCAAAAAAATGATGGATTTATGCCCAGACATCTGTATTGGGGATAAATGTTTGACATTGTTCAGCATTCCGACCATGCCGCAGTGCCAAAGTCCTAAAAAAATGAGGCTGAAGACACCCAACAGGAAGTAATAAGTGAAATCAAGAGAAAACATTCAGTAAGCCAAAGAGAGAGAAAGAGTCAAATGACAGGAACCTACTAGGAAGGAAGGTCTTAGATGTTATCGTAGTGGATCGCGTTAGGGTCCAGTAAATTTTGCCCTGCAGTTAAACACAAATGTTCAGCATGTGGAGTAATTTGTCATTTCGCTAAGGTTTGTAAGAAAAAGAAAGGGTTCAAGGTGAAGTCTATAGATGAGGGAAGTTCTAGTTATGAAGAAAGTAAAATTAAGAAAATAACGAAATATGATTATGAAAATGTTGTACAAGATTTTGAGTCCAAAAAACTCTTAATTGTAAACATTAACAACAAAATATGTCGTGACAAAAGGAAACCTTTGTGTTTAATGACTATTGGGGGTGTAGCAGAACAAATGTACATGGATTCAGGGTCTCCATATACTATTACGAATGAAGAAGTATGAAAAACTAAATTTGCCAGGATATTAGGGGATAGGTTATTAAAACCAGAAATACATCCTGGAGGGTTTTCAGGAGAACAAATAGATATGGTAGGATTTAGACATTTACTATTCCGGTTTAAAAATAGGGAATCTTGTGGAGAGTTGTACGTTGCAAAAAAAGGTCCCTCAGTGCTAGGATGGAGACATCAGGGTGACTTGGACATAGTATAAACCCTAATAACCCTGAACCTGTCATGATTATGAGTGAAAGTGAAACTATTGGTATGGAAATGTTAAAAAAATCTCCAGAGTGTTCAGTGTTAAGAGAGGGAAACTAAATGACTTTGAACATCACACTGTACTGAAAACTGATCTTTGTCCTTAGGTACATTAAGTAAGAAACATTCTGATTCCACTCGGAGAAGAGGTGAAAAAGGATTTGGAAAAATTGGTTAATGTAGACATTATTGAACCTATTGAATTCTCGCAATGGGTTTCTCCAGTAGTAGTAGCAAGACCTATGAATGGCAAGATCAGGTTTTGTATCGACATTCATCATTTGAATAACAAAATACTAGTGGATAAATGTCCTCTTCCGAATATTTTGGAGATGTTAGCCTTAGTCTGAGATGTCAATTGGTTCTCCACTATAGATCTCCCAGCAGCATACCACAAGATCCCACTAAGTAACAAGAGTAAGATGTTTATAGCTTTCATCACGCCAACAGGGTGTTTTCAATATAAAAGAATGACATTTGGGCTGTCATCGGCTGCTGCTATATTTCAAAGGCCTATGCACCAATTGTTTGGGAAACACAAGAATGTAAGGTGTTTCCAGGACAAATTTCTTATGTCTGGTAAAGACAGGCAAGAACATGATAAACTATTAGTGGATATTTTAGGTATTTTTGAATAGAAGGGATTAACTATTGAACATTCCAAATGCAAGTTTGCTGTGAAAAATGACATATCTACGCCATGTTTTGTGTGGGGAAGGTGTGACTACAAAACCTACACTAGTGTATGCTATCCGTAATGCTCCACACCCCATGAACAAAGATGATGTAAGGTTATTTCTTGACCTGGTTGAACTTTATGCTAAATTTGTGAAGGGATTTTCCCATAAAGTGCATGATTTAAGACAACTGTTAAAAATATAAGGTAACATTTCAGTGGTCTGCGGAGTGCAGAAAATAATTTATGGACATTAAGGAAGTAATTGTGAAAGCTCCTGTATTGAAATGTTTTGACACTGAGCTAGAAAGCATTGTTACTGTGAATACTACTAATAAAGGGTTGGGGGAATTGGGAAGGGAGTCCTTTCTCAAATAGATTCTGATCGTAAGGAAACCATAGTTGCATATAAATGAGCATCATCACTGGTGGATTGAAAAAAACTTGCTGACTGAGAAAGAGACTCTTGCTTGTGTGTGGGCCCTTGAGCATTTTAGACCATATGTGTGGGGTAAACAATGAAGGCTATGCAGTGATGACAAATCTTTAGTCAACCTATTAACTACTGAAGGGATTTTCAATGCATCTGCTAGAATAGCAATAATGTTGATTAAACTGTAAGATTTCATACATAAAATGGAGTGTCCACCAGGTAAACGAAATGCTGACATACAGGAATGTCATGAAAATAAGTTGAATGGATTTCAGATTGCTTGACATGATAAAGGAATGGCAGGATTGAAGGAAGAGGATTGGAAAATGGAATATGCCAAGGATACTGTTTTACAGCAACTCATAGGTTTTGTTGAACCAGGTTGGCCATGGAAAACCCTAATTCCTAAGAGCTGAGACATTTTTAGGAAAATAAGAGTGAGTTATCAGTTGTTCAGGGATTTGAACAGAGAGATGACAGGAATGTTCCCCGTACAACATTGAGAAATAGCATTGTAAAACTGTGCAATGAGCGTCATGGTCGTATTGTGAAATCCAAACAGTGAAAAAATGGTACTGGTGGGCAAGCATGGATATTTGTGCAGAAAGGCTGGTAAGGAATTGCATGTGGTGTGTCAACTCTGATAAGTCTTTGCAAAGTTTAAAGCCCGATGTGTGTGAACCAATAATTTCCAAGAAGCCTTGGCACACTGTAGCTATTGACATAATGGGGCCAACTGGTTCTCCAGCAAAATATATCACTGCACTCATTAATGTATTCTCATGGTGGCCTGTGATCAAGGTGGTGGAAAGGGTGGACTCTGTTGAGGTTTTGAAGTTCATTGACAAAGTATTTGTAGATGAGGGGTTATCCATGCAAAATTAGTACTGACAATGTAAGTGCACATTTTGTTTAAGTTAGCAGAGGATTATTTTGAGAAGGTAGGGGTTAAACATAGAACCACTTCTTTGTATAATCCTAGCAGAAATGGAATGATCAAGAGGTTCAACAGAGTGTTGAAAAATGCCATACAACTTGCAATAAAGAATGGAGAAAATTGGGAAGTTCAAATTTTTAAGACTGTGTGGATGTATAGAACTACTTTACATGAAGCACTGGAAGTGTCTATGTTTAAAGTAATGAGAGGAAGGGGGGCAAGGACAAAGGGCAACCCTGAATGGTTGTTGCAGGCATCTGACACCGCTGTACCAGTGAAAGAGGTCAGGAGAATATTATTTTCAAGAATCAGAAGAATAAAGAACTGTATGATCACAAGGGAGGGTCGAAGAATAAAATATGTAAAGGAATGTGGGTGAAAGTAAAGGCACCATGGAAAGTAAAAAAAAAAAGATGAAAGTAAATTTTATGAACCATTAAAGGTGCCCAAGGTTTTACACAATGCAGTACATTGAGCAATGTAAAGTTATGGAAGTTGAGAAGGATTGCTATTTTAAAAGGGGGCAGCAAAATATTTGAAGGGAATGACAGGAGGAGCGATGATTTGTTGAATTGTGATTCCATTTATGCAAAATCAAAGTTAGAATGGTGAGGTTTTGGACCATGAGAGTGAAGGTATGGAACATACAGAAGTGCACATGGAAAATAGCGAAGAAAATATGAATCTCATTTGACAGGTGTGTAGTCATGCAACGGAAAGGAGATGGTGAAAATGCAAATGCAGTTTCAGATGTTTTAGAGGGAAACAGGAAAGGTAAAGAGTTTTCTGTATGTGAGCTACAGAATCACAGAAAGGAAAATGAATGCCCTGGTTGCAACAGAAGAACTCACTTCACAGCTAAATGGATGTCAGATTTTGTGTGTGAGGACAATTTGGAGGAAAGGTGAAAGAGTAAGCTTCGCTCATGCTTTTTATTTCTTTTAGTAGAGTTAGAATTAGGTATTCTACTCTATGAATTTAGTTAATGTTTATTATATTATTTTTATCATGTATCTGTTATTTTAATGCAAATGTGTGAGAAAGTAGCCTCTTTCTAGCCTTGTTACCCCCACTAAGGGCCTGTTTGTGAGTGTATGTCAGGGTGTTTTCACTGTCTCACTGGTATCCTGCTTGCCAGGGCCCAGTGCTCATAGTGAAAACCCTATGTTTTCAGTATGTTTGTTATGTGTCACTGGGACCCTGCTAGTCAGGACCCCAGTGCTCATAAGTTTGTGGCCTATATGTATGTGTTCCCTGTGTGGTGCCTATCTGTCTCACTGAGGCTCTGCTAATCAGAACCTCAGTGGTTATGCTCTCTCATTTCTTTCAAATTGTCACTAACAGGCTAGTGACCAATTTTACCAATTTACATTGGCTTACTGGAACACCCTTATAATTCCCTAGTATATGGTACTGAGGTACCCAGGGTATTGGGGTTCCAGGAGATCCCTATGGGCTGCAGCATTTCTTTTGCCAGCCATAGGGAGCTCTGACAATTCTTACACAGGCCTGCCACTGCAGCCTGAGTGAAATAACGTCCACGTTATTTCACAGCCATTTTACACTGCACTTAAGTAACTTATAAGTCACCTATATGTCTAACCTTTACCTGGTAAAGGTTAGGTGCAAAGTTACTTAGTGTGAGGGCAGCCTGGCACTAGCCAAGGTGCCCCCACATTGTTCAGGGCCAATTACCCGGACTTTGTGAGTGCGGGGACACCATTACACGCGTGCACTACATATAGGTCACTACCTATATGTAGCTTCACAATGGTAACTCCGAATATGGCCATGTAACATGTCTATGATCATGGAATTGCCCCCTCTATACCATCCTGGCATAGTTGGCACAATCCCATGATCCCAGTGGTCTGTAGCACAGACCCTGGTACTGCCAAACTGCCCTTCCTGGGGTTTCACTGCAGCTGCTGCTGCTGCCAACCCCTCAGACAGGCATCTGCCCTCCTGGGGTCCAGCCAGGCCTGGCCCAGGATGGCAGAACAAAGGACTTCCTCTGAGAGAGGGTGTTACACCCTCTCCCTTTGGAAAATGGTGTGAAGGCAGGGGAGGAGTAGCCTCCCCCAGCCTCTGGAAATGCTTTCTTGGGCACAGATGTGCCCAATTCTGCATAAGCCAGTCGAACGAGTTACTTACCTTCGGTAACGACTTTTCTGGTGGATACATTAGCTACCTGTGGATTCCTCACCTAATGAATACTCCCATGGTGCCAGCATTCGACGGAAATCTTCTTCCTAGTCTCTGCACGTCGACGAGGACGTCACTCTAGGCCACGCGACGCCGTCTGACGTCATGCAGGCAATAAGAGGTCCTCGACGAGGTGCCGACGTCAGTACCAACAATTTTTTACGTGCATGAGAACAACAACCCAATGCAATGAAAGAGCAAGGTAAAATACCATAACATTGTAAAATACACAACATTGCAATGAATAGCTGTAAATTTAATATAACAACAAATATATGCAAATCATGTATATACACAAAGATATATACATATATATATATACATATATATATATACAGATAAATATACACAAATATCCATATATACAATATCTACTGCAGTCTTGAAGACCAAGAGGAGCGCACTCAAGGATTACTTGGTAAGACCAGAAAGGCAACGGGGAGGCGGGTGGGACCGTGAGGAATCCACAGGTAGCTAATGTATCCACCAGAAAAGTCGTTACCGAAGGTAAGTAACTCGTTCTTCTGATGGATACAACTACCTGTGGATTCCTCACCTAATGAATAGAGTCCCAAAGCAGTACCACGCCCGGTGGTGGGTGCCTAAATGGTCAAACCAAGAAATCCTGCAGCACTGACCGTGCAAAATGGCCGTCCCTTCTGACCTCAGAGTCCAAACAGTAATGTTTCGCAAAAGTGTGAAGGGACGACCAAGTTGCGGCCTTGCAGATGTCGACCACAGGAACACCTCTGGCCAAGGCCGAAGAGGCCGACTTAGCTCTGGTGGAATGAGCTCTAATGCCCTCAGGAGGATCCTTCTTTGCCAAAGAGTAACAGATTTTAATGCAAAGAACAACCCACCTGGATAGTGTTCTCTTGTGGACTGCCTTTCCTCTCCTCTTGCCCACGTATCCAATGAACAGCTGATCCTCCAGCCTGAAATCCTTCGTTCTATCAATAAAGAAGCTTAACGCTCTCTTTGGGTCTAGCCGGTGCAGTCTTTCTTCCTCTTTAGAAGGATGAGGCGGAGGATAGAACGTGGACAAAGTAATTGTCTGTGCCAAATAGAAAGGTGAAACAACCTTCGGGGGGAAAGCAGCCTTGGTCCTCAACACCACCTTATCCCCATAAAAAGTTGTATAAGGGGGCTTTACCGATAAGGCCTGCAACTCACTCACTCTCCTTGCAGATGTTATAGCAACCAGGAAGACTGTTTTTATAACCAAATACCTTAAGGGGCAAGAATGCATAGGTTCAAAAGGGGACCCCATAAGGAAAGTCAAGACCAAGGACAAATCCCATTGCGGCATAACGAATGGTTTTGGAGGATATTTATTTAGAAGACCTTTCAAGAATCTGACAACAATAGGGGATTTAAATAACGATGGTTGGTCTGGAAGACATATGAAGGCTGACAAGGCCGATAAATAACCCTTAATGGTAGCCACTGCACAGCCTTTCTACGCTAGATACAGAGCAAAAGACAAAACATCCGATAGATGAGCTTCTAAGGGATTAATCCGCCTCTCTCCACACCATGCCACAAATTTAGACCACCTATTAGCGTAAATAGATTTAGTGGAGTGTCGTCTGGCCGCTAATATAACATCCACTACATCAGGCGGGAGAGAGAAGGAACTCAGGTTGCCCCGTTCAATCTCCAGGCATGTAGGTGCAGACTCTGGAGGTTGGGGTGTAAAACCTGCCCCTGCGACTGCGAGAGGAGGTCTGCCCTGATAGGGAGACGGAGCGGAGGGCACATTGAGAGTTGGAGAAGGTCGGAGTACCACACCCTCCTTGGCCAATCCGGAGCCATTAAGATTACTAGAGCCCGGTCTTGGCGAATCTTCCTCAATACTCGAGGAATCAAGGGTATGGGAGGGAACGCGTAAAGCAACTGGCCGCACCAGGTTATTTGAAACGCGTCCCCTAACGCTCCCTGCACCGGATACTGGAGGCTGCAGAATAACGGACAATGCGCGTTCTCCAGAGTGGCAAACAGACCTTTGGAAGATTAAACGGACCTGATCTGGATGGAGACACCACTCGTGGTCTGCCGAGAATTGGCGACTGAGACTGTCCGCACGTACATTCAAGACCCCGGCCAGGTGATTTGCTACCAAGCAAATCTGATGGTCCTTTGCCCAGGACCATAGTCGAAGAGCTTCTCTGCAGAGAAGGTACGACCCTACTCCTCCCTGTTTGTTTATGTACCACATCGTGGTAGTATTGTCCGTCAGGACCTGTACCGACTGACCACGAAGGGAAGGGAGGAAGGCCTTGAGACCCAGACGTACAGCCCGTAACTCCAACAGATTGATATGAAACATCTGTTCCTCTGGAGACCAAAGGCCTTTGATCTCCAGATCCCCCAGATGAGCTCCCCACCCTAGAGTGGAAGCATCCGTTATGACCGTGGCCACTGGTGGCGACTGCACAAACGGCTTTCCTTGTGAAAGGTTGTTGCTCGCAATCCACCACTTCAAGTCCACCGCAGCATCTCTGGAGATCTTGACAGCACCTTCTAGATCCCCTTTGTGTTGAGACCACTGCCTTCGGAGGCACCACTGAAGAGCCCTCATGTGCCAGCAAGCATGCGTGACCAACAGAATGCAGGAGGCAAACAGACCGAGCAGACGAAGGACCTTGAGGACTGGAACTACCGCTCCGTTTTGAAACATTGGAACCAATTCCCGAATATCTTGAATCCGCTGAGGCGGAGGAAAGGCTCGACCCAATGTTGTATCCAGTACTGCCCCTATGAACAGGAGGCGCTGAGAGGGCTCCAGGTGAGATTTGGGCTTGTTCACCGAAAAACCCAGGTCGAACAACAACTGAGTCGTTGACTGCAGATGATGCGACACAAGCTCCGGAGACTTGGCTTTGATCAACCAGTCGTCCAAGTAAGGGAATACTGCTATCCCCTTCCTTCTGAGCTCTGCCGCAACCACCGACATCACCTTCGTGAAGACTCGAGGTGCTGAAGTAAGACCAAACGGAAGGACCGCAAACTGATAGTGCTGCGATCCCACCATAAACCGGAGATACTTCCTGTGTGACTTGAGTATCGGGATATGAAAGTAAGCATCCTGCAAGTCGACAGACACCATCCAATCTTCCTTGTTCAACGCCAAAAGCACCTGAGCTAGGGTCAGCATCTTGAACTTTTCCTGTTTGAGGAACCAATTCAATATCCTCAGGTCCAGGATTGGTCTCAACCGACCATCCTTCTTGGGAATCAGGAAATACCTTGAGTAACAACCTCGACCCCTTTCCTGCTCTGGGACCAACTCTACCGCGCCCTTTGAAAGGAGGACTTGCACCTCCTGCTCTAGCAACAGGAGGTGTTCTTCTGAACAATAAGAAGGGCGGGGCGGGATGAGGGGCGGGAACTCCCGAAAGGGAAGGGTGTAGCCTTTTCCCACAATACTGAGAACCCAAGTGTCCGTTGTAATAGTCTTCCACTTGCGGAGAAAATGCTGTAATCTTCCCCCTACAGGAGAGGAGTGAGCGGGAAATGGTGGAAGCCTAAGGCTGCTTTCCCTGCTGCACCCCTCCAGAGGACGAGGAAGAGGCAGAGTGCTGCTGAGAGGCTCCTCTGGTGCGGGCCCTCCCTCTCCCTCTAAACGATCTATAGGGATGGGAAGAGGCAGGCTGCTGGAATCTCCCCCGAAAGGAAGAGGAGGAAGAGCCACGCCCAAATCCCCAAAACCTCCTGAAAATCCTGGAAGAGGCAGAGGAAGAAGGAGCTTGGAGTCCTAGCGATTTGGCTGTGGCCCTACTCTCCTTAAAACGTTCCAAGGCCGAATCTGCCTTGGCGCCAAACAGCTTGTCCCCATCAAAAGGGAGATCCAATAGGGTTGACTGCACATCCGCAGAAAACCCCGAATTACGGAGCCAGGCCTGTCTCCTTGCCACCACAGTTGTGCCCATTGCTCTGGGCACGGAGTCGGTCGTGTCCAGCCCAGACTGAATAATCTGGGTCGCGGCAGCCTGGGCATCTGAAACAACATCCAAAAGACCCTGGGGAAGCTCCGTAAATGATGAGGAAATATCATCAATAAGAGCATGAATATATCTCCCCAGGATACAAGTTGCGTTGGTGGCCTTCAACGCCAGACTGCAGGACGAAAAGATTTTCTTGGACTGTGCATCCAGTTTCTTCGAGTCCCTGTCCCCAGGCACCGTCGGGAAAGAACCAGGCACTGACTTGGATGAACAGGAGGCCGGCACCACCAAGCTCTCCGGTGTAGGGTGCCTAGAAAGAAAGCCAGGGTCAGTTGGTGCACCTCGATACCTCCTGGCTACGGCTCTATGAACCGCTGGGGAAGATACTGGTCTCTTCCACACCTCTAGTACCGGATCCAGCAAAGCGTCATTAAATGGTAGTAGAGGCTCTGCCGCAGCCGAGGCCGGATGAAGCACCTCTGTCAGAAGGTTCTGTTTTGTCTCTTCCATCGGCAAAGGCAGGTCCAGAAAACTAGCTGCCTTCCGTACCACTACGTGAAAGGAAGCAGCCTCCTCCGTGTATTCCCCTGGAGACGAAAGATCCCACTCAGGGGAAGTGTCCAGCCCACTGGCTGTATCTAGACCATGCAGTCCATCACCCGAGTCCTCTAGTTCTCCATCTTCCAGGACTCGTTGGTACTCCTGCTCCTCTAATAAACGGAGAGCACGTCTCCTCGAATGAAGCCTCTGCTCGATACGCGGAGTCGACAATGCCTCCGCCGAAGCCGAAGATCGGCGCCGATCTTCAGAAGCTACCGACGCCGCGTCCGGCGCCACAGGTAACTTCGGCGCCGATGAAAGAGCACTCGGAGCGGATGGACCCACCGGAGTCACAGGACGAAATCCCGACGTCGACGGGATGGAAACCTCCGGAGCCAATCCCTCTGAAGCCACCGGAGCGGCCACCGGCACCGACGCCGGCGCCGAGCCCACGTTCCCAAAAGGGAGAAAGGGCATAAAGGGTGCCGGCCGTAGAGGCGCAGGATCACCCAATGAAAAGGCCAAAGGGCCAGCCGGAGCACCCCCTGGAGCCATCTGTTGAAAGATGGTATACATCGCATTTAGGAATGCGGTACTATCGGCTCCAGGGGTGGGAAAAGCCGGATACTGGGGTGCCTGTATCGAAGGCGACCCCGACGCCGGCCTCGACGTCTGCGACGCCGGAGACAACACCAGAGGCTGCACCACTTCAATCACCGACACCTGTCCAGGTGAAGTCGGTGACGCCGGAGAGGGCAACGGCGTCGATGGATGCGGCGTGACCGTGGGACTGACCTCCCAAGTCCTCCGGCGCCGATCCGAAGACCTGGAACGAGTCTCCTTGCTTGAATGGCGCCGTGATTCTCCACGGCGCCGGGAGTCTCGATGACGCCGATGCCTTGGCGACGAAGACTTCTTATGATGTTTTTTCTTCGACTTCGCCATAAACAACTTCGCCTCACGTTCCTTGAGGGCCTTTGGATTCATGTGCTGGCATGAATCGCAAGTCGCGACGTCGTGGTCGGAGCTTAAACACCAAAGGCAGTCGGAGTCAGGATCCGTAACTGACATCTTGCCTCCACACTCACGACAAGGCTTAAACCCCGACTTTTTCTGCGACATTATTACTGCAGCGAAGGACTACGCAGCAAAAAATACACTGTAACCACGAAAGTAACAGTTGCTCCCTCGAAGATAACCGTTTCGAATGCACGGAAAAAAGGGAACTGATGTCGGCACGTCGTCGAGGACCTCTTATTGCCTGCATGACATCAGACGGCGTCGCGTGGCCTAGAGTGACGTCCTCGTCGACGTGCAGAGACTAGGAAGAAGATTTCCGTCGAATGCTGGCGCCATGGGAGTATTCATTAGGTGAGGAATCCACAGGTAGTTGTATCCATCAGAATGGTGGTTGTTTTCTCTCCTCTGTAATATCGGTGTTTCAACCTACCTATAAATCATTTTTCTGCAACTAATGAGTGGAAACTACTTTACACTGTCCCATGGACATTCCCACCAATAAGCCAGTCGCCCCGTCATATACATCACAATAAGGTATGCAGGGCGTCTGTACCGTCCTTGGCATATCTGAGAACAAAAGTAGGAGAGGTTTTTCACTAATGTATGCGATAGACATTTTGATGCATCTTATTCTTTCCACTTTCATATTATGTCTTTTTGGTGTTTTTTTTTTTTTAATCATCCGCTACCTGGGCGAAGACCGGGCCAAGTGCAGGCCCATCTACATCTGAATAAAGCTGCCTCCCTCCTTTCAACTATGCAAGGAGATCCTGATGAAGCCCGGCTTTTCTAGGTTGCTATCTACTAAACTCACTACGGACAAAGTAACAGGTTCAGCAACCATGCCCCACAGAATCACAATGATTGAAAGTATGTTGGAAAGGGTGGTGGGGGTAATAACCTGATGTCGGAAGAAAATGCATGCGATCATTCTGATGGTTTACCCTGTGCTACCAACAGTCTATTGCATTGAGTTCTAGCTGGATGAACTGCAAATTGCTCAATACGAAGAGAACCATTATCCCCAGCTGTGCGCTTCTGTGAGTGCTGTAATATGAATGTAATTAATCTGCTAGCACAGATGCCCGCATATGAAAACTGCAAGCCTAAAAATACTATAGCTGGTGTAATTAATGATCCTTATTCTGACTCAACTCCAGAGGCTAAGGCTATCTCACCCATAGGACAGACTAGTCAACAGATTTTACTAGGGAGCAATCATCAAGCTGACAGTCAGCCACGCCAGAGTCCAATGGGCAGATTACAAACATGACCCATTTCTCAGTAATTTGCCATCCTCCTGTAGTCCATATGTGGTAATGTTAGCAGGAGTACGTTTCTCATGACAAAACCAATCTGAGTCGTTGTCCCAGCTGTGCAATAAACTAGCCCACTAGCTATGTAGACACAGGAGGTTTAACCCGGCAGACTGTTATAAAATCTTATTGGTACAAAGGGTGGGCTGGCTTGGTGCCTCTAAAAATATATATAGCTGGGGACTGTATTATAGTCAATTTACAAAATCCCATGTTTGTGAGAAATGTATTACAATATCAGAAATGCTGGGCGCTCCACCTCACTAAGGTAGCCATTTTACCCACAGGACATTTCCATGAGCCACCCGTGCCTCTTCCCCCACTAGGCCCTCTATTCTCTCTGGAAGACAGTAACAGATTTGCTGCCCCAGATGAATTGACATCTATTGATTGACTTCTCTGTAGGGAGGCCACTAGCCAGAAGTTAGAATTTGAGCAAACTGTCATACCCCTGAAAGTGTAACGTCGAAGACAAGATTTATCAAGCATTTGACTACCATCAGGGCCTTAAACTGGATTGTATTGAGCCTTCACCCTAAATTGTTCTGCCGGATTGGCAAGTATTCCTAAGAGATTATGACACATTTTTTCAAGAAACCTAGGCTTCTGACATTGTGACCCATAGTGACTATGAATGTTTTTGTAAGCCAGCCATACTCAGCAAGCAGGGGCGCGCCTCTTGGGGGGCGGGGGGCCGGGGGAATCAATTTGGATCAATTTGCGACAAAGTTAAAGTTCAGGATGTGAAAACACCTGGGTGAGATTTTCAAGCCATGACCAAAAGGGGGAACTTTGGTTTTTGCATTTACTTTATCAATTTTTATAACAATTACTTTTTAAAGATACCAAATACCAAGTGCCCTATTTTGCTTGATTTGATTAAGCTTAAGCATTGGAACACGGGTCAGGAGACGCACCTGGTTTTAGCAGGCGATTTTAACTCCACACTAGGTTACTGCGCAATGGAGGCCCAAGACGGTTGCTTTGGTCATACTGGTCAGAGAGGCGCAGTATTGTCCGCTTACACTGATTCTCATGATTTGACAAACGTTATGGATTTAGTAGGGCGAAGCACAAATATTTTACCAACTTTCAGGGGCAGGGTTTGTGCTTCAGTAATCAATAATGCTTCTATTTCTAGTGACTTGCTCAATTCTTCAGAAAAGGGGGATTATTATTAGCATCCAGTTGTGGTGATCACAACCCATTAAAAGTGGCTTTCTCACTGCCAATTTCGAAGGAAGAAAATATAGCGGTTGGTATTAGCAGCCCATTCCCCTCCTCAGATGGTCTTAGGCTTGTTTAATAACTTCGCAACCCCAATCACTGTCTTTGCTCATTAATCAGATGAAACAGCGTTGTGTTTTTGAGATGCCTGGTTATAGAGGAAGGGAATGATTTGGCAATAAGCTCATTTGTTGCCCTTCATGAATGTATTAAAAGCGTTATTTCCAAACCCATTAGGAAAAAATCGAGTGACACCAGATGATTTAACTTTGACTGCTATATTGCCAATAGACACTTGCGTATAGCTATTAATTCCAAAGCCAGAGTCCCCATCGAAATAGCTGTCTTACGCATAACAAAAAAACAACTATTGAAAAAAGACAGATTGAAGTCACAGCCCAGCACTGGGAAAAGCCACTTCATGCAGCTAACACCAAAGATTTGAGAACTTTCTGGGCAACTGTGACTTCTGCAAATTGTTCTATGTCCCCTCTTAGCAGTCCTGTTTCTAACACAACCTGTAGGCCTACTTCTACAGGATTTATACTGTTCATTTATCTAAACAGGAGCTGGCTGTTTCTTGTAAAACCAAATCCAATATACTGTTTACCTTAGGTGAGGTCTTGGAGTCTATGTAGCAGAGTACTAGTGGGAAGGCACCAGGTCCTTCCTATGGAACTGGTAAAATGTAATCTCGAGCTATGGGTGCCCTTATCGATGAAAGCTTTAATAACTTAGAATATTTTTCTATATTTAGTTCATGGTGTACTTCAACTATCATCCCGGTATTTAAGAAAGGCAATTGCTCGGACCACAGAAGTTTCAGCCCAATTTTGCCTTTTGGCACCACCATCAAATTCTTAGGGAGGGTCATCTATAATAGGATCTGTGCCTGGACTGCTGAGAATTCCATCTTACACAGATGCCAATATGGCTTTAGGGAGCACGTGGGGACTGTAGAGCAAAGTTTAAATCTGAATCTAATTATTGGTAAGTACACCGTCGCAGAATGTTGCCCAGTCCACTTGCATTTATGGATCTGTCCACAGCCTTTGACTGTGTTAATCGATCAGGCTGTAGACCTCTTTTTGATATGGCACTGGATGAAGCACTCATATATTTTTTAACGGCCCTCCACAAGAACATACGCGCCAAAATCAGGTACAGGGCAAACGGAGAACTAACAAGAGAATTAAAAATTTCACAAGGTGTACTGCAGGGATTTATGTTAGTACCCCTGTTATTTATATTATTTATTAATGAGTTAATCCCACACCTAAGAAAAGCCTGTCTAGATATTCCTAGGACTAATGGAGCTCCAAAGCCAACTTTACTCTACGCAGATGATGCAGTCTTGTTGGCTCGTACACCTAGAGATTGCGCTCATTAGTGACTGCTTTTAGTCAATTCATAGCCAACCTAGAACTTGTACTAATTTTGTGAAATTGCATACCATGGCATGCGGTCCTAACAGAATAAATGTCTTTTCAATTGTAGTTGGTGACAAGGGCTTGGAAAGTGCGCCCTACCTGGGGATCACGTTTGATTCCACAGGTTCTTGAGTACCCAATATAGCACTCCGAAGGTTAAAATTTCCGTGGGCAACTGGGTCTATTTTGAAATCCTGCACTTACCAGTAGGGAGCTCTCTGTTGCTCCTTTTATAAATTTATAAAACTCAATGTGTCTCGATTGAGATATATGGAGTTGAGGGCATTGCAAACAGTGCTGCCATTCAGGTGCAAGAAAATCGTTTCTGCGGAAAGATTATGGCCCTCATTCCGACATTGGCCGGCGGCGGTCGCCGCCGGCCTGTCGGGGGCCGCCAGAATACCGTTCCGCGGTCGAAAGACCGCGGCGGTGATTCTGACTTTCCCGCTGGGCTGGCGGGCGGCCGCCTTCAGGCCGCCCGCCAGCCCAGCGGGAAAGAGGCTTCCACGATGAAGCCGGCTCGGAATCGAGCCGGCGGAGTGGAAGCTGTGCGACGGGTGCAGTTGCACCCGTCGCGTATTTCACTGTCTGCGAAGCAGACAGTGAAATACATTTAGGGGCCCTCTTACGGGGGCCCCTGCAGTGCCCATGCCAGTGGCATGGGCACTGCAGGGGCCCCCAGGGGCCCCGCGACCCCCCCCCTACCGCCATCCGGTTCCCGGCGGGAGAACTGCCGGGAACTGGATGGCGGTAGGGGGGGGTCGGAATCCCCTCGGCGGCGCAGCTAGCTGCGCCGCCTTGGAGGATTCCTATGGGCGGCGGTACACTGGCGGGAGACCGCCAGTGTTGCCGGTCCGACCGCGGCTTTACCGCCGCGGTCGGAATGCCCATTGGAGCACCGCCGGCCTGTCGGCGGTGCTCCCGCGGTCCTCCACCCTGGCGGTTTGAAACCGCCAGGGTCGGAATGAGGGCCTATGTCTATCCCTTCAACTTCCATTCATTCTGTATGTCACAAGAAGCGTGGACTCAGTTAGAGATGATAATATTAACCCTAGGCCTGTTATTCTGTGGGTTCCCATATGATGTACCGAAAAAGCAGCTCTGAATTAATGTATTATCAAAGATTGCTTAGTATGCGATAAGGGTTTTAGTATCCTTTGGCTTGCATGTGTCAAGGAAATTCTTTATGGCCTGGGTATGCTGAAACTTTTTGATAACCCTAGTTCTTGCTGTGGAGTGGATAAAAAGATATAGAGAGACCAGTTTTTAATTTGTGCATATGCTCAACGGTTACCGGGTGAAGGTAATTCATCATTAATCTCAGCTTTTTTGTGCCATCACGTGCCTTGGAGGACTATTTGATTATTACACATGGTAGGTGGGAAAGAGCGCTTTAGTTTAATTTTAGGGCTGTTACTGTTGAGGACGTATGTGTCCTGCTGGGTCACTTTAATGGGGCTATGGCCTGCACTTGTCCATGTGTTGGCACGTCCACCCAGTCCTTGCTACATTTCTTCTTTTCTGTAAGTTTTATCTGAAATATACTAGACAATTCTTCATTCCGTATCAGAAGAAATGTAATATACGACAATTAAAATTATCTTGGTGTTATCTTCGGCAGCTGGCAAGTAATGAATGCTGTTTTTGTGTACGGTCTTTTTAAAAATATGCCATCTGTACACGAAGCACTATGCACTTTGATTATTTTTATATGGTGAGCTGTTGTAATGATGTACTGTTTTTCAATACTTATATTTGTATTTTTCTCCGAAATTGTATTAATATGTATTATATTTATGCACCGTTATGGAAGTTTATGCTTCAGAATAAAGCTTTCATGATCATGATGATGACTTGAGTGGATCAAAATGTAGTAGTTCTCGAATATTCAAGGCAAGCTCTCTGGCAGACCTCTTGTACTCCAAACACCTGTTACTTAGTATGAGCATAGCCCATTAGAAGGGGTATCAAATACCTGTCTGGTTTCCATTTGTCTGCAGCGATCCATTAGAACGTTCTTGAGGGCTAGGGTAATATACCTGGATGTACCCCTAAAAGGGGTGATATCTAACTAACAAATAATTTTGTCACCTTTCACCATATAGTGTACACAGCTGCCAGTCTTTGAACCCGTCCTCAAAGCATTGCTGAAGACATAAGTTGGCAGCTTCAAAGGATGAGCATGAATGTGCTGCACAGCTGGTATAGCAAACCTGGAATAAGTGGAGACATTCATTTATACACAGCAGTGCTAGTGAATAACAGGGATGGGTGCAACTGCATGTTAGGTATAATATTTCTTTAGCTAATGCTTATGGATTTTAATTCTTTTGTGGAGTATTGAGCAAATACGATGTATTTAAGAACTGTTTAGGATCTACAGTAATTTCGGAATTGAGGTGGAAAGCGCCTTTGGAATAAAGCTTATGCAAGAGTCTCTTCCCAAATCAATTATGAGACCTAGAAATGCTCAGATGATTCGCATAAAAAGGACCAGCAGAAAGAGAACGTATTGGCCCCTTTTCGCCGACTTCATGGCTTCGCAGCCAATTGTTATAATCACTCACGGTAGCAAATCGATCACAAATATTGCTGATAGCCTGCATAACCTCTGCTCCGTTGACCTCACCTTGTAAAAAGTAATTATATGGTCTCTATTTCCTGTTCCTTAAAACATTTGTGTCAGGCATCACTGTCGAGACAGTGATAAAGCCTATCTGTGTATCAGCTGTCCATTTAAAAAACAGTGCCATCGTCAAGATATGCTTGCTGCTCGAAAACAACGTGCGTACATGGGAGAAGAGCATACAATGCCACTCTCCCAATGAAAGATGGTTTATACATCAACAAGTACTAAGTCCACCAATCCGTGCCTGAAATCTACTGACGCCACTCTTGTAGAAACACATCCTCCACAACAACGGTCCACCTCAGATACATAAACAAATTCCGATCACCGCTAAGACCACCTTCCCTTCTGCAAATCCTATGAGAGCACGCAGCAACCTCCGAAGGAAACCTTTCTGCCTGGTCAGTGGCATGTGTCACAAACCACACAACTGCGTATTTCCCCACTTTTCCCTTCATCCTCAGATGCAGGTCTCGCAATCCTAAACCACAACCACCTACATAAGCAGTACCTGTTTGTGTATCATGAGGACAATCCCATATATTTTAGTCTTAGCAGTGGAGAAGGAGAGTCTATGTTAAGTTATTGATGAGAACCCTCCATCATCTTCCTCTAGCAAGTGCGCTTCCCGAATGACCTCTCTATCTTCCTTTCTGAAGAAAAACTGAACTCTGGACATTTGGCTAAGGGGTTTTAAGACAGGAAAGTAGTGGAAAGAAGAATCACTTTCAAAAGAGCGAGGATAGTTTTGAGACCCTTAATGAGAAGAATGTTGCACTTCCAAAGTGGGAGAGGAACAACAGAAGTTGTGAAGAATGAGGACTTTACTGAAAAGGCAACACACTGTATGATTTTGTAAAGAATTTCAAGCCTTATACTAAAACAATTTGCGAGTTGCAAACTGGTTTGCGATCACAAACCAAACACACTAAAAAAAAGAGGAAGGAGGAGATCAAATATAAAATAAAATAGAGGTTTTAAAGGTGCCCTCACCCACTAAATAGTGGCATGCTTCATCATTGGGTGTTCTACAACACTCTGGTGCAGACCAGTGCTCAGAATAGAGCAAACTGATGTTTTGGAGTCAATACCCGTCCTTACATTGGATCCACTATGCATAATGAACTTAAAGCTATCTAATGGAGTGCCCTGCCTAATTTATTTGAGGTCTCTCTTAGCAGGGTTAAACATTGCACATTGGGGTACACCTGGGTAATTAGTGCCAGGTCACCCTCTCTGCTACCAACATGTTTCGGCCTCTATACCACCACTATGTGTTGTTAGCCTTCGTCAGGATATTGATCCCATTCTTCACTCTTAATTCCTCTCCTTGTGATGACTATGTGAAGTAGGAATTCAACTGGTGGCCATACTTGCCAATTCTGGTAACACACTCAGAGATTACCTGTAATGTAAATTCAGTCAAGCACCCCTTACAGGTACCCAGCCCCACAATCGAGTTTGTTAAGCCCCCAGTCGGTTAATGAGTTGTCAATGTATAAAATAACACAAAAAAGAGAACAAAAAAGGACCTCTTAGATATCTTACCTTAGTTTCAATTCTTACTTTCCGAAAGAGAAGTAGAAGTGGGAATGCTGCCCTGTAGTCAAGCACTGCTTAGGTACAGAATAACTTAGTTCAGACTTTCCATCATTCGGTCCCTCCATGTAAGAGTATGCCAATCAGATGTCCTATATTAATATAAGGCTACTATTTTCAGGTTACAACTTATTTGTCAACCTTTTTAAGGATTGCTGTAAGTTCATTCCTCTTTCTAGTACACAGCTCTGGTCCCTTCATGAGACACCCGGCAGAATCACCTCTGCTCATCAGTACCTCAGCCCCCCCAGCTCTCTCTCTCCATGTGCTGCTCTATTTTGCCTCACACGGTCACTCTCTTAGCCCCCCGCACTCATCCCATATGCAGTCCATTGCTGCCCATGTACTCCAGTCAAAGGATTTCTATATGTTAAGCAAGTACACGCCAGTCTTCATAAGGGCTTACAAATACTGTACCTAGTATGACCCCAATCAGCATTGCCGCCCCAGGGGTATTAATAATGCTCCTCGCAATCACTCAGCCCCCCAGCACTTACTCCGTTAAGGGATCAACACTGCCCATCACTGCCACTTGCTGCTCTCCAAGGGTAGTTTGTGGTGTGTCGGCTACACCTTATATTTTGGGACAATCAGGAGAGTTCCCAGACCGTCATCATTGGTAATGTGATCGCCGCTGTTATTCTGTGACACCAGAACGTATGCATGCGATGCCGCTTGTCCCAATCGTTAAAAAAATTAGGCTTCTTCATGCAATAGCATATTCTCTTCTCATGCCTGTGAGTTGTGATTGCATCATCGAGCAACCCGTCGACCAGCCCTCCCTTTGTAACACCCCTACTAAGCATTTCCTGTTTGCGATGCGAACAAAGTATTTACCAAACAGCGTTTTTGCAATGTCAACATTTTCTGAACTACAAATAGCTAATACAAATTTCAATTTAGCAATTTGGTTATGTACGTTCAAAGCATTAAAAAATGTAAGATTGGTCACAGAACGGGCAATTTGCGATTAGTTGCAGAATGGGCCTTTTGCACTCGCAAATTACCACCAATTGGAAGCAGGTGGTAACCAGATGCAAACGATCCATAGGGGCCCCAAAATATTAATCTGTTTTCATAATGGCTGTGTTGTAAGCTGTCGTGAGGTGGAGCACATTTTGGCAGCAGTACAAAGGAGGAGGAAAAGGCAAGAGAGGATTTTTAGGCTCAGTTACACTCTTGCATAAGGGGTTGCCAAGCCACTGTGGTTAAGGCAGGAGCCATTTTACAGAGTGTACTATCTTGGGATTTTAGACATTTTCATGAAACCATGTTTATAAAAATTAATAGTTATATTGTGTTTCACTCTACAACAGCTGGCCTTCTAGACACCAAGGTTGCATTTTTCAGAATGGCAGAATTCCCTCAGATAATTGGCTCCATTGATGGAACACACATTTAAATTTGTCCACCATTCACATCTGAATTTTTATACAGAAATAGGAAAAATTACCACTACTTAAATATAACGGTAGCCTGTAACAGCGAATGTGTAATCACTAACACTGTAGCACGTTATCCAGTCATTACCCATGATTCATATATGTTCCACCACTGAGGTCTGTACACTTGTCTACGAACAGGATGTAGGTGGTTTTCTTTAGAGCATGCAATACAATATAATTCAAAGATGTACATACAATTATTTGTTTTATTAACGTGCTGTTTTTTTGTTACGTTCAATGTAATTTAAGGTGACAGTGCATATGCTATTTTACTATGGGTTATGACATCCTTCCTACATCATCATTCAGCCAGGCAGAAAAGATATAATATAGCAAATCAGCAGACCAGGTCCATTATAAAGAGGAGTCTGGCCTCCTCAAACGATGCTTCAGATGCCTACATAAGAGTGGGGGAGCACTGCAGTATGCACCAGACATAGCTCGAAGAATTGTGTCATGTTATGCTTGCATAACGTAGCAACACAAACGGACCTTCTTTAGAGATGCTAGAGGACAACAGTACTGATAAAGACCTACATCAACCTCATGAACAACATCAAAATGAGGATGACAAAAGAGCTATTGATGGAAGAAATGTTAAAGCACAAGTTAGCGACATCTACTTTTAAAGTAAGTAATTTTATTATTGACATTTTCTACTTGCACAAAGTAGTATTTTTTAATTTTAAGTAAAATTTATTTCTGTTTTTTTCACAGGCCATCACATTTTTCAGCATTCGTTAGTCCACGTAGTGTGGATATGGCCTCTGTTAATGCACTTATTTCTGTACATATAGCCTCATGTGATTCGCCAATGTGTAGGAAACCATAGATCAAGGTTTCCTCAAAGGCACTTTGAGGAAAATAATGCAAACAATGATACCGTACACTGCCATTATGGATTATTTTGACATCCTTGTTCTGTGGTTTGTTACCATTACATTAGCCCATATTCATTTATATGACCCCAGTAACTGTGTATGTTGTGGCTAGGCACTGGGGACACATTGCACTGAGTTCTACTGTGTTTTTATGTGTAATTAATTCCAGTTGACAAACAATTCTTATCAGTTTGTCTAAAGTGGTGTCTGTCTTATTTGAAAAGGATTATTTTTTCAATTAGGCTACTTAAACTCTCATTATTTAATATATTGTTGCAAATGACACCAATAAGAACTTTTGTTGCTTAAAGATAATTTTTTTCGTTAAACTTGCTTTTATTCAGTGATCGTACATTATGTTACAATCAGTTCAGTGGTTACATTGAAATTGCATCGGAGTCAAAATAGTAGAGCTCAGTGAAATCATTTAGTCATGTCATTTATACGGTGTATTCTTTCGTTAGTACAGACCCATGGGTCTTCTAGGCCTACCGCGTGGGGGGTTCATTGGCCTGTGTTATTGTTTTCTCACATGTCACACCCACTGAAATGTACCTATGCCATACCATCAAACAAACAACCATCAGGGTTATTAAGGAAAGATTCGAACATTTCAAATATTACTGAACAGATAACGATGAACAATGGTAGCAGCAGCAGGTCAGTGCGTACTCAATCCCATATAGCATATATAAGGATTCGGGGGGAATGTGTGGGTACAGGGAGGTACTGAACCCACACAGAATCAGTCCTCTCCCTTGTAACTGGAGGGTCACTGCTGGCGTACTGTTTGTGTAGTCAGACTATTAGGGGCTCAACTGCTCAGTATGTGTATCTCCTCAACAATCCCTGGCTACAGAGAGACTTTAGTTCCATTTGTGTAGGCCAAAAATACTCTCAGAGGATGGGGAGGGGTGGCATGGCACAGGGATTGTCTGTAATGTATATATCTCTTATCCTCTAACCGGCTCTCCCATCCTGGCATTTATATAAACATGCACTCTCATATGTGGCCTCGCCCACCTCACCTCACCTGTGCAGTTTCAGAGGACTGGGTCGTGCACGCACTTGGATACCCGTGAGTGTCTAGGGAGGGAGAGATCTGTGGCTTTGCCCTTTCGAAGCCATCCAACATATCTCCCCACATCTCTGGGTCTCGCTCTGCATACTCATCAGTGCAAAACAGTCTCCTCTCTGCTGCTATTCCCCCATTCAGGGACATCTGCTCTCCATTTCTCTAAAGTGAAGGGGGTCGGTGATTGGTCCAATGTATTGTTATACAACATTTGGTCAGCACCAGGCCCAAAAGGGCAAACTTATGTTTATATGGGTACCCTTTTGAGGTGATGGTAGAACACCCAGAAGGAAGTGTTTGATCAAGGACTTGATCTGGACCCTCGAGATTCCTCTTAATTTGTTTAGTGTCTCGGCCCAGTAATCTTGTACCTTCACACATTCTCAAGTAATGTAGGAATGATGCTGGTTCGAATCTGCAGCGGGGACACTTGGAGGAGTGTGTTGCATCGAACGTTTGCAACCTCTGTGGTGACAGATAAGTATGATGCAAGTAATGGAACTGTGTGAGTTTGAACCGAGTGTTACTGGCCACCTCACGGATCTGTGCGAATGCCCATCTCCATTGCCCGTCTGAGAGGGGTGTTGGCGAGTACTCGGACTTTCTATCCCGAGGCTTTGACATGTCTATTCTGCAGTCCATTTCCAAGGCTTCATACGTGTGGGAAATCATCCCTCTGGTAGTGACAGGGTCCAGATGGAGTCGCAGTGTGTTGACTCCTCGGTCTCCGCTGGGAAGACAGGCCATATCTTTCAGATAGTCCGGGAGTTCTTGGCGTATTGTAGAAATTGACCTCGTGGTAGCTGATAGCATTCCTTAGCCTCTTCCAGAGTAAGAAAAACACCATTTAGATATAGGTCTCCGACTGTGGTGCACCCACCGGTGTACCATTTGGACAGGTTGATCACTTCTTGTATCTGTCAGAAGCCTGGTAGTCACTCTAGTGGCAATCATTTTGCATACTGGGATACGAGGAGCACCAGCGTGACCGCTCGTTCCCATACCTCTGCAACTTGAGACACTATAAAAGAGGAACTCGCTCGGGATCCTTGTTTCATTCTCATCCAATATCCCGCAAAGATCTGCCGCTCCCTCCCATCCAGCCGAGACAGCTTTTTCTCCGGTAGTGGTGTCTGTACACCACTGTGCAGCATATTGCAGGATCCCTGCAAAGTAGTACAACTGCAGGTCTGGAATACCCAGGCCACCCAGCTCCATGTGTAGTTTCAACACCTCCACTTCACCCTGCTCCTGCCCACACCAGAGATATCAAGAGGCTGTTCAGTTTGACAAATGTGGCTCTCTTTGTAGTACATAGAAACAACGTGGGAGCAGACAATCTTAGTCAATGCCGTTCTCCCCATAATGGAGAACGGTAGGCGGTTCCAAAGTTGTATAGCGGCTTTGAGACAAGTAATTACTTCTCCCATGTTTAAGTTGTAATTGGCTGATTCCATGTAGGCTGCCTGTATGCCCAGGTAGCGAAAATGGCTGTTCTCCCAGTTTAGTCCCTTTCGGAGCAGTACTGCAACATCAACCCCTGCCACTGGAAAGAAGATGACTTTTGATGATTAACGCACAAGCCGAAGATTCTCTCAAAAGGTTGTCATGATTTCTAGCAGCTTGGGGACAGAGTGCCCTGGACTGCTAACATAATTAGTTTGTCATCCACGTAGAGGGAGACAACGTGAGTTTGACTCCCCACAGTTATGTCCCACCTGGACATGTTGTGTCAAAGTTGCTGGGCAAGTGGCTCCATAGCCAAGGCAAATTGAAGTGGGGACAGTGGGCATTTGTCTAGTCCCCATCTCTGTAGGGATACTCTCAGAGACCACTGTTCCTGTGTGGACAACGGGTGTTGACTGGGTGTAAAGTAGGTGGACCAATGAAAGGAATACCGCCCCAGACCTCCCAACACATCTCAGAGGTACTCCAAGCTAAGGGTGGCAAAGGCTTTTCCGATATCAAGTGTGACTGCCGCCACCCAAGTGTCCATGCCTGCCATCAAGTGAAGTGCATGAGACAGTCTCTGCAAATTCATATGAGTATCCCTGAGCATGAATCCCCATTGATCTTCGTGGACAAGGTGTGTCACAACGCATCGCAGATGCATCGCCATGGCCTTAGCTAGTATTTTGGTGTCCATTCCCAGCATGGATAGAGGCCAGTACGAACAGGGATCCACTAGGTCCCTGCCCAGTTTGGGAAGCATGACAATCTGTGCCTCTCGCATGGACTGCAGGAAAGAACCCATACGTCTGGATTCCTGAATTGTCTCCAGCAAACAGGGTAAAAGGATACCTGCAACTGTCTGGTAACATTCCACCAGTAACACTTCTGGGACAAGGGCCCTGCAGTGTGCCACGGTGCCCACCGCCCATTGCAGTTCCTCCAACCAGAGGTCCTCCTCAAGGCCCCTTATCTGAGCTCAGTGAGGTGAAGTAGTTCAAGATCCATCAGGAATTCCTGAAGTGCTGCCAGAGCGACTTGTGGACTTCCAGTATAGACTTCCACCAGGTGGTCCCATAATAACGTGTTTATGCCAACCTATGTGGTCACCTCCGTCCCATCACGGCTTTTCAGCACCAGAATCAGGAGGGATGGGCATTCCCAGCGAAGTAGCTGGTTTATTCCCTTCACGGTGCAGTAAATGTCAGTATTTGCGTCTGGTTAAGTTATCAAGTCTGACCCACATGTTGTACTTGCAGTAGGGACTCATGGTGTGCCCCAAACTCTGTCCCTGAGCTCTGACGGTATGTAATGATTCCCTCCATCTCCTGTAATTAACTCTCAAGGAGGCGCTTTGTGCCTTCAATTTTGGAGATGTATTCACCTTGAGTCACCACTCTTAGGGTGTCCAATTCCAACACCCTTCTCGCTGTTGATAACCAGTTTGTGTCGAAGTACTCAGCTGTTGCCCCACATAGCTCCTCCCTGACTAGACTGTCCCTCACACCTCCGGCCGTAGTCGCCATAGGGGACCTTGCGGGTAATCCACACCCACCTCCCACTCCAGCAACACTGGGACATGATCTGAGAGGAAAAGGCCCAATGTCTGAACCCAAGGTACCGCCGGTGCCATTTCACTAGAGATGACAAATCTATCAAGTTGGCTACACGCCTCGCAGGCAGAGGTGCAACATGTATTCTTGCACCCCGGGGTGTCTTGCGCCACACGTCTATGCAATGCAGGCGATCCATCACAGCGTTTAGGGCATCTGTCACATGCAGAATGTGGCCTTGGTGGGTGCCTGTCCAGGCCACCATCGAGCACACAATTGAAGTCCCCGGCCCACAATAGGTGTACATCTATAAAAGGGATCGATTAATTCTCTACTTCCAGGTAGTAATCGCCGTTGTCCATGTTCGGAGCAAAGACATTTAGCAGGCATACCTCCACTTCATCTAATAGGCCATGCACCAGAATGTACAATCCATTCACATCTGTATGAAATCCCTGAACCTTAAACAGGACTTGCGGCGCAACCCAAACTATAACTCCCAGGGTGTAGGATGAATATAGTTTTCCTCTCCACTTTTTGTTTATCTCGTTATCTAATAGATGTGCCTAATTAAGTAGAGCCACGAGGACCCCACGTCAGCGGAGGCAAGTCTTTATTCTATAGCATTTAACATATGAACTGAGCCTCCATGTAATGAACTTAAATGTATTCACCATCTTGCTTTACATTCCACCCCTCAACCCAGCCACCCGTGTCCAGAAGCCCGATTTTCGCTGCTGCTGCCACAGCCCACCCCATAATTATAAATACATAAAACAATTTCAAATCTCAATAAAGGTGAAAGAAAGTTGAAGACAATATACTTGAAGGGTGTTTGAAACAAATTTCAATTCCCACACACCACAGTCACTCTTCATGCATCATACACTCTCATTCTCAGAATTGCTAACGTTGAGGGGATCGCACGCCAGTGCCCGCACCTTGTCACCAACTCCTTCAGTCTTCGTCACTCACACACTGTCAATAGATAATATCATAATATACCACTCCTACACATTTATCAGTCATCCTCAAACACACAGGTGTAAGGGGGGGGGGAGTTGACCGTGCGAATATCTTGCACCCTGTCCCATGGTCGCTCTTGAGGCACATTATTATTAGTATGAAGGAGAGTCCCAGCAGTTCTAGCACAGATTTGATCTTAGATTCAATGATTCGCACCACCCATGCTGCCCAGCACTGACAATTTGTGTTGTAGTTTGCAATATCAGGGACATTCAGAGGGCATAATCTTGCCCGAAAGGCTGCCGTCCGAATTGGAGGCCGTTACCTTCTCCACTAGTGCTCTCACCTCTGTTTGTACAGATTTCTGTCACTCAGGGTCAATGGTGTGTCTTTGGGTCTCCCAGTGATCTGACCCTGAATAATCCAGGGCCAGGGTTCCACCGCGGCAGACCACCACATGTTGGGAGGGTTGGGAAGCCTGTCCTCCACCCCTCTTCTTCCCTCCTGTCTGCCAGGAAGTCCGTGACCTTACAAGGGGATCTCCTTCTGCCCTCAGCAGGGGAATCGGGCCTTCTCCCCGTATCTCAAGCCAGTCCAAGACTGTAGTGAAGACATGTGCACGATCTGCATGTGGAATGTTTAGCTTGGCCAGATAGAGCAACATATATTGGAGTCCTATATAGCTCTCAGTTTCGGTTTCACATCTTCGAAGAATGTCCGCGTTTGCTGCACTAGGTGGGCATGGTCAGGAAAAATATGGTTGCCATGGTTTTTGAGCTTAGGATGCCCCTTCTGGCGTACAGCTCGAAGAATGCAGTCATGATCCCTACAGTTGAGGATTTTTGCAATAATGGTGCAAGGGGGGGGGGCTCCCGCTGGTAGCTTCAGGGTTAGGGCTTGGTGTGCTCTCTCCACCACAAAAATTGGGGATAGCGTCACCATCAGGCACGCCTCCCTGATCCAATGCTCAAGGAAAAGTTTGGGTGTCTGGCCCTCAGCAGCCTCTGGAAAACCAACAAAAGCTGAAGTTGTACCTTCCTGTAGCATGCTTACGTGTTGCTCCATGGCCAGTGATCTTTCTGCCACTGTGCGGAGATCCAACCCCAATAGTCCAACATCGAGGGAGATAACGTCTATTTTAGCCTGCACCACTGCGCTGGATGCCTTTAACACAGCTAGGATTCATGTTTTTGAGGAGTCTAATGGTGTGTCTCGATCTCCAGCTGACTCCCCACATGGAGCGAGGTCTCCTCTCCCAGGTGCTCCATTCGCTGTGTATTGGTCTGTTCACGCTTGCTGCCCTCCTCTTGATGTCTGTTTTTCCCCATGATATCTATGCCAAGTGAGGTCTTGTTGGTGGGATCTGGCAACCAGGGGGCAGAGCAATATAGCTCTCCACACATACAGGCAGCAAGGGCAGCCTTCCCAGGCGTCTCATGGTCACCACTCTTCTGTCAGGGTGGTCCACCGGAGGGTTATCCAGAGCCCCAGCCCCCACAGCGCAGTAACTGGGTGTCTAGGAAGAACCCACCCATGCCATAATTCCAAATGTGCAAATCATGGCAAGATTTATTGATCCCCCTGTGTAGCACCAACAATCCCTGGCCGGCACTGCGAAGCAGGACAATGATCTGTTGGGCAAACGGTAGGGGCAAGGATCTAGAGATTGAGTCCAGGAGGTACAGGGCTTACGGCCACCTAAAGGGTCTATCCTTGTGTCTAATCTGTGGCTCAGGGACTATCTAGGGATGCTCTTCACCTCTCCAGAACTGTCCACTGGCAGTCAGGGGCTGAGGCCCCCTCCGGTAGAGCCCTGTTCATCAGCAGACAGTCAGTGCATGGTATGTGCACCTTCAAATAGTCCCTGCCCCCTCAGTAATCATCTGTTGATGTGCTGAGAGGCCTTCTGCAGCATAAAACACGTTTTTCTGCACCTAGGCTTCAGTGCACCAGGCAGAATGCACTCTTGCTGCACCAGTCCCAGTAACAGGCAGTGGGGAAGCAATTGCCATTGTTTTCAAGCTCCAGATGGGCAGTCAACCCACCTCTGCTATGCTATTATACTGCCACAGCTCCAAGAGTGATTCGGAGCTCCAGTCCCCAGGGACATGGCGCGTGATGGCTGAGGACTTACCAGCGGGCAGGGGCAATGGTCCGCCACTCTGTTCCCACACCAGGTGGTCTCTTTGTCAGTATGGTGCCTCAACTCCTGGTCAGCGTCTCCACTGCCCTAGTAGCTTCATCTTCCCTCGCATCTCTCTGGAGTTGGGAATGTTTGTCGGCTGGCCCTTCACCTTGGCCTCAGTGATGCAGAATGATCACAGTCATCTGGCACCGACAGCGGGGAACAGTGCAGGTCACATCTATGGTGTCCAGCCGCCACCTGTCAGTTCAGCGGCCTTGGTCTCAGCACCGTAGGGTGAGGCCATCAGCTGAGTCCTCCCTTTTGGCTCCTCCAGTGGGTGGACCCTCTATCGCCTTTTTCCCAGGAGATGTCTCCGCCGTCTCAGTCTCACTGACTTTTGTCACTTCCCCGCAATCTCGCTGCAGCAGCGGTGGCCATCACCTCAGGCGCTTGGAACAGGGAAGAGTGCAGGCCTCAACCGGGGATCTTGTTCCTACCCACAGCACAGCAGCCTCACTCCTAGTGCCTGCAACTCGGTCCCACTTGTAAGCAACAACATTACAAGACTCTGGGGTAGGTAAGCAGAGTTGAATGACTAGGAATAAAAAGGATTTTTAATGGGCCAATTGCGGAGCTCGCTAAAGTGCTGCCGCTGTGGCCACCATCTGGGCCATGCCCCACTTGCCTAAAGTTTGTTGGAAAATGAAGGGTAAAGGATGGACACACACAAGGGGCTGAAATTTTGTCCTGGTATAGAGGTTGGTGTGGGGGACAGAGAAGGGAACAAAATCAGCTTGCCTGTTGATGTGTAGCCCTCTGGAAGCCATGTCTCTAGGGTCGGCTACCAAGCTCCACAGACAGAAAGAGGTTCTGCCATATTACAAGTGGGCAGAATATTGCTTTATAGGATATCTAGATGCTAAACTTTGTAGGAAGTGATCATCAGGCGGGAGGGGACACAACTTTAAAAATGTTTTTGAAGTTTCCAAAGATTCCACTAACTGTGGTACTTACCAATGCTTGTTTACATTTGGAGTGAAAAGCGGCAGTTGACGTTTTACTTAAAAATCGTTATCTCTGAAATCCTTCGGTCAATTTTGTATATTTTGGTGCCAAAACATTTATAAAAATAAGATATACTTTATAAATTGGTGTTGGATTTCTTGCATGTTTTGTGACTTTTCTTATTTGGTTGTTTTGGTACTTCTAAATGCTTTGCACTTGCTCCTTTGTTTAACCCTGCCTGCTCAAAGTCATAGCTACCTAGGGATGAGCTAAGGTTTAATAAACAAGCCTTCTTAGACCCAAGATGGTATTGTGAGTGTATTACACTGTGAGATCACACTACAACACCATATCATACACCACTTTCCTAACAACTCAAAATGTCTCACCAAGGAACATTGATGGACCACCCATCCTACATCTCATGGGTAGGTCATCCTCGCTCCACATGCTGCATCACTCTGCACAGTCCTGGGCTGGCAGAAAGAGTCACCTGTCGAAATGAAGTCCTGTTTCACATTATGAGGTGCTGTACTAGCTGTTGGGATTACAGTACTAGAGGGTCTAATGGATGCTTATGACGTGAAGTATGGCAGCAAACGTGTGGTATCAGATAATGTTGAAGGATTCTAAGAGATCTAGGAGGATAAGGATGGCTGTGTGTCCTTTGTCGAGGAGGCCTTGGATTTAGCCTGTGGCCGCGATCAGGGTTGTCTTGGTGTTTGGTTGCTGCAGAATCTGGACTGGGATTCATCCATGAAGTGATTGTGTTCCAGGTAGATAAGAGCTGTTGGTTGATGGCTTTCTTGATAACTTTGGCCGAGAAAGGGAGTAGGGAGAAGGGTCTGTAGTTGCTGAGTTTCTTGGGGGTCTGCTGAAGGTTTCTTCAGCAGAGGTTTGATTTCTGCATGCTTAGAGTCTTCTGTGACAGTGGCAGAATCCAGTGCGGTCTAGAGTAGGGTGGAAAGTATGTGTCTGGCGATTTTGGCGACTTTGTCGTGGAAGAAATCTGAAAGGCTGTCACACAGGTCCGGAGAGGGAGAGATGTTGCTTGTCGCCGTTGCAGGGTTGGTGAATTCCTTGACTATGCCAAAGAGCTCCTTGCTGTCTCTGGGGTTAGCTTCAATGCCAGGTTTTTTTTCGTCTCATGTAGAGGTGGTGGTATAAGTTGAATGCTGATTTGTAGGTGGTTCTGTCGACGGGGTCTTTGTTGGTGCACAACCTTCCCTCGAGGTGCTTGCAGTGGCACTTGGCTGTCCTGAGGTCCTCGGTGTACCAGCTAGCTTGCTGGGTGGAACTTCTGTGTTTCTTGTTCTTGATGGGGGCAACAATGTCAGTGCAGTCAGTGATCAGATCTTGAAGCTTTTGACACTCTGGTTCACATTGTTGTGGTGTATGGGCAGAGTGACTGTGTTGGTCCATTCGGACTCTGAGGCCTTGTTCCAGCTGTGATGGGTGGCACTGGGTTGTGTTTGGTGGGAGGGCATGGAGGTTGTGAAGATGAAGGGGATGATTGAGTGGTCAGACAATAGGAGTTTAGTGGTGTGGCTCTATTTGATGAGGTTGTTGGAGGTGAATATGGGGTCATACGTCTGTCTTGCGATGTGCGTGGGGTCGTGTACAAGCTAGGTGAGGCTGATGTTGTTAAGGCTGTCAAGGAGGTTGGTTGAGTTAGGGTCGGTTATGTCTTTGAGGTGGAAGTTGAGGTTGCACAGGAACATGTTGTCCTTCAAGACAATGGGGAGAGGGCGATAAAATCAGTGATGAGATGCCAGTAGGTGAGCGGAGGCCCCGGTGGGCGGTATACAAAGTTTATCTTCGTGGTGGATGTCTTACCTTTTTGGATAGTGAAGTTGAGATGTTCCATTGCTGAGATGGTGGTGTCCATGGTGCATTTAATGAAGTCACTGTGGTTGATGGGATTTCTCCACCTGGCTTGTGAATGCAGTTTTGGTGGGTGATTATGTATCCTGCTGGTATGGCGGTGGGGATGTCAAGGGCTGACGCGGTGTTGAGTCAGGTCTTGGTTATGAAGACAATGTCCATCGCAAGAGTGTCGATAAGGTCCCAGACATCAGTGGCGTGTTTGCTGAGTAAGCAAGTTTTGAGGGCGAGGGGTGCCTGTTGATGAGAGGTGGCATGTATGTTGTGGCAGGTGAAGTGGCAGAGGGTGCTGGTGAAAGGTCCTTCCTTGGAATGTAGTAAAGAGATATTTTTAACTCAATAAAAACTTGTCAAAACACTGTTTTACCACCAACAGAGCAAAGCCACCTTCAATGTGAAATTTTCTTTACAGAGGCTCTTCACGTGAAATCCCAAACTAAAAAAGTTCCTAAGACAGTTATTTCAGTAGAGTCTACATGCCTCCACTGCCCCTTTACCTGAGGCCAGTCTATCAGGCAGCCCCTCACTTTTTGTTCAGCTGGAACTGAGTGTTGCATTGATCTCTATGGGGTGTGAATAACTCAGAGTCTATGGGTGTCTTTGCTCAGGAATGATGACTCATTCATATCAATATCTACAGTGTTTGTTTTTACATTTCTGTCAAAGTATTTCCTTGTTTTCTGGGGACGGTTTTTTACCTAAAAGGGTGCTTAGCTTCCATTTCAACTGACAATTTCTGACATTTCACATGGAAATGTCCTTGCTCTGTTTACCAATTATTTTCTTAACATGATTTGAACAGCTTTGGTTTTTTTTATTTTAAAAGTTGCCAATTGTGATCAGCCTAGTGTACTTGATGCTTATTTTCTGATACCATCCTGAGGCTTAACCTTGATTCTCAAGGATTCCAGGTGTATTTTAACCGAAAGGGCCTTCAACATCTGCCTCAAGAGATTGGCCTCTGGCTATGTCACTCCCTTCCAGTTTTTGTTTTACATGCCTCCAAAGTTGGTGAAGGCATAGTCACATCAACTGGTGGTGAGTTTAGTATATTGGCACTCTACAATATACCAACAATAGCAATAGTGCCTTACATTTAATTAAGAATTGTACAAGATAATGGGCATATATTCATCAAAATGTCAGAGGTAGTGGAAGTTACATCATATGCCCTTTGACCTAAATGACATCACAGGAAGTGACATCATGTGACCTTTAACTGTGATTTTTGTTTTTCAGCAACACGTCACATGACCCTATAATTTACAAATACTGACATTGATGAAGTTCCATAATAACTGCATGAGAGTATAACAGAATAACACAGACAAATGTTTATTTTAAATACCACCTATATTTTGGTGCTGAGTTAGGGCCTGATTATGAGTTTGGCGGTCAAACGAGCGACTGCCAAACTCGCGCGGAGGACGCCACCGTCATACGGTGGCATCCCCCCAAGCGTATTACAATGTTCCCACTGGGCTGACCGGCAGGAACAGTGCTACGATATTGGTTCGGCTCCTTTAAGAGAGCAGATGCCAAACCATATCACACCAGCACCATCTGGATGCCATCCTGATGGTGCTGGGCAGGGGCGGCCCTGAACTGCCCATGCCATGGGTATTGACAGTGCAGCCCCTGGCTCCCCCCACCGTGGGCCACGGCACTGGCTTTCCGCCAGCCTTTCCTTGGTGGGCGACTGCCATGGAAAGGTTAGATGAAAGCTGAGCTGTAATCAGCACGGTGGCACTGAGTTCAGCGCTGCTGTGGCCGAGTACAACTCAGACTGCCATCAGCCCATCAGGAACGATGTTCCTGGTGGGATCGGCGGTCCCCTGGTGGGTCAGCCGACCAAGGTTGTAATGTGGCGGTCGGACTGCGGCGATCCGACCGTCACCGCAAGTGTGGCAGTCCTTGGACAGCCACATTAGTAATGAGGCCCATAATCTCTGAAAGCTCAGGGGCCCTAAATTGCAGTGAGCAAGCGAGCAAAACTAGTTAGCCTGAAACTTTTGAGGGGTTTCTTTCCCTGAGAAAAATGTGAAGAGAATGGAGTGAAATAGTGCATTAAAGCACAGTTTCACCTAAATTTGCTAGAGTGCCAAAGAGGCTCAAAGAGCACTCATTAAATATCCAGATTGTTTCATGGTGTGCCAAGCCAATTAACCTATTTCCCCAGAGTTCACTCACATCTGTTCAAAATGTGGTATGGGCCTCTACCCCTGTTAAAAATTACTTCTATTGTCCCAGAGCCAGCATTTTATCATGGGTGCCCAATTTTCCATGGGCATTGCTTATATAAAAAGTGGCATCAAATATACCAGTGCCTAAATTCTATAGTTTATCACGTCCATGTACCATAAGTTACCCTTTTTTCACAAATGACCTCAGTATAACAAGGCCAGCATTTTGTTATGGTTGCCACCCTCCATATGCCAGGTTATTCACCTTTATACCCTGCATTACCTCCATTGTGCTAATACCAGCATTCTACCCCTGGTGTCTACATAGAAAGAATTTCTCAAGGGTGCTAGTATTTTTCCACAGGTGCCCTACATGCCCCAGGAATTATTTCTAGTATGCCAGTACAAGTAATTCATCATTAGTACCCTTTATGCCAATAACTACCCCCAGTGTGCAAATCCCAGTATTTTGTCATGTGTCTGTCATGCTAAGAATTGCTGCAAGTATGCAAGTATGCAAGTGCCAGTATTTTGTTACAAGTGCATGTCATGCTAACAACTGCGGCACGTATGCTAGCACCAGTATTTTGCCCTGGTTATCGCTATAAGACAATAATTACCTTCATAATGGCAGGGCCAATGAAAAACTTGCAAGCATCTCACCATATTCTCATTCACACTCACATTCACTCACTCACACTCATTCTCTCAGTCATACTCATTCATTCTCACTCACACTCTCTTAAACCCCTACACTCATTCCTATTCATTCTCACTCAGTTGCATTCACTCTTAATCTTACTCATTCTTATTCTGTCATACTTACTGACACTCAGGCCGAGGTTTACTAATGCTTTGCACCTAATAACTAATGCCAACCCAGCACTAAGTTATAGGGTGGGATTTAATATCCAACACAAATCAGGATTTGCTTTAGATAGCTTTGGAGAGTATCTCAAAGTAACACAGAGTTGCCCTAGATGCTGCTTTGCGTCACGTGTGTCCCCATTCAACCACCCATGTGTTTTAATACAACACCTTATCTACAAACATTGGTAAACAGGAATTTGCAAAATAAATGGTATACTTTCTTGAGGAAGACATAACAAGGAGAAATGTTTTGTATTTCTCGTCTTCTTCCAACTTTGCTCGTGTGCTGCATTGTACAGCATATAAAGTAGGAAAATCCTTAAAGCATAGTTTGTGCATTGGATGCTTCAGAGAACGAAGACCCCCTTGCACTATTGCGCATGGGTGTACACATTGGGGCATTGCTTCCAAAAGTGCATCTGCATAAGAGGAGAGAAAAAATGTACCATATCTTAAGTAGATATAGCTAATTGTCCCTTTGACACAAGCCAGCGCAGCAACTTTGACCCAGCACTGTCTTGCATCAACACATACTACTAGTCACTGACTCTAACTCACATATGCTTATACACACTGATACACAAACAGGAACTCTCTCTCACATAAACACACTGTCACCTGCAAGCATGCACGCAATATAAACTTAAGACCATTTTTACTTACCAAATCTGCCACCAATGGTCCTGTTCCAGTTAAGTATGCTCTATTTTTATTGCAATAATAGTAATTAATAAGTAATAGATTATTCAACATTAGTATAATGAAAAACGTGATAAGGAATGTGGAGCGGTTCCTGTGTTCTTGGCACTGATTTTGCCACCTCCGAGGCCAGCGTGCAAAGGCAGTGTCAGGGGTCACAAGGTGCAACCCTTAAATGACGTTCATTTAACATGACAACCATGGTTTCAGCAAAACATGAAAAAGAGGCAAAATAGTGAAAATAACAAACTGGGGCTGAGGGAGGCAGGTATGTGGTAGGAAGGAGGACGACCAGGGTAGGACAGGCAGAAAAAATAATTAGCTAAAACAAGATGAAAACAAGCAATAGGTATAGAGTAAATACATTAAGAGAGTAGCACGACAATAAGTTGGGAGAGAGAGAAGAATAAAGGACCACATGAGACAGGACAGGGAGATACCAAGGAACAGGAAAAGAAACAGAACATGATTGGAGGATTAAGCTCACAGAAGGGGTGAAGCTCATATAAGTAAACATCAATAATCTCAAAAAGAAGGAGCATGGGTTTGTTAGACTAACATCCAAGGTGAAGAGAGTCAAGGTAAACACCTGAGTGAAAAGATTGTGGAGAAGGCACAGAGTTAAGCATATAGGAGGTAACATTTACCACAATCAGAGTACAGACCAGGGGGGAGACTGAGAGACCAACACAGTTACTGGGAAGGACAGGTTTGCGAGGGGAGTGAGTCAGGAAAGCCAGGAGGAGGAACACAAGGAATGCAGATTATTGCAGAAAGTGAATGAAGCAGTTAGCACTTGAGTGGGATGCCGTCAAAAATGCCGAATCTTTAGATAGAGTTTGAATGTTAATAGTATGGGATTAGTCCTGAGTTTGACATGGGGAAAATTCCATAGTAGCAGCACCGGAGAAAGATTAACGCTGGGCATAAGTAGTCTTGAGGCTTGGGGCTTTCAGCAGAAGACTGTTGTTGCTCTGGAGACCTTGTGTGTTACCTGATTGTAGCAGTAATGTGGAGAGTTGGGCAGTACTGGGACAAGAAGTCCTGGGCAAGATTAGGGGTGATCTGCCTGCATTTTTTAATTCCTCCTGTCAATATTGCTTAGGGGGCTGTTATTTAGAGCAAACGTTTTTGGTGTGTAACAATATATTCTGTGATTTGCATTTCAAAATCTGTTTTGCAACTAGAATGATGATAGATCATGTGTACAGAGTAGGTGTAGGTTGAGGAGCTCCAGATTGCACTGTTATGGCATAAAAAGGTGGAAAAAGGATGTGGTTGTAATTTGAAAGTATTTGATAAATGCTTTGTGGATGACTGTGAGCCTGCCTTGGGTTCTCTGCCTTTTTTGCAATTTTACCACATAGTTTCAAATAGGAACGGTCAAGTACCTCAAATCCTAATTGTCCTGCAGGAGACTCCCCATTAAAATAATCATAAACACTGAATAATCCAACACCAAAGTGTGGATCCTAAAGAAAAACAAATTAACATTTCCCTTCTATTAGAAAGGCCATATCTTTTTATTTGATTAAAATAACTTTGTAGCCTTAAACAGAAGCTTTATTAGCTAGTTCCATTTATGTTTACTTTTAACAAATCAAACCCTATTAAAAAGTATATAAACGTCACCAGAGAACTAGGTGTTATGGAAAACATCTCTTTCACAAACCTTTTTTAAAATAAATGAAGGTGGAAAAAAGGACAAAATAGCCATGTAGCCCGCAGACATAGCAGGCTGAAAAACAGATGCTTCGGCTTTAAGGACTCCCAGTCCTCCTGTATCCCAGCTTACTCTCACAGTCACATTTGTTCCAATTCTTTTTTACCACAGAAGCAAATGATACAGCTATTCAAGAACATACCTTCCTTTATTTCTTCCACCACTGAGGATAGTGGGTAGCTTACTGTTATAATGGAGATTCTCTGACGGAGAACTAAGATTACAGGTAAGCAAACATTCCTTCTCCTTCAGAAAATATCCATTAATAATCCTAAGCACTGAAGAGCATTGCAAGCCCACCCCATTCTTACTAAAGAGGTGAAATGGAAAAATGAAAAAAGTAATAAACTTCGCAATGGGGTTTCTTGGGCAATCCTGCCCTACAATGAACATCTGCTCTACAGCCTGAAACAAGACAGTATAATGTCCCAAGGATGGAACTCCTGGTGGCCGCCTTACAGATGGAAATAAGTTACTTACCTGTAACTACAGTTCTCCAGTATTGGAATCTTTCATAGATTCACATGCTTGAATCATTCCCCGTCTTCGAGATGGGAGTCCCGGTAGCTTAGAAAAGACAATGTCCCCAAAGACATAATAGCAATAACTTACAGCTCTACTTTTAAGTAATCTACCCAAGTCCTTATGTAAAAAAGGACCAAACTCCAGCATTAACCAATCAGATAATCCCACCCTCTAGAACCCTCCTGAGAAAAGCTCCAGTATCTCAGATTTTCTAAGCACTAGTGCGCATCCTAAAAATTAATTGAGAAAGTAAAAAGGTGAGCTTCCCACGGGAGGTGGGTGGGTTGCATGTGAATCTATGAAAGATTCCAATACTGGAGAACTATAGTTATAGGTAAGTAAGTTATTTCCTTACTCCAGTATTGGAACTTTCATAGATTCACATGCTTAAATCAGACTATAAAGCAGTATCCACAGTACACTGCATTGACAATTCTGACTAATTATCAGCCGAATCAGCTACTGGAACATTCCTTTTATACGCAAGTTTACGATTCACAAACTGTTCCAGTTTTTTGTGGTCAGTAAAAAATATTCTACTTCCATCCACGTCCACTCTCAATTTGGCTGGGTATAACATTCTGTAGTCTAGTTGCAATGACCTCAGTTGCTTTTTCCCTGCTAGGAATTGCTTTCTCGCCTCTTGTACCTGCAGTGTGAAGTCTGGGTACAGTGAGAGGGTCATCCCCTCACATTGCAGAGTTTTTAGCTCTCGGGCCCGACGCAGCGCAGCATCTCGGTCCCTATAGTTCAGCAGTCTCGCTGTCACTGAACGAGGTGGGGCGAGTCGACAGCGATCTGTGAGCACGTTCCACCATGAAGGTCGCTGAAAAGGTGTTACGACCCAGCAGCTGCACCAGCAGGTTTTCAATGAAGCTTTCCATATTTGCAATTGATGTGGACTCTGCTATTCCCACAATGCGAAGGTTATTCCTCCGGGAGCGGGATTCTAAGTCGTCCATCTTGTGTCAGAGAGTGCCCAGTTCTGTGTTAAACTTTAGTTGTCCAGTGGCAGTGCTGTCTGTCCATCTTCCACGGTTGATAATCTCCTCCCGTTTGATCCAAACGCTCCACCTGCTTATCCAGGCGCTCCAACATTCTGTCCTTTCGATACGAGAGAGAATCAATTTTACCGTCTATTTGAGTTAAACTGTGTTGCATAGCTGTTAAAATATGCCGCAAGTCTTGATCCTCAGGAGCAGGTACCTCTGGAGTCTTCTCTGGCTCAGTCTCTGTGCAATCCCCAGCGGGGCTGTTCGTTTTGCGCCGCTCAAAATGCAACTTAGCCTGGGCTTTGTCCGACTTCCCCATGGCACTGCCTGTCAGTCTCACCCCAGCATGGTAAGTTCACTGCTCACTGCAAACTTAATAGTAGGGTTATATCAATGCTGCAAGTACGGCAATCTTTCCGCAGATGAGGGCGACCCCGCGGGGCCCTTACTGACAAACAGGGGGTCCAGACTAGGCCCTGCCTCAACGAGGCGAGCTCCGACTCAACGAGCACTCCCTCACCGTCTCTTGAGTACCCAATGTCCCCCCCGGGGCCGGGAATCAGCCGGAAGGCCCCAGTCTCGCACACACAAGGGCCCTTCCTCATCCAAATCAAACGTGCCTCTCGAGACACTCCAGCAATCACTGCAGCCCCACACCTGGTCAGAGCTCATTCGTGACCCAGAAAGCCAGGCCAGTCCTCCGCACCCGCGGCGCGCAGGGCCACAGCATTCAGTTCGACCCCGCCGGCGCCTCACCTCGAGGTCTCCGACGCGGCCTCTCCGCGCGTCTCCGTGCAGCCGGCCTCTCCGCGCGTCTCCGTGCAGCCGGCCTCTCCGCGCGTCTCCGTGCAGCCGGTCTCTCCGCGCGTCTCCGTGCAGCCGGCCCCTCCGCGGCGCGCCGGCTCACATGGGCAGCCTATCTCGGAGGTCGCCGCTGCCTCGCCGTCCGGTCCCTCAGGTACCTCCGGCCGCACCTCACCGCTGGACTAAGGTACGGTTAATCACTCCTCCGGCCACCGCCAGATCTCATTTGCGGCACACACACGCGCGAGTGCGTCCCAGCCTCGCCGCGCTCCACCCAGGCTGGTCCTGCCTTACTTCCCCTCACACTTCCAGCACTCTCGCTCAGCCCAACAGCTACCACGGACACCGTTTAAGGTGCCCGACGGCCGCAAACTTTCCTCCAATATTTTATGCAGCGGGTGCCATTAAGAAAATCCCGTGACATCAGGTGTGGCCCGTAGGATTTTGGTCGGATCGTGTGGTAGCCGACGGAGCTTCACTATGGTGCAGCCATCTTGCGGCTTGGCAAGCTCCGCCCCCAATTCCCATTGTGACTACAGTAAAAGCTCTAATACATTCCTGTGGGCTTATAGTATCAGTGAGGCAGATCTCAACCTCTTTAGCATGATCACTCAACACCTGTTTCATGAAACCTAATGGTTCAATCTGAGACCACCGTAGGAAGTATCCATTTCTTGTGCCCAATTCTATGTTGGTAATATTATCCATAATTCCCTTATATTTCTTTTTTTCTTAAGGCAATGCGAGATGTATACTATGGGGATAATGATCACTAACTGCAATGTCATAAATTTGGTACTCATATGCGCTATAGGCAAAATTATTAGATGTTAGAAGAAAGTCTATTGTTGTGTTTGCGCATCTGCCATTAAAGGTGGGTTTGATCTGTAATTTAATATCATGTAATCCATTTGAAAGTGATAGATCAAATTTAAACATTGTATCGTTCAATATACTACCATATGGATTGTGGCTAAAGTGAAGCTGATCATCATTTCCTCCTACATATAGGCAACAAGCTTTCTCAGCTAATTGTGTACATAAATGTGTATTAAAATCGCCTCCCCATACAATCAAAATCTCTTTCCGTGTAGAATTACATACAAGTTCCAGATCATCCTGTAGTTGTCTAATTATGTGTAGGATTTTGTGTGGAGAAGCATTGTTGTAAAAATTAACAATAACTTGCTGCAGTGTGTTTTTTAGTTCACATAAAATCAGCTGATAAAAAACATTTGAGGTTAGGCTAATCACCTTTATCAAGTCAAGCTTTGTTAGTCTGATGGTACTTTTGGAACAAACTTTGGGTTTGTGCGAAGGGACACTCTGTCGTGTTTAAATTGGAGGAAAGACAGTGGAAGTAAGTGCCACTAGCAGTGCAACTTTCCACAATAAATATTTCAATTTCGCTTTGTGACTTGGTTCAAATGGATGTCTCATAAGCTGAGATAGAACCATGTTGCGTTGCCAGGAGGGTGGAGGATGTTTTAATGGCGGAAAAACTCTAAAGAGTCCTTTCAGAAACTGTTTTATTAACCTGGAGGACTATAAAGCCGGAGATGTCGGGGAACGTCTGAAATTAAATATGGCTGCCAGATGTACTCTAATGGATGCATGAGCTAATTCCAACGATGCCAGATGGAGGAGATAGGGCAATATCTCCTCTGGCGGTGACAATAGCGGATTAATCTGTTCTTTCTGACACCATAAACAAAACCTTTTCCATTTTAGAGAGTATGATTTGTTTGTGCTATCCGCTCTGGACTTTGAAAGTATTCTCCTATATTCGGGGAGAATGTTTAAATGGGCAAACTCATTGTGTTCGGGAGCCAAGCTGATAACTTTAGTTATTTGGGATCCGGATGCAAGACTTGACCCTTGTTCCTTGTTAGGAGGTGTGGTGAGACTTTCAGTGGAATGCTAAGAATGGGAGCAGTTCCGAGAACTAATGTTGGCAAGGCCAATACAAAGCTATCAGGATTAGTCGCGCAAAGTTCTCTTTTCATTTTTGTGAGCACTCATGAAATCAGGGGAATGGGTGGAAAAGCGTAGGCAAATATTCTGTACCATGCCATCCAAAAGGCATTCCCCCTACAAGCCCGGATGGTGATCCCAGCTTGCATAGAAGAGGCATTTGGTGTTCTGTAGAGTTGCGAAGAGATCTAGGTTGGGCTTTCCGCATTCCTTGAAGACCTGGTTGAGCGCTTCTTGGTTCAACTCCCATTTGTGACAGGAGGATGTTAGTCTGCTGAGGGTGTATGATATCTCGTTCTGCTTTCCTGGCAGGTGTTCTGCTCTTAAACGGACCCCATTTTGAACAGCCCAATTCCAAATATTTTGAGATTCTCAAGATAGGAGAATAGACTTCGTTCCTCCCTGCTTGTTCAGGTAATGCATAGTTGTTGTAATGTTCGTTCCTATGAGAACCGCAGATTGCTTTATTCTGGGGAGGAAAGCCTGCAGAGCCAGAAATTCTGCTGTCAGCTCTAAGAAACTGATGTTATATTTTTTAAAAGAGCTGTTCCACCTTCCGCTGACCTGTAGATCTTGAAGGTAATCCCCCATCCCTCCATGGAGGCATCCGTGGTAATGACCAACGGGGGACCATGGGGCAGAAATGAAAGACCTATTCAATGTTCAATTGTTCTGACTACCAGTAGAGCGCTTCGATCATGGGAGGAGTCACTGTGACCGAGTCGCTCAATGAGCCCTCTTTTTGAACCCATTGAAGATCCAATTCTTCTTGTAGGAGGCGCATTCTTAGGCGACAAAATGGAATTAGCTGAATGCAAGATGACATCCCCAGTAGCGATTTGTAACTGTGTACTGAAAACAACTTTCTTCTTTGAATTCTGTTTGCTAGAGACATGAATTTGGTTTGTCTCTCCAATGTAAGGAAGGCCTTGTCTCTGACCATGTATATTGTTGCCCCTAAAAAAGTTGTTACTCTTGCTGGGAAGATCTTTGATTTGTTCCAATTCAGGGTGAGACCCAGTTTGTCGAATAATTCCATGCAAGTCTTCGTTGAGTCGCGAGCATCTCGATACGACCGTGCTTTTATTAGCCAATCATCTAAATATGGAAAAATCTGATGTTTTTTCCTTCTCAGCCAAAAGGCTACCAGAGCCAGACACTTTGTGAAGATTCTGGGGGCAGATTTCAGGCCAAATGGAAGAACTCTGAACTGGAAATGGCTGCCGACTACTATGAAACAAAGGAATTTTCTGTGGGCAGGTGAAATTGGGATATGAAAGTATGCATCCTGTAGATCCAGGGTTGCCATAAAGTTTCTGTGATTCATGCGGAGAAGAAGGTCCTGCAACGTGACCAAGCGAAAGGTTTGAGGTTTGAGGTATTTGTTCAAGTTCCGGAGGATGAGAACGGGACGTCATCCCTCCCAGTTCTTGCATATTAGAAAGAAACAGGAGTGCCCTTTTTCGAAGAAGGGACTCTCTCTATAGCTCCCTTCTTTAGCATAGTCTTGACTGCCGACCAGAGTTGTTTTAGATGCTTTTGAAGGAAGGTATGTGGAGAGTGTGATGGTGGGATTTGGATGAACTCCAAAGTGTGGCCAAATTGAACTATCTTTAATACCCACTGGTCAGATGCTCTTTCTTGCCATTTAAAAAAAAAAGTGGGATATACTTTCCCTATTCTGTGAATTGGTGGTGGGGATGTAGCCGGAGCATGAAAGCTGTCATTGGCGACGAACTGTGTGTTTGCCCTGATGTGCTCTACCCTTAGGAGGAGGCCTGAAATAGGACGGCTGGGGTGGTTACATAGGAGGGATAGCAAAGGTTTTGAAAACTCCCTGTATATGATGGGATTCCTTGCCAACTGGAGGCTCAAAAAGGCAACTCCTTGAATTGTAGAGTACCCAATGATCTGGCGGTGTTTGTATCAGTTTTCATCGCTTGCAAGCTTCCTCTACGTGTTTGCAAAAAGAGCCTTCCCATCAAACAAAAGGTCCCATACCTTATTCTGTGCTTCCGTCGAAAGGAAGTTGCCATAAGTCAGCCTTGTCGTCGGAGCACCACCCCACCTGCTAGTTGTCTAAAAGCAGTGGTAACAATATCCATTGCGCAATCAATAACCTCTGCTGAGGTGCACTCCCCCTCCAACAGGATCTTCTTTACTTCCACCTTTGAATCCTTCTGAAGCTGGCCCGATACGGAGAGATATCCGCCCATAATTGCCTGTCGTATCTGACCAAAATTGCCAAAGAGTTTGATGCTCTCACTATAAGCCCTGACATAGAGGAAAACCGCTTTTCAATATTGTCCAGCCTTCTACCTTCCTTGTCTTGAGGTGCTGAAATTGGCGTTGATGGATTCTTTGAACGCCTCTGTGCTGCCTGGGTTATGACTGAGTCTGACTTCGGATGGCCCTTGAAACATGTTGGAGCGTCTTCTAGAGCCTTATACTTTTTGTCTAACCTTGGTAAGACTGCCGTCACAGTAGCTAGGTTTTTCATTACCTTCAGCCCTTCCTCCTAGATGTAACTCACTATGGGTTTGGAGCGTATACTCTTTTGAAAGGGCTCCTTAAAATCGTATATGAAGCAGTCCATTTGTTTAGATGGCATAGGCACCGTGGATCTCTTCGCTGCTCTTTCAAGCAGACTATGGAAACCCCCAATGTCCCAAGGGGGTGAATCCATCAGAGAAGGCGATGGGGATGATGGGGTTGGTAATATATAGTTGTCCCAATCAGATTGCGTGTGCTGGAGCTCCCCTTCCGCTCTCTCCTCGTCTGAGGAGTCTGTAACTTGCATAAAGGTTCTCTGCGGGGTACTCCTCGCCGATCTAGGCGACAACATAGGTTGTGGTACTGGGGTAGAAGGTATTGACGGTGGAGGTTCCGTTGGTATTTTCTCTGACTATGGTACCGATTGAAACCTCTTTTTGTAGTCTGTCAACATAAGTTGGAGATCAGAGATAAGGGAACTTGGGATATCGACCAAATCCTCTGGCACACCTTGTTGGTCTCTCTAAGGGTATAATACTGCTGGTAATATTCCTCTTTATCATCTTGGCACTTGACTTAGAGCTGAGAAGGACTATGACCTGCCCGAAATGGCCCATCATCATCCTAATCTTCCTCCAGTAGATGGGCCGGAAGTAAAGGTGTGACCTTACTTGGAGAGGTGGCATGCAGAGTTATATCCCCTTTTCCAGTCAAGACCTGAATTTTTCTCCTCGTCGATGACAGGGCTGTCACTGAGGTGGTTGATGATGTCGTCTCCATCTGCGTGGATTCACCTCTGGTCGATGGTGTCGTCAACGATGTAGTCATCACTGCAATCTTTGTTGTCGATGATATTGACAATGGCGTTGTCGACGGCGTCATCAATGACATCTTTATCTTCATCGTCGATGGTCTGAACTTAGATACGGTTGACGTAGACATCGTCGACAAGCAGGAAGTAATAGTAGATAGGCTGGTAACTGTGGGTGTTGTCGTTGTTGTTACAGCCGCCGTAAATGTTCTCGTCGACAACGATGACTTCGTCAACGGTAGGGTCGTTGTCGACGGTCTGTCATCTGGGGCTGAAGAAGGCTTTTTAAAGGTAGTAATAATCTTTGGTGGAGGTGTGGAAGGCTCTGAAGAAGGTTTAGAAACCTCCTTTGAAGTTGAAGGCCGGTGTTTAGATTTTGATGAAGATTTTCTCTCATGTGGTGATGTCGAAAGTTCCAGTACTGGAGTACACAGTGAGACTACCTGTCAATAAAGCAGCATTATCGGCTTTAACTTTAGTAAAGTAAGGTTTTGGTTTACCATTGAAAGTCTTATTAGCCTTTTCATGGCTTAAATTGATGCAGAGACAATACAACTAGAATGGGGGCCTCCAACATTTTTTGTAATAAGAGCTACTTGTGTTAAATGAAAATCATTGCAAGCTACTGATATTATTAGTGTTGCAATAGCGAGCACATCAGAAAAGATTACATTAGTGGCCACCACATGCAAGATAAACAGTAAATCACTTCAGCGTATTAGCCAGGATTGCTAGCAGTAATGTAGGAAAGGCTTTGGCAATTTGAAATGCACCTAGGTAGTTAGTACATGCCAACCAAAACTGTGTAGCCCCTGGCACAAAAGTAATGTTAGTAGTAACGTCTCTCCACATGATTTACTACTCACACGTCAGTTTTAAATATACTTTAGAAATTCTGAAAATTATTCTATTATTTGCATAGAGCATACCTGACACCCCAATGCCTGCATAGAATATCTCCCTCGAGACCTAACAGCTGTGGCTGTTGCAGGATGCCGTTGGCTTCTTTTGTTCAGATGGCATGGGTCTGTAGCTCTGTTCAACCCTTTTGGCGTCGAGTAGTGGTGGTGCTTAGGGAGGTCACGGTTGTGTGAGTGCAGGTAACAATTAAACACTGTTTACTGGGACTGCTCCCTGTCCCTAAAAAAAGGTCGTAAGATGGCGTACAGATCTGCGCAACCTGGGCTTATTTTGGCAAAAAGGCGCATTGCGATATGATGGGCTAGCCCACACTCCCCTCTGCATGCTGACTGGCTGAGTGACTTGGACAAATGGGAACTGTAGAGGAATGTCGCCTGCGTAAAGCACGAGAGGATGAACATGCTGCCTGAGATATAGAGCGCTGACATGACTTGATTACTGAGTTATCTAGTGGGCGGGAGAGTGAGGGGGAGGACCCCTTGACAGACGATTCTGACTGCTGAGCTCTGGATACAGTTTGTCTATTCACGGAATAAGGTTAGCGGCTATAGAGGCATGGCTACGAGTTTTGAACTATTAGGGTGGGGTGTGTCGCCAGGGTTGGCTTTTGATGTGGGGGTCGACGCGAGTGGAACTTCTCCTTGTCCTGGTCACTGATTTATATATGGACTGTTTTGTGGTGGCCCCCTGCCCCGGGCGTTTCTTCCCCCCCCCACCGGCTGTGTGTGCATGGTACCCTCGATGTCATATGCACGTTGTTGCTCACTTTACCTGTTCTGTCAGTGCTCAGCATGATCACAGTGTTCTGCTTTGTTTGATAGTTGTGGGACTGAAATGCACTACACAGATTGTATAGTGGTTGGCGCCACTAACGTATGGGCCCATTATGTTGATGTTGACGGACTTGACGCTGTCTGATACTATAAATGTTTATTTCCTTATGCTTACTAGAACAATGCACAATTTGTGAACCTAGATGGGGACCTCGAATGGGTACAGTTGTTGGATGGTCAACTGACAGTAAATCTCCTTCAATGTAATATACTATGATGTAGTGCATGGTTATGAGTCCCTTTCTATGCATAAATAAACAAGTAAAAAAAAAAAAATCTGAACTTTTTCTCCAAACATCAGGTTCTGAGTTCTGAAAATACATACATTTTTGTCTTGAATACTCTATTTCGGCATACAAATATTAGTTCAATCAAGAAAAAAGTTCCACTTGAGTAGGCTGGGATGCACACAGTAGAGCTACTTCCAGGTAGTTTGAGTAATACCAGTAGCTCACAAACTACTTAACGGAGAAGCCAGATCTTTAACTGGCCAGTGCTGTGCATAAGTGGCCACAGTTTACAAAGAAGTGTTTTGTTTGTTTTATACCTTTGATTTTGTCCAAATTTAATTTACACACTGTCCTCAGATCAGTACAATATCTTCCAGCAAGGTGAGTAGGGCACTGCAAGAAGGCAGACGGAGAAATAGACTGGCTTACGTGAAAATTTGTGATCACTTCAGGGAGAAAACTAAGATGAATCCTCATGACCACTTTGTTCTTATGGAACACTTTAGAGTCCCTGGGAGCACAATACCTGAATCTTACTAACTCTGTGTGCAGATATAATATCTACTAGAGAGGGCAACTTTCCATGAAATCTTTATGAACTGAATCAAACAGAGGGCCCATAAATCTTGAGAGAGCAATGTTCCATTACCACAGAGGGCCAGCTTACTCTCACAGACTCCAATTCAGCTGGAATTTTTTTCTAATTAATTCAAAGACTTCCCTAATTACTGGGATTTTGGAAAAAAGATTTATAGTGGACCTTTCCTGTAGGCCATAACGGAAAACAAATCGTAAGCCTGAACAGGCAAATAAAAAAGATATGGCAATAGTGCCTTTTCGTTACTGTTAGTGGGAGTGAAATTCTTTTGCGTACACCAGATGCAAAATCTCTTCCAATTAAAGGCATATGAAGATCCTGTGGATGATAGTTTGGCTCCTATTACAATGTCCATACACAGCTGTGGAGACCCACATGTCCATATTGTAAATGTTTAAATGCAGGTTGCCAAATTCAAAGATGGTAGATTGGGATGAAGAATCTGGTCTCCAGGCCCATAAAGGGGATCTGGCTTGCACGGTAACTTCCTGTATTGAGCTTTACAGACTTGAAGAAGGTCTGTGAATCAACACTGTGTAGCCACACTGGTGCTATTATAACCATCCTGGCCTTGAGTACGTGAGTTTAGTGATGGCTTCTGGTGGTAGGTGAATTAGTGAAAAAGGCACAGAGAAATATTCTACACCAGTCAGTCCATAGGACATTTCCCTTTTCTCTAGTAGGGAGAATGTAGAGGTCAAGTATGGTCATTTTGTGTTGTATGTGTTTGTGAAGAGATCTAATTGAGGAAAGTCCAGACACATAAAATGTTGTGTAGGATGGAATTGTTTAGAACGCTTGAGGCGTCCTGTTTAAGAAATCTGCTTAAGCATTTTTGATGCCTGGAAGCTAGAATGAAGTGATCCACAGGCTCCTGGCTATCAACCACTTCTAGATGGATTAAGCTTCATGAAGTAAAGCTCTGGATCTCGTCCCCACTTCCTTGTTCAACATAATGCATAGTTGTCATGTTTTCCACCAGAACAAGCAGGGATTCCATCCTGAAAGCAGAAAAAAGCTTTCGAAGTTAGTTGTACAGCCTTTAGTTCCAAATGTCTAATATAAGACTTCTTGGTTGAAGACCATGTCCATTGAATCTGCAGATGACTCATATGAGTAACCTAACAGGTCAGAGAGACATCTGTCACAATCACCTGAGTCAGGGCATCCTGATTAAAGTCTATTCCACAAAGGAGATTCTGTGGACCCCACCATCATAGAAGAGACTTGGCTGCAAAAGAAGACAGGATAAGTTTGTCCTTTTACGTGAGTACTGGCACCGCACTGTCTTCCAGACACTGGTGTAATGGCCTCATAAGAAGATGGATGTTTGGAATTAGGAAAACGCAGTATGCCATTGAGCCCAGTAGAGATGTGATGCATTTCACTGTCCAGTGGTTCTTTTTCAAAAGAATGCAACACTTCAGTTGAATAGATAATAGTCTTCCTTTTGTTGGATACAAGTTTGCACTTTGAGTATCCAATACTGCTCAAGGGTAATGTAAGGATTGTACTCCGGTAGCAGTTGACTTTACTTTATTGTTGTGCAATTCAAGTTAGCAAATGTGTGCTGAAAATGCAGATGAGCTTGTTGCAATGTTGAGGCTTTTCTTAGCCGGTTGTGTAAATATGGATCTTCTGCCTCCTGAGCTGTGCTGTGACTACAGCCATGAACTTCGAAAAGGTTCTTAGTGCTGATTAGAGGCTGAATGGCAGAACAGGCACTGGTAATGAGCATTCCCAATCATGAATCTCAGGAGTTTTCAATGTTTCTTTGCAACTGGAACATGGAAGTAAGCATTCTTAAGTTCTATAGAACATACCCAATCTTCATGATGAAGTTGCAGGTAGATCTGATGGAGTGCTAGCCTCCTGCCATCTCTACCTCTGTCCATTTGCTTGCTAGTTTGAAGTTTATAATGGGTGTGAACTTGTTTATGTGGCCTTTCCTCTTCAACAGAAAGATGTGAGAATACAATTCACACTCCTTTACTGAGAGGAGGAACTCTCTATATGGCCTGTGTTTACAGAAGTATGTTCAGCTCCTATCGGGGCTTTCCAGATGGTGTTGAAATTACTATTTTAGGAGGTATTGCCAGTAAATGGGGACCTAAAGGAGAGACATTATCTATTTTGCACTATATTCAGCACCTATTTTTGCTTTGTGATACTTTTCCATAAAGTTTGAAATGCTTCCCCTTAGTGAAGTGTGTAAGGGGAGTGAGAAGTCACTGTGTGCCTCCAGCTGGTGGGTGGCGTGAAGCTGCTGACGTCTGGTGACCTTCTTGTCCTCTAGATGGATGTCTTTGTTGGTGGTAAGGCTGTCTCTGATGTTGATGTTGCCACTGAGGCCACAGAGAGGCTTGACTTGAATGCTCTGTTGGTAATATTGGTGATTGTATGGCCATTTGGAGTGTCTTTTCAGTTCGCTTCTCTTTTCCTCTTTTCTAGGCATATGGCCCTTAAGGTCTACATTTCCGATTTCATTGGAATTCTAGGTCCACTGGGAATGCTTTTTCAGTTCCCTTCTCTTTTCTAGGCATATGGCCCTTATGGTCTCCATTTCCAATTTCTTTGGAATCACTTCGTCCTCAGCATGTGAGCACAACATGATGGTACCCAAGATGGGTAATGAAAGGATTCTTGAGACCTGTAAGCCTTAGCCAAGATGACTGTCAATGCTAGGCAATTGCAATAGCCATATGCAGCAAGATCCGACATGTCTGCAGCAGCTCATTTGATCTGATTCAAAACCATTATGTCCTTAATATGATCTCCATGAAGTATCATGAGGGAAATCAATGGCAAACTGCTCGAGAGAGTCCCAAAGGGACCTGTTATGCTTGCCTAAGAGTGCTGTTGACCTGGCTGTCTTCATCACTGTTACAGAAGTGCCACAGACTTGTCTGCCCACAGGATCTAAACATGTACTCTCCTTGTCTGGAGGCACAGTGGACGAAATTGCAGTGGTATGATTGTTCCTTGCTGCAGAGATAATGACAGAGTTAGGTGGTGGTTCTGTTCTGTTCTGTTCTGTTCAAACAATGGATTCTGCTCTGGAATAACAGGAGATGGCAGTCTAGGAAATGATTACAATCGCGCATGAGTTTGAGGTGAAGAAGGAGGAGATGGAGTAGTCTAAGGACTTGCTGATCTGGAATGTGAGTACGTTCTTGAGAATTCTGAATTGGAGATTGAAGGTAGCTTCCAAGACTTCAGCTTTTGCAACCATTCTACAGACCTCTAAAGAGAAGCTGAAGTATCTGTGTACCTTGACAATAAGTGGTGCTTCAAAAAAAGTAGACTACTTCAAAGGGTGCTGTCGCCTGATTGGTTATAGTTCACGTTTGGTCCTTTTTTGAAAAAGGACATGGATAGGCTATTACACTGACCTTTTCATTGCCATTATAGCCTATAATAATGATATATATACTGCTTTATTAAATTACAGGGGACTCCCATCTCGACGACGGGGATTGATTCAGGCATGTGAATCTATGAAAGATCCAATACTGGAGAATCTGGGTGATGGTAGCGGAACTGAAGAGAGGAGGTAAAAGAGGCGCCAATGTTAGAATAGATTTAGGCAGGATGGGTTGCAGGTATATGGGTGGATCTTGATATTAGGTGTTACGGAGTAGCCAAAACCTCACGGTCCTATTAAGTATCATAAGCCAGAGTTGCTCCCTAATATGTCACCAAGATTCACTCACAAGTGTTGGGGAGAATGAAGAGAAGGGATTCTAAGTAATTTGAGAGGCTTGATCGGAGGGTAAACCAAAATTCCCATGTTAGGTATCAAGGAGTAGAGGAGTAAGGTCCTAAGTATGGCAATGCCAAATGAAGATTTAAAAGCAAGAGACTGCCTTGACTCTGTTACAGAGATTAGTGTTTTGTTGCAATGGGAGGAATAGTAGAGAAAGTGAATAATGCTTAGAAATTTAACCCCAGAGACACTATGGGGGTCATTCTGACCTCGGCGGTAAAAGTCACTTACCGCTGGCCAGAAGGCCGCCATAACACCGCCGCGGCTGCGGTAAACCGCCACGGTCATTCTGACCCGCAACTGGCAAACCGCCAAAAATCCAACATCCACAATAATCCGCCACACCAAAGGTCAGCGGGAAACTGGCGATGACCAAACCTCCACCGTCACGCCAACAGAAATACGCCCATGCCATTCCGACCCACAAATCCCCGCAGCGGTCTTTCAACCGCGGTATTCCATTGGCGGTACACACCGCCGCGGTCAAAATACACACACCTTTACAAAACACATCCACATTGGATAAATCAAAATACACACACCTGAGACACATACACACACCACTCCCACACACCCAATCCAGTATAAAACACACACCCACATCACCCACAAACCCCTACGACCACAATTGCGAGTGAAGGACAGAGAGAGAGAGCACAGCATAGAGTACACCATCACACAGAGGCAAATCACAACATCACCCACACACTTTCCACGCACAAAACACCATACACCACCACACTCACCACACTCTACAACACATACACCACCCCTCACCTCATCCACACCACCCCATGGCACCCCAAAGACACCCCAGGTTCTCTGACGCAGAACTCAGGGTCATGGTGGAGGAAATAGTTCGTGTAGAGCCCCGGCTCTTCGGGGCACAGGTGCAGCACACCACCATTGCCATGAAGATGGAGCTATGGAGCAGAATAGTGGACAGGGTCAACGCTGTGGGACAGCATCCACGCAATCGGGACGACATCAGGAAGCGGTGGAACGACCTACGGGGGAAGGTGCGTTCCATGGTATCAAGGCACAACATTGCGGTGCAGAAGACTGGCGGCGGACCCCCACCTACTCCCCCAGAATTCACAGCATGGGAGGAGGAAGTCTTGCACATCCTGCAATCTGAGGGCCTCGCAGGAGTAGGCGGAGGAATGGACTCTGGTAAGTCAAATCTTCACTACTTCATTCCCCCCACCCCACCTGCATGCCAAATCATACCCCCACCCTCACCCCCACCCCTATCACACCAACTCCTTGCTAATGGCTCACCATCACAACCCACCCATCCCAAAACCTAGCCCTGCATGCCTCCCCAAAGCATGGACACCCATCCCCAAAGCATGCCCACTGCACACACCCATCACCCCCACAAGCCACCGTCACAAAAGCCCCCACAAGGGAATGCCAGCACTGGGGGACACAGCCACCCACCCATTACACGAAATGCCACACACAGAAGCAATAACCATACTCTTATACCCCTGCAGGACCCGAACACCGCCACACCGCCACGGAGGGTTCAGAGATGTCCATCCCACCCCAGAAGAGGCCCCCAGTGATGACAGCAGCTCTGTCTCCCTGGACCCTGATGACCAGCCCGGCCCATCGGGGACCTCGGGACAGTCGGTTCCCCACAGACAGCCACAGGGTACACCAGACCCAACCCCCTCTGGGAACACCAGCACAGCTCCCACCCAGCGGGCCCATGCCTCTGTCTCCAGGACACGTCAATCAGCGGTGTGTCCACCACTACAGGGCACCCAGGTTGACCCACCACCCCAACAACAACAGGGACCTGGGGGCAGTGGTAGTGGGCACACAGTCCAGGGGACAGAGGCCCAGGGAAACAGGGGAACTGGGAGGGCTGCTGTGCTTCAGGGGGGGGACAAGCCCAGGGAACCGACTCTCCAAGAGGCCCTCTCCTCCATCATGGGAGCATACCACCACTCCCAGGAGACGATGGCTACGGTATTGGCCAGGTTCCAGTAGATCCAGGTCATGCAGGAGCAACAGTACATGGGGTTCAGAGAGGAACTGAGGAACATTAGTTCTGCAATGGGGACCATCGTCCTGGCCCTAACCCAGATAGTCACCACATTGCGGGACCATGTGGCACCACAAATGGCCCCTGTCACTAGCCTGGACCAGGAACAGCCTACCACCTCCGCCGGCGCTAGTGGACAGGAGGCCCCCACACAACAACAGCCCATCAGAACCCCACCTCCTGCAGAAGAAGAACCACCCCGCAAGCGGAACCTGAGATCTCACAAGAAGACAGAGTAGGATTGCAAGACCCCCGCCAGCAAACGATACCCCCTGATGTCATCCCACTGTCCCACATTGTCACCCTGTCCAACCTTGAACTGCCCCTGCTCCATCCTTCCACAGGCATATGGACAATGCACCTGTGCGACTGAGAACTGGACTCTGCCATGGACATTACTCCACCATCACCCATCCCCGTTTTACAATCATGTTCCATAAATTTAGCACTTGAATTAAATCACTTTTTGCACTAAAAAAATCTGGAGTCTGCTTGTAACTTGAACAAATGTATTTGACATAACGGTGCCAAAATGTTCAGTTACATTGTGATGACAACATACCACTGTCACACAGCTGTAGTCCATGGGCAAACAAAGCAGAGGTCACGCAGTGGGGCCCACAGCTCTGAAAACGGAAGGGAAAGTCACAACTCAGTTAACAGGAACTGGGGGGGAACTCAGACAGTAGAGAGGCAGGAGACTTTAAGTAAATGTAAAATGGCGTGGTTGATTCGTACCTGTGTGCTACTGAAAATACTGTTGTATCACTGTGTCCCTGTTGTCTGTGTCATCCCCGTCGTCCTCCTCCTCTTCACTCTCCACAGCTGCTACAACACAACCATCTGGACCATCCTCCTGCAGGAAAGGCACCTGGCGTCGCAAAGCCAGGTTGTGAAGCTTCCATAGGCCACGATGATATGGCACACCTTCTTTGGTGAGTACATTACGGATCCCCCTGTCATATGCAGGCACCTAAACCTGGCCTTCAGGAGGCCGAAGGTTCTTTCTATAATCCTCCTAGTTCGCCCATGGGCCTCATTGTAGCGTTCCTCTGCCCTTGTCCTGGGATTCCTCACTGGGGTAAGTAGCCACGACAGGTTGGGGTAACCAGAGTCACCTATTAGCCACACACGGTGTCTCTGTAGCTGTTCCATCACATAAGGGATGCTGCTATTTCGCATGATGTACGCGTCATGCACTGACCCAGGGAACTTGGCATTTACATGGGAGATGTACTGGTCAGCCAAACAGACTACCTGGACATTCATAGAATGATAACTTTTTCTGTTCCTGTACACCTGCTCACTGCCACTGGGGGGAACCAAGGCCACATGTGTCCCATCAATGGCACCAATGATGTTGGGGATATGTCCAAGGGCATAGAAATCACCCTTCACTGTAGCCAAATCGGCCACCTCAGGGAAAACAATGTAGCTCCACATGTGTTTCAGCAGGGCAGACAACACTCTGGACAAAACCTTAGAAAACATAGGCTGAGACATCCCTGATGATATGGCCACTGTTGTTTGGAATGATCCACTTACCAAAAAATGGAGTACTGACAGAACCTGCACCAGAGGGGGAATCCCTGTGGGTTGGCGAATGGGGGACATTAGGTCTGGCTCCAGCTGGGCACACAGTTCCTGTATAGTGGCTCGGTCAAGTCTGTATGTAATTATGACATGTCTTTCTTCCATTGTCGACAGGTCCACCAGCGGTCTGTACACAGGAGGATTCCTCCATCTCCTCGCAAGTCCCAGCGGACGGTGCCTAGGAAGGACAACATGGAGCACAGAGTCAAGCAACCCACAGGTACGTAACCACAGCTTGCACAGTACACGATTCGCTATGCATTGAATGGCTTGTATGAGTGGCAATGCAAGGCCTAGGCCTGTGTGACGCCGTAGAAATTCAGCCATGTGGGCCCTTGAAATGGTGGCTGCCTGACCTGTGAAGTGTGACAATGGGATGTGAGGTCAATGCGCTGGCGTGGCACACCGTGGCGGTAGGCTGTCGAAGACCGCGGCGCAAAGCAGCATTGGTTAACATTGAACCCTATGGGTCTCAGGAGCCAATGACGATGTGCGCCGGCGGTACGCACCGCCGCGGTACGCACCGCCGCGGGCGTGACCGCCATTTTCTAACTGCTTAATCACTCGAGACCTGATCATCCACAGGAGAGGACCTATACTGCAAGTGCTGCTGTGAACTCGGTCTGGAAGAGACAATGGCTGCTGCGACTGGGGAAAGGGCCCCTGCCTTCACATCTGAGGAATTGGATAAACTTGTTGATGGGGTCCTCCCCCAGTATGCGCTACTCTACGGTCCTCCAGACCAACAGGTAAGTACACTGGGAGCACGTAGTATGGGCTATGCCTGTGTTGAGTGGGGTGGATGTAAGATGGTGGGGAGGGGAGCGTATGAGGATAGCAACGCACGACAGATGAGAGCATGTGCCACATGGCAAGGTTGGGGAGGGGGGGCAACTCACATCGACCATGCAGAAAAGTGATGATATTTATTTTTCCACCCTGTCCATGTCACATAGGTCAGCGCCCATCAGAAGATCGACATTTGGCGTGCCATCGCCAAGGACGTCCGGGCCCTGGGGGTCCACAACAGACGGGGCACCCACTGCCGCAAGAGGTGGGAGGACATCCGCCGCGGGAGCAGAAAGACCGCCGAGGCTCTGCTGGGGATGGCCTCCCAACGTAGGAGGGGTGCCAGTCGTCAATTGACCCCCCTGATGTCCCGGATCCTGGCGGTGGCCTACCCCGATTTGGATGGGCGCGTGAGGACATCACAGCAGACACAAGGGGGTGAGTATCAGCACATTCTGCTATATTAGCGCACAGTGGAGGCGTCTGGGTGGGGGAGGAGGGCTGTGGCTATCTCTAGGCCAGGGTGGTTTCTGTAGGCTAGGCCCCTCCGTTAGACATGGCCCTGGGCCCCCGCCCCCCACCTCTGTAGGGTGCTAAGTACAGCTATCCATGGCCCGGGCTCACCTATGTGTGCATTTGTCGTCCACAGACTTGTAGGCCAAGTCACAATAATGGAGTAGTGTACCCCGAGTGCGCGGCCTAGTGCAGGGGGCTTCTGTGTCTGTCCTCTCCGTCAACGGTGCCGCCAATGCATGCACTCAACATGTCTTTCTTTCTTCTCTCCCCACCTTTTTTTTGGTTTTCCTGCTCATGTGTGCATTAGCATCATCAGGCGGAGGAGAAGTGGCATCGGCGCACGAGGGAGCTGCATCTCACATGGGCCCGGAGGGCCCTGCAACCGACTCGGACTTAACCAGTGAGACGGAGGGCGAGGGGGGCTCCACAACGGGGACCCGTGGAGACGTCAGCGACACCGACACGTCCTCGGAAGGGAGCTCCCTTGTGGTGGCGGCACCATCCGTTCCCACCGCAAAAACAGGTACAGCCGCCACCCAGCGCACCAGCTCCGCCCTCCCATCAGCCCCTCAGCTTTCACCCCGTGCCCGCTCGGCCAGGAAGCCGGCCATCTCCTTCGCCCCTGGCACCTCAGGTCCTGCCCCAGTTACCCCTGCTGCCCTCAGTGAGGAGGTCATTGACCTCCTCCGGAAGCTCATTGTTGGGCAGTCTACCCTTTTGAATGCCATCCAGGGGGTGGAAAGGGAGGTGCATCGGAGCAATGCATACCTGGAGGGCATTCATTCGGGTCAGGCTGCCCATCAGCGATCGTTCAACGCTCTGGCCTCAGCACTGACGGCAGCAATTGTCCCTGTGTCTAGCCTCCCCTCTCCAACTTCCTCAACCCAGTCCCACTCCCCTGTTCCTCTGCCTATCCCAGACACACCTACAGACCAGCCTGTACACACATCAACACCCAAGGCAGCTCATCCAGACATAAGCACCACAGATCACACAAGCATTCACCCAAGCAACATCCACATGTAGACACAGCAACACCCACTGCCTCCACTGTGTCCCCCTCCTCCTCGTCTCCCTCCTCCCTCCCTGTGACGTCTCCACTCACACCTGCATGCACACCACCATCAGCCAGTACGTCCATCACCACCACACCCACCAGAACAGTCCGCACACGTGCAGTCACCACCCCCACTACCATTTACACGTCCCCTGTGTCCTCTCCCAGTGTGTCTGTCACCCCCTCTTCCAAACCTCACAAACGCAGGCAGCCACCCACCCAACAGCCATCCACCTCACAACAGCCTCCGTCACAAGCACCTGCACCCAAAGACAGCACACTTGACTCTCCTACAATCACATCCTCTTCCTCCACTCCCATACCCACTACAACTACCCGTCCCTGTCTTTCTAAATTGATTTTCCTTTCCAACCTTGACCTCTTTCCAACAACTGACCCACCCCCTCCATCTCGTAAGACTCCAACCAGCACCTCAGCCACCACAAGCCCTGCACCTACTAGGACCATCCTTCAGGGCTATTGGAGTCCACCAGCTCCTAGGGCAGGAACATCGGCCAGCAGCAAGGGGACAGCCAGCCCACCCCCTGGGAAAAGAAGCAAAAAAGTGAAGGGGCAGCGCCACAGGCCTGAGACGGCTGCCCCCAAGGACACCAGCCTTGCACCGTCACCTGGCCCATCCACCAAGGGAGGCAAGGGCCCCAGAGATTCTTCCAAGGAGGGCAAGGGCCCCAAAGATACTTCCAAGGAGGGCAAGGGCCCCAGAGATACTTCCAAGGGAGGCAAGGGCCCCAGAGATTCGTCCAAGGAGAGCAAGGGCCCCAGACATACTTCCAAGGGAGGCAAGGGCCCCAGAGATTCGTCCAAGGAGGGCAAGGGCAGCAGGGCGAAGAAGTCCAGCAGCAGACGAGCTGCCCAGGAGGGCCCCACCAGCCCCATTTGGGGTGTGACGGAAGACACCCACGGGCCCAGGAGTCCAGCACAGGAGGGCCCCGCAAGCGATAGGTCGGATGGCGACTGAGCAGGAATGATTGCCCAGATCTGGTTCCCTAGGAACACAAGACAAGCACTGCTGAACAGGGCCCCGCCGTGAGAAGCACCGCTGAACAGGGCCCCGCCGTGAGAAGCACCGCTGAACAGGGCCCCGCCGTGAGAAGAACCGCTGAACAGGGCCCCGCCGTGAGAAGAACCACTGAACAGGGCCCGCCGTGAGAAGAACCACTGAACAGGGCCCCGCCGTGAGAAGTACCACTGAACAGGGCCCCGCCGTGAGAAGAACCGCTGAACAGGGCCCAGCCGTGAGAAGAACCGCTGAACAGGGCCCCGCCGCGAGAAGAACCGCTGAACAGGGCCCCGCCGCGAGAAGAACCGCTGAACAGGGCCCCGCCGCGAGAAGAACCGCTGAACAGGGCCCCGCCGCGAGAAGAACCGCTGAACAGGGCCCCGCCGCGAGAAGAACCGCTGAACAGGGCCCCGCCGCGAGAAGAACCGCTGAACAGGGCTCCGCCGTGAGAAGAACCGCTGAACAGGGCCCCGCCGTGAGAAGAACCGCTGAACAGGGCCCCGCCGTGAGAAGAACCACTGAACAGGGCCCCGCAGTGAGAAGTACCACTGAACAGGGCCCCGCCGTGAGAAGTACCACTGAACAGGGCCCCGCCGTGAGAAGAACCGCTAAACAGGGCCCCGCCGTGAGAAGAACCGCTAAACAGGGCCCCGCCGTGAGAAGAACCGCTAAACAGGGCCCGCCGTGAGAAGAACCGCTGAACAGGGCCCCGCCGTGAGAAGAACCGCTGAGCAGGGCCCCGCCGTGAGAAGAACCGCTGAACAGGGCCCCGCCGTGAGAAGAACTGCTGAACAGGGCCCCGCCGTGAGAAGAACCACTGAACAGGGCCCCGCCGTGAGAAGAACCGCTGAACAGGGCCCCGCCGTGAGAAGAACCACTGAACAGGGCCCGCCGTCTCTGCACCGCTCCGCTGGGCCCTTCATCTCAAGCACCGCTCCGCTGGGCCCTTCATCTCAAGCACCGCTCCGCTGGGCCCTTCATCTCAAGCACCGCTCCGCTGGCCCTTTCTCTCAAGCACCGCTCCGCTGGGCCCCGCCGTCTCTGCACCGCTCCGCTGGGCCCTTCATCTCAAGCACTGCTCCGCTGGGCCCTTCATTTCAAGCACTGCTCCGCTGGGCCCTTCATTTCAAGCACTGCTCCGCTGGGCCCTTCATCTCAAGCACCGCTCCGCTGGGCCCCGCCGTCTCTGCACCGCTCCGCTGGGCCCCGCCGTCTCTGGACCGCTCCGCTGGGCCCCGCCGTCTCTGCACCGCTCCGCTGGGCCCCGCCGTCTCTGCACCGCTCCGCTGGGCCCCGCTGTCTCTGCACCGCTCCGCTGGGCCCCGCCGTCTCTGCACCGCTCCGCTGGGCCCGTCATCTCAAGCACCGCTCCGCTGGGCCCTTCATCTCAAGCACCGCTCCGCTGGGCCCTTCCTCTCAAGCACCGCTCCGCTGGGCCCCACCGTCTCTGCACCGCTCCGCTGGGCCCTTCATCTCAAGCACCGCTCCGCTGGGCCCTTCCTCTCAAGCACCGCTCTGCTGGGCCCCGCCGTGAGAAGTACCACTGAACAGGGCCCCGCCGTGAGAAGAACCGCTAAACAGGGCCCCGCCGTGAGAAGAACTGCTGAACAGGGCCCCGCCGTGAGAAGAACCGCTGAACAGGGCCCCACCGTGAGAAGAACCGCTCCGCTGGGCCCCGCCGTGAGAAGAACCGCTGAACAGGGCCCGCCGTCTCTGCACCGCTCCGCTGGGCCCTTCATCTCAAGCACCGCTCCGCTGGGCCCTTCATCTCAAGCACCGCTCCGCTGGCCCTTTCTCTCAAGCACCGCTCCGCTGGGCCCCGCCGTCTCTGCACCGCTCCGCTGGGCCCTTCATCTCAAGCACTGCTCCGCTGGGCCCTTCATTTCAAGCACTGCTCCGCTGGGCCCTTCATCTCAAGCACCGCTCCGCTGGGCCCCGCCGTCTCTGCACCGCTCCGCTGGGCCCCGCCGTCTCTGGACCGCTCCGCTGGGCCCCGCCGTCTCTGCACCGCTCCGCTGGGCCCCGCCGTCTCTGCACCGCTCCGCTGGGCCCCGCTGTCTCTGCACCGCTCCGCTGGGCCCCGCCGTCTCTGCACCGCTCCGCTGGGCCCGTCATCTCAAGCACCGCTCCGCTGGGCCCTTCATCTCAAGCACCGCTCCGCTGGGCCCTTCCTCTCAAGCACCGCTCCGCTGGGCCCCACCGTCTCTGCACCGCTCCGCTGGGCCCTTCATCTCAAGCACCGCTCCGCTGGGCCCTTCCTCTCAAGCACCGCTCTGCTGGGCCCCGCCGTGAGAAGTACCACTGAACAGGGCCCCGCCGTGAGAAGAACCGCTAAACAGGGCCCCGCCGTGAGAAGAACTGCTGAACAGGGCCCCGCTGTGAGAAGAACCGCTGAACAGGGCCCCACCGTGAGAAGAACCGCTCCGCTGGGCCCCGCCGTGAGAAGAACCGCTGAGCAGGGCCCCGCCGTGAGAAGAACCGCTGAACAGGGCCCCGCCGTGAGAAGAACCGCTGAACAGGGCCCCGCCGTGAGAAGAACCGCTGAACAGGGCCCCGCCGTGAGAAGAACCGCTGAACAGGGCCCCGCCGTGAGAAGAACCGCTGAACAGGGCCCCGCCGTCTCTGCACCGCTCCGCTGGGCCCTTCATCTCAAGCACCGCTCCGCTGGGCCCTTCATCTCAAGCACCGCTCCGCTGGCCCTTCCTCTCAAGCACCGCTCCGCTGGGCCCCGCCGTCTCTGCACCGCTCCGCTGGGCCCTTCATCTCAAGCACCGCTCCGCTGGGCCCTTCATCTCAAGCACCGCTCCACTGGGCCCTTCCTCTCAAGCACTGCTCCGCTGGGCCCCGCCGTCTCTGCACCGCTCCGCTGGGCCCCGCCGTCTCTGCACCGCTCCGCTGGGCCCGTCATCTCAAGCACCGCTCCGCTGGGCCCTTCATCTCAAGCACCGCTCTGCTGGGCCCTTCCTCTCAAGCACCGCTCCGCTGGGCCCTTCCTCTCAAGCACCGCTCTGCTGGGCCCCGCCGTCTCTGCACCGCTCCGCTGGGCCCTTCCTCTGAAGCACCGCTCCGCTGGGCCCCGCCGTCTCTGCACCGCTCCGCTGGGCCCTTCATCTCAAGCACCGCTCCGCTGGGCCCTTCATCTCAAGCACCGCTCTGCTGGGCCCTTCATCTCAAGCACCGCTCTGCTGGGCCCTTCATCTCAAGCAGCGCTCCGCTGGGCCCTTCATCTCAAGCAGCGCTCCGCTGGGCCCTTCCTCTCAAGCACCGCTCTGCTGGGCCCTGCCGTCTCTGCACCGCTCCGCTGGGCCCTTCATCTCAAGCACCGCTCCGCTGGGCCCCGCCGTCTCTGCACCGCTCCGCTGGGCCCTTCCTCTCAAGCACCGCTCCGCTGGGCCCTTCCTCTCAAGCACCGCTCCGCTGGGGCCTTCATCTCAAGCACCGCTGGCCCATTGGCAGGGCCGGATCTGTGTCGGGCAGGGCTTCACGAAGCACTCTGGGCACCATGCCTCCTCCATAATCAGTGGAGTCTGTAATCCACCAGATGGACTGTGGCTTTGCACTCCCCAGGATGGTACAGTGGGCAATCCACCCACTGAAAAGACTTGAGACTGTGGCTTTGCACTCCCCAGGATGGTACAGTGGGCAATCCACCCACTGTAGAGACTTGTGAGACTGTGGCTTTGCACTCCCCAGGATGGTACAGTGGGCAATCCACCCACTGAAAAGACTTGTGAGACTGTGGCTTTGCACTCCCCAGGATGGTACAGTGGGCATGGAGGCCCCTTGTGGATCTGGCGTTGTGGACTCATGTGGCTGAGGTGCCCCCCCTTCCCTTCCCCCTGAGGTGCCTGTGGTTTTATTATCTGATGCCCCAGCAGTGTTCTCTCCAATGGAATCGGGTTTCGTGTGTGAGCTTTGCCCATGTGTTTATGCACATTGGCCCACGGACAATGGCATGTAGCCAATATGTGCCGGACTTTTGGACTATGTTCATATTCTTCATGTTGTGATTTATTTGTTTTAATAATCTAATATTTCACTTAAGTTCAAATATGCTTTAATATACTTCTATTTTAATGATCATTTTATTTTGTCTTTGAATTATTCCGGGGGGTTTGGGGGGTGTAAATCTGACTTGTTGCTCTGCATTGGTGTGTGGGGATTTGAGGGGGGGGGGGGGGTGTCGCGTATGTGTGTGCCCGTAATCTTTTCTCCTCCCCCCTCCCCTGTGTCGTAGGTGCAGTACTCACTGTTGTCTCCTGCGGCGGCGTTTGTGCTCCTGGTAGAGGAGCAGGTAGACAATCGCTGGTAGGATTTTTAATTCGGGTTCCATGCCGTCCAGATTCCTTGTGGAGTGTATAGAGGTGAGCGTTTTCTCGTTCGTGATCTGTTTCCGCCGTGTTTTTATCGGCGGGGCTCCCGCCCCGGAAAAGGTGGCGGATTGGTGGGTCGCGATAGGGTGGGCGGTACATTGTCTGCCGTCTGTCTGTTGGCGGTGACCGCCGCGCTGTTTGTTTGCCCCACCGTGGCGGTCGGAGTGTTAAAGTGGCGGGCTGTGTTGGCGGTTCCCGCCAGGGTCAGAATTCCATTTTTTTGACCGCCTGCCTGTTGGCGGGTTGGCTGCCGCTTTAACACCGACCGCCAGGGTTGGAATGACCCCCTATATTTGCTAGTTTGAGGTTAGGGCCTGGGAGGATCAGTGTGAGAGGAAGATGTGGGGGTGACATCACCTAGATACTGTCACTGAGATTAGAGATTTGTTTTATATGGCAGTGACATAGAAGGACTTGATAGAGATGTTGAGTAGTAGGTGTAGAATAGCGGTGGTAGCTGTAAAGTACAGTTTCCTTTATACTGTACACTACATGTGTAATTTAAAATAGTAAATAAAGGTGATATAAAATAGTATAATAATTCAAGAGTGTATAACTGATATAACGAAGAGATGTAGACAAGAAGTTGTTACTGAGGAATGCGGGTTATTGTACTGATGATTGTAGATAATACATGTTGATGTAGATTGCAGAGAAAGCCAATAGGTGCACTAGATATAAAGAAGGAATAGTTTCTTACTTGTAACTCTGTTCTCTCGTAGGGGAATTTCCATGATAAGACATAAGCACTGAATAGTTCTGCCCACAGGATCCCAGAGCAGTTCTTTAATATATCTTCTTAAGTGGAGATTTTCGCCTTTCTTCAGGAAGGCCTATAAAGACACTTAAGAAAGAGACATATAATTCTTCATTATGAAGTCAAAAAGGGGCCAATACATAAAAAAATGTATATAATTTAAGAAGTTTTGCAAACAGTATAAATCTCCTTGACAACCCCCTTTTAATGATAGGGATGAGGGAGAGCAGGGCAGAGTAGCCTCATAGGCTGCCATTATATCGCTATTATAGAAGTTGTGCCTTTAAAAAAACAGAGACCACCAGTATCTCATCATGCTCAGCTAGTGGCAGTTGATTCAGTTCTTTATAAAGTCGATAAGGGACATATAAAGAAACCAGGATACCTCTGTCCATTGCACCGGGGAGGAGGGAGGGTTGCTTATGACTTATCATGGAAATTCCCCTAAGAGAGAACAGGAATCACAGGTAAGAAACTAATTCTTCTCACTCAGGGGATTTCCATGTATCATCATAAGCATTGACTAGAGTAGCAAGCCCATCCCCACATACTGCGGTGCAGAAGACAGAGGGTCACCTAAGTATTTTAAGAAAACAGATTGTTAAGGGAGGCCTGCCCTACTTGAGCATCTACTCTAGCATCAGAATCTAGGCAGAAGCGTTTAGTGAATGTATGTACCGATTTTCAGGTAGCCTTGTTGCATATTTCTGGAATTGGGATGTTACGCAGCAAGGCAACAGTAGCTGCTTTTCCGGTAGTAGAATGCACTTTAGATGTAGCTAATAATGGCTTATTAGCTTTTTGGTAGTCTGATAAGATGCAAGACACTATCCATCTAGATATGGATTGTTTGGAAGACGCCAGACCAGTGCGTAATGGACCATAATTAAGAAACAACTGGTTCGTTCTGCGGATATCTTTCGTTTTGTCAAGGTAAAAATTCAGAACCCTCCTAACATCCAAAGAATGGAGAGATCTTTCTGCTGGAGAAGAGGGATTCTGAAACAATGAAGGCAATGAAATGTCCTGGTTTATATGGAAGTCCGACCCCACCCTATGAAGAAATTTTCTCATAACCACTTTGCTATAATGAAAGACAGTGTATGGTTCAGGATAACGCTTAAGGCGAGAAAGCACTATTGAGTTCTCATGGAGGCGAAAGGCATCTCATGGGAGGGAAAACCTTCTTCAACCCTCCCAAGCAATGTTTTATGACTGGGAGTTGGAAAAAAGAGGTTTGTGATGAACATTTCCAGTAGGCAGTAAGAGCTGCCAGACGAACCATTATGGAAGAGAATTGCAGGCCAGATTTAGCCAACTGTAGAAAATATGGTAAAATCACATGCTCTTGGCAAGTAGTCAGGTCCACGTTCTTAGAGGAACACCAGATACAAAATCTCCCCCATTTGAAGGCATAAGCTGAGCAGGTGGAAGGCCGCTTAGTCTCCTTGAGGACCTCCATGCAACGTTGTGGTAAGTTTGAGTATCCATACTGCACTAGCTAAGGAGCCATGACACCAAATTTAAGGAGGAGAGACTGGGGTGTACCATCTGCCCTCCGAATTTCCTTAGTAGGTCTGGCCTGCATGGCAGCTGTGACAGGTAAAGAAATTCCGGGAACCAGCATTGCAGAGGCCACTCTGAAACAATTGGCATCATCTTGGCCTTGGAGTGGAACAGCTTAATCAAGACTGACAGGATCATGGGAATCGGTGGAAAAGCGTAAAGAAATTTGCCGACAGGGCATTGCCCAGTGTCTCTGGAGGGTAACACATGAAAGCAAAGCAACAGCATTTTTTGTTTTCCGCTGTGGTGAAGAGGCCAATAGAAGGGGTGTCCCACAAGCGAAAGATACTTTGAACAACATTTTCGTGCAAGACCCACTTGTGATTTTCATTGCCAGCTCTGCTAAGAGTATCTGCTTGAACATTCTGGACATCTGGGAGGTGAGTTGCATTAGCCTCAGGTTCATGGCCAAAAGCCATTTCCAGATTGTCTGGGCCTCTAGTGTCAAGCCTCTAGACCTGGTGCTTCCTTGCTTGTTTAGGTAGTACATGGTGGTTGTATTGTCTGTCTGAACAAGCAGGTTGTCGGTGGTAAATGATGGGTGAAAGCCCTTGAGCGCCAGATGAACTCCACAGAGCTTGAAGAGAATGATATGGTAAGACTTCTCTTTCTGAGACCGTGAGTCCTGAATCTGTAGGTGATCCATGTGGGATCCCAGTCTGAGCAATGATGCATCTGTCACAATGGTTTGAGAAGGGACCTGTTGGTGAAACGGCATCCTTGGAGGAGACTGCTTGGAGAACACCACTATTTGAGGGATTGCATCACATGTTGGGATAGTGTGATCTTGTCTTTCCAGTTGCCTGTCTCGTAGAAGCTGGAGAAGGTGATAGAGGAGGAGGCGTTATTGGTGGAGAAAGCACCGGTGGAGGCAGCAGGAGAGTTAAATCTTGTGGAGGAGGTGAAGATGGTGGAGTTGGAGATGGTAACACCACAAGTTGAACAGTAAATTCTTCTCCTATTTCTTTTATCCATCCTTGACGTCGCCAAACTCCGCAACGTTGACCTCTACGTCGATGTTTGGTTCTTGACGTCGATCGTCCACGTGTGTCAATAGTGAGCCAGCAGATCTCGACGACAAGGCTTCTCGACGTCATGCACCTGGAACGAGACAACGGCGTGAAATAGCTTGATGTCGACTGATGTGTTGACGGTGAACATCGCCATTTTTCGGATATCGATCTAGCCCTTGATGTTGAACAGGTCGGTGCAGTGACTTGCCTCGACGTCTATGTCCTCAATGTCGACTAGGACCTATGTCATTTCTGGCCAGAAACATGTTTTTCTGTTCCTCTACGTCCACTGGAAGATAAAGGGAGAGTCCTGGTGTCAGACTGACCTTCCCCTCGCTCCGAGATCCCAGTGGCAGGCTGGTTATAAGGTTTTGCCTCTCTTCTCTTGCTTCTAGACAAATCTTCTCTCTGTCAACGACTGTGCACCTGGAAAATGTTTTGCAGATGCCACTCATGTCAGGAAGATGAGAGGAAGGGAAGCAGATAATACAGACCTCATAGGGGTCTGTTTTGGCCTTTTTCTGCCGCAGCGAGGGCACTTCTCAAACAGAGAAGGCATTTTATTAGGCAAAATGCCACAGTTTTCTATCAAACAATGAAAGGAACAAGCTGAAACAGCTATCAAACATCTAATTAAGGTGTTGTCAATATTTTCTGCCAAAATATTTTCTGGGAAAAAAAAGAAAAAAACTGTAAAAGGTCAAGCTCAGTGCTTCAGGGTCCTGTCAGCAGGAGCCGAAAAAAAGAATTGAAGCAACTGCCACCAGCTGAGCATGATGGGATACTGGTGGTCTCTGGGTTCTTAAAACCACCAGTTCTATTTTAGCCATATAATGGCAGCCTATGATGCTACTCTGCCCTGCTCACCCTCATCTCTATCATTGAAAGAGGTTTGTGAAGGAGATTTATACTGTTTGCAAAACATCTTATATTATATACATTTTTAATGTGTTGGCCCGTTTTTGACTTCACCATGAAGAATTGGGCTAGTGTAGCCTAGTTATATAGGCTGCATTATTTGTTCTTTATTAAGTATCTTTACAGGCCTTCCTGAAGAAAGGCAAAAATCTCCACTTAAGAAGATATATTAAAGAACTCCTCTTGGGACCCAGCACGTGGGTGGGATATTCAGTGCCTATGACTATACATGGAAATCCCCTACAAGAGAACTACAGGTTACTATGCTGTATACTGTAGTTTGTAGTAGATGGTCAATGAGCAGAAGAGATGAATAATGGTAGCGTATTGATCAGCTCTGGTGCATTTATCTCATCCATGACAGTCAACGATGATGCTAGACACTGTTTATATAAAGGAGCTAGTCGAACAGCTCCCAAACAGACACTATTGACACCTCCCAAAACCACGTGCAAGCAGAAGGTTATGACTGGGCGATATCACATTGTTCGTCACCAAGGCCCAGCCTCACCATTTGAAGTTCAATTAGCAGTGTGTTGGCTTCTTCCACAATGGTTGCCAGGAGGTTATCAGCAGAAAATGAGGACCAACGGGCTAGTGAGCATCCCTTTGGAGAGGTTGCATCCACTGAGAAATGAGTTCAGTTGCTGCAGTGTTTTTTAAAATTTAGAATAGTGCTCCGGGGGGTTAAAATGCGATTTCTTGAAAAATGTCCAGTAGAACACAGACAGCCAGGGTATGACTGTTAGCCTAGTTCCTGGGCAACAGAGCCGTAGTAAAATAAAATATTATAGACCACACAAATATTGTGTTACAAGACAGGGTCGACAAGTCCTGTCACGTGTAGCTCCCGTCGTGTTCCGTGACTGAGCGCCCCACGGAGCAGCAAGATTGCACGGTGGAGCACGCTTGCGATCATGCTGGCATAGTGGCAACTGGCGGTCTCAACTCTCTCCCCACGCATTAAGTAGAGGTGCAGCTCGTTAAGGAACGATCCCTGGCCAGCAGACTATGAAGCGCCGAGCCGGCTGGATGAGGTTCGGCACGTTGGTGCTTCAAGCAGCGCGGCCGCTGGATGATTGACAGCGGAAAAGGAAAGAAGGGAAATTTCCCAATATCGACTGCTGGATCTTGTTTTGTTTTGATTGGATGAAGCGACTGCCCTCCCAGGAGGTCCAGCAACACGGAAAACAATTAAGATAAGTAGTCAGGGCAACACTAGGCTGGGGGAGCTGGTTGGAAGCTTCAGGCCTCTGTTTTCTGTGCATGTGGAGCTGGCAACAGTGGAACTAGAGCGAGGGGGAGGAGGAGGGACAAAACAAACACAACAGGACCTTTTTTTTAAAAAAAAGGAAAAAACAATGCTGAACTGAGCTAAAGCTAGATGTACATTTTTAGCCCCATAAAGCTGGAACTGGGCATGTTACCCTAAGGGGCTTCACTGTTGGAGATTCATTGGTGGCAGAGCATCAGTACAGGGAGTGGATAAAAGGAGACGGGGAAGGGGGGGAAAAAAGGTGCAAGAGGAAATTGGTTCATTTGTATCTTGTGTGCACATTCACTATGCCCCCTCTCTCCAGTAGATTCATGGAGCAGATCCACTAAATGGGTACTGGACCTTGTCAATTATGTGAGGTGGAGGGCAACCTACATTCAAGTATATTTAACTATGTTTCCTTGACAGTTTGTAGTAAATGAGCATAAACCAGCGTAAGGAGGAGAGAAGAAGACACATTTCAGCTGCCAATGGGCCTAATGGCCTGTGGAGATTGAGACTGAGCAACCTGCTACAGCAGCACTAGGCAGCGTAGTAGGAACGATTGCAGAGCAAAAGGTGTAACGGAAGAGGTCCGTGCTCCCTTTCAGTGACTCTCTCGATAGCAGCATCTCCAGGCAACTTTCGACTCACCTCACTTCATCCCACTCCATAGTATTTCACCTCAGAATGAAGCGTATGGCACGGGATGTAGGATCTAAGGCACAAATTAGAAAAATTCCTAAAGGACTTAAATATGAGACTTTGACTCCTGCCATGAGAAGGCAAAGACATAGCTCAGACGAGCAAGACCTAAGGGGTGTCGTAAGTGAATCTTCGGGGGTCCAGGACCTATTACCTATCCTCTCCAGTACCTCTAGTACTTCTTAGGTCCAGCCCATTGGAGGGCCAAGAACCATCAGCACCGCAGCCAACACAATCTGTAGAATCATTCTCTCAACCCATCACCTCTGGGTCAAGCACTCGGACTAAAGAGTTTCAAGCAACCTCAGCTACTCCAACACTGGCCATTACTCCCCCCCTTTGCTTTATCGACTAATGCCCCACAGCATAAAGAAAAACCTGCTTATCCTCTGTTTTCTACTGCTAGCAGTAGCATCAATGGGGCAATAAAAGAAATTGAAAGAGAAAAAATGAAAGGGCGCAGGCAAGTGAGAGCAATCTCTCCAATCCAAAAAAAAAATTACTTGCCAGTGAACTACTTCCCACTATGGCATCAAATCTAATATCAGAAGGTACATGTCAGGAAACTCCTGACTCGATATCCTCTAATGCAAATATCTCCCCCCAGAGACTCTCTGCTCCTCTCCCCCTACCCTCACTTCAGTTAGCTCTGTAGGTGGGGTAACTGGTGTCTCTTCAATGGAGGGCCTGATGGGTCAGATTTTGAAAGAGCTCTGAGCAATAAAACAATTCCAGGAGGAGGCTTGTAGGGAAACCAAGGATCAGCTTAGCCAACTAATTGCAAATTTAACCCATCTCCCTACACGGGTATCCAAAGCGGAGCAGAGGGCTTCAGATCTGGAGGATGCGGAAAAGCAACTGGAGTCTGCAACATCCCAGATTCAATCGGAACTCTGAGAACTACAATTTAAGCTTGACGAGATGGAGAACAGATCTCGGCACTCAAGCCTCAGGTTCATATGGGGCCCCAAAGAGATTGAATCATTCATCAGTGACCAAGGTAGTCTTGAACCTCACCTATAAGTATATTCTTCTGGAAAAAGCCGGAACCGAAGAGGATCTTTCGGTTATGAGGGCGCACAGGGTCCCTTCCATGTGCGCCGCACACTCAAAATACCCTGGTGCCATATTGGTCAACTTTAGAGACTACAGGATCAAGGAACACATTTTTATCTCAGGCTACAACAACGAGAAACTTTAACTCTGGTGATAATTTCAGCTTCCGTGTATTTTCCGATATGTCTACTTCGGCGGGCCCCAGCGTTGTGAATTTGTTCGTCTTATAGATGAGTTTAAGAGATTGGGGGCCCCAGCTGGTATTGTGCTGCTAGCTAAACTCAAGGTATTTCATAAAGGACAGGACCATATCTTTCAGGGCGTACAAGGTGCAAAGAATTTCCCCAAACTGCTAAAAAAAAAAAGCAATGATATGATATTGGGTTGGAAAAAGGAAAACAAGAAAACAGAAAAAACAGTATTATGTCACTAGGGAGAAATGCATTTGCGCACTCTGTCTTTTGTTTTGTCTTTGTTTTTGTTTTTTAGCCCTGCTGTCCTGCTGCTTTATCTGAGATCAAGGCTCTAGGAGTGTCATGTCAGTGCACTCTCTCTTTGGGTTTGGGGAGGGGGACCCATGAGTGGGGGGTGGTCCACAGATTGATGGGGCCATGATGGGTGGGACCCATAGGGGAGGGAGGGGGAGATATCCCCCTTCTGGTGGGTGGGTTGATTCACTAGGGTGGGGGAAAAGAGCAGATTAAAAAGAAAAAAGATATTAAATATTGTGTTACAAAAATAATGTGATAAAACATTGAATATTAACTACATATACTCATAATGTTAAGTACAAAAATATTGTGGTCTAAAATATCACATTATAATGTTATGCATAAATAGATATATGAGTGTAATTAAGATTATCATCATTTAAAATAAAAAGTTAATCATTTTATTAAAACTGTTCACAAATCTTCCAATTTTCTGATTCAGGTGTTGATTGTGACAGCTCGAACATGTTTTGTAATGTACTCAACCCATTTACCGATTCAGAAAAGGTTTTCTGAGTAACAAAATGGGTTTAGAAGGAATTACTGAGTTCCAATTTGGAAGGAGCGTGTTTAGGGCATCCCTTCCAAACTGTGAATCAATAATATCAATTCCGATTGCAAGCCAATGACCATTAACTGATTTCCAAGTTGGTATAGTAATTAGTTTTCAAAATTGAATAGGTCCTCTTTGGATATCGCTCCTTTGGGAACCATGGTGGCAGCTTCAAGGGTGGTACGCGCTGGTCCAGGGGACCAGTAGCTGCTTTCACTGAAGTTCTTCAAAACTGAAAACAGGTTTCAGCAGCAGACCCATTTCCTTTTAAAAAAAATTCATTTTTAAATACTTTCACAAGTATGGTGGTCTCCTGAACGTTGCAGGCCACCATCCCTGTGAAGCTAGGCAATTGGAGGGAGTCACGATTTGCAAACTGTGTAATGAATAGAAATTAGGTAGATCATCCTGCAACCACAATTTCAAATTTTCTCAAATTAATGGTTGCAAAAAGTTGCACAATGTGTTGCCTCTTCTTGCGACCAGTACAACAGTACATCTGGCAATTAATTTTTTTTTTTTTTTTTTTAACATACTAAAAAAATATAGCAAATAATTTTAAAAACAAAACACAATAAAAAAATATTTAAAAACAAAATATATGATTTTAAATTAAATATGCTTAAAATAGCTTTAAATATTCCTTGATAAAGTAATATGTAGTAACCTAATTTTATTTTTATTTGTTAATTTTTTTTAATTGGTTTTACATAACAGATAATGTAGTAACCTAATTGCTATCCAAAATTATTAAAAGAAACAAATATAAAAATAAAGGAAATACACTATTCTAACTACAATCCTACAAATCCTACAAGTATTGGGGGAAATTAATACAGTGCGTTGAGGGGAGGGGCATATTAAATAATCATCCTCCATTCACTGAAGACAGTGCATACACTAGAGGGGGAGATCTAATTCACTCTTAACTCCAGTCTAAAAACACTGGAGAAAATGCATTTATTGGCCAGGGTAACATTAGCTATTTTAAATCCATCTTACAAACAGAGAGGAATGTGCATATATTGGGAGCCTCAAATTTACTATTCTAACTCCAGTGTAACAGAAACAAAAGAAAGTGCACATATTAAGGAGTGTGACGGTCGGATTTACTATTCTAATCCCAGTCTGACCCAAACTGAGGAATGAGCATACATGGGTGGGGTCAGATTTGCTAATCTAACTGCTGTCTAACAAACACTGGAAAAGTGAGCAGGAGCCAAGTTTACTATTATAACTCTCATCTAACAAAAATTGGATAAAGAACATACATTCAAAGGTTCATATTTACTAGTCTAACCCCAGTCTAAAGCATTAGGTAGAGTGCATCAATGGGACAGGGTTTCAGATGTAATATTCCATCTCCAGTCTAACAAACACTGATGAAATTAAATACACTGGAGGGTTCAAATACAACATACAAAAATATTATGACACGTATTACTGTTTATCACATAAAGCTAAATAGAAATGTTAAAAATCATAAGTATGTTAAAATTAAAAAATCTTTAAAAATAGCAAATTTATCAGAGATCCCCAAAATTCATTTTTATTTTATTTAGAAAATAATTATTAAAATAAACACTAGCTTTCACATCTCCCACCACTGCACACAAACATAAAAGAAACATAATTACATGTGTATTTTTTAAAAAAAAGTATTTAATTGGAATTGAAATATGTAATAAATACAAACAATGTCCACTCATTCTTCCTATGTACCCTACGTACAATAAAAAATGAAATAAACATATAAAAATGTACACTAAAACATTTATAATATGAAACAAGTAAAAATCGTTATACAGGTAAAAAATAACAATGTCCACCCAAAACCCAATAGCCAACACTATCCATAAGACAATACATAAAACAGTTGTTTGAAAAATATGTAAACAAACATCTTTACATGTTAAAATATTTAAAGATATAGATAGAAGCTTCTGAAATAAAGACTTTGCATAATTAATATTTTAACTAATAATTAGTGATTTATGTATACATTACCTACCCATTCCCACAGCAAATCTCACAACCTGCAATAAAAATGTAGTAAACAATTTAAAACTTTATCAAACATGAAAATAAATATGCAATAAATAAGAAATTACATACTCATCATTAACAATGATGAATAATTTTAAAAAATACTCAAATTCCCAATCAACCCAATGCCTGAAATGAAACCTTAATACACAATTTAAAAATGTAAAAATATGTAACAACATGTAACACACACCTAACGAATTAAATGACAAAAATATCAAATGAATCAATTAAAATTAATATAAAAAGAGCCTCGCCAAATACCCCAATAAAACCACAAAACAAAATACAAGTTATATACTACTATATTATTCAAAATAAATTAAACTTAAATATCACAATAACATAAATAAAACCAATAAACAATACTATAACAAATAGTTTTTAAAAAATACAATACTAAAGTACAGCTTCAACTTCGATTATACTGAAGAAAAAAAAAGTGTAAGAAAAATATACTTACCTTTGACGTTTTTGGGCCACAATATTTTTGTACTCAAGCTATTTCGATATTGTGGTCAAATGACATTTTGGAGCTGACATTTAGGAGAGACAGCAGAACTAGCAGAGTTGGCCCATGTTAAAGCAAGACGTGGACAGAGAATTCACTGCGGCCCACAATAAGATTAGAGGTGGAGATCCTGTAAAACAAGGCCAAACCTGAAGCCTCTGCACAAACAGAAACAGTGATCCTGAAAAAAAAGTGATGAGTTCTAAGAAATGCTCCCCAATGTGCCACGTTTATTGAGCTGTGAGAGGAGTGGAGACTGGTGTCAATCAGATTGAGGCTAACATCTCCCACTCAGAGGTTACGAGTGTTTGAGCAGCTGTAATCTCTCAGAAAAGGAGAAACAGCAGGAAGGGCAGGACAGAATCTTCCCAGGTAAATATTCTTTAATCAGGGTCCATCCGTAATCCTCTAGCCCAGTTACATGAATAAGAGACTAGCTGCAGAAAACCGAGTGAGAGGTTAGCTGTTAGAGGTGGAACGGACAATTTTGGCCTTGGAGCTAGATAAGCGGAGGTTCTCTCAGATGGCTTGTTTCAGACGTCTTCCCCTATCCTCAATAATTAAGATACCGCCGTGTTTATTTTTCTTACTATTTTGTGTACTGCCTTCTTGTGGCAGGTCATTGAGAATACAACAGGAGATGATTACGTGCAAGTGGAGTAAGGCAGTTTTTCCTATTACCCGATCAGGAAGAAGGTACTCATATAGAGCTTGAGCTCACCTCCCTACAAAGTTTCAATCTGTTGTCAAACAGCAGAGGGTGAAATCACTCAAACATGAGTAGGCAGGCTGCACTTCTCTCTTTATTATAATCAGTGCCACCTGTGCATTTGGGTTTTTGGGAAACACCAAATCCGGTTGCTCTAGAGCAGTGGTTCCCAACCTGTGGTCCGGGGAACCCTGGGGGTCCGCGAAGCCTCCTCAGGGGGTCCACGACTGCTTAAAAATTGAAAAAAATATTATTAGATTAGGTCCCCAGCTTTCAGTAATGGCTCAGTGGGGGTCCCCAGATTGCAATAACGATTCAGTGGGGGTCCCCGGGTTCTAGTAATGATAAAGTGGGGGCCCACAGAAGTCAAAAGGTTGGGAACCGCTGCTCTAGAGGGCTCAGGTTATCCTCCTTTCTAGTCTCAAAGGACTCCATCTGCTTGGCAGTAGTGGTGCATCTGACACCTAGGAATATTTCTCTCCAGTCCTGCAGGCACACCATAGATATCTTTTGGTTACAGAGAGGGACCATCAACAATTAGCAGAATGGAGCTCAGGTCGGGGTTTCAGCTTCAATGCAATACTTCCTGTATGAATGACAGCTTATGCTGGTCAAGTCATGTCACACTCAGTCGCTTTCCAGGACTTGGAACCTTTGCATAACATCGTTAAGGAAGTTACACAGGAGTTCTAAACAATTGCAACCACCTCAACACATGTCAGTCTTCACCTAGCCTGGTGTCACAATGGGACATGCCTCAGAGGGAGTCAATTATACACATCTCAAACACTGCATGCAAATTATCCAGACCAGGATGTCCAGCATCGATTTAAAGCTTGACCCAACCAAGACAGAATTCCAGTTATTTGCCACCAACAACAAACAAGAAACACTACAAATCTGTCTATATGTCATGAACCTTGACAGTTCAAATCTCAGCTTTCAATGAATGCCTAGTGACTTGGATTTACCCTGGACTCCTGCCTGACCCTTAAAGAACACATTGTCAAAAAACAAAGATGGCCTTGTACCAGTTCTCTCTTTTAAAGAAAGTGATACAATTTCTTCCAGAAAGTGACTACAGAACTGCCTCGTATTTTAGCATCTTGATGGTAGTAATGCCCTGCTCCTTGGCCTCCCAGATGCTACTTTAGCACCTCTTAAGGGCACCCTAAACAACGCAGCAAGTTCAATCCAGGGCCTGAAGAAATATGATCTGATCATCCCAGCCCCATGGAACTCTACTGGCTACCCAGGCCAGCCACGATCTGGAACAACATTTCAGTGTCCCTTCAACTGTCCCAACGCTGCTCCAATTTGGGAAAGAATTATAGATTCACCTATTTAAAGATTACTACATCACAATGCATTAACAGTTCATAACACAGCTATCTCTCCTCCACTCACTGACATTATGCTGTACAGTGCTTAGCTGCATTTTGGCTAGATTTAGCTGTAGAAATACAATTTACATACATTCATATAAATGATTTGTCTTCCTACCCCAAGGCTAATTGTGTTTTGGAATTGTTGGGGAGGATCAGCCCTAAGTGAGCCAAATGTCTTTTCAACGTCCTTAAAAAACAGTAAGGAGCTTCCTGAAGTCTCAGTCTTTTCAATGACTGAAAGCTGATATTCTTTGAAGTTTGGGACTGCTGATGCTAATACTTTTTTGCCATTGGGGATTGTTAGACCTGACTGCCTTAGGGTGGTCACCCCTAACTTTTTGCCTGGCTCCCTCCACTATTTAGATACTGTTTTTGCTGGTTTTAAGACTCTGCGCACTTTACCACTGCTAACCAGTGCTAAAGTGCATATGCTCTCTCCCTTTAAACATGGTAACATTGAATCATACCCAATTGGACTATTTAATTTACTTATGAGTCCTTAGTAGGGTGCACTATATGTGCCCAGGGCCTGTAGATTACATGCTACTAGTGGGCCTGCAGCACTGATTGTGCCACCCACTTAAGTAGCCCCTTAACCTTGTCTCAGGCCTGCCTTTGCAAGGCTTGTGTTTGCAGTTTCACTGCCAATTCGACTTGGCATTTAAAAGTACTTGCCAAGCCTAGAACTCCCCTTTTTCTACATATAAGACACCCCTAAGGTATGCCCTAGATAACCCCCAGGGCAAGGTGCTGTGTAGGCAAAGGGCAGGACATGTACCTACGTAGTTTACATGTCCTAGTAGTGTAAAACTCCTAAATTCGTTTTTACACCTTTGTGAGGCCTGCTCCCTTCATAGGCTTGCATTGGGGCTGCACACTGTTTGAGTGGTAGCTGCTGATTTGAAAGGAGTAGGAAAGTCATATTTTGTATGGCCAGAATGGTGATATAAAATTCTGCTGACTGGTGCAGTTGGATTTAATATTACTATTTTAGAAATGCCACTTTTAGAAAGTGCGCATTTCTCTGCACTTAAATCTCTCTGTGCCTTACAATCCACGTTTGGCTGGGTTTAGTTGACAGCTCCTTGTGCATTCACTCAGACATACCCCAAAACAGGATGCTCAGCCTCACTTGCATACATCTGCATTTTGAATGGGTCTTCCTGGGCTGGGAGGGTGGAGGGCCTGCCCTCACACAAAGGATTGCTGCACCCCCTACTGGGACTCTGGCAGACTGGATTGAACTGAAAGGGGACCTGGTGCACTTCTAAGCCACTCTTTGAAGTCTCCCCCACTTCAGTTGCACATTTGGGTATATAAACGGGGCCTCTGCCCCTAACAACTCAGACACTTCCTGGAGAAGAAACTTGACTTGGCTGTTGCCCTCCTGCCTTGCTGCTCTTTGGCTGTGGTGAAGAAGTGCTCTCTAAGGACTTAGATAGAGTTTGCCTCCTGTTCCCTGAAGTCTCAGGACTAAAAAGACTTAGGCGGTCATAACAACATTGGCGGTAAAAGCCCCTTACCGCCGTGCAGAAGACCGCCAACACACCGCCGTGGCTGCGGAAAGCCGCCACAGCTATTATGACCCACAGCATGGAATCCGCCAAAATTCAGACACCCACACAAGTCCGCCACACCTAAGGTCAGTGATAAACTGGCAAAAACAAAACCTCCACCGTCACGCCAACAGAAATACACCCACACTATCACGACACACGGATCCACGCAGCAGTCTTTCAACCGTGGTATTCCATTGGCGGTACACACCGCTGCGCTCAAAATGCACACACTTTTACAAAACACAGCCACATTGAACAATTCGAAATACACACACCTGATACACATACACACACCACTCCCACACACCCAATACAATATAAAACACACACCCACATCACCCACAAACCCTTATGACAACATTACCGAGAGAAGGCCAGAGAGAGACACTACAATCCACAACCAAGCATCCACAGGCACAAAATACCATCACCAACAGTACTTCCACGCACCTCACACAACACACCACTACATATCAGCACACCTATCACCACACACACCACCCCATACATCACCCACACCACCCCATGGCACGGCAAAGACACCCCAGGTTCTCTGAGGAGGAGCTCAGGGTTATGGTGGAGGAAATCGTCCGGGTAGAGCCACAGCTATTTGGAGCACAGGTGCAGCACACCTCCATAGCTAGGAAGATGGAGCTATGCCGAAGAATAGTCGACAGGGTCAACGCAGTGGGACAGCACCCAAGAAATCGGGATGACATCAGGAAGAGGTGGAACGACGTACGGGGGAAGGTGCATTCCGTGGTCTCCAGACACCACCTGGCGGTACAGCGGACTGGCGGCGGACCCCCACCTCCTCCCCCACAACTAACAACATGGGAGGAGCAGGTCTTGGCGATTCTGCCTCTGGAGGGCCTCGCAGGAGTCGGTGGAGGAATGGACTCTGGTAAGTCAAACCTTTAACTATCATATCCCCCACCCTACCTGCATGCTATCACAGACCCCCACCCTCGCCCCCTCCCCTATCACTCCAACTCCTCACAAATGTACTAATAACACAAACCACACATCCCAACACCAAGCCCTGCATGACGCAAAAAAGCATGGACACCCATCACTAAAGCATGCCCACTGCACATACCCATAACACCCCCCTCAACCATCATCACACAAGCCCACACACAGGAATGCTAGCACTGGGGTACACGGTCACCCACCCATTGCACACCATAACACACACAGATGCAATAATCATGCTTTTACACCCCTGCAGGACCACTACCCAACGTCGCCAGACAGGAGGGTCCAGACATCTTTACCCCACCCACAAAAGAGGCCCACAGTGATGACAGAAGCTCTGTCCAACTGGATCCAGATGACCAGCCCGGCCCATCGGGGACCTCAGGACAGTCGGTTCCCCTCACACAGTCACAGGCCACTACAGACCTTCCCCCCGCTGGAAACACCAGCACAGCACCCACCCAGCGGGTCCATACCTCTGTCCCCAGGACACGTCAAGCAGCAGTGTGTCCACCACTACAGGGAACCCAGGCTAACACACCACCCCAACAACAACAGGGACCTGGGGGCAGTGGTAGTGGGCACAAGGTCCAGGGGACAGAGGCCCAGGAACACAGGGGAACTGGGAGGGCTGCTGTGCGACAGGGGGAGGACAGGCCAAGGGAACCCACTCTCCACGAGGCCCTCTCCATCATCATGGGAGCCTACCACCACTCCCAGGAGACGATGGCAACGGTGCTGGCCAAGTTTCAGGAGACCCAGCGCCTGCAGGAGGAACAGTATTTGGGCTTCAGGGAGGAACTCAGATCCATCAATTCCACCCTGGGCTCCATCGTAGGGGTGCTGAAGGAAGTACTCAACACCAGGAGGAACACTGTGGCACAACAAGGAGCCCCTGACACTAGCATGGACGATGAACTGCCCACCACCTCCACCGGCGCTAGTGGACAGGACGCCCTGCCACAGGACCACCACACCAGCACCCCACCCCCTGCAGAGGGAGAACCACCCCGCAAACGGTCCCTGAGATCCAGGACAAAGACAGAGAACGATGCCAAGACCCCCGCCAAGAAATGAGACCACCCTGAATGTCATCTTTCTGTCCCACTTTGTCACCCTGTCCATCCTCAAACTGCCCCAGCTCCACTTCCTATGCCCATTTGGGCAATGCACCTGTGAGACTAATAGACTGGACTCTGCCATGGACATTACTCCACCATCACCCCTCACCATTTTACAACCCCCTCCAATATTGAGCACTTAAATAAACACCCTTGAAGCTCAAAATAATCTGGAGTCAGTCTGTGATTTAGAAATTGTGTATTAGCAATTACAGTGACAAAATGCTCTTTCAATTGTAATGGCAACATACCTATGTCACACAGCTCTAGTCCATGAAGAAACAAAGCAGATGTCACACAGTGGGACCCACATCTGTGAAAACGTAAGGGAAAGTGAAAACTCAGTGAACATACACTGGGTGAAAACGACAGACAGTAGAGAGGTAGTAGTGTTAAAGTACATGTAGTAGGCAGGTCTGTACTCTTACCTGAGTCTCACTGGAAATATTGCAGGATAACCGAGTTCCTATTGTCCATGTCCTCTTCTTCTGCTTCCTCGTCTTCACTGTTCACAGGCTCCACAGCTGCAACAACACCGCCATCTGGACCATCCTCCTGCAGAAAAGGCACCTGTCGTTGCAAAGCCAAGTTGTGAAGCATACAGCAGGCCACAATGATCTGGCACACCTTCTTTGGTGAGTAGAATAGAGATCCACCTGTCATATGGAGACATCGGAACTTGGCCTTCAGGAGGCCGAAGGTCCGTTCTATAATACGCCGAGTTCGCCCATGGGCCTCATTGTAGCCTTCTTCTGCCCTTGTACTGGGATTCCTCACTGGGGTCAGTAGTCATGACCGGTTGGGGTAACCAGAGTCACCTGCAAATGGCGAGGGACAACTGTTAGACACACACTAACCTGTAGGGATATACCCAGACCCAGACAACCATTCCCACTGTCTTGCTTCCAGTTGCTCACCTAATAGCCACACACGGGGCCTCTGGAGTTGCCCCATCACATAAGGAATGCTGCTATTCCGCAGAATGTAAGCATCATGCACTGAGCCAGGGAACTTGGTTTTCACATGGGAGATGTACTGGTCTGCCAAACCCACCATCTGCACATTCATGGAATGATAACTCTTCCGGTTTCTGTACACCTGTTCACTCCTGCGTGGGGGGGGGGGACCAAGGCCACATGTGTCCCATCAATGGCACCTATGATGTTGGGGATATGTCCCAGGGCATACAAATCACCTTTCACTGTAGGCAAATCCTCCACCTGAGGGAAAACGATGTAGCTCCGCATGTGTTTCAGCAGGGCAGACAACATTCTGGACAACATGTTAGAAAACATAGGCTGGGACATCCCTGATGCTATGGCCACTGTTGTTTGAAATGACCCACTTGCAAGCAAATGGAGTACTGACAGCACCTGCACTTGAGGGGAGATTCCTGTGGGATGGCAGATAGCTGACATCAGGTCTGGCTCCAGCTGGGTACACAGTTCATAGACTGGCACGGTCAAGCCTGTAGGTGATAATCACATGTCTTTCCTCCATTGTCGACAGGTCCACCAGCGGTCTGTACACCGGAGGATGCCGCCATCTCCTCACATGTCCCATCGGACGGTGCATATGAAGGACAAGAGCGAGCACAGAGTCAACCAACTTAGAGGTATGTACCCACAGCTTACACAGAACACGAATCATAATCCGAAAAGTGGCCTGTATGTGTGTTGAGGCTAGGCCTAGGTATGTGTGACGCAGTTAACAATAAAGCCATGTGGGCCCCTGAAATGGCGGCTGCCTGACCTCTAAACTGGGACAATGGGATGTGAGGTAACTGCGCTGGCGTTGTACATCGTCGTGGTAGGCGGTCAAAGACCTCGGCGCAATGCTGCATTGGTTAACATTGGACCCTATGGGTCCCAGGAGCCAATGACGATGTACGCCGGCGGTGACGGTACGCACCGCCGCAGACGTGACCGCCATTTTCTCTCTGTTCAATCACTCGATACCTGATCTTTGACAGCTGCTGCGACCTCGGTCTGGAAAAGACAATGGCTCGAGTGTCTGGGGAAAGGGCCCCTGCCTTCACATCGGAGGAGTTGGAGAAACTTGTGGATGGGGTCCTCCCCCAGTACACGCTACTCTACGGTCCTCCAGACAAACAGGTAAGTTCACTGGGAGCATGCTGTATGGGCTATGCCTGTGTGGAGTGGGGTGGATGAAAGATGGGGGGGGGGGGGAGATTGAGGCGTGCATGAAACGATGATGAATGCATGTGCCACATGGCAAGGGTAGGGATGGGGGCCAATGACTGTGACGGTGCAGTTGGTAATAACATTTCTCTTCCCCCTGTACAATTCATGTAGGTCAGCGCCCACCAGAAAAAATATATTTGGCGTGCCATCGCCAAGGACGTCCGGACCCTCGGGGTCTACCACAGACGGAGCTCCCACTGCCGGAAAAGATGGGAGGACATTCGCCCCTGGAGCAAGAAGACGGCAGAGGCTCAGCTGGGGATGGCCTCCCAACGTGGGAGGGGTGCCCGTCGCACCATGACCCACCCTGATGTTCAGGATCCTGGCGGTGGCGTACCCGGAGTTGGATGGACGCTTGAGGGCATCACAGCAACCACAAGGGGGTGAGTACACTCTCATCCTGCTGATTTTGCGCACACTGGAGGTGTCTGGGTGGGGGAGGTGGGCTGTGGGTTTCCCTAGACCAGGGCGAGTTTAGTAGGCAAGGTCCCTCCATTAGTCAGGCCATGTGGCACCCCACCCCAACTCTGTAGAGTGGCAAGTACACCTAGTCATGCCCCTGTGTCATCCATGTGTGCAGATGTCGTCCATAGCCTTGTAGGCCATGTCCCAGGGATTGAACAGTGGAGCCCAAGAGCGCGGCGTAGTGCAGGGGGCTTCTGTGTCTGTCGTGTCCGCCAACGGCAGCGGTAATGCATGCACTCAACATGTCTTTCTTCTGTCGTCCCCACCCCTTTTTGTGGTCTCCCTGTTCTTGTGTGCATTAGCATCATCAGGCGGAGGAGCAGTGGCACCGGAGCAGGAGTGAGCTGCATCCCACATGGCCCTGGAGACGAGACAACGGACTCGGAGTTCACCAGTGGAACAGAGGGCGAGGGGAGCTCCACGGCAGGGACAGGAGCTGACACCAGTGACACGGACTCGTCCTCTGATGGGTGCTCCCTTGTGGTGGCGGCAACATCTGTGCCTCCCGCATCTACAGGTACAGCCGCCACCTCCCCTACCAGCACCGCCCTCCCAGCAGCCCCTCAGCCTTTGCCCCGTGCCTGCTAACCCAGGAGGGTGGGCATCACCTTCGCCCCAGGCACCTCAGGCCTTGCCCCAGTCACCCCTGCTGCCCTCAGTGAGGAGGCCATTGACCTCCTCAGGTCCCTCACTGTTGTGCAGTCTACCATTTTGAATGCCATCCGGGGTGTAGAAAGGCAGTTGCAACAAACAAATGCATTCCTGGAGGGCATTCATTCTGGTCAGGCGGCCCTTCAGCGTGCTTTTCAGACTCTGGCAGCCAATGTCCCCGTCTCTAGCCTCCCCCCTCCAACTTCCTCCACCCAGACCCAATACCCTGTACCCCAGCCTATCCCAAGCACACCTTCAGACCAGCATGCACACGCGTCAACACACAAGGGAAGCTCAGGCAAACATAAGCACCACACATCCCACAGGCACTCACGCAAGCATCTCACACATGCAGACACACCAACATCCACTGCCTCCACTGTGTCCCTCTCCTCGTCGTCTCCCTCCTCCCTCCCAGTCTTGTCTACACTCACACCTGCATGCATTACATCTACAGCCACTACTGCCATCACCAGCACACACACCACCACATCCCGCTCACGTGCAGTCACCACCCCCACTACCATTCACATGTCCCCGTGTCCTCTCCCAGTGTGTCTGTGACGCCACCTCCCAAGATACACAAACGCAGGCACACACCCACCCAACAGCCATCCACCTCACGACAGCCTCCAGCGTATGCACCTTCACCCAAAGTCACCAAACGAACACCTCCTACAACCACAACCTCTTCCTCCACTCCCAAACCCCCTCCAGCTACCCGTCCCAGTGTCTCCAAAAAACTTTTCCTGTCCAACCTTGACCTCTTTCCCACACCTCCCCCATCCCGTCCGTCTCCTATGTCCCGACTCTCCAGGTCCCAACCTAGCACCTCAGCCACAACATCTCCGGGACCAGTGGTGCCTGTAGTCACCAGAATCTGGAGTGCACCGGCCACCAGGGCAGCCAGTGTGGCACGGAGCCACAGCACTAATAGTCCCCCACCTATAAAGCATCAAAAGTTGGCCAGTGCCCGGCGGGAGAGGGGGAAGACTCCAGCCACCAAAGCCGCTCCCAGGGGTCCCGGTGGGAGTGTGGAGTCAGCTGTGACACCTTCCAAGGTGGGGAAGGGCCACAAGAAACCCAACAAGTCTGGGAAGAGCAGCACGGCAGAGAAGACCGCCATCATCCCCGCTGCCCAGGAGGCCACCGCCATCATCCCCGCTGCCCAGGAGGCCACCGCCAGCACCTGCCCTGCTGCCCAAGAGGCCACCGCCAGCACCTGCCCTACTGCCCAAGAGGCCACCACCAGCACAAGCCCCGCTGAGCTAGAGAGGACTGCCAGCACAAGCCCCGCTGGGCTAGAGAGGGCCGCCAGCACAATCCCCGCTGGGCTAGAGAGGGCCGCCAGCACAATCCCCGCTGGGCTAGAGAGGACCGCCAGCACAAGCCCCGCTGGGCTAGAGAGGACCGCCAGCAAAAGCCCCGCATGGCTAGAGAGGACTGCCAGCAGCTGAGTAATTGCAGAGGAACCCGCCACCACAAGCACCGCTGAACAGGGCACCGCCGCCTCAAGCACCCCTGAACAGGGCACCGCCGCCTCAAGCACCGCTGAACAGGGCACCGCCACCTCAAGCACCGCTGAACAGGGCACCCCCGCCTCAAGCACCGCCGCCTCAAGCACCGCTGAACATGGCACCGCCGCCTCAAGCACCGCTGGCCCATGAGCGCCAAGGGCACTGACGCTACTGAGTCCGTCACGAGCAGGATGAAGCACTCTGGGCACCATGCCCCCTCCAGAACCAGTGGAGACTATGATCCACTACCTCAGTCCTTAGCAGGATGAAGCACTCTGGGCACCATGCCCCCTCCAGAACCAGTGGAGACTATTATCAACTACCTCTGTCCTTAGCAGGATGAAGCACTCTGGGCACAATGCCCCCTCCAGAACCAGTGGAGAAAGGCATCCACTTGAGAGACTGTGGCTTTGCACTCCCCAGGATTGAACAGTGGGCAAACCACCCACTGTAGAGACTTGAGAGACTGTGGCTTTGCACTCCCCAGGATGGAACAGTGGGCAACCCACCCATTGTAGAGACTTGAGAGGCTGTGGCTTTGCACTCCCAGGATAAAGCAGTGGGCAACCCACCCACTGTAGAGACTTGAGAGACTGTGGCTTTGCACTCCCCAGGATATGGCAGTGGGAACCCACCCACTGTAGTGACTTGAGAGACTGTGGCTCTGGGGGAGGACCCTGTCGACGAGCTTCTCCAACTTCTCTGCAGTGAAGGCAGGGGCCCTTTCCCCAGACGCACGAGCCATTGTCTCTTCCAGACCGAGGTCCCAGCAGCACTTGCAGTCTAGGTCCTCTCCTGTCGAAGATCAGGTATCGAGTGATTGAAGTGATAGAAAATGGCGGTCACGTCCACGGCGGTCACGTCCGCGGCGGTGCGTACCATCACCGCCTGCATACATCGTCATTGGCTCCTGGGACCCATAGGGTCCAATGTTAACCAATGCAGCATTGCGCCGCGGTCTTCGACCGCCTACCGCGACAGTGTACAATGCCAGCGCAGTTACCTCACATCCCGTTGTCCCAGTTTAGAGGTCAGGCAGCCGCCATTTCAGGGGCCCACATGGCCTAATTATCAACTGCGTCACACATACCTAGGCCTTGTCTCACAACACAAATACAGGCCACATTTTGTGCATGAATGGTGTTCTGTGTAGACTCTGGGTACATACCTCTGAGTTGTTTGACTCTGTGGTCGCTGTTGTCCTTCCTAGGCACCGTCCGCTGGGACATGTGAGGAGATGGCGGAATCCTGCAGTGTACCGACCGCTGGTGGACCTGTCAACAATGGAGGAAAGAAGTTTGATCATCACCTACAGGTTTGACCGTGCCACAATCCAGGAACTGTGTACCCAGTTGGAGCCTGACCTGATATCAGCAATCTGCCATCCCACAGGAATACCCCCTCAAGTGCAGGTACTATCAGTGCTCCATTTCCTGGCAAGTGGGTCATTTCAAACAACAGTGGCCATGGCATCAGGGATGTCCCAGCCTATGTTTTCCAACGTGTTGTCCAGAGTGTTATCTGCCTTTCTGAAACACATGCAGAGCTATATCGTTTTCCCTCAGGTGAAGGACTTGCCTACAGTGAATGGTGACTTCTATGCCCTTGGACATATCCCCAACATCATAGGTGCCATTGATGGGACCCATGTAGCTCTTGCCCCCCCCCCACAGGAGTGAACAAGTGTACAGGACCTGGAAGAGTTATCATTCCATGAATGTACAGATGGTATGTTTGGCAGACCAGTACATCTCCCAGGTAAATGCCATGTTCCCTGGCTCAGTGCATGACGCCTACATCCTGCGAAATTGCAGCATCCCTTATGTGATGGGTCAACTCCAGAGGCACCGGGTGTGGCTATTAGGTGACTCTGGTTACCCCAACCTGTTATGGCTACTGACCCCAGTGAGGAATCCCAGGACCAGGGCAGAGGAACACTACAATGAGGCACATGGGCGGACTAGGAGGGTGATCAAACGCACCTTCGATCTCCTGAAGGCCAGGTTCAGGTGCCTCCATGTGACAGGTGGTTCCCTATTCTACTCACCAAAGAAGGTGTGCCAGATCATCGTGGCCTGCTGTATGCTTCACAACTTGGCTTTGCGACGACAGGTGCCATTTCTGCAGGAGGACGGTCCAGATGGCGGTGTTGTGGCAGCTGTGGAGCCTGTGGACAGTGATGAGGAGGAAGCAGAGGAAGAAGACATTGACAACAGGGACTCAGTTATCCAGCAATATTTCCAGTGACACACAGGTGAGAAAACATTCCTGCCTACTACAAGTACTTTAACACTTCTACCTCTATCCTGTCTGTCGATTTCAACCACTATATGGTCACTGAGTAGTACATTTCCCTTACGGTTTCATCAGGTGTGGTTTCCAACGTGTGTCATCTGCTTAGATTCCTCATGGACTTGAGATGTGTGACATAGGTATGTTGACATTACATTTGAAAAAGCATTTTGTCACTGTCATTGCTAATACACATTATCGAAATCACAGACTGACTCCAGATTGTTTTGTGCTTCAAGGGTGTTTATTGAAGTGCTCAATATTGGAGGGGGTTGTAAAATGTTGAGGGGTGATGGTGGAGGAATGTCAATGGCAGAGTCCAGTCTATTAGTCTCACAGGTGCATTGCCCATATGGGCATAGGAAGTGGAGCTGGGGCAGTTCCAATATGGACAGGGTTACAAAGTGGGACAGTGGTTTGACAGTCAGGGTGGTCTAATTTCTTGGCGGTGGTCTTGGCATCGTGCTCTGTCTTGTTCCTGGATCTCAGGGACCGCTTGCGGGGTGGTTCTCCATCTGCAGGGGGTGGGGTGCTGGTGTGGTGGTCCTGTGGCGGTGCCTCCTGTCCACTAGCGCCGGCGGAAGTGGTGGGCAGTTCATCGTCCATGCTAGTGTCAGGGGCCCCTTGTAGTGCCACAGTGTCCCTCCTGGTGTTAAGTATTTCCTTCAGCACCCCTACGATGGTGCCCAGGGCGGAGCTGATGGTTCTGAGTTCCTCCCTGAACCCCAAATACTGTTCCTCCTGCATGCACTGGGTCTCCTGAAACTTGGCCAGGACCGTTGCCATCGTCTCCTGGGAGTGGTGGTATGCTCCCATGATGGAGGAGAGGGCCTTGTGGAGAGTGGGTTCCCTTTGCCTGTCCGCCCCTTGTCGCACGGCAGCCCTCCCAGTTCCCTTGTGTTCCTGTGCCTCCGTCCCCTGGACAATGTGCCCACTGCCACTGCCCCAGGTCCCTGTTGTTGTTGGGGTGGTGGGCTATCCTGGGTTCCCTGTAGTGGTGGACACACAGCTGATTGACGTGTCCTGGGGACGGAGGTATGGGCCCGCTGGGTGGGTGCTGTGCTGGTGTTACCAGAGGGTGGAAGGTCTGTGGTGGCTGTGCCTGTGTAAGGGGAACCGACTGTCCCAAGGCCCACGATGGTCCGGGCTGGTCATCTGGATCCAGTTGGACAGAGCTACTGTCATCACTGTGGGCCTCTTCTGTGGGTGGGGTAAAGATGTCTGGACCCTCCTGTCTGGCAACGTTGGGTAGTGGTCCTGCAGGGGTGTAAAAGCATGATTATTGCATCTGTGTGTGTTATAGTGTGCAATGGGTGGGTGACCGTGTACCCCAGTGCTAGCATTCCTGTGTGTGGGCTTGTGTGATGATGGTTGAGGGGGGTGTTATGGGTATGTGCAGTGGGCATGCTTTAGTGATGGGTGTCCATGCTTTTTTGCGTCATGCAGGGCTTGGTGTTGGGATGTGTGGTTTGTGTTATTAGTACATTTGTGAGGAGTTGGAGTGATAGGGGAGGGGGCGAGGGTGGGGGTCTGTGATAGCATGCAGGTAGGGTGGGGGATATGATAGTTGAAGGTTTGACTTACCAGAGTCCATTCCTCCACCGACTCCTGCGAGGCCCTCAAGATGCAGAATCGCCAAGACCTGCTCCTCCCATGTTGTTAGTTGTGGGAGAGGAGGTGGGGGTCCGCCGCCAGTCCTCTGTACCGCCAGGTGGTGTCTGGAGACCACGGAATGCACCTTCCCCCGTACGTCGTTCCACCTCTTCCTGATGTCATCCCGATTTCTTGGGTGCTGTCCCACTGCGTTGACCCTGTCGACTATTCTTCGGCATAGCTCCTTCTTCCTAGCTATGGAGGTGTGCTGCACCTGTGCTCCAAATAGCTGTGGCTCTACCCGGACGATTTCCTCCACCATGACCCTGAGCTCCTCCTCCGAGAACCTGGGGTGTCTTTGCCGTGCCATGGGGTGGTGTAGGTGATGTGTGGAGTGGTGTGTGTGGTGATAAGTGTGGTGATATGTAGTGGTGTGTGGTGTTTTGTGCGTGGAAGTTGTGTGAGTGATGGTGTTGAGTGCCTGTGGCTGCTAGTTTGTGGATGGTGGTGTCTCTCTCTGGCCTTCTTTGGGAAAATATTTGGTAGTAGGGGTTTGTGGGTGATGTGGGTGTGTGTTTTATATTGTAATGGGTGTGTGGGAGTGGTGTGTGTGTATATGTATCAGGTGTGTGTCTTTCGAATTGTCCAATGTGGCGGTGTTTTGTATGTGTGTGTGTATTTTGAGCGCAGCGGTGTGTACCGCCAATGGAATACCGCGGGTGAAAGACCGCCGCATGGATTCGTGGGTCGTGATAGCATGGGCGTATTTCTGTTGGCGTGACGGTGGAGGTTTTGTTTTCGCCACTTTATCACTGACCTTTGGTGTGGCGGAGTTGTGTGGGTGTCTGAATTTTGTCGGATTCCGAGATGTGGGTCATAATAGCTGTGGCGGAATTCCGTGGCCGCGGCGGTGTGTTGGCGGTCTTCTGCACGGCGGTAAGCGCCTTTTACCGCCAATGTTGTAATGACCACCTTATTATCACTTTTCAGTGATATCTCAACATTTACTTATTGCACTTGTAATCGTTTTGACCTGCATTTTATCAGATAAATACTATATATTTTTCTAAACACTGTGTGGTGTACTTTTGTGGTGCTATATGGTGTTGTTTTTGTATGATTTATTGCACAAATACTTTACACATTGCCTTCTAAGTTAAGCCTGACTGCTCAGTGCCAAGCTACCAGATGGTGGGTACAGGTTAATTTGGATTGTGTGTGACTTACCCTGACTAGAGTGAGGGTCCTTGCTTGGACAGGGGGTAACCTGAGTGCCAACTAAAGACCCCATTTCTAACAGGGATCTTAACCATCTGACCTCTGGCTGAAAACTTCCAACAACTGCTACGGCTCTGGGTACAAGTTTTCCCCTAAGGTAAGCCACAAACCCATATACCTAAGAATAAACTGATCTAGATATCAAGTATTTGCCCTTACTCTAGAGACCCATTAGGAGTTGAGGACCATGGTATTTTGCTGTGTGATTTCCAAACCAACCTCTGAGATCCCTTTAGGCATGCGGTTAACAGTGCCTTCACCTATGGCAGCCATCCTGAAAAACAGAGAAATTCCAGATGAACAACATAGTTTATTATATATCACCTCCTTCACCTTCTACACGTGGAGACACAGGTGAAGGATCAGCCTATTGTAGTGGTGCATGTGACGTGCTGGATGTGACAGAATGAGCCTGCAATGCAATGGAGAGTGAATGGCGCTCCCTTAATGTAATAGAAATTGGTAAAGTTGTGCCTATGAACTATGACCATCTTTCATCTGACCGCAGGGGTAAATGTATGAAAGAACCTGCAACAGAGACCTAATGGAAAAATTAACTTCCTAAAACAGTTACCAAGATTTGTGTCTAGTTCATGTAAAGTGTAGCCCTCAAACAGGTTGGAAGCTTCACTGAAATGATACGAACTGATATGTGTTAAAGCTTGGCATGAGGGTCTGGTATAGCTCTCAGATCCCTTCAAAGTAGCTTGTGGCCCTGAGTTCACTTTTAAATAAGCACAGGCTCACATTTTTCCTTTAAATGTTTAGGGAAAGCTGTGTTGATTTTACATTATTATCAGCAGGGTGCAAACAGTAGGACCTCATAAGGAGCAGTGTTGGAGTCAGATTAATGACCCACGACATAGAGGTGAGGAATTGAAGCACCAAAGTATTTAACTCTTAAATAAAAGACCTTGTCAACTTAATATTGGAGGTGAGAAAAAAATTATGATTCTCAATTTGGTTTCCAAAGTGTTTCATTTACAAACAGCAGGCCTCTTGCTCCCAGTGGCCAGTAGAACACTGTGCCATATTTATAACTGAGAAATAGTCTTTTTTTTTCAAATGGGAGAAATTTAAAGTACAGCAAAATGTTCCATATTATGAATATTTTTGTACTTTCATGGATGGTTTTGCACCCGAATAAATTATTGAACTGAATATTTTTGCACTTTAAATTTCTCCCATTTAAACAAAATAGCTGCATGTTTGTGCTACACATGTAACAATGCCACATATGTCAAAAGGTATGTCCTGTGACACAAGTAGATACGACATAGGTTATCAGTTAATGATACACATATATCCCATTCATATGAACACATGTTCATTTATCCACAAAGACCACACTCTCACTGACACACATGGCACCCTGTAATAGTATCACTAGTCAAACTATTTTGTTCAGACCATAGTATCTGGCTCTATGGATGTTAGGCGTAAAATTATGGAAGCTGGACGTGGGGGTGTCTGGTAATAATGCACAAGTTGTTTAGCCCTTGGTAGCTCTTGGAGACCCTGTAACCGTTCCTCTCACCGTTCCACCTAATGCAGCTGGAACTGGTGCATTTGAAGCCAGGCTTGCAGAACTTTTCTTAAGCAGTAAGACAGGAGGTCCAACAATCCCTGTAACCACCAGGCTGACAGATGGCCAAGGACATGACTATCAAGCATCATATGTTACATATGATCCTTACATACTGGTACATGGAAATATGTCTTGCATGAGCACTGAACACAACCAGTCATTGTTTTCATCTCCACCAGAGCTGAGCATCGGGAGAGTAAACATTTCAAATTGCTGAAGCTGTTCAAATGATACAGATAGAAGAAAGAAAGTAGCAGGGAGGACGTGACTCTATGACTCCAACTAGGATGAACTTATAAACCTCTTCCTCAAGGACTTACAGCTATAAACAGAATCCACCCAAAGCACAACATCACACACTCATATGACCAACACATTGCTAAGGGCCATAAACATGGTTTCTCATCGCCCTTTATCAGCAAATAAACAGAAGCCACTTAAAACACTAGCAGACACTCATGCAATCAGTAAAGCCCCCCTTAAGTGAGGCATGAGATGGGTGAGAAGATATATTCTTGTGGAAAGTCTGCATACTCCAAAATCTCCTTTGCCATCAAAATATTTCCAGTACAGCTTGAAAAGGTGCATTGATATGTATGTGGCTGCACAAGTATGCGCATACATCTTTGGTGGGGGTTTCCCCTATTAAAGATGTGTAGCAGCTTTCCTGTCCGAAGAGAGAGGTCTTTGTTGTCCCAGAGGGTGGCGTGTCACACTTTAATGCATAAACATATGCTTGACATTTTAAATGTGGTTGTGGTCTGCTTAGACACAGAAGCAATTCTGTTAAGACATGCTTACAATATGAATCTCTCTAGAATGTCTTAACTGGTTGGTTTTATCAAGACCTTGTCATTTTACTGCCAGGAAGATTGCTATGCCAGGGTATTCATGCTTAATGCTTTGGCAAATTTGTGGGGAAGTCAGAAATATCATGTAGGGATCATCAGTTCAAAAGACAGACATTCCTCTTACATTCTGTTTAGAATCTATAGGCGGCTTTTTGTTCACTTTTGTGTACTCTGGTTTAAATGTGTAATGTGTGTCTGCTCCTGGCTACATTTCAATTGGTGATTGCTCTAAAGGCTATAGTCCAGCCTTGTGAGCTTTAGCATCACAAGGCTAACTTGTGCTCACAGGCAAATAAGCAGCCCTCAAGGGCGCGAACACAGCAAAGCTCGCAGGCGGTCTGGACCTGTCATCATGGAAGGGTTCTTACATGTTATAAGATCACCTTGCTTACCTGGCCATCATCTATTTCAAATGGCCTTCTAAGAACTGAAGGTGTTGATGCATCTTTTGATCATCATAGGGTGGATGCACACAGAAGCAGTAGCATGGTATGCTGTCTTCTACCCAGTGCTTAATTTGTAAATAAACACATCCCGTCCTCAAAGCTCTCCTCTTAAACACGCAGCTGCTGCAATTAAATTTGCGAGCACGGAATGCTGAGGCAGTGTAATCCTGAAGCCTCATTAATCCATTTACGGCCACTCCCTGCCCCTTCAGCTCATTCTTGCAGCTTCCTGATTTTCTCCTTTGACGCTTTTTCATTTTTCTCTTCCTCCATCTTTCCCATATGTGTCTTTTGCTCACAGTAAATGCTTGAGGCAGAAAAACAAGTGCCGGCCCTCAAAAACAAGTGCCAGTGCTCTGCACCGGAAACAACAAGCACAAATTAAGCACTGCTTCTACCTCCTTGGACTGGCACCTCTCTCAGCTTATTCTACACGGTAAGGAGCTGCAGGACATGATGGACCATGCTGAAGTCTCTGTGCCCGAGCAACAGGAGTAGTCTAAATGTCCCATGTTAATGGCCCTAGCCTGATCCAGATGTCGAGAAGAACTGTAAATAGCTTGATCACGAACAACACAGGGCCAAGCTTCTAAGGAGGCTCAGGTGCAGGACAATAGATAGCATCTTTGTTTTCCTGTCCAAGAGTGTTCTGGGTATTAAGAAGAATTTCTCAAGAATTATGGGCGCCATAATTAAGATGTACCCCGCTCATGAGGCTATCCTGGATTTTCTCTCTCGTAAATTGAAAGAGATTGAGAAGACTGGATTTCTTCACTTCATAGAAAGGAGACACTCTTTGAGGAGTTTGTTGTGGACTTTTCCCAGACTGTGAAAGTTAACTCTTTATTGGTTAGCATGTCCTTCACTTTGGCCATAAGGGATTGTTTGCCCTCGGACCCAGTACATAATGAGGAATTTATTGAATCCATTTTTGTTCCACACAGATAATTATGTTGCCGTTGCCTCTGTCAAAAAGCTATAATGTTGCAATCCTTATCAAACAGGAGCAAAATGTCCTTCCACTCTTCTACTAACCCACGGTCAACCGTAAAGTGATCATATGTTTCTTAGACTTAGAAGTAGGCCAAGTGCAAAAGGAATGGAAAAAAAGAGAGAAAAGGGACCCTGGACATCTTAACACTGCCCAGTTGAAAAGTTAGACATCCATTGCATTGCAGGTGTGTTGATATCTAAATGCATGAAAATACTTTTAGTATACTTATTATACTGATTCTACCACTTAACGTCTGATATTGTATGTGCTACACCTTTTACCAACCTCTGCATTTCCAATTTTCTGTAGTTAAATGAAGCTCTGAGTCTTTCTGAAGTTGAACTTTGGATCAACTAACAATTCAGAAGATCATCGACATGGAATGGCTCAAAATTGAAGAGCATAAAATGTATGAACAATATGAAGAACCTTTTTTCTCTACAGTGACATCAACCTGCGTATTATCCTTCATACCAGGGTGAGCAGTCGTGAGAAGTCACTAGGTTTTGATGAGCTGGATGCAACAAGGCCAGGTGACTAGGTAAGGCTAGGTGATCTCCACATTTCTAAAGGAATATTACTCTTTTGGTGGAAAGATTTCTGCAGCTCAAACTGAGTTGCTTGACCCCTTAATACAATTGCTTAGGCTGAGCCACAGGCATGCACAATGTTTTGATGGAGGAAAGTAAACATGTCACATTTTATTTTCATTCTTATAATGTCATCCTCAAGCTGAATGTAAAAACTGATGTTCCAGAAGAAGGATAAGTCAAGTGCAGTCTGTTTCCGTCACTGACAGTTGCCTTGTTTAAGCATTTGCCAAAAATATGCCACAGGCACTGGTAGTATATTCCTTCCAGTGTGGTGCAGTATATACGTTGGCTTGATGCTGGCTACAGACGTTGTTGGCTAGAGGATGATCCTCTTGCTGGGATCATCAGCCAGTATGTTCTCTCAACACAGTGACTGAATAACAAGGCTTGTGCCTTTGAAATAATGGTAACATTTTACAAGTGTCATATTTTAGATTTTCCTCTGTAAGCATAATCCACCAGGGTGTGGAGTTTAGTGATGCGCTCAGAGGGAGTTTCTAGCAACACTGTGGTTAATGACGCTATGTTCACTTCTGCAGTCACAACCAAACAAGGGAAACCCTAGAATCACTAGGGAACTGTGTGCCAAAGTCTGAGTGTTATCGCTGCTGGACCTTTACATGTTGTGTAGCACTTTACGCCATAAATAGCCCTAAGATATCCCCCTGACTGCATGGTTTGTCTGTCCATGCGGAAAGCAAGTTCTTCTGCTGGGAGATGGACACAGTGGTTAATAGTTGTTAGCTGTGTCGCCCAATAGCATTTTTATCAGTCGGGCAGGAGGATCCCTCCATCGTACCTGCCTCTCGACCGTTTTTTGATGGCTATACATATGGGGCCTCCATCCCAGAGCAATGTATGAGTTTCACTTATGATAACTTTAAAGTAGGACATAGGGAGGGGGTAGAGTGTATTGTGTAAAGCATAATGAAACAGGTCCAATCGATCAGAGTAATAAAAGAGGTAGGGACATCCAGTGTTGGACATCGTGCCTAAGGCATAGCAGCATTGGTGAGAAATTGTTATTGTAAATTGCATCAGGGTCAGTGCTGATGTATAGCACCAGGTATCGGAACCAGTCCGTGATAATTCTAGCCACACAGTTGGGAGGCGATCGTGGTATTTGGCCGTGAAGCACACAATTCAGGGATTTTCTCCATTTAATAGTATATTCCAAGTAGCCGCTAAACTGGGTGAGATTTGCAGAAGTCTGTCCACGGTAAGTACACCGTCCGAGACATAGAGAAGGATGGTGTTCGAGTATAGCAAAATGTTGCCCTCCCACTGTTCAGTCCATCACAGACCTTAAACCAGGGGGTCTTGCTTGTTCCAGGTCACCAGCGGCTCAAGGATAAATGAGAAAATGAGGGGTGAGAGCGGGCATCCCTGTCTAGTACCCCGATGGAGTCACAATATAGTAGATGAACGAGTTACTTACCTTCGGTAACGACTTTTCTGGTGGATACATTAGCTACCTGTGGATTCCTCACCTCATGAATACTCCCATGGCGCCAGCATTCGACGGAAATCTTCTTACTAGTCTCTGCACGTCGAGGAGGACGTCACTGTCTCGCACGCGACGCCGTCTGACGTCATACAGGCAATAAGAGGTCCTCGACGACGTGCAGACGTCAGTACCAATCATTTTTTACGTGCATGAGAACAACCAGGCAATGCAATGAAAGAGCAAGGCAACATCCATTATATTGTAAAAATACACCACATTGTATGAATAACTGTAAATCTTTTTATGTACATATATATATATATATATATATATATATATAAAACTCTCTCTTTTAAAATATATACACACACCAAGTATATACATAAAGATATATACACATATACATATATATATATATATATAAATATATTATATATACATCTATTGCACCCTCAAAGACCAAGAGGAGCGCACTCAAGGATTACTTGGCAAGACCATAAAGGCAACGGGGAGGCGGGTGGGACCGTGAGGAATCCACAGGTAGCTAATGTATCCACCAGAAAAGTCGTTACCGAAGGTAAGTAACTCGTTCTTCTGATGGATACAACTACCTGTGGATTCCTCACCTCATGAATAGAGTCCCAAAGCAGTACCACGCCCGGCGGTGGGTGCCTAAATGGTCAAACCAAGAAATCCTGCAGCACTGACCGTGCAAAATGGCCGTCCCTTCTAACCTCAGAATCTAAACAGTAATATTTTGCAAAAGTGTGAAGGGACGACCAAGTTGCGGCCTTGCAGATGTCGACCACAGGAACACCTCTGGCTAAGGCCGAAGTGGCCGACTTAGCTCTGGTGGAATGAGCTCTAATGCCCTCAGGAGGATCCTTCTTTGCCAAAGAGTAACATATTTTAATGCAAAGAACAACCCACCTGGATAGTGTTCTCTTGTGGACTGCCTTTCCTCTCCTCTTGCCCACGTATCCAATAAACAGCTGATCCTCCAGCCTGAAATCCCTTGTTCTATCGATAAAGAAGCTCAACGTTCTCTTTGGGTCCAGACGGTGCAGTCTTTCTTCCTCTTTGGAAGGATGAGGCGGAGGATAGAACGTGGACAAAGTAATTGCCTGAGCCAAATGGAAGGGTGAAACAACCTTCGGGAGGAAAGCAGCCTTGGTCCTCAACACCACCTTATCCCCATAAAAAGTTGTATAAGGGGGTTTTACTGATAAGGCCTGCAACTCACTCACTCTCCTTGCTGATGTTATAGCTATCAGGAAGACTGTTTTTAAAACCAAATACCTCAAGGGGCAAGAATGCATAGGTTCAAAAGGGGACCCCATAAGGAAAGTCAGGACTAAGGACAAATCCCATTGCGGCATAACGAATGGCTTTGGAGGATATTGATTTAGAAGACCTTTCAAGAATCTGATAACAATAGGGGATTTAAATAAAGATGGTTGGTCTGGAAGACATATGAAGGCTGACAAGGCCGATAAATAACCTTTAATGGTAGCCACTGCACAACCTTTCTGCGCCAGAGATAGAGCAAAAGACAAAACGTCCGATAGATGAGCATGTAAAGGATCAATCTGCCTCTCTCCACACCACGCAACAAATTTAGACCACCTATTAGCGTAGATAGATTTAGTGGAGTGTCGCCTGGCCGCTAATATAACATCCACTACCTCAGGCGGGAGAGAGAAGGAACTCAGGTTGCCCCGTTCAATCTCCAGGCATGTAGGTGCAGACTCTGGAGGTTGGGGTGTAGAACCTGCCCCTGCGACTGCGAGAGGAGGTCTGCCCTGAAAGGGAGACGGAGCGGCGGGCACGTTGAGAGTTGGAGAAGGTCGGAGTACCACACCCTCCTTGGCCAATCCGGAGCTATTAAGATTACTAGAGCCCGGTCTTGGCGAATCTTCCTCAATACTCGAGGAATCAAGGGTATGGGAGGAAACGCGTAAAGCAACTGGCCGCACCAGGTCATTTGAAACGCGTCCCCCAACGCTTCCTGCATCGGATACTGAAGGCTGCAGAACAACGGACAATGCGCGTTCTCTCGAGTGGCGAACAGATCTACCCGAGGAAACCCCCACTTCTGGAAGATTAAACGGACTTGATCTGGATGGAGACGCCACTCGTGGTCTGCCGAGAAGTGGCGACTGAGACTGTCCGCACGCACGTTCAAAACTCCGGCCAGATGGTTTGCCATCAAGCAAATCCGATGGTCCTTTGCCCAGGACCATAGTCGAAGAGCTTCTCTGCAGAGAAGGTACGACCCCACTCCTCCCTGCTTGTTTATGTACCACATCGTGGTAGTATTGTCCGTTAGGACCTGTACCGACTGACCACGAAGGGAAGGGAGGAAGGCCTTGAGAGCCAGACGTACAGCCCGTAACTCTAACAGATTGATGTGAAACATCTGTTCCTCTGGAGACCAAAGACCTTTGATCTCCAGATCCCCCAGATGAGCTCCCCACCCTAGAGTGGAAGCATCCGTTATGACTGTGGCCACTGGTGGCGACTGCTGGAACGGCTTTCCTTGTGAAAGATTGTTGCTTGCAATCCACCACTTCAAATCCACAGCAGCATCTCTGGAGATCTTGACAGTACCCTCTAGATCCCCTCTGTGTTGAGACCACTGCCTTCGGAGGCACCACTGAAGAGCCCTCATGTGCCAGCGAGCATGCGTGACCAACAGAATGCAGGAGGCAAAAAGACCGAGCAGACGAAGGACCTTGAGGACTGGAACTACCGCTCCATTTCGAAACATTGGAACCAAATCCTGAATATCTTGAATCCGCTGAGGCGGAGGAAAGGCCCGACCCAAGGTTGTATCCAGTACTGCCCCTATGAACAGGAGGCGCTGAGAGGGCTCTAGGTGAGATTTGGGCTCGTTCACCGAAAAGCCCAGGTCGAACAACAACTGGGTTGTTGACTGCAGATGACGCAACACAAGCTCCGGGGACTTGGCTTTGATCAACCAATCATCCAAGTAAGGGAATACTGCTATCCCCTTCCTTCTGAGCTCTGCCGCAACCACCGACATCACCTTCGTGAAGACTCGAGGTGCTGAAGTAAGACCAAACGGAAGGACCGCAAACTGGTAGTGTTGCGATCCCACCACAAACCGGAGATACTTCCTGTGTGACTTGAGTATCGGGATATGAAAGTAAGCATCCTGCAAGTCGACAGACACCATCCAGTCTTCCATGTTCAACGCCAAAAACACCTGTGCTAGGGTCAGCATCTTGAACTTTTCCTGCTTGAGGAACCAATTCAAGATCCTCAGGTCCAGAATTGGTCTCAAACGACCATCCTTCTTGGGAATCAGGAAATACCTTGAGTAAACTCCTTGACCCCTTTCCTGCTCCGGGACCAACTCCACCGCGCCCTTTAAAAGGAGGACTTCTACCTCCTGTTCTAGCAACAGGAGGTGTTCTTGTGAACAATACGAAGGGCGGGGCGGGATGAGGGGCGGAAACTCCCGAAAGGGAAGGGTGTAGCCTTTTCCCACAACACTGAGAACCCAAGTGTCCGACGTAACAGTCTCCCATTTGGTGAGAAAATGCTGTAATCTTCCCCCTACAGGAGAGGAGTGAGTGGGAAATGGTGGAAGCCTAAGGCTGCTTCCCCTGCTGCACCCCGCCAGAGGATGAGGAAGAGGCAGAGTGCTGCTGAGAAGCTCCCCTGGTGCGGACCCTACCCCTCCCCCTAAAAGATCTATAGGGATGGGAAGAGGCAGGTTGCTGATATCTTCCCCGAAAGGAAGAGGAGGAAGAGCCACGCCCAAATCCACGAAACCTCCTGAAGAATCTGGAAGAGGCCGTGGAAGAAGGAGCTTGGAGTCCCAACGACTTAGCCGTGGCCCTGCTCTCCTTAAACCGTTCCAAGGCCGAATCAGCCTTAGCCCCAAACAGTTTGTCCCCATCAAACGGGAGATCCAACAATGTGGACTGTACATCTGCCGAAAAGCCCGAGTTACGGAGCCAGGCCTGTCTCCTTTCCACCACAGTTGTGCCCATTGCTCTGGCTACCGAGTCGGTGGTATCCAGTCCCGTCTGGATAATTTGGGTCGCAGCAGCCTGGGCATCAGAGACAAGATCCAAAAGACCGTGGGGAAGCTCTGTAAACGAAGAGGAGATGTCATCCATCAGAGCATGAATATACCTCCCCAGGATACAGGTTGCATTGGTGGCTTTTAATGCCAGACTGCAGGACGAAAAAATCTTCTTCGACTGCGCCTCCAGCTTTTTTGAATCTCTGTCCCCAGGCACCGTCGGAAAAGAACCAGGCGCTGACTTGGACGAACAGGAGGCCTGCACAACCAAGCTCTCCGGCGTAGGGTGCCTAGATAGGAAACCAGGATCAGTTGGAGCCGTCCGATACCTCCTGGCCACGGCTCTGTGAACTGCTGGGGAAGATGCCGGCTTCTTCCACACCTCTAAAACCGGATCCAGCAGAGCGTCATTAAAAGGTAATAGAGGCTCCGCCGCGGCTGAGGCCGGATGCAACACCTCTGTCAAAAGGTTTTGTTTCGCCTCCACCACCGGCAAAGGCAGGTCCAAAAAACTAGCTGCCTTCCGTACCACTGTATGAAAGGAAGCAGCTTGCTCGGTATATTCCCCCGGGGACGAAAGGTCCCACTCAGGGGAAGTGTCCAGCCCACTGGCCGACTCCAGTCCACGCAGCCCATCACCCGAGTCCTCTAGCTCTCCTTCCTCTAGGGCTCGTTGGTACTCCTGCTCTTCTAGTACCCGGAGAGCACGCCTCCTTGAATGCAGTCGTTGCTCAATCCGCGGAGTCGACAATACCTCCGCCGAAGTCGGAGATCGGCGCCGATCTTCCGAAGCCACCGACGCCGCATCCGGCGCCACAGGTAACTTCGGCGCCGACTGAAGAGCAGTTGAAACGGATGGACCCACCGGAGTCACAGGCCGAAATCTCGACGTCGACGGGATGGAAATCCCTGGGGCCAATCCCTCCGAAGCCACCGGAGCGGCCAACGGCGCCGACACTGGCGCCGAGCCCACGTTCCCAAACGGGAGAAAGGGCATAAAGGGTGCCGTCCGAAGAGGCGCAGGGTCACCCAAAGAAAAGGCCAAAGGCCCAGCCGGAGCACCCCCTGGAGCCATCTGTTGGAAGATGGCATACATCGCATTCAAGAATGCGGAACTATCGGCTCCAGGGGTGGGAAAAGCCGGATACTGGGGTGCCTGACTCGGAGGCGACCCCGACGCCGGCCTCGGCGTCTGCGCCGGAGAAAACACTTGAGGCTCCAATACCTCAATCACCGACGCCTGTCCAGGCGAAGTTGGAGACGCCGGAGAGGGCAACGGCGTCGAAGGATGCGGCGTCACCGTGGGGCTGACCTCCCATGTTCTTCGGCGCCGATCCGGAGACCTGGAACGAGCCTCCCTTGAATGACGCCGAGATTCTCTACGGCGCCGGGAGTCTCGATGACGCCGATGTCTTGGAGAAGACTTTTTCTTGTGATGCTTCTCCTTTGACTTGGCCATAAACAGCTTCGCCTCGCGTTCTTTAAGGGCCTTCGGATTCATGTGCTGACATGAATCACAAGTCGAGACGTCGTGGTCGGAGCTCAAACACCAAAGGCAATCGGAATGAGGATCCGTCACCGACATCTTGCCTCCACACTCACGACAAGGCTTAAATCCAGACTTTCTCTGCGACATTATTTCCACAGAGAAAGAGTACGCAGCAAGATATACACTGTAACCGCAAGAGTAACAGTTGCTCCCTCGAAGATAACCGTTTCGAATGCACGGAAAAAAGGGAACTGACGTCTGCACGTCGTCGAGGACCTCTTATTGCCTGTATGACGTCAGACGGCGTCGCGTGCGAGACAGTGACGTCCTCGTCGACGTGCAGAGACTAGTAAGAAGATTTCCGTCGAATGCTGGCGCCATGGGAGTATTCATGAGGTGAGGAATCCACAGGTAGTTGTATCCATCAGAAATTCTTCCCTTAACAGTGACCCGAGCAAGAGGCTCAGTGTACAGAACATTATCCTAGCCATGAAGCATGGGCCAGAACCAGTTCTGGCCAAAACTTTAAACATATATGGCCACTCAACTGTGTCAAATGCCATTTTGGCATCGAGTGAGAGCACCAAGGAGTCCTCCCATAACCCACGGCCCAGCCCAGGTCAACATGGAGACGCCACAAGTTGAGAGGGGTGCTCCATCGAGGTATAAAGCCAGACTGGTCTGGGTGTACAGGAGTCGTGGTTACTGGGATCAAGCTGGAAGCCAATACCTTTGCCAAGATTTGAACTTGTGCAGCTAGCAGTGAAATTAGACCGTAAGAGGCGCACTCCTCTGTAGGTTTACCGCCTTTATGTAAGACCACAATGTCGGCCAGCTTCTAATATCTAGGAAGGGTGCACGAATCGGGACTATCTTTGAACGTTCATAGAAGGTAGGGGGGCACGTTTAGGGACCATAAGCTTGTTGGCATGCTGTTGGGGCCAACAGCTTTGCCAGAGTTTAGGTTGCGTATTGACTGCACGATTTCCTCTTCAGTGAGTTCCATTTTAGGAGTGGCCTGTAAGGGTGCGAAAGGCCCGGGAGTTGTATGTCTGCTAGCAGCTTACAAGATTCTTTTGCTGTGTCATTAACTGCCAGAGAGTATGACTGGGAGTAATAGGCAGAAAAACCATCAGCCATTCCCTGTCTGTCCCTCACGTGCTAAGCTGTCTCGATTTGTATGCCTGGCACCCAGTGTTTCGCTCACTCCCGTTTAACAAACCAGGCCAGGAGTTTTCCAGCTCTGTCCCCCACATCATAGAGGGGTGTTGAGTTACTCTATGACTAGCCCCAGCAGCCTCCGATGCAGTGTCTCTATTCTTCTGTTGCTTGAGACCTAATGCATGTGGGGTATCTGCTTGGTCATGGTCATTAAGTTTGGAATCTAGCTTGTGAATATCACTCTCAAGCATTTCTAATTTGGTCCTCTTGTCATTTTTGTGCCCCACAATCAATGAGAGGCTCTGTCCCTTGAGAACTAGTTTTTATACCTCTCACAGGGTCTGTAGAGAATCCAACAAAGAGTTGTTTTCGGTAAAATAGTGCTCCACAGCCTTGCAAAGGCCCCCTTGAATATGGGGTATCTGTAGATACCAGGGATTGATTGAAAACAATCTCTTGACTGTCTGGTTGGCCCTGGAAACTGCAGACTGCCCACAGTGGGGAGTGGTTGGTGATGCCTCTAGCTAGATGGCGGATCTCACTGAAATGGGGGAGCTGATGAGCCAAGGTGAAGACAATATCAATACGGGAAAGACTACCATGCGCCCCAGAGTGGAATGGTAATCATTGTGCAGTCAGATTGCGGGCAGGCCATGTGTCCATTACACTAGGAGCTGATAAGAAATCCCTCAGTGAACAACAAGAAGACCCAGGCTGCTTAAGGGGCCAGCGGTCACTCTCGTCACAGAGTGCAATGTTAAAGTCTCTGCCCATTAACAAGCCGTTGTCTGTCAGACGGAGCAGAAGGGCACTTAGATCGGGGAACGTGCTGTTGTGAAGTCATGAGGGACATAGGCAGAAACAATGGTTGAGCGCATTGCTCTTCCACAGTCCAGAAAGGGCCACATACCTCCTGTTTGTTGTGCTTTGGGATGGGTTAACTGTCAAATAGAGAACCTATAGCGGGAGCTGAGAGCCAGTGTCAGTGTATTGCAAAGCCATTGTTGTAACAAGAACACTAAAAATAAATTAACTAATTCCCACAACAAATACCCCCTTACTGCCTCCCTGCATGGGGGATTTTGAACTGCCCACCCCCCCAACTTTACAGAGCGCCTGTCGCCCCAGCATAAAATACAAATTTTGGTGACTATGGCTGGTGCCCAGAAGCCCAGCCCCAGCATCCGCCCATCTCCAAAATTTAAAAGGACATTAGTTACCAAAGACATGTATCTTCATACCGGTCCATTTTGCCTCCAATCACGCTCAGCCAGTCTGTGATCAGAGGGCAAGGTGCAGTTCACACAAATCGTTTATGTCATGTATCACAAGCAGTCCATTCACTGATAACACACAGACTATGCCAAACCCACTGAAAGATCGCCGGTCAAGATGTTTGATGCTGTGGTTAGCCCTGCTGTTGTCATTGGTCTTCCTATTCAGGATTTTCACGCTGTTGTTGCCTGGGTTGAGATCAGGGCTGCAATCCACTCACTCTCCTCCAACCATCCAGCCAGTCCCCAGCCGATTCCCGGGTAGTGAACTATCAGGTCTTCACATCTGCCACCACTAGCAGTTTTGCTAGAAACAGCATGGAATACTTTAGCACTCTGTACCTCATGGCCTTTTTGACCTTAATGAAGCTCCAGTGCATTTTCTGAACTATGACCATAAAGTCTGGGAAAAAGGTTATGGTGGAATTTTCGAATTGTACTGGTGGGGCACTGTGAGCTGTTTGCAATATGAAGTCGCAGTCTTGTTAGCTGAAAATATAGGCTATGATTGGGCTAGTTGGTGCATCTGGTTTTGGCTGGGAGTCATGCACACGATGCACCAGTGTGACAGAGAAATATTTGAGAGCCCACAGGTTTGCAACAGTTTGAGTATGAGGAGCTCAACTCCCGGCCACTCCGCTCGTGTGCCCTATTATTTGAACATTGTGTCATCTTGAGTGGCCTGTTGCGTCTTCCAACTTAGTTTCTAGAGCCGTGGTGGTTGTACACAGCTCCTTAACTTGCTTCTTCAGAGTCGCTGTTTCGGTCTTAAGGCTGTTGAGCGAGTCTCCTGCATCTTTGATATGGGCTCAAATTTTGCAGAGATCCGGTCTCACCAGTGTAACATCCATAGAGACCGAGTCTATTTTGCTTTCTAGGGAGCCACGAATACACTGACTCGCCTCTATGGTGTCCTTAAGTGTGAGTATCTCATTTGCTGGGGATGGGTGATCCATAGTAGTCTGTGATGCCTGAGCCATGGGCGTAGCAGCTGAATCCCTGAGGAATGCATACTTATTATGTTTGGTTTGGTGTGCACTATGAGCGCCACTAGTCATTTTTACAGGGCCTGCCTCTCAGGGTCCCAGCAGCAAAGTATGGGAGGGGAGAGGGAGGAGGGCCGCCATGACAGTAGTCACCGCTGCTGCCAGGTAAGGGAGCAACCTCATCCGAGAACATACCTTGCGGCCTGTCAAGTTTCCCACTGCTAGTCCCTCGGGCTTCCCATGTCCGCCAGTCGTGATCTGAGGGCAGTGGCAGAGAGTGATCGCTGATCCGCTGCTGCAATGCCCCCCACCTCACAGTAGACTGGGAAAGCAGTGGGCTTCAAGATGAACATGGCATTGAAGGACGTATTCGCAACTTCACCAGATGGCCATTAATGGCTAGTACAGGAGAGTAGTCTGGAGGTGATCTATTTGTCGTGATGTGCTTGAGTGGGTAAGATTGAGTTATTGATGAGTATCCCTTGCTTCCGGTCCTCACAATGAAGTGCGTGCTCCCAGTCCCACTGCTGCTAATGAGAAGTGCACAGTGCCCCTATTATAGGCAGTGTCAATTGCCCACCTATAATATGGAAGACAGCCTGCGGCCTTTAACACAGGGCCTGTGGACACACACACAGCATTCAGGTTTGGTTCATGGGCCTCCACAGTACTCACATGGGCCCTTATACGTATAGGCCACCTCCTGTGGTTTTCTCATGTTGGGCTCCAGAGCGGGGCAAAGGAAAGTGCAGCATCACCATACCTTGTGCGTTATGTCGCACCACAGGCAACAGGGAGGAGGTAAGCATCCCTTCTTGTCTCTTCAAAGGAGGGCCTCAACGTGCATACATGCTCCAGAGTCAATTCAGGGAGCGCCTCTGGAGTGTAAAGCATTTCACATGCAATCAGAGCTTCACTGCACGTGGCAGAGCTCCATCGCTAGTCACATTCCCTCAGGTGCAGACCCGCCTGAGGGCAGGTTCCTGTGCCTCTCGGGAATTCACCGGTGTACAGCCTCCTCACCTTGCTGCAGGTCACAGGCAAATTTGGGGGCAAGGTGGCAGTCGGGCAAAAATGTTCACTTCGTCACCAGGTGCAATGGCTGATCGGTCGCAGCTCCTTCCCACATGCGAGGCCACGGCTCAGTATTGCTGTGCGGGCCTCGTCCATTATTGGGGGTACAGAATTGCCTTTAGGTGCAGATGAAGAGCTCTTCGGTATCCCTGTGACCAGCAGCCATCAAATCTTGGAATTTCCTGCCACTGGGGACGGATGGTGTAGCAGATGGCAGGGGATAGGGCCGATGGGCGACGGAAGCCTCTTCAGCAAGCGGCCATCTTGCTCAATGGTTGGCAACACCCTTGAATCCGAGCATTTTTGTTGGAAACTGGAAAGTGGAGCAATCCAGGATAGGATGGTCTGAGACCAGAATGTGTCATTTTACAGAGGTGGACCCTGTGACCTGGGAGAAGGCACACTTGCGTAGAAGGAAGTCTGGGAATAGATAAAGAAACAGAGAAATTATGTCCCTGAATACAGGAACAGGAGAACTGGGAAATGGGAGCTGGTGACATTGATAAGGTTGAGCTACCAAATGGGGCTGCCCTAAAGATACCATTTGGATTTATATGTAACTCTCATTCTCCAGTATTGGAATCTTTCATAGATTCACATGCTTGAATCAGAATAGCAAGCAGTTATAAACGTTTAATACAAGTATGCTATGTACAGAATAGTGGATGGTGGATACAAACTTACACATTTATCAATACTAGGCTCACCTTATTGGAAAAGATGCCCTTGTAGAATGTGCTTTAGCCTTTTTCGCTGCAAAGGCCAGGCCTACTACCTTAAAATGACAGAATTGTATAGCTGTTGCAATCCATCTTGTTATGGTTGCTTAGGTCACTGGACCTCCTTTGTTATGGTTTCCGTATGCAACAAATATCTCGTCTGTAGTTCAAAGACGTTTTGTACGATGCAAGTAGATTTTCTAACATCTTTTTACATCAAGGGTAAATTTGCTGATTTGGGAAGAAAGTTTTGAGCACAACCAGTTCATTGAGATAGAAATCTGTTGACACTCTAGGTGTGAACTGGGGATTAGTTTGAATAAGTACTGTATTATCTTCGAATTGTAAGTAAGGCTCACTGATAGTGAATGCTTGGAGCTCCTGAAGCCCACTGTTCTTGCGGAAGTTAATACTAGAATCAAAGCCATATGTTAGGAACTTGAGATCTGTCCTGTGAATAGGTGCAAAAGGGATTTGCATTAGTTGTGATAGCACTGTGCTAAGTTGCCATGTTGGTGGAGTTAACTTTATCGGGGATACTCTGAATAATCCTTTAAGGAATTGTGTGATTCATCTGTTTGACCATAGAGATGGAGATCCTTTTAACCTCTTGTGCCTAGAAATTGCTTCCAGGTGCACCCCAATGGAAGAATGTACCAGACCCAATATGGCCAGAGGAAGAAGGTACGTCAAAATCTGTTTTAGAGGAGATGAAATAGGATGTACGTTTGATTTTTGACACCATAGGCAAAACCGCTTCCATTTCAAGTGATAAGCTTTATTTGTAGCTTCAACTCTGGCTCATGTAAGAATATCCCTCCACTCCTGTGGGGTGGCAAGCTAATGAAGCTTGTGGTATTCAGGAGCCATGCCGATAAATGCAAAGAAGTTGGGTTTGGATGAAGGACCTGCCCATGGTTCACTGACAACAAATCATTCTGGGACTTCAGCTGAATGTGGTTTTCCTCGAACAACAGTAAAAGCTCTGTGAAACAGTGTTGTCTGAGCCATCGAGGAGCAATGAGTATTAGCGGGCACATTCCCTCTTCATTTTCCTGTGAAGCCTCGGAATAAGAGGGATCAGGGGAAAAGCTTACGCATACATCCCTGACTATCTTATCGATAAACCGGCATTTCTTGTTTTCTTGAGATGCAAAGAGATCCAGTTTTGTCTTGCCCCATCGTTCGAATATGGTGTGAAGAATGGATTGATTCGGCTTTAAATTGTGACAACTCTGAGTTGCACTGCTTAAAGTGTCCGCCAAGCAGTTGTTGACCCCTGGAAGATGTTCCGCTCTTATGGTGTCTTGAAGCGCCAATGCCCATTTCCATATGTTTTTTGCTTCCTATGATAGGTCTTGAGATCTTGTACCCCTTTGTTGTTGAGATAATGCATGCTAGTCGTGCTGTCAATTCTTATCAACACCGATGATCCCTGTATCCTTGGTAGGAAAGCTTGGAGAGTAAGTGAAACCACTGTGAGCTCTAGGAAATTGATATCCATTTCTAACTGTGTCACACTCCTCCATTCGCCCTTTACTTGCAGATCCTGTAAATGGGCTCTTCAGCGTTCTAGAGAAACGTTGGTTGTAATGACATATTCTGAACTCAGAGGGAAGAACATCAATCCTGATGAAAGACTGACGAAGCTTATCCACCAAGGAAGAGCTTTTCTCATTACTGGTGTGATCTGGATAATATTATCAAATGAGCCTTCCGCTTGGAGCCATTGTGTGTCTAGTTCCTCCTGGAAAGATCTCATTTATAGACATGCATAGGGCCACCAGTAGACTGGCTGATGACATCATGCCAAGAAAAGATCTGAGGTGAACTGAAGCTGGCTTTCTTTTTGAAAGATTGTGGATTAGTGCCCAGAGTGTCCTTTGTCTGTCTGTGGACAAGAATGTTTTGTCTTGTATTGTGTCTAGAGTCTCTCCTCGAAAATTTAGCCTCGTTGATGGAGAGAGCAGAGACTTTTGATAGTTCACTGTGAGCCCCAAGGTTTAGAACGTCTGAAGGCATGTTGCTGTAGCTATCGACATTTGAAGTTGGGATGGCGCCTTTATCAGCCAGTCGTCAAGATACAGGAAAGCTCGAATTACTTTTTGTCCCAAATAAGCTGCCACTGAGGTGAGACCAAATGGGAGCACTTTGAATTGGTAGTGAGTGCTGGCTACTGTGAATATGAAGAATTTTGATGCCAGGGATGGATACGAATATGGAAATAGGTATCCTGGAGATCGAGGCTTGTCATGAAATCTCAGTGATTGATGAGATGATGGATTTCCTGGAGGGTAATCATACAAAAAGATTGCTTTTTTGAGTACTTGTTGAGCCTTCTGCGATTCAGAATGGGGCGCCAATCCCCTAATTTCTTGATGACCAGGAAAAAAAAGAGAGCAAAAGCCCATTCTTTTTTGAGAGTGTGGAACCTCTTCTATGGCTCACTTGGCTAACATAGCCAACACTTCCTTGGAAAGAAGATGGAGATGAGACGGCAAGGATTTTTTGGTGGAGTATGAGGATGAACTCCATGGTATGGCCATATGTGATGAGATTCAAGGCCCATTTGTCCGTAGTGATCTTCCTCCATTGATGCACATATTGTGAAATTCTGGCTCTCACAGGATGATGTTCTGCAGATGTTTTAACTAGCACTATGATACTGTCACTGCTTCCTGTTAGTGTCCCTGGCTGAAGCGGTTCGCTTTCTCCTTGGTTGTTGCTTGGACTAAGATGCCGCAGGTGGTGCTCGATACGGTTGGTGCTGCTGGTATGCAGATCAAAAGGGCTGCTGTAAAGACTGGTATGACTGATACCACTGGTATCCTCCTCAACAAGAATATGTTGCTCATTCAATAACTCCACGAAAGAAGGGTGTTTTCTAGCACTGGAGGGTTCCTAAAGACCTAGCGATTTCAGTATCCGACTTTATGGCTTTTAAAGCATCATCGACGTGCTTGCCAACAGAGTCTCACCGTCATAAGGCATATCTAAAATCTTTGTGTGAACCTCAGTCCAGAATTCTGTAGCTTTGAGCCAGCCCTGATTTCTGAGCACTGCTGATCCTGCCAGCTGTCGGAATCCTACTCACGCAATGTCCACAGCGCAGTCTATAATTTCAGATGCCGATCCTTCCCTCTGCTGCAAAATCTTTTTCGCATTTTCTTGATTCTGGTATGCAGCGATGTCCGACCATATCTGGCAATCATATCTGCCCAGAATTGCCAGGGAATTTGCTGCATGGACTGTCGTACCCGACATGACCAAAAAACTCACTTTCCGATATTATCAAGGTGCCTGCCTTCTCTGTCAGGTGGTGTAGATATTGGAGTGGCCAGGTTCTTTGACCGGCTTTGAGGAGCCTGGGTAATTACCCAGTCCAGTTGCGGATTTCCTATGTTACCAACAGGGGAATCTTCGGGAGCTTTATAATTTTTATAAATTCTTGGAAGAACCACTATGACAGCTGCTAGCGTTTTCATGATTTTAATTCTTTCCTCCCAGATGTAATCCACAATAGGGTTTGCCATTACTGTTTTCCAGGACTGTTCTTTAAAATTGTTAAGAAACAAATCAGACTGCTTGATCATGATTGGGAGCTGAAAAGGCTTTGCTGTTCTCTCTGGAGCATGTGGAACCCACCTATGTCCTCTGGCAGAGAATCCACTGCTTGCGGTGCTGGAGGAAAAGGTGTTCGGATGAGATAATTGTCCCATTTGTTATTCAAAGATTGGGTGTCTTGAATCTCACCTTCCTCCCTATATTCAACATCATCTGAAGATGATGGATTATCCCCAGGGGGGATGGCAATGTGTGCCATTGGAGTCATCCTCTGAGTAGCTGGAGGCGGCATAGGTTCTGGTGACCAAAGTGCAGGAGTTGGTGCACCTATAGGTGACAATTGCACTCCTGCTGGTGTTGGAAAGCACTTGTAGTTTTCCTGGAGCATGCCTTGTAAATCCTGAACCAAGGCAGCACGAACCTGGACCATGCTCTGTGGTGCTGATCAAGGAGCAAAGTGGTGGTACTGCTCTACATATTGACATGGATGTTCAGTACATTGTTCTCCTTGATAAACACGTTCATAATAGTCCCCTTCGTCTTCTTGATTTTTTACGTGCAACTCGGATGGACTGTGAGCTGCACCAAAAGAGCCTTGATCCTCTTTATTTGATTCCTCAACACCTAGCAATTGGCTTGGTGGCAAAAGTGACACCCTGCTAGGAGAGGTATGCTTCGGATGAAAAATATCTGGTGTTGATTGTAATCTCGTTGATGGTGGCAGAGATGGTGTGGTCAAAATCAGCATGGGTAGTTTCTTAGGTGTTGTCTTCGACAACAAAGAAATCCTTTCACCTGACTGAGTCGTCAATGGTCTCGTAGGCGAGGGCTTTGTTGACAGTGTCGTCATCGAAGATGATGTGGTCGTCGATGGTGTTTCTACAGTTCTTATCGATATGACTGTCTTTCTTCGATGAGGTGGTGGTCGTTGAGGTGGTCAATATCTTATATTTCATTGCCGTAGACTATGATGTCAACAGCATTGCCATTGTCAACGATGCTCTCCTAGTCAGTTTGTGCTTCCCTATGACTGGGTCTGAAGATGATTCCACAGGTTTTAATGTCAATACTACAGACGGTTTAGTAGGTTCAGATTTAGATTCTGACATTTCTATCTTTTCCTCATGAGAGGAGCCTTCTGAAGACCAATGCTGTGTTTTTTTAAGGCTTTTCTGTGCTCGTGATGACCCATGGTCAGCTCTCTCTTTTTTATTTTGTTTGTGAGGCAACATAACTCTCACTATCTTCCGCCTCAGAAATGGTAGTAGTTTTAGTTTTAAGTTTCTGAAGCCAAAGCAAAAGTTTTCCCTCTCAATCTTTGATTGAAAAATCTGTCACATTTTACAGTCTTTTACCATGTGCGGTGGATGAAGGCAGACAATACACTTTTAAGGAGGGTCTTCTGAACGCAGCCTCTTCTTTCCATAAGTCTCAAAAGGCCTAAAGAGCCTATTCTTCAAGAGTTCAGATATACTGGAACACGTGCGGTAGAAAATCTGAGGGAAGGTGCCTCTGCTGGGAATTTTCTAGAGGGTGCTGTCACATGATAAGCTGGAGTCTGGTTCTTTGTAAATGATGTGGATAAGCTAATAAAGTAAATGTATTTTGCCACTGTAAGCTATGTTAATTACTTCTGCTGCTTTAGAATATACTGTGGGACTCCCACTTGACAACCTGAATGATTCAAGTATGTGATTCTATGAAAGATACTATAATTCTGGAGAAACGAGTACTGCCCCTATTACATCTCTGCAGCAGATGGATCCAGTGCTGAACCTAACAAAGATATTCAAACATGCATAGAAGATATCAGTATATTTACACTTAAGAGTTTGAATGCCTGCGTAGTTCTTCATCTAGAGAAGACACTGGCCCAAATTCACAAAGAGACTTATGATTCATAAAGATACGAGTGCGGATTGATGGCAGAATCGCCACTCCACACTGCAGAGCTCAGTGCAGAGATTCCTTGACTCCTGCTGCAGTCGTTTTTTAGGACCCCTTCAATTAGGACAGATACAGGACCAGTATTAAATATGCAGAGTTTCTCCCTGTACTGGAGTAAAACCAAGTGCCTGCCCGTACTGGTGTCTCCTTTCAGTAATGCTGAACATACATTTAGATCACTGATGTCCTGTCACAGTCTGATGACATGGTTTCACATTCCCTGTAGGGTTACGTTTCTCAATGCACTTGCTTGCTTGCAGAGAAGAGCTTTGCTATTTCACTTCAAACTTAAAGGGATGTCGGACACGTTTGAAATCAACTGATAACATAAAACACCCAATAGCCCAAAAGAGAAACTGAGAGCCTGTTCTTATGTTTTCGACTAGTAAGGACCGTGCTTGATTGCAAAGATGTGGTCCCCCCCATGCACTTAGTGATTTGCCTAGTACACGTTCTTTGCATCAGGCACATTAACCCTGTGCGCTACCTTATGATGACTCCACGCTTCAACTAGGCAAAAGTATGTTCTCTTGGCTGCTATGGCACTCACAGGGTGAACTCGATCAGCGGTATTGTTTTAACATTGTATGCATTCTGATCAGCATAGTACAACTTCTTTGCAGCAGGCATATTAACCCTCTGCGCTACCTTATGAGTCGAAACTTCCACTAGACAGAAGTACATTCTCTCTCCAAAAAGAACAATAATCGCTAGAGTTATTTGAAATTTTTACATTACATGCACTCAGATCTGATTAGTACACGTACTTTGCAACACACATATTCATTCTGGGACTTGTAGTTTTATTTTTATATCATGATACAAGCTGCACACAAGGCCTCAGTGTAGTATTTGTAGAGTTGTCCATCTCTCTAGTTCGATGCATGATTCGCTCATTTAGTTTGTTTCAGCTTTGCATTCTGGGACCTGCAGTTTTATTTAATAATGTGATACAAGCTGGGAACACAAAGCAGAAACCGGACTAAATGAACTACACACATTTAGGTCTGTGAAACTTGAGCTGTGTGTGCATGTATTTACAAACCTAACCTCAATGAGAACTTACAGTTGCTTATTCTGTACAATGGTCAATATTTTATAACTAATATTTTAGTTCAAAACTGGCGCAGGATCATTAATATCACGTGAGATGGCTCCCTTCAAGTGTGTGAAAAAGTCACACTCGTTTTGTTCGACTCCCCAGACTGCAGTAAAGGGACAGTAATCCAGTAAGCATGCATTCTTGGGAGTACAATTATTTATTAATTGCCCCGCAGGCAATGTTGCCTGTACCAACTGCCAAGTAAATATGTTTTGTACCTGGGAGTAGTTTGTGTTTTAATGGCCTTGTTTAAAAAAAAATTACAGTAGGCCTATTAGCCCTTTAGTTATCTGCAGGGCCACTGGAATTATGTGGCAGAAAGGACCAAAATATGCAGCAGGCTTGACCAATTAATGTGGCCAAAAAATCCAGTTATGCATAAACAAAGCCAATAGCTCCAACTCAAGTAAATGCAAAACATGTTGCATTACAAATGCTTGTTAAAGATACAATGCAGAGATTCTGTCTTAAGTGTGGAGATTCTGCTACGCGAGGAGAGAATCCCCACTCTTAACTTTACGAGTCATAAGTCCCTTTTTGAATCAGGCCCACTGTTTGTAGTCTTTCCAGTTTGATTCAAGGATTGAGATATGTTCTTCACAAGCAGTTGATGTCAAAGATATTCTGGGTCGCAGATGGGGGAAAATTACTTCTGGGATTTGGCTGACATTTGCCTTGGTGATGTAGATGGAAGCATATGCTGTATTGGTCTGTGTTCTAGGATCTCTCTGATGTTCTGAGAAGGACTAGCATCAACTGGGAGGATGAATGGTGCTGGGACTACGGCAAGTGTCGCTAACAAAGGCCCCAACACTGAAAATGTTTTCAACAGCAAATACCTGTTTGCCAGTGTGGGTGATGTCAATGATAGGCTCAGCTTTGAAGGTGATCATGGTTGACATCAAGATTTGTCTTTTCTCTAACAGAAGATAGTTGATGTGTTTGAAGGACATATTATTGCCACTTCAAAGGGCCTCAGTTAGGAGGCAAGATAAACAGAGGGTAACTGAAGAATTTAGAAGTTTCTTGACAGGTAGCTGACTTACAACAAGGTACCTTGAGCTATACAGACAGAATTTATGCATTCTTTACTATTTTGCCTAATTTTCTTTTTATGGGAATCAGGAACGAATTAAGATGACTTCCCCAAAATGTAATCATGGGTTGTCCAATGCTAACGAAAATCTCCCATCCTTTCTCATTGAAATTGTGTTTCCTCTTTCTGAATCCTTCCTTGTTGGTTTCTCTGACTGGCCATGATTCTGAAGGATTACAGTGGATTCTGTAGGAACTCTCCTCCTCTCCTGTATTTTTCTTTGGCTATACTGAGCTTGTGGTTATGAACTTCTTGATTTACAAGTCATTAGACTTCACTGGAGCAGCATTCATACTTGTGAATGCATTCACCATTTACTTAATTATAATTTTGTTATGGTTTACATTAATACTCTGGAATTGCTGATTAGGTTATTTTCACTAATTACAAATCACCATTTTGATGCTTTGTATATCTGGCCCAAAAGCTCCCCAAAATAATGGCAGGTATGAGTACATCTTTCACTTTCCTTGGCGCAACTCCTCACACAAGCAAAGCTAAAAAGCTGAAGTAACCCAAAATAAAACAACTATTACTATTCACACTTAAAGCCAGCATACTCCGCACACAGGGCACACTTTTAATCTCACACTTTTTCAAACAGACAAAACAATGCCTTAGAATCGTAAGCATCTTACCCCTCACTCCTTTCCAATTCAGTATACAAATCAGGCTTAGTGACATGGCACGAAATATTAGAATAACTCTGTTCATCACTCACTCAAAGGTTCCTCAAAGGCCACACTACAAACCAACACCCTTCCAATCAGAACCAAAAGACATTGTTTGAAGGAAGGATGTTACACTAAAATAATAGCCATCATAAATAAATAGACAGAGCCAAGCACTACTGAGTGGAGTGCTACTGATCTGCCAAAGTCAGCACCCCTGGGGAAGTAGGTAGGACTATGTATATGCAACTACAAAAACAATACAATGTTGCTAGCTCCACATCTATAGGAATAGCACAATAGTACTCTGGACTAGGCCTCATGACCTTTAGGCTGCTAAACCTGCACATAGTATCAACAACTTATTTTAATCTTAGTAGCACACACAGAAATGGCACAGTTTGGAAGTATATAACTGTTCAGTGCCAGGAGGGCTTGTGGTGAGTCTGATGAAGAGTACAGAATAGCAACTGATCAGCACAAATAATCCACATGATAACAACACAATGTCAGTACAATTACAACATTGCACATAAAAATGGATGAACATTGATGTGCAATAGCCTAAGCTCACCACATAATACTTACTAACACAAAGCTAGGAATGGCTTTCACATCTGAGATCAAAAAAGGTTACCACTCACCTGGGATCCGCTGCACAAAACTCAAAATAATCATGTGCAGGTAATGGGTGTAACTGCTCTTCAAGCTGCTCCTTGGTTATGCTTGGTGGAAGTCTACGAATGACCACCTACATGAAAAGACAATTGCAATGTAAACTGTTAAACTCAATGACGTTGCACAAATGCAAACCATAGATAAAATGCAATTTACAAATACTTGCAACAGTTTAATTTCATGGGTGTTGTTGTGGCTTATTACTGAAACAGCCTTCTTTTTGTAAGTCCAAATATATGTATATAATTACCACAACGTAATTAAAAGAGTGTCTTCATAAGTACCCGGAAGACAAATACTGGTTGTTGAAAATAAACTAGAGAAATGCCCCTAAAACAGTTCAGCTGAAGGGCCATTGTGGTTATGATACATAACATACCAAAAACATTGACATTTACCAGTTATGAGCCACATACTGCACGGTTCAGGACCCCACCCTGAACATTAAATGTTACAGAGGTCAGATCCATTTTCAGTGGTAACCAGTATGCCATAGGCTACCCAAATATAATATGCTTTTTGTAGTTTTAATTGCGCTTTCGAGTAAGCATTTACTGATGATTTGGACAGACATTTATTTTGTCTGATTCCTGTAAATCTATTAACTGAACACAATGTAAACATCACTTTACCGGGTTGTTTAGTTATTATCTTAGCTTAATCCTGATAATGGTCTTGCTTATTCATGTACTCAGAGACCAAAACGTAAACGTATGTACTGTTGTAGAGCCATTTTAGTGATGCCTCTGGGAACGTTATTTTATCACCTAGGCCTGCTGCTTGTGTCCTTTAGCCTAGTAACATTTTATTTGATTTCATTTTATTATTTTAGAATCTGACACATTTGTGGTGGTGTCCTTTCGCCTAGGAAAGAATTACATTTCTTAGCACAACATTCTTTCACCCTGTGCTTTCCTCAAGGCTGCAGCGAGATAGGATTGTCAGCACAAGTGGTACACTGCGTCTCTAACATTCACAGAACAACACATATTTTTACATGGAACAATTTCTCGGAACATCAGGTATTTTGGTATAGTGTCCCTGGCCCATGCTCATTAGAGGGAAGCTCCAGCCAGATGACAACGACCGTCGGCTGTCAGACTTCGTTACAGCTGCTTGCTGAGACCACCGGTTCCCTGGCCCATAGAGGGCTGGTGTCCCTGTAGATAACAGGCTTCTTCACTACTGTCATACTCAGGAATGGGGGATGATGTCTGCCCAAGAGGGAAATCTGAATTGCAGATTAGGGCTTATGCTGCTGTGATCTAACATAGCCTAGGAAGGAATTGCATGTATTGTGCATAGTCACAGTATGGTGGGTCCTTTCCTGTATCTCACTTTTCTAGTCACCATTTTGCATCCAGTAAGGTTTTATCATTCTCATTATTGCATTTCATGCCATTTTATCTAAGACGCAGCTGATTCAATAAATCTTATTGACCCATTTTCTGCCTCTGTCTTTGCATGTGTGAGACTAATGTAACTAAGAGAAAAGGATGAGATCTGATCCAGTGTAATTTCACTGAGAAGTCATAATGCCATGTGCCCGGTTGCCACAAATCATCCCTTCTCTTGGTCAGAGATGAGGTGCTGCTAGCTGGCTGGAAATTGATTAGGCCAACAGTTGTCACATGGTGTGTGATTGGACTCAGTTCTTCACAATTCAGGTGATGCTGCTGCCCAAATCTAGCAGCCTTGGTACAATGAGAGCCAATGCGACTTGGCGCTGCCAACGTTTGGTCAAGCACTGATGTTCAGATCCTCCTGAGTATCTCTGTCTCACTACCTGCTAAGGGCACCTCAATACTATATACAGAGACGTCCGTGGTATTGAGGACTTCTTCCTTGGCTAGGTAGGTAGTACCAATCCGATGCTGTAGGTTGTTCATGCTAGAACCATACAAGGATCGATTCCAATTTGGTGTCCTTATCTCTGAATAAGTATTTCCACCATGGCGAACCAGTGGTAACTGCAATAAACATGCACCGTTCCCTCTCTGCTCATTTGCTAGCTAATGGGATCACAGCCCAGGGGGTGCCTGTAATATTAGTAGTTGAAGCTCATCCAGCCTATAAAACAAAACATTCTATTCTTTGGTCAATTTTCCAGCAGTGGATGGGAACACTAATACATTTAATCATTTTAAACCTGCTAATATACCTGCAAAATACAGAGCATATGCATACTTAGAACCTCTATCTTTTCAAGACCATAATAACTGGCTTGATGGCATCCTACCCGCACAATACTACATGCTGGATTAGGTCCTCTGAGGAATGATGGTCCTAACTGTCCTTTATTGGCCACGTATACACCGCATCCTGATGCAGGCACCTTGGGGGTAGCTGAGGTTCACCGCTTATATGTTGAACTTACAGCAATATATAGACTGTTAGTACAGTTTGTAATGCAAACATTAAACACTAACCCAGTATGTGCAGCCCCATTGCAACCACATGCAGTCACACCAGACAGTAACCCTGTGACTGTACATGCGATCATGAGTAAGGTACCCGCCAAACCATTTAGGGATGGGAATTTAGGGATGCAATTAAATCTTCAATAATTGTAAGCAATCTTAAAGGGAAGCAGCAGGATTAGCAGTGCTCCTGCGGCTGTGGGACGTTCCGGTACAGGATCAAGAACGTGAGCTGCCAAAGATTATCGTTGAGGCCTACTCTAGTATTTGTCAGGTTCATATGGAAGCCAGACCTACTAAACCACAATTACAGTATAAATCCAATAAAGATTCTACCAAGCAAGCACCTGTGTGTTCTACAAAATGCTAGGATAAACAAAAACAAACACCCATAAAGGAAAGGGGAAAATCTCCGCATTCGGAGATCTATCAAAACGCTATATTCTTAGAATTAAGGATAATATAAAAAGCCCATATAAATATCAATATACTGATACACGCCAATCTCGTTCCTTTCAGGACTCACTGGATAAATGCAGTGGGTGAGTTGGGCGGTCAGAACAACAAACTGAATACGTGAAACCAAGAAAGGAGTCACAAAGCTCCTCAGAAGTTTCTGTTGAGAAAGAAGAGAAACTTCCCCAACAAAAACCTCAATTCAAAAAGAAAAATGTGGCAGTAATTTCTATAAGAAATACCACTCCGGATTAGAGCTTTACTGAAGAACAGGAAGTGGGCACCAGCAATGCTAGACAGCGTAGCAGAGGTCACAATAGTTCGCCGGAATCTTCAAGAGCATCTGGAGGTGAAAACAACTAATGACTTTTTACAAGTCGAGACTGTGGACATGCGCGTCTCCACACCCAATTGGGTGTATAAGCCTAAAATACAATTAGAAAGAGACCTCAAGCGCACAATAGTGGCAATCTTTTGGGATCGCGTAACCACCATTTATTATATTTTATTGGCCGAAAAAGATTGCCCACCAGCATTTGTCCATAATCTCCCATATGGAGAAGAGGTAATTGAACCGTCTTTCTCTCCCCTTGTTCCTAGAGAGCTCAGGGAGGCTTGCACTTTTGATTGGGCATTGGCGCAGGCACCTGCTTTATATCGCAACCATGTAGGGTGGGATAAATATGCTCCCTACCATATAATACCAATCAGATCCCAACCACAACCTAAACCCCAATATGCAATAAAGCATGAAGCTAGAGCACCTGTGAGGGAAATCCTCACACAACTAGAGTACCAGGGCATAACTGAACTCTGTTCCTCACCAATAAACAACCCATTGCTCCCCGTAGCTAAACCGGACCATTCCTATAGAATAGTCTTAGACTACAGAAATTTACATAGTCACACATGCACATATGCCATTCAAAATGCACACAGTTCAGCACTTATTAATAATATAGGGGCTCATTACAACACTGGCGGTAAAAGCCACTTACCGCCGTGCAGAAGACCGCCAACACACTGCCGCGGCCGTGGAATTCCGCCACAGTCATTATGACCTAAAGCCCGGAATCCGCGAAAATCTAGACACCCACACAAGTCCGCCACACCAAAGGTCAGTGATAAACTGGCGATAGCAAATCCTCCACCGTCACGCCAACAGGAATACGCCCACACTATCACGACCCACAAATCCATGCAGCGGTCTTTCAACCGCGGTATTCCATTGGCGGTACACTCCGCCACGCTCAAAATACACACACATATACAAAACACATCCACATTGGACAATTCGAAATACACACACCTGATACACATACACACACCACTCCCACACACCCAATACAATATAAAACACACACCCACATCACCCACAAACCCTTACGACCAGAATTGCGACTGAAGGCCACAGAGAGACACCACCATCTACAAACGAGCATCCATAAGCACGCAACACCATCACCCACATAACATCCACGCACCTCACACAACACACCACTAAATATCACCCCACACATCACAACACACACCACCCCACACATCACCCACACTACCCCATAGCACAGCAAAGACACCCCAGGTTCTCTGAGGAGGAGCTCAGGGTCATGGTGGAGGAAATCATCCGGGTAGAGCAACAGCTATTCGGATCACAGGTGCAGCACACCTCCATAGCTAGGAAGATGGAGCTATGGCGAAGAATCGTGGACAGGGTCAACGCTGTGGGACAGCACCCAAGAAATAGGGATGACATCAGGAAGAGGTTGAACGACCTACGGGGAAGGTGCGTTCCGTGGTCTCAAGACACCACATCGCGGTACAGAGGACTGGCGGCAGATCCCCACCTCCTCCCCGACAACTAACATGGGAGGAGCAGGTCTTGGCTATTCTGCATCCTGAGGGCCTCGCAGGAGTAGCTGGAGGAATGGACTCTGGTAAGTCAAATCTTAACTATTACATCCCCCACCCTACCTGCATGCCATCACATACCCCCACTCTCGCCCTCACCCCCATCACTCCTACTCCTCACACATGTCCCGATATCACAAACCCCCATCCTAACACCAAGCCCTGCATGCAACACCAAAGCATGGACACCCATCACCAAAGCATGGCCACTGCACATACCCATACACCCCCCTAAACCATCATCACACAAGGTCCTACACAGGAATGCAAGCACTGGGGTACACAGTCACCCACCCATTGCACACCATGGCACAAACAGAAGCAATAATCATGCCTTTACACCCCTGCAGGACCCCTACCCAACGTCACAGGACAGAAGGGTCCAGATATGTCCACTCCACCCACAGAAGAGGCCCACAGCGGCTCTGTCCAACAGGATCTAGATGACCAGCCCGGCCCATCTGGGACCTCGGGACAGTCGGTTCCCCTCACACTGGCACAGGCCACTACAGAGCTTCCCCCTCTGGAAACACCAGCGCAGCACCCACCCAGCGGGCCCATACCTCTGTCCCCCGGATACATCAATCAGCAGTGTGTCCACCACTACAGGGAACCCAGGCTAACCCACCTCCCCAACAACACCAGGGACCTGGGGGCAGTGGTAGTGGGCATACGGTTCAGGGGAGAGAGGCCCAGGAACACAGGGGAACTGGGAGGGCTGCTGTGCGACAGGGGGAGGACAGGCCCAGGGAACCCACTCTCCACGAGGCCCTCTCCAACATCATGGGAGCCTACCACCATTCCCAGGAGACGATGGCAATGGTACTGCCAAGTTTTAGGAGACCCAGCGGCTGCAGAAGGAACAGTATTTGGGCTTCAGGGAGAAACTCAAATCCATCAATTCCACCCTAGGCAACATTGTAGGGGTGCTGAAGGAACTCGTCAACACCAGGAGGGACACTGTGGCACAACAAGGGGCCCCTGACACTAGCCTGGACGATGAACTGCCCACCACCTCTGCCGGCGCTAGTGGATAGGAGGCACCGCCACAGGACCACCACACCAGCACCCCACCCGCTGCAGAGGGAGAACCACTCCGCAAACGGTCCCTGAGATCCAGGACAAAGACAGAGAACGATGCCAAGACCCCCGCCAAGAAATGAGACCACCCTGATTGTCATTCTTTTGTCCCACCTTGTCACCCTGTCCATCCTTAAACTGCCCCAGCTCCACTTCCTATGCCCCTTTGGACAATGCACCTGTGAGACTAATAGACTAGACTCTGCCATGGACATTCCTCCACCATCTCCCCTCACCACTTTACAAACCCCTCCAATATTGAGCACTTAAATAAACACCCTTAAAGCACAAAACAATCAGGAGTCTGTCTGTGATTTCGAAATAGTGTATTAGCAATTACAGTGGCAAAATGCTCTTTCAAATGTAATGTCAACATACCTATGTCACACAGCTCTAGTCTGTAGGAGGCTGGACTGGCTTGTAGTGAGTACCAAGGGGTACTTGCACCTTGCACCAGGCCCAGTTATCCCTTATTAGTGTATAGGGTGTCTAGCAGCTTAGGCTGATAGATAATGGTAGCTTAGCAGAGCAGCTTAGGCTGAACTAGGAGACGTGTGAAGCTACTACAGTACCACCTAGTGTCATATGCACAATATCATAAGAAAACACAATACACAGTTATACTAAAAATAAAGGTACTTTATTTTTATGACAATATGCCAAAGTATCTCAGAGTGTACCCTCAGTGAGAGGATAGGAAATATACACAAGATATATGTACACAATACCAAAAATATGCAGTACAATCTTAGAAAACAGTGCAAACAATGTATAGTTACAATAGGATGCAATGGGGACACATAGGGATAGGGGCAACACAAACCATATACTCCAAAAGTGGAATGCGTACCACGAATGGACCCCAAACCTATGTGACCTTGTAGAGGGTCGCTGGGACTATTAGAAAATAGTGAGAGTTAGAAAAATAACCCTCCCCAAGACCCTGAAAAGTGAGTGCAAAGTGCACTAAAGTTCCCCTAAGGACATAGAAGTCGTGATAGAGGAATAATGCAGGAAAGACACAAACCAACAATGCAACAACGATGGATTTCCAATCTTGGGTACCTGTGGAACAAGGGGACCAAGTCCAAAAGTCAAAAGCAAGTCGGAGATGGGCAGATGCCCAGGAAATGCCAGCTGTGGGTGCAAAGAAGCTTCTACTGGACAGAAGAAGCTGAGGTTTCTGCAGGAACGAAAAGGGCTAGAGACTTCCCCTTTGGTGGACGGATCCCTCTCGCCGTGGAGAGTCGTGCAGAAGTGTTTTCCCGCTGAAAGAACGCCAACAAGCCTTGCTAGCTGCAAATCGTGTGGTTAGCGTTTTTGGATGCTGCTGTGGCCCAGGAGGGACCAGGAGGTCGCAAATTGGACCAGGAGGTAGAGGGGACGTCGAGCAAGACAAGGAGCCCTCTTAGCAGCAGGTAGCACCCAGAGAAGTGCCAGAAACAGGCACTACGAGGATGCGTGAAACGGTGCTCACCCGAAGTTACACAAAGGAGTCCCACGTCGCCGGAGACCAACTTAGAAAGTCGTGCAATGCAGGTTAGAGTGCCGTGGACCCAGGCTTGGCTGTGCACAAAGGATTTCCGCCGGAAGTGCACAGGGGCTGGAGTAGCTGCAAAAGTCACGGTTCCCAGCAATGCAGTCTAGCGAGGTGAGGCAAGGACTTACCTCCACCAAACTTGGACTGAAGAGTCACTGGACTGTGGGAGTCACTTGGACAGAGTTGCTGGATTCGAGGGACCTCGCTCGTCGTGCTGAGAGGAGACCCAAGGGACCGGTAATGCAGCTTTTTGGTGCCTGCGGTTGCAGGGGGAAGATTCAGTCGACCCACGGGAGATTTCTTCGGAGCTTCTAGTGCAGAGAGGAGGCAGACTACCCCCACAGCATGCACCACCAGGAAAACAGTCGAGAAGGCGGCAGGATCGGCGTTACAGAGTTGCAGTAGTCGTCTTTGCTACTATGTTGCAGGTTTGCAGGCTTCCAGCGCGGTCAGCAGTCGATTCCTTGGCAGAAGGTGAAGAGAGAGATGCAGAGGAACTCGGATGAGCTCTTGCATTCGTTATCTAAAGTTTCCCCAGAGACAGAGACCCTAAATAGCCAGAAAAGAGGGTTTGGCTACCTAGGAGAGAGGATAGGCTAGCAACACCTGCAGGAGCCTATCAGAAGGAGTCTCTGATGTCACCTGGTGGCACTGGCCACTCAGAGCAGTCCAGTGTGCCAGCAGCACCTCTGTTTCCAAGATGGCAGAGGTCTGGAGCACACTGGAGGAGCTCTGGACACCTCCCAGGGGAGGTGCAGGTCAGGGGAGTGGTTACTCCCCTTTCCTTTGTCCAGTTTCGCGCCAGAGCAGGGCTAAGGGGTCCCCTGAACCGGTGTAGACTGGCTTATGCAGAATTGGGCACATCTGTGCCCAAGAAAGCATTTCCAGAGGCTGGGGGAGGCTACTCCTCCCCTGCCTTCACACCATTTTCCAAAGGGAGAGGGTGTAACACCCTCTCTCAGAGGAAGTCCTTTGTTCTGCCATCCTGGGCCAGGCCTGGCTGGACCCCAGGAGGGCAGATGCCTGTCTGAGGGGTTGGCAGCAGCAGCAGGTGCAGTGAAACCCCAGAAAGGGCAGTTTGGCAGTACCAGGGTCTGTGCTACAGACCACTGAGATCATGGGATTGTGCCAACTATGCCAGGATGGTATAGAGGGGGCAATTCCATGATCATAGACATGTTACATGGCCATATTCGGAGTTACCATTGTGAAGCTACATATAGGTAGTGATCTATATGTAGTGCACGCGTGTAATGGTGTCCCCGCACTCACAAAGTCCGGGGAATTGGCCCTGAACAATGTGGGGGCACCTTGGCTAGTGCCAGGGTGCCCTCACACTAAGTAACTTTGCACCTAACCTTTACCAGGTAAAGGTTAGACATATAGGTGACTTATAAGTTACTTAAGTGCAGTGTAAAATGGCTGTGAAATAACGTGGACGTTATTTCACTCAGGTTGCAGTGGCAGGCCTGTGTAAGAATTGTCAGAGCTCCCTATGGGTGGCAAAAGAAATGCTGCAGCCCATAGGGATCTCCTGGAACCCCAATACCCTGGGTACCTCAGTACCATATACTAGGGAATTATAAGGGTGTTCCAGTAAGCCAATGTAAATTGGTAAAATTGGTCACTAGCCTGTTAGTGACAATTTGAAAGAAATGAGAGAGCATAACCACTGAGGTTCTGATTAGCAGAGCCTCAGTGAGACAGTTAGTCACTACACAGGTAACACATTCAGGCACACTTATGAGCACTGGGGCCCTGGGATACCAGGGTCCCAGTGACGCATACAACTAAAACACATATATACAGTGAAAAATGGGGGTAACATGCCAGGCAAGATGGTACTTTCCTACACAACCCCCCCCCCCCCAGACGAAGGACAGTAAGACTAGCCATGACCTGATGAGTCTTCATTGTCTAAGTGGAAATATCTGGAGAGTCCATCTGCATTGGAGTGGCTACTCCCAGGTCTATGTTCCACTGTATAGTCCATTCCCTGTAGGGATATGGACCACCTCAACAATTTAGGATTTTCACCTTTCATTTGTTTTAGCCAAAGTAGAGGTTTGTGGTCTGTTTGAACAATGAAGTGAGTGCCAAACAGGTATGGCCTCAACTTCTTCAGAGCCCAGACCACAGCAAAGGCCTCCCTCTCTATGGCAGACCAGCGCTTTTCTCTAGGGGTCAACCTCCTACTAATAAAAGCAACAGGTTGATCCTGGCCCTCAGAATTAAGTTGTGATAGGACTGCCCCTACTCCTAATTCAGATGCATCAGTTTGGACATAGAATTTTTTAGAGTAACAAGGGCTTTTCAGGACAGGTGCAGAGCACATGGCCTGCTTCAGCTCCTCAAAAGCTTTCTGACAGTTTGCTGTCCATAATACCTTTTTAGGCATTTTCTTGGATGTGAGGTCATTAAGAGGGGCTGCAATGGAGCCATAGTTCTTAATGAACCTCCTGTAATACCCAGTGAGGCCTAGGAAGGCTCTCACCCGAGTCTGAGTGGTAGGGGGAACCCAATCAATAATTGTTTGGATTTTCCCCTTAAGTGGTGCAATCTGTTCCCCTCCAACAAGGTGTCCCAGATAAACCACCTTACCCTGCCCTATCTGGCACTTTGAAGCCTTGATAGTGAGGCCTGCCTTTTGCAGGGCCTCCAAAACTTTCCATAGGTGGACCAGGTGATCATCCCAGCTGGAGCTAAAGACAGCTATATCGTCCAAATATGCTGCACTGAAAGCTTCCAGCCCTTGCAGGACTGTGTTCACCAACCTCTGAAAAGTGGCAGGTGCATTTTTCAATCCAAAAGGCATTACAGTAAACTGGTAATGGCCTCCAATGGTTGAAAATGCTGTTTTAGGTTTAGCATCTTCTGATAATTTGATCTGCCAATACCCTGCAGTCAAATCAAAAGTGATTAGATACTTGGCAGATGCCAGTGTATCTATGAGCTCATCTGCCCTGGGTATAGGGTGAGCATCAGTTTTGGTTACCTGGTTGAGACCTCTGTAGTCTACACAAAACCGCATTTCCTTCTTTCCATCTTTGGAATGGGGTTTTGGTACAAGTACCACAGGAGAAGCCCATGGACTTTCAGAGTGCTCAACCACTCCTAGTTCTAACATTTTCTGCCCCTCTTGCTTTATGCAGTCCCTGACATGGTCAGGCTGCCTATAGATCTTACTTTTGACAGGTAAACTGTCTCCAGTATCTATAGTGTGCTCACACCAAGAAGTGGTACCTGGCACAGTAGAGAAGAGTTCAGAAAACTGACCCAGGAGATTTATGCAATGGTCTTTCTGCTCAGCAGTAAGACAATCAGCCAAAACGACACCTTCCACAAGAGCATCTTGTTCTGTGGAAGAGAAGAGATCAGGTAGAGGATCACTGTCTTCTTCCTGTCCCTCATCAGTTGCCATGAGCAGGGTGAGATCAGCCCTGTCATAGTAGGGTTTCAGGCGGTTGACATGGAGCACCCTAAGGGGACTCCTGGCAGTGCCTAAGTCAACTAAATAGGTGACTTCACCCTTTTTCTCAACAATTGTGTGGGGACCACTCCATTTACTCCATTTATCTTGGAGTGCTCTTGGGGCCACAGGCTCCAAGACCCACACTTTCTGCCCTGGTTTGTACTGAACCAAAACAGCCTTCTGATCATGCCATTGCTTCTGGAGCTCTTGGCTGGCCTGAAGGTTTTTACTGGCCTTTTTCATGTACTCAGCCATCCTTGATCTGAGGCCAAGTACATAATCCACAATATCTTGTTTTGGAGCTTTAAAAGGTTGTTCCCAACCCTCCTTGACAAATGTTAGTGGACCCCTAACAGGGTGACCAAAGAGGAGTTCAAAGGGGCTGAAGCCCACTCCTTTCTGGGGTACCTCCCTGTAGGCAAAAAGGAGGCATGGTAACAGGATATCCCATCTCCTGCGGAGTTTTTCAGGGAGACCCATAATCATGCCTTTGAGAGTTTTGTTAAATCTCTCCACCAGTCCATTTGTTTGTGGATGATAGTGTGTAGTGAACTTGTACGTCACACCACACTCCTTCCACATGGCCTTTAAGTATGCAGACATGAAATTGCTTCCCCTGTCTGATACTACTTCCTTTGGGAAGCCCACCCTGGAAAATATTCCCAGGAGGGCCTTTTCCACTGCAGGTGCTGTAGTGGTCCTTAAATGAATAGCTTCAGGATATCTTGAGGCATGGTCCACTACCACCAAGATAAACCTATTGCCTGAAGCAGTAGGAGGGTCAAGGGGGCCAACTATGTCAACCCCTACCCTTTCAAAGGGAACCCCAACCACAGGCAGTGGGATAAGGGGTGCCTTTGGAGTGCCACCTGTCTTGCCACTGGCTTGACAGGTTTCACAGGACTTACAAAATTCCTTTGTGTCCTCAGACATCCTTGGCCAATGAAACAGGGGAACAAGCCTGTCCCAAGTTTTCATTTGCCCCAGATGTCCAGCTAGGGGAATGTCGTGGGCTAGAGTTAGGAGGAACTTTCTGTACTCCTGAGGAATCACTAACCTCCTGGCAGTTCCAGGTTTAGGATCCCTTGCTTCAGTGTACAAGAGGTTGTCCTCCCAGTAAACTCTGTGAGAGTCACTGACATCCCCATTAGCCTGTTTGACAGCTTGCTGTCTTAGACCCTCAAGTGTGGGACAGGTTTGCTGTGCCACACTCAGCTCCTCCCTGGCAGGCCCCCCTTCACCCAAAAGCTCAGCAGTGTCTGCTTCCAGCTCCTCTGGTGTAGGTTCTGCACAGGGTGGAAATTCTTCTTCCTCGGAAGTAGAATCCACTGTAGAGGGAGGGATAGTAGGAAGTGGTTTGCTTCTACTAGCCCTAGCTTTAGGGAGCACTTGGTCCATTGTTCCAGGATCCAAGCTTCCCTGTCCTTTTTGCTTTTTGGCCTGAGCCCTGGTTAAAGCAAAAATATGCCCTGGGATGCCCAGCATGTCTGCATGGGCCTCCAACTCCACATCTGACCAAGCTGATGTCTCCAAATCATGTCCTAGTAGACAGTCTACAGGTAAATCTGTGGCTACCACAACTTTCTTTGGACCAGTAACCCCCCCCCCCCCCATTGAGATTTACAACAGCCATGGGGTGGCTAAGTGTGTTGTTGTGAGCATCGGTTACTTGGTACTGGTGACCAAGTAGGTGTTGTTCAGGGTGGACCAGTTTCTCTATGACCATAGTCACACTGGCACCAGTGTCCCTGTAGGCCTGAACCTCAACACCATTTATTAGGGGTAGCTGCTTGTACTTATCCATATTAAGGGGACAAGCAACTAAGGTGGCTAAATCAATAGCCCCCTCAGAGACTAACACAGCCTCTGTGGCCTCCCTAACAAGGCCAACCCCAACTAAGTTACCAATAGTGAGCCCAGCTACTCCCTTGGATTGGCTATTAGTAGGTTTGCTCCCACCACCACTGCTATTAGTAGGGACACTAGGTGTAGCAGTAGGGGTTGTAGTGGTAGGAGGCTTGGTGCTTTTCTCTGGACAACTGGGATCTGTTGTCCAATGGCCTTTTATTTTACATAAATAGCACCATGGTTTCTTTTCTTTGTTTTGATTAAAAGAGGATTTGGGCCCACCACCCCCACCAGAGTGTTTTTGTGGGCCTGATGAAGACTCATTTTTAGATTTGTCCCCACCCTTGTCAGAAGACTTACCATCCTTCTTTTTGTTGCCATCTTTGTCACCGCCTGTATGAACTTTTCTGTTCACCCTTGTTCTGACCCATTTGTCTGCCTTCTTTCCCAATTCTTGGGGAGAGGTCAGATCAGAGTCCACCAAGTACTGGTGCAACAAATCAGACACACAATTATTAAGAATATGCTCTCTCAGGATCAAGTTATACAGGCTGTCATAATCAGTAACTTTACTGCCATGTAACGACCCCTCCAAGGCCTTCACTGAATGGTCAATGAAATCAACCCAGTCTTGTGAAGACTCCTTTTTGGTCTCTCTGAACTTTATCCTGTATTGTTTAGTGGTTAAGCCATAACCATCCAGGAGTGCATTCTTAAGAACTGTAAAATTATTGGCATCACTTTCTTTCACAGTAAGGAGCCTATCCCTACCTCTTCCACTAAATGATAGCCATAGGATAGCAGCCCACTGCCTTTGAGGGACATCCTGTACAACACAGGCCCTCTCAAGTGCAGCAAACCACTTGTTAATGTCATCCCCCTCCTTATAAGGGGGAACTATCTTGTGCAGATTCCTGGAATCATGCTCTTTTGCAGGATGACTATGGGGAATACTGCTGCTGCCACCATGGGTTTCTAAACCCAACTTCTGTCTTTCCTTCTCTAATTCTAATGACTGTCTATCCAAATCCAGCTGTTGCTTTTTAAGCTTCAGTCTGGTTTGTTCCACCCTCAACTTATTGAGTTCCCTCTCTAACAATCTGTCATTAGGGTTGGTGGGAGGGACATTCCTAGATACAGAGGTATGATGGGAATGAACAGAAGGAGACCTGTCCCTTACAGAGGGCACCCTAACAGCTTGGCTAACAGAAACATCAGTACCACTGTGGTGAGAATAAATGCTTTTGCTATGATGTGAGACAACACTATTTGTATGGTGTGGCTCTTCATCATTACCAACTATGCTAGACTGTCTAGTAATGGGCAGGCTAGGAAGTTTCTTTCCTGAACTTTTTCCTGGGGGAGTCCCTGGATCAGATTGGGAACCATTAGCTACTTTTTCAACAGATGGGGCACTTTTAGCCTTATCTTGTTCTCTAAGCATGTTAAGTAACAGTTCCAAGGAAGGATTCTTCCCTACACTCAAACCTCTCTCTATGCAGAGACTCCTTGCTCCTTTCCAGCTAAGGTGATCATATGCAAGTTTGGACAGATCAACATTTTGGCCTGTGCCAGACATTTTTAGAGAGAGTTAAAGTGATAGAAAAAGAGAAAAAAGTTTTCAGAACTTTTTAGAAAGACAGAAAAAAACTTTTTAAACTTTTAAGAACTTTTTGAAAGTTTAGAAGTACTTTTCAGCACTTTAGAAAAGAGTGAAAAGAGGAAATGCAAAACTTTTTAGTTATGTGTACACACACTGAACTTGTTTTGTATATTTTTCTCTTATGAAAAGTACAATGACAAGAGTGGTAAGTAGTCTCAAAGCACTTATCCCACTGCTGCACAACCAATGTAGGAGGCTGGACTGGCTTGTAGTGAGTACCAAGGGGTACTTGCACCTTGCACCAGGCCCAGTTATCCCTTATTAGTGTATAGGGTGTCTAGCAGCTTAGGCTGATAGATAATGGTAGCTTAGCAGAGCAGCTTAGACTGAACTAGGAGACGTGTGAAGCTACTACAGTACCACCTAGTGTCATATGCACAATATAATAAGAAAACACAATACACAGTTATACTAAAAATAAAGGTACTTTATTTTTATGACAATATGCCAAAGTATCTCAGAATGTACCCTCAGTGAGAGGATAGGAAATATACACAAGATATATGTACACAATACCAAAAATATGCAGTATAGTCTTAGAAAACAGTGCAAACAATGTAGAGTTACAATAGGATGCAATGGGAACACATAGGGATAGGGGCAACACAAACCATATACTCCAAAAGTGGAATGCGAACCACGAATGGACCCCAAACCTATGTGACCTTGTAGAGGGTCGCTGGGACTATTAGAAAATAGTGAGAGTTAGAAAAATAACCCTCCCCAAGACCCTGAAAAGTGAGTGCAAAGTGCACTAAAGTTCCCCCAAGGACATAGAAGTCGTGATAGAGGAATAATGCAGGAAAGACACAAACCAACAATGCAACAACGTTGGATTTCCAATCTTGGGTACCTGTGGAACAAGGGGACCAAGTCCAAAAGTCACAAGCAAGTCGGAGATGGGCAGATGCCCAGGAAATGCCAGCTGTGGGTGCAAAGAAGCTTCTACTGGACAGAAGAAGCTGAGGTTTCTGCAGGAACGAAAAGGGCTAGAGACTTCCCCTTTGGTGGACGGATCCCACTCGCCGTGGAGAGTCGTGCAGAAGTTTTTTCCCGCCGAAAGAACGCCAACAAGCCTTGCTAGCTGCAAATCGTGTGGTTAGCGTTTTTGGATGCTGCTGTGGCCCAGGAAGGACCAGGAGGTCGCAAATTGGACCAGGAGGTAGAGGGGACGTCGAGCAAGACAAGGAGTCCTCTTAGCAGCAGGTAGCACCCGGAGAAGTGCCAGAAACAGGCACTATGAGGATGCGTGAAACGGTGCTCACCCGAAGTTACACAAAGGAGTCCCACGTCGCCGGAGACCAACTTAGAAAGTCGTGCAATGCAGGTTAGAGTGCCGTGGACCCAGGCTTGGCGGTGCACAAAGGATTTCCGCCGGAAGTGCACAGGGGCCGGAGTAGCTGCAAAAGTCGCGGTTCCCAGCAATGCAGTCTAGCGAGGTGAGGCAAGGACCTACCTCCACCAAACTTGGACTGAAGAGTCACTGGACTGTGGGAGTCACTTGGACAGAGTTGCTGGATTCGAGGGACCTCGCTCGTCATGCTGAGAGGAGACCCAAGGGACCGGTAATGCAGCTTTTTGGTGCCTGCGGTTGCAGGGGGAAGATTCCGTCGACCCACAGGAGATTTCTTCGGAGCTTCTAGTGCAGAGAGGAGGCAGACTACCCCACAGCATGCACCACCAGGAAAACAGTCGAGAAGGCGGCAGGATCAGCGTTACAGAGTTGCAGTAGTCGTCTTTGCTACTATGTTGCAGGTTTGCAGGCTTCCAGCGCGGTCAGCAGTCGATTCCTTGGCAGAAGGTGAAGAGAGAGATGCAGAGGAACTCGGATGAGCTCTTGCATTCGTTATCTAAAGTTTCCCCAGAGACAGAGACCCTAAATAGCCAGAAAAGAGGGTTTGGCTACCTAGGAGAGAGGATAGGCTAGCAACACCTGAAGGAGCCTATCAGAAGGAGTCTCTGACGTCACCTGGTGGCACTGGCCACTCAGAGCAGTCCAGTGTGCCAGCAGCACCTCTGTTTCCAAGATGGCAGAGGTCTGGAGCACACTGGAGGAGCTCTGGACACCTCCCAGGGGAGGTGCAGGTCAGGGGAGTGGTTACTCCCCTTTCCTTTGTCCAGTTTCGCGCCAGAGCAGGGCTAAGGGGTCCCCTGAACCGGTGTAGACTGGCTTATGCAGAATTGGGCACATCTGGGCCCAAGAAAGCATTTCCAGAGGCTGGGGGAGGCTACTCCTCCCCTGCCTTCACACCATTTTCCAAAGGGAGAGGGTGTAACACCCTCTCTCAGAGGAAGTCCTTTGTTCTGCCATCCTGGGCCAGGCCTGGCTGGACCCCAGGAGGGCAGATGCCTGTCTGAGGGGTTGGCAGCAGCAGCAGCTGCAGTGAAACCCCAGGAAGGGCAGTTTGGCAGTACCAGGGTCTGTGCTACAGACCACTGGGATCATGGGATTGTGCCAACTATGCCAGGATGGTATAGAGGGGGCAATTCCATGATCATAGACATGTTACATGGCCATATTCGGAGTTACCATTGTGAAGCTACATATAGGTAGTGACCTATATGTAGTGCACGCGTGTAATGGTGTCCCCGCACTCACAAAGTCCGGGGAATTGGCCCTGAACAATGTGGGGGCACCTTGGCTAGTGCCAGGGTGCCCTCACACTAAGTAACTTTGCACCTAACCTTTACCAGGTAAAGGTTAGACATATAGGTGACTTATAAGTTACATAAGTGCAGTGTAAAATGGTTGTGAAATAACGTGGACGTTATTTCACTCAGGCTGCAGTGGCAGGCCTGTGTAAGAATTGTCAGAGCTCCCTATGGGTGGCAAAAGAAATGCTGCAGCCCATAGGGATCTCCTGGAACCCCAATACCCTGGGTACCTCAGTACCATATACTAGGGAATTATAAGGGTGTTCCAGTAAGCCAATGTAAATTGGTAAAATTGGTCACTAGCCTGTTAGTGACAATTTGAAAGAAATGAGAGAGCATAACCACTGAGGTTCTGATTAGCAGAGCCTCAGTGAGACAGTTAGTCACTACACAGGTAACACATTCAGGCACACTTATGAGCACTGGGGCCCTGGGGTACCAGGGTCCCAGTGACACATACAACTAAAACACATATATACAGTGAAAAATGGGGGTAACATGCCAGGCAAGATGGTACTTTCCTACATAGTCCATGAGGAAACAAATCAGATGTCACACAGTGGGACCCACATCTGTGAAATCGTAAGGGAAAGTGACAACTCAGTGACCATACACTGGGTGAAAATGACAGAGAGTAGAGAGGTAGTAGATTAAAATCAGATGTAGCAGGCAGGTTTGTCTTCTTACCTGTGTCTCACTGGAAGTATTGCAGGATCACCGTGTTCCTGTTGTCGATGTCCTCTTCTTCTGCTTCCTCGCCTTCACTGTCCACAGGCTCCACAGCTGCCACAACACCTCCATCTGGACCATCCTCCTGCAGAAAAGGCATCTGTGGTCGCAAAGCCAAGTTGTGAAGCATACAGCAGGCCACGATGATCTGGCACACATTCTTTGGTGAGTAGAATAGGGAACCACCTGTCATATGGGGGCACCGGAACCTGGCATTCAGGAGGCCGAAGGTCCGCTCTATAATCCTCCTAGTTCGCCCATGGGCCTCATTGTAGCGTTACTCTGCCCTTGTCCTGGGATTCCTCACTGGGGTCAGTAGCCATGACAGGTTGGGGTAACCAGAGACACCTGCAAATGGCGAGGGACAACTGTTAGACACACACTGACTCATAGGGACATCCACAGACCCAGACAACTATTCCCACTGATTTGTGTCCAGGTGCTCAACTAATAGCCACACACGGTGCCTCTGGAGTTGATCCATCACATAAGGGATGCTGCTATTCCGCAGGATGTAAGCATCATGCCCTGAGCCAGGGAATTTTGCATTAACATTGGAGATGTACTGGTCTGCCAAACACACCATCTGCACATTCATCGAATGGTAACTCTTCCGGTTTCTGTACACCTGTTCACTCCTGCGTGGGGGGACCAAGGCCACATGTGTCCCATCAATGGCACCTATGATGTTGGGGTATGTCCCAGGGCATAGAAGTCACCTTTCACTGTAGGCAAATCCTCCACCTGAGGGAAAACGATGTAGCTCCGCATGTGTTTCAGCAGGGCAGACAACACTCTGGACAACACATTGGAAAACATAGGCTGGGACATCCCTGATGCTATGGCCACTGTTGTTTGAAATGACCCACTTGCAAGGAAATGGAGTACTGACAGCACCTGCACTTGAGGGGGGATTCCTGTGGGATGGCGGATAGCTGACATCAGGTCTGGCTCCAACTGGGGACACAGTTCCTGGATTGTGGCACAATCAAACCTGTAGGTGATGATCACGTCTTTCCTCCATTGTCGACAGGTCCACCAGCGATCTGTACACTGGAGGATGCCGCCATCTCCTCACATGCCCCAGCGGACGGTGCCTATGGAGGAGAACAGCAAGCAGAGACTCAACCAACTCTGAGGTACGTAAACACAGCTTACTCTGAAAATATTCATAAATCGAAATTTGCCTGTATGAGTGGTTAGGCAAGGCCTAGGTATGTGTGACGCAGTCAAAAATAAAGCCATGTGGGCCCCTGAAATGGCGGCTGCCTGACCTATAAGGTGGGACAAGGGGATATGAGGTAAGTGCGCTGGCGTTGTACACCGTCGCAGTAGGCGATCAAAGACTGCTGCGCAATTCTGCATTGGCTAACATTGGACCCTATGAGTCCCAGGAGCCAATGACGATGTATGCCGGCGGTGTCGGTACGCACAGCCGCGGACGTGACCGCCATTTTCTCTCTGTTCAATCACTCGATACCTGACCTTTGACAGGAGAGGACCTACACTGCAAGTGCTCATTCTGGAAGAGACAATGGCTCGTGTGCCTGGGGAAAGGGCCCCTGCCTTCAGCGCGGAGGGGTTGGAGAAACTCGTGGATGGGGTCCTCCCCAGTACACGCTACTCTACGGTCCTCCAGACAAACAGGTAAGTACACTGTGAGCATGCTGTATGGGCAATGTCTGTGTGGAGAGGGGTGGATGAAAGATGGGGGGGTGAGAATGAGGCGTGCATGAAACGACGGTGAGTGCATGTGCGTCATGGCAAGGGTAGGGATGCGGGCCAATGACTGTGACGGTGCAGTTGGTAATCACTTCTCTTTTCCCCTGTACAATTCCTGTAGGTCAGCGCCCACCAGAAGAAGGACATCTGGCGTGCCATCGCCAAGGAAGTCCGGACCCTGGGGGTCTACCACAGACGGAGCACCCACTGCCGGAAAAGATGGAAGGACATTCGCCGCTGGAGCAAGAAGACGGCAGAGGCCCAGCTGGGGATGGCCTCCCAACGTGAGAGGGGTGGCCGTCGCACCATGACCCCCCTGATGTTGAGGATCCTGGCGGTGGCGTATCCGGACTTGGATGGGCGCTTGAGGGCATCACAGCAGCCACAAGGGGGTGAGTACACTCTCATTCTGCTGATTCAGCGCGCATTTTAGGTGTCTGGGTGGGGGAGGTGGGCTGTGGGTTCCCCTAGGCCAGGGTGAGTTTGCTAGTTAAGTTCCATTCTTCAGGCAGGCCCTGTGGCACCCCACTCCACCTGTGTACATTGCCAACTACACCTAGTCAGGCTCCTGTGACATCCATGTGTGCAGAAATCGGCCATAGCCTTGTAAGCCATGTCCCAGAGATTGAATAGTGGACCCCAAGTGCGCGGCTTAGTGCAGGGGGCTTCTGTGTCTGTCGTGTCCGCCAACGGTAGCGGTATTGCATGCACTGAACATGTCTTTCTTTGGTCTTCCCTGCCCCTTTTTGTGGTCTCCCTGTACTTGTGTGCATTAGCATCATCAGGCATGGAGCAGTGGCATCGGAGCAGGAGGGAGCTGCATCCCACATGGCCCTGGAGGGCGACACTACGGACTCTGAATTCACCAGTGGGACGGATGGCGAGGGGAAGCTCCACGGCGAGGACAGGAGTTGACACCAGCGAGACAGACTCCTCCTCTGATGGGAGCTCCCTTGCGGTGGCGGCCCCATCTGTGCCCCCCGCATCTACATGTACAGCCACCACCCCCCAGCAGCCCCTCAGCCTTTGCCCCGTGCCCGCTCACCCAGGAGGGTGGGCATTACCTTCGCCCCAGGCACTTCAGCCCCTGCCCGTCACCCCTGCTGCCCACAGTGAGGAGGCCATTGACCTCCTCATGTCCCTCAGTCTACCATTTTGAATGCCATACAGGGTGTAGAGAGGCAGTTGGAACAAACCAATGCATTCCTGGAGGGCATTCACTCTGGTCAGGCAGCCCTTCAGCGAGCTTTTCATTCTCTGGCCTCAGCACTGATGGCAGCCATTGTCCCGGTCTCTAGCCCCCTCTCCAACTTCCTCCACCCAGACCCACACCCCTGTACCTCAGCCTATCCCAAGCACACCATCAGACCAGCATGCACACACCTCAACACACAAGGGAAGCTCTGGCAAACATAAGCACCACACATCCCACAGGCACTCATGCAAGCATCACACACATGCAGACACACCAACATCCACTGCCTCCACTGTGTCCCCCTCCTCCTCGTCTCCCTCCTCCCTCCCTGTCTCGTCTCCACTCACACCTGCATGCACTACATCCTCAGCCACTACGTCCATCACCAGCACACCCACCACCACACCCGCTCATGTGCAGTCACCACCCCCACTACCATTCACACGTCCCCTGTGTCCTCTCCCAGTGTGTCTGTGAGGCCACCTCCCAAGGTACACAAATGCAGCCACACACCCACCCAACAGCCATCCACCTCACAACAGCCTCCAGCCCATGCACCTTCACCCAAAGTCACCAAACGTACACCTCCTACAACCACAACCTCTTCCTCCACTCCCAAACCCCCTTCAGCCACCCGTCCCAGTGTTCCTAAGAAACTTTTCCTGGCCAGCCTTGACCTCTTTCCCTCACCTCACCTCCCCCACCCCGTCAGTCTCCTGGGGCCCGACTCTCCAGGTCCCAGCCTAACACCTCAGCCACAACATCGGCGGGACCAGTGGTGCCAGTAGTCACCGGATTATGGAGTGCACCAGGCAGCAGGGCAGGCAGTGTGGCAAGGAGCCACAGCACGGACAGTCCCCCACCTGTCAAGCATAAAAAGTTGGCCAGTGCCCGGCGGGAGAGGGGAAAGAAACCAGCCACCAAAGCCGCTCCCAGGGGTACAGTTGGAAGTGTGGAGACACCTGCAACACCATCCAAGGTGGGAAAGGGGCACAGTAAAACCGGCAAGTCTGGGAAGATCAGCACGGCGGACAAGACCGCCACCAGCCACACTGCACAGGAGGCGACTGTCAGCAGCCACACTGCCCAGGAAGCGACCGCCAGCAGCCCCGCTGCCCAGGAAGCGACCGCCAGCAGCCCCGCTGCCACAGACAGGACCGCCAGCAGCAGCCCCGCTGCCACATCCCAGGAAGCGACCGCCAGCAGCCCTGCTGCCACAGACAGAACCGCCAGCAGCAGCCCTGCTGCCCAGGAAGCAACCGCCAGCAGCCCCGCTGCCACAGACAGGACCACCAGCAGCAGCCCCGCTGCCCAGGAAGCGACCGCCAGCAGCCACACTGCCCAGGAAGCGACCGCCAGCAGCCCCGCTGCCCAGGAAGCGACCGCCAGCAGCCCCGCTGCCACAGACAGGACCGCCAGCAGCAGCCCCGCTGCCACATCCCAGGAAGCGACCGCCAGCAGCCCCGCTGCCACATCCCAGGAAGCGACCGCCAGCAGCCCCGCTGCCACAGACAGAACCGCCAGCAGCAGCCCTGCTGCCCAGGAAGCGACCGCCAGCAGCCCCGCTGCCACAGACAGGACCACCAGCAGCAGCCCCGCTGCCCAGGAAGCGACCGCCAGCAGCCACACTGCACAGGAAGCGACCGCCAGCAGCCACACTGCACAGGAAGCGACCGCCAGCAGCCCGGCTGCCACAGACAGGACTGCCAGCAGCAGCCCCGTTGCCACAGACAGGACCGCCAGCAGCTGAACCGCTGCCCAGGACACCGCCGCCAGCAGCCCCGCAGGCCAGGACAAGACCGCCAGCAGCTGAACCGCTGCCCAGGACACCGCCACCAGCAGCCCCACAGGCCAGGACAAGACCGCCACAAGCTGAACCGCTGCACAGGACATCGCCCCCAGCAGCCCCGCAGGCCAGGATAAGACTGCCACCAGCTGAACCGCTGCCCAGGAAACCGCCGCCAGCAGCCCCGCAGGCCAGTCAGCGCAAATGATTCTGACGCTACTGAGTCCACCACGGGCAGGATGAAGCACTCTGGGCACAAGGCCCCCTCCAGAACCAGTGGAGAGATACATCCACTACCTCTGTCCTTGGCAGGATGAAGCACTCTGGGCACAAGGCCCCCTCCAGAAACCAGTGGTGACTGTTATCCACTTGAGAGACTGTGGCTTTGCACTCCCCAGGATTGAACAGTGGGCAACCCACCCACTGTAGAGACTTGTGAGACTGTGGCTTTGCACTCCCCAGGATTGAACAGTGGGCAACCCACCCACTGTAGAGACTTGTGAGACTGTGGCTTTGCACTCCCGAAAATTGAACGGTGGGCAACCCACCCACTGTAGAGACTTGTGAGACTGTGGCTTTGCACTCCCCAGGATTGAACAGTGGGCATGGAGCCCCCTCGTGGATCTGGCATTGTGCACTCAACCGGCTGAGGTGCCCCCCCCTTCCCTTCCCCTTGAGGTGCCTGTTTTATTTCTATCTGATGCCCCTGCAGTGTTCTCTCCGTTTTGATCGGGTATTGAGTGTGGGCCTCATCCATGCCTTTTGGGCCCAGTGATCCACGGACTATGATGGTGGAATCCCTTGGACTTGTGTTCTTGGTGTATATAATTGTATATAGTACAAATGTATGTATTTGTAAATATTTTTGATGTATGTAATTGAATATATCACAATTATTCGACTCATTTCCTTTTGTCCTTGCATTCTTCCAAGGGGGGTTGGGTGGTGTAACTGTTATGTATCAATGTGTATTATCGTGTGTGTTGTAGTGGGTGAGGGTGGGGGTGCTGCGTGTGTGTATCACTCTCTTTTCCCTCCCCCCTCCCCTGTGTCGTAGGTGCAGTACTCACCGTTGTCTTCGCCGCCGTCGTTCGTGCTCCTGGTAGAGGAGTAGGAAGATAAAGGCTGGCAGAATCTGGAGCTCCGGTTCCATGGCGTCCTGATTCCTCGTGGGTTGTGTAGAGGTGAGCGTTTTCCCTTCGAAGTCCTGTTTCCACCGTGTTTTTGTTCGCAGTGAATCCGCCCCGGAAAAGGTGGCGGATTGGTGGGTTTTAATAGTGTGGGCGGTACATTGTCCTCCGCCTGTCTGTTGGCGGTTACCGCCGCAGTGTTTGTTTGCACCGCCGTGGCGGTCGGAGTGTTAAAATGGCTGTCTATGTTGGCGGTTTCTGCCACGGTCGTAATTCCATTTTTTTTACCGCCGGCCTGTTGGTGGTTTTAGCGCCACTTTAACACCGACCGCCAGGGTTGTAATGACCGCCATAGTGCGCAAAAAATATAAAACAACTTTGGATATTTCCAACGTTTTTCCTGCCAAAATATAGGGCCTGAAAGTGGGGATTTAACAAGTTTTAGCGCTTTAGGTTCACAGAAAAAAATTGCCAACTCCCACAAGGGTAAACAAAGTGTCCAGGATTGTTTTCAGCGCAGGTTATTTCAATTGTACACTACACTGACCCTGAGGCATTGCCCTATGTAGATGATATCTACCTTACAGATGATGATCATGTTCAACATATAAGGCGGGTAAGCCGCATTGTTGTGGGATTTGCTGAATTAGGCTATAAAGTTAATTAAAAACAAAAAACAAAAATAGCCTTCTTTAGTGTCCTATTTTTGGGATACGAATTACCAGATGAAGGCAAGAGCCTAGCGCTCCAATTTTTTAAAAAATGCACACTATTGCAACCACCAAACACCATCAAAAAGGTCTAGTGATTGTTGGGCTTTTTAAGTTTTGGCAGAACTTACATTCCAGATTATGCACAATGCATTAAATCATTATATGATTTAATACGTCCTGGCTTTTCAAGCAAATATTGGACAGTCGAACACACGCGCATTCTCAGAGCATTGCAACAAGACATACTTGTAGCTAAACACTTATACACAAGAGACAACAAAACACATTTGGTCATCAGAGTAATTGCTGGTGCCATTGATTTCACCTATGTAACGTTCAATGAGGGTGATACCTTCCCTATTGCCTACAAATGACAACTGTATTCCACAGCTGAACAACACTTTGCTCCAGCAGAAAAAATTCTGACTGCTGCTCAGATGGACGTCATTAAGGCGAGAACTTTGGCCCGGGGAAATCGCATTATTGTCATATCTCCGATCCCAGCCCTTAAGGCTATCACAAAAGCCAGCGTTCCTAATGCTAAGTCACTACATCGATGTTGGAATACAATGGACAACCTCTCTGACGGCCACTGATGTTGATGACCCAAAATTACAAACTCAAGAATTTCTCCAGTATGAACTAGAAATACCCAGTTTCAGCAAACACTTTGTCTGTTGAACAATATCAAATAATTATGTACACTGATCAATCAATCATGGATTGGTAAAGAGCTGGTAATCACCCATAGGGTATCAAGGCGCTGAATGTAGGCGTGCTGCTTAGTCAAAGAGCCAGGTCTTGAGGTCGTTCCTGAACTGCTTCAGTGATGCAGTCTGCTAGAGCTTGAGGGTAAGTGTGTTCCATATCCAGGCTGCTAGGTAGGAACAGGATCTTCCTCCTGCTGGACTTTTCCAGATCTTGGGGACGGCTGCAAGGGCAAGCTGGGAGGAACGGAGACGTCTGTTGGGTACGTAGAAGGTGAGGCGGTGGTTGAGGTATACCAGTCCTATGTTGTGCAGTGTCTTGAAGGTGTGGATCAGGAGTTTGTATGTGATGCGCTTGTTGACTAGGAACCAGTGTAGCTCTCTGAGGTGGGTGGCGATTCGGCTGTGTCGGAGGATGTCTAGGATGAGCCTGGCTGCTGCATTCTGGACTCTTTGTAGTCTTGATTGAAGTTTCTTGGTGATGCTCGCAAGGAGTGCGTTGCCATAGTCCAGTTTGCTGGTCATGAGTGTGTGGGGGCTGCCTTATTCGTGTCGGGGGAATCCCTTCGAAAAATGTCCGCAGGAGACGGAGGGTGTGGAAGCTTGATGAGGAGACGGCATTAACTTGGCGGGTCATCGACAGAGAGGAGTCCAGGATGATGCCCAGGTTGCACGCAAGGTCAGTGGGGGTGGGGGTGTTACCCAGAGAGGTGGGCCCCAGGATTCGTTCCAGGCAGAAGGGGTGGAGCCGATCCCGAGGATCTCTGTCTTGTCTGAGTTGAGCTTGAGGCGGCTGGGGTCCATCCAGGCGGCGACTGCTCTCATTCCATTGTGGAATTTCCTCTTGGTTTGAGCAGAGTCCTCGGACAGGGAGAGGATCAGCTGGGTGTCGTTGGCGTACACTGATGGCTCACCCCAAACAGCAGTAGGCACCAAAGATCAATACTCAGCCACCTGCGCGGTTGTGAGTGGCTACATGAAGGATGGTGAATTCCATCCACAACACATCTACACGCAGACCTTAGGGGACTGCACCACACAACTAGCAGAGCTCAAGGGTCTGTTGATGGCACTGGAACACACGGATCCAAGACAGTTAACATTACCCGTCTGTAGTTCGCATTACTTTGTCCAGTTCTTCAATGAATACCTGCATTACTGGCGCCAGAAAGGGTTCAGAGATTCCAGAGACAACACCATCAAACACAGACTACTGTGGGGGGAAAGTAGTGGATCTGAAAGAAACACTATTCAATGTCCATGTAGTTCATACGCTGGGACATCAACGTGGTGGAATACAAGTTATCAGCAATACCTTGGCTGATGAAGCCGCCAAGTCAGCAGTGGCTATGGCTATTTTTGCTGCAATAACTTTTTCATGGACGAGGTTGGACTATGAACACTGGCTGCTGTGAAAGCTTTGGCTGAAGACAAGCCTATGCCAAAGGCATATCTTGCTAAATATTCCTACCACATATCTAGCCTCATACTTCCCTAGTAACAATACCAGGGGTGGGTGATCATGTGATCCCCAACAAATATCAAAGATCTGAGTTGATTAAAGCAGCACATGAGGAAGTTGCTTCTGCCCATACTGGTGTGGCAACTACTATTTCACTATTACAAGCATGTTACTGGTGGCCAGGTCTATACAAACAGACCAAGCAGTATGTTGTTTGTTGTGACATTTGTCAGCAAATAAAAGGGTCCACCATCAAACACCCACCGCAGACACCCCTCCTAATTTCCAACAAACCTCTATAATGTGTTTACCTGGACAATTGTGGATCTTGACACCTGATGGTGCATAAAAATACATCCTAGTCGCTGTTGACTCATGCTCCAGTTTTCTATGGGTATGGCCACAACACTCAGATGACATTCAAACTGTTATTAAAGATTTGCACCTCTTTATAAGCACATTTGCAGCATTGGCTTCCACTCGGACCAAGGCCCTGCTTTCACCCCAAGGGCATTCAGGGACACCATGGCTTTGTTAGGGGTCCGACTGTATTATTCGTCTCCTCATCATCCTGAGGGAAACAGTGTTGTGGAGCGAAGAAACCAGCACTTAAAACAATCCTTAACTGCTAGAGTTCTAGGAATGGGTCGTAGTTGGCTTAATCACCTAAATGGAGTCCAGAGAGCACTTAATAATCTGCCGAGAAGTGTCCCTGGGAGGGTGCACCCCATATGAATGCCGCTTTGGAACACAAAAGTATGCTTCAGATCTTGATAGTTGTGGATCGGAGGCGGTAGATGCATCTTTTGACATAAATGAACGTGTCACTGTCTTGCAGGACCTACAACAGTTCTGTGATGACAAAGCATCTGCCAGTGCCGCCTTCTTAGGAATAAGGACCAAACCAATAATACCAACAGGCTAGATTCTAAAAGTTGGGGATCTATTGCGTTAAAAGGTTGCTGTAAAAAAAAAAAAAAAAAAATAGGTTTGAGCCTTCTTATTGTGCACCGGTTCCAGTCCTGGGAATACATGGTACCAGAACTGTTATTCTACCACCGCTGCATGGTTCTAAAGAAAACTGCTTTGTCTCCATTGACAATGTCAAGCTACACCAAAAAGCCGATCCTGCACAGCAGATCCAAAAGACTCCTAGGTAGTACCCGACTCCCTCTCACCACAGACCAGGAAGTTCCTCTACAGGTTTTGAGCAGCAATGCTGATATCTGTCTAAGCTTGGGTAATGTGGAAAATGATCTTCCATTAGTCCCATTAACTTCTTCTGCAACAAGCAATGTCAACAATATTGAGAGATTTTACTCAAATTCAACTCAAATGGATGAAACAGCTTACTATGAACCGCCAAGAGAGACTTCTGCCACTTCTCTTCCAAACATGGCTCCAGTTTTTGCACAAACTGCTTCTGGATAATTTGCCGACGTCAATAACTGTTTTTCCAACTCATCTGCCTCTTCTGCAACAAGACTGGCAAAAGCACATAAGCTGATAAGTTGGCTCAAAATTAACTATTTCCTTCTTCCATGGAACTAGTGGTGGCTCTTATTAACTATACTTGCCTTCATTCTTTGGATTGGGTTTGTCATTGTCTTTTTCTTATTAATACATGGTCATTACCTTCCTGAACGCTCTACAGTTGAAATGGCGGATGAGGTCCTAAAACCACATTTTTCCCCCCATAAGGTCTGCAGAGACTTGTCCCTAGTGAACATTTCAGCTAGACCAATTCCTGATGGGATTGTTTGGCATAAAGTATCTTTTGAGATATATGTCCCAACGAAGGTTATTTAAATTCCATATGTATTTAAACTTTCAATGATTTATGTAATCACACCTGAAGTTGGTTCTGATGATGGAAAGTAAAAATGTTGCTTCTGTTATCTGAATTTGAATATTTTACTGTATTTGAAAGTGAAGATGTTTGTCATTCGAAAGAGAATTATGGAGATATGTTCTGTTTTAATTATTATGGGCATCATTACATTCACACAGCGACTACCCCAAAGACTATTTTTAATTATACACAATGGGAACATTGCTCAACTCCGCCAATGGGGAGTTCGAAAATATACTCTGAAAAGTTTGCATATTTTTCTGGGCACAACGTTAAAAATGCTGAGTCGTATTATTTTAAATAGCCAATAATTGAAATGCACCATATCTTATTAACCGATAAAAAATTTATTTATTCTGATTGCTTTGTTTCCCTGTTGGCTATGAAAGGCTATGAATATTGCCTAAAGACGATTGTTTTGAAAAGTGTATGGGGAACTAAAAATTGGCAAATAAGGGGAAAGGAAGCTTTATGTAGTGCATGCCAGATACCAGTTCAAAAGATATTTTTAAATGAAACTGTACATCAGGCAAGTTGTTTAGGCTTGGCAAGAATTAAGGATTTGACCAGTACCCTGCCAAATTCTATAAATGGTAAAAATATATTAATGTAACTGAAGATTAGCTCGATGGGTGGGTTCAAAATGGAACATTTAACTTATCACTTTCATATTCTGGCGGCTGGTTATTGTGACCAGTGGACACAAATGGTTGTCATGTGCGTTTTGTAAACACCACATGGGTTTTTAGAATGAATAGACCAGACCCTCGCTATGTGTCATCAGAACATTCAGGTATAGTACAACAGAGTGTAGGGAAATTGTGCCAGCAATAGTTAAAAAGTTCCTCATTAGATGATGTTAAAGACACCTCAGTCTCCTGCTAGTAACAGACTTGCAGGATTTCCTGTTAGGCCCCAGAAGACAACATAAAAAGTGCTTCTTATATGCAGTTTATAGTGAAATTTGGAAACTTTCTCAGCAAGAAGCTGCTGCCTGGTTAAGGCAGCTAGATCAGGATAATTCACAGAAAGCATTAGCCGTTGTAGATCATGGGATTAACACCTTGTCCAACCGCATATACACTTTAAACAACATTGTTTCATCTGCAATAGACATTGTACAAAGTGGCACGTCTTCTTTACAACATGGACAAATTCAGCTAAGGTCCATTATGCAGCTGGGTTGGACACTACGGACACGGAAATCTGGTCCTGTTCCCTCGCAACATGTCAGCGCGAGGGACAGTTTTTCAGCAATTAATTTGATGCAACAGCAACAAATAATGGCTAAGAAGGAAGTGATTTATGTGATGTTAAACACCAAGTAATTACAAAAGTTGCCTTTTACTGTGGCTGAAATACCATCTGTTGAATGGTTTATACATGGGGTTAATCTCCCTATTTCAGCACTGCAATTTACATCCAGCTTGAAATACATTCCAGTAGGCAGATATGAAAGGCTAGGAGACAGTTACTTTCAAGAGATGTGGGAGCTCCCCTTTTCGCACAGATGTCTCAATGGCATGAAAGAGGTCTTTCTGAGCAGTAGTGAATGCAAGACTTCTGTGAGCCGTTCAATGATTTGTAGGCAGCTGTCCTTTCTCAGGTGTGTAACGATTCAGCAGTGTATTTGGCTTGCTATCTGAAGGGAGTTCCGGTCTCCTTGATTAGACCTACTTTCCAGGTGCTCGCTAATGGAAGCTATGTGCTTCTTAATAGTGAGGACTGGTGTGGGATGCGAGCCAGAATAGCATACATCGTTTCGGTCTCCCAAATTGTCACCTGTTGTGGGAATGTTCTTTTTCCCCTACGCACCAGATGAAATTAGCAAATATCTGGCCTCATATTGCTACTTCAAATGTGAATTTTGACAAATTAAGCAGACTAAAGGCTTTATTGTTTCATAAACGTGGCCCTGACATCTGCAAGCGAGACCTATGGGCTCCATGCGGCGAGGTCAACTGCAGAAATACAGTTCCTTTCAAATACAGACTTTCTGAGACACTTTGGTGAACTTGTGGAACGAAAAGGTGTCTAGTACTACTGGGATTGTACATTTCTTGAAGGCTTTTGGTTCTTGTTTTATTAACACCTTCTCCTCTATATCTGACTTAATACCTTCAGCCATAGACTCTGTATTTTCAAGTATTTTCGGGGGATTTCCAATTACTTTGGCTGTAATAGGTGGCATCTTGCTGTTGCTGTTTTTTATTCGCAATGGTTGTCCCATCGCAACAAGGAGGACTAAAGGAGCTTCCACCAGTGCAAATGTGTCATGAACGCATGATGCAGTATTCCAGAGCACCACTCCTGGAAGAACAGGAGTGCAACTGGTTACTGTCATTCAGACAGGTTTTGGATTGTGTGCAGCCCGTGTTTTGATGCCTCTGGTGCCTTTTCGAATGTGCACTGAAAGTTTGCCCTTCTATGCGACGCTTACTTTCATTGGACGCTGCTCTGTTGATGTTCTCGTTGAGGGCTCATTACCAGACATGCGCGTTGAGGGTACACCTGCTCCGGGAAGCAGTCTATGAGTTGCCCTTCATATATCATGCGGCTCTTGATTCAACACCGGGCACAACGCGGAGTCTTCTGCCTCAGCTGTAGCTCAGGCTTTCAAACATGAGTGCTCTTTGGTTCTCCTTGGCACCAATTTGGTCACATTACCACCTGTCGAAGTGGAACATTTCCTTGCTTCAATTGTCCCGGCTGTAATTGGAGAGTTTAAAAATACAATGACTTTTAAATTTGGTTTCATCGGTGCCACTTCTAAATAGACCTTTTTAAACATTTTACATGCTGAAGTGTGTTTTAGCTTATCACAATTGACATTTATGTATATATATATATATATATATATATATATATATATATATATATATATATATATATTTTAAAGCCTTGCATTTTAGTTGCTTTTAAATTAGGAACTAGGCTCCCTTATCACTTCTTTACCAACTAGGGAATGGTGTTGTAGAGTCATTGTGGTGATGCCTCTGTGCACGTTGTTTTAGCAACTAGTCCTGCTGCTTATGTCCTTTAGCCTAGTAACATTTTATTTCCTTTCATGTTATTATTTTAGGAATCGGCCACATTCGTGGTGGTGTTTTGTTTTCTTTATCTTGTCCTTGCACCTAGTAACGCATTACATTTCTTTGCATAACATTCTTTCACTATGTGCTTTCCACAAGGCTGCATTGAGCTAGGCTTGTCGGCACAAGTGGTACACTGTTTCTCTAACATTCACAGAAACACACATATTTTTATGTGGGGACATTTTCGCAGAATATCACTTATTTTATTATAAAAACAAATCCCTGTCCCTTGCACATTAGATGGAGGTTCCAGCCAGATGACCATGACCGCATGTTGTCTGACTTCTTTACAGCTGCCTGCTGAGACTACTGGTTCCCTGGCCCATAGGGGGATGGTGTCTCTGTAGATAAAAGGCTTCTTCACTACTGTCATACTCAGGTATGGGGATGATGTCTTCCCAGAGGAGAATATTGAAGGGTGGATTAGGGCTTATCCTGCTGTGCTCTAACATAGCTTAGGTAGGAACTGGATATGTTGTGCATAGTGCCAGTATGGTGGGACTCTTCCTGTGTTTCACTTTCCTTGTCACCATTTTGCTTCTAGTATTTTTTCATCATTCTCATTATTGCATTTCATGCCATTTATTCTATGACGCAGCTGGTTCAATAAATCTTATTGCCCCATTTTCTGCCTCTGTTTGTCTTTGCATATGTGATACTGATGTAACTAAGGGAAAAGGATGAGGTTTGATCCACCACAATTTCCCTGAGAAGCCATAATGTCATGCGCCCGGTCTTAACAAATCTGCTCCTGGGCAGAGTTGAGGGTCTGCTAGCTGGCCGGAAATGGATTAGGCCGACAGTTGTCACATGGTGTGGGATTGAACTCAGTTCCCCACAATTCAGGTGATGCTGCCGCCCAAATTCAGTAGCCTCATTGGTACAATGAGAGCCAATGCGACAGTCTATCATATGACACCGGAGAAGACCTCAAATGGATTTTCTTCATCTTCACCATCAAAGGATTCTGCTTTGCAGGAGTCAATCAGCATTCACTTGACTTTAGCTGGTTTGCATTTTACAAAACTTTATTAGGATTATCTGAATGCTGTATGCTAGAAATACATGACATCATCATCATCTTCCATTGATATGGAAATAGTCCATGTAATTTTAGTTGATTATGGTTATCTTTTTGATCATTAAATTTGTTCATTCCACATGTACACCTCTATTATATCTTCCTTTTCTCAACTGTTTTTTGTCTTTGTAACAAGAATTGTATGAATGAGTCATTGTTAATTCCGCTATACGTTCCCATGGGTTTTTAACACGCCTGCACGCCTTTTCTTGCAAAGTATCTCTTCTTGTCAGGTGAGACTGTGGGGATACTTAAAGCGGCCTCTTTTACTGAAAACTGTCTTTCAATGCTTTCAGTTTTATGGCTGCCTTTCCTTTTTGTTCCAGATTATTTCAGGTATTCCTAGCACCTCATTTTTCTATTCCTGGTGTTATCTTAAGGACTTTCTGTTGCTTTATAGGTGTGTATAGTTAACAGTTTTTTTTATGCTAAATAGCTTACATAGCTTACCCTGGTCTCTGTACAAAGATACAATGTTTGTTGTTGACATACATACCAAAAAGGCTTTTGAATAGTATCACCCTTTGCTTTGTATACCAGATAAGAGGTAAGGGAACAGCAGTTGGGTCTTGCTCTAGATATGTAATGTTCATGTGCTTCCTGGATGGTTTTCTTCCTCTTTAAGCTGCAATGTCCTTGTGGTTCCTGTGTGGTTTATGTCCTTCTGACAATGTCCAGACAGGTTGTAATCAGTAGGGTTTTACTTCCCGTCTATGGGATGAGCTAGCTCAGATCTATACAAGAAAGTGAAGCCCCCTTTTCTTCCCTGGAAGAAAAGGGGGCTTCACTTCCTTGTAAGGAAGGGCTTTCCCCAGAGGGCTTTTCCCAGAGTCCTAGGCTTGTTCCTACCCTTGGGAATTCAACAACTTCCAAAGGGTATTGTACCAGAATATGGCTGTCATAATATCAACAGACATAATTATTGTATCCTACATGTCATTTACAAAAATATCACCCCACTGGAATTAACAATAGAAAATCAACACCCAATGATACAAATTTTGTTATACACAAAATGTACAAGAAATATGCCTGCTGCCGATATGCTAACACATAAACACATAACCTTTCCCAAGTTCTTCTGTGCTAATGCAGTAGAACTTCTTCAAACGTCAAGACAAATACAATCTGCTGGCCCAGAGGGCCCAATATTTATCTAAAACTGGGGTAAAAACCGGGTTGGGATGCCAGTTTGACAAATCCAACTACACAACATATTCACAGACTTTTTTCCAAGGGAAGTACTGAAATTCTATCAGACTACACATATTTAGGAGAGGAAGCAGTGACTCATGTACTGCCATTCAGCATGTATTTGGATGCCATGCTCAGCATGCGCTGGAATGCACTGGAATGTCCACATCTGCAGTCAACAGAAGAGGTGTTCTGTGAACTGCCTGGAGCATGAGTCATAAAGAATAGCAGCAAGAGAGCACAACTCAGGATTGGGCTAAGGATGTCAAATCTGGACTTTTTCATGTACCAAAGGAACTCCATAATCAGGGCCACTGGAATTATGCACGGGGGAGGGCAAAATTATGCGACAGGGTTAAGGAAATTATGTGGCAAGAAAAGCCAAATTATGCGGCACAATGCACCACGTTTTGTGATAGTATTACTTCATTATTTTGCCATTTTCAAACTTGTTAACATTGTCTGGGCTTTGTTGGACTCATTACTACCAGTCACACCCAAATATAGCAATATAACAACAAGAATGTAACTTTGCAAAGGGCCTTCCACTGCGCGGCAAAGCATGTGCTACACTTTTAGTAACTTTTGAACCGTTTCAGATAGAAACAAATTTTTTTTGTTAATCTCTGCAGATTATGTATCTGATGATGGATTATGCTGCAAATGCAGCAAATCTGTAATTATGCAAAAATCGCAGCAGCCGCACAATCGCATAATTCCAGTGGCCCTGACCATAATGTTCTGAAAAGGGATGTGAACAAGCATTAAAAACTGAATTTGCCAATAATATGGTATGTAAATGGTATGCTATTCTAATTTCCCAATCAAAGACCCAAAATACTTTTTTGAGATGTCAGTTTTTGTTTGAATCATATATAAGGAGGCAAATTCAAGACAACAGTGAGTTGAAATGCATTCTTTCCCTAATGGTTTAGCAGGTTCTTTGCCCTCTTACTGCTATTTATACCCCTATCTTTCGCTTTCAACTGCACTTAGAATTACAAATGGAATTTGCTTCTGGATTTACTTGTTTGGCTCTTCTCTCCTTCCTGGTATCATGAAGAGTCTAGTACCTGTCTAACCACTTCAGTATCAATGTTAACCATCAATCAATATCTACAAGACTGTCATAGTGTTATTTTTTACCATTTGTGTATTTTTTTCCTAACTGGGAACTTATTAAGGAGATAGTTGATGCCTCTTATGACTCTTATTCTATGCAGACTGGCACCATGGCTACTGAGATGTGTCACCCTTTCCTTCAGCAATCAAAAAAGGGACTCAACTGACCTTCGCAGAATCAGTCCCTAGCAGAGTTTCACAAGTGATGAAAGTGACAGGCAGCAATTACACATGAAAATGTGGACTACCAAGGAAACAAGACAAACATTCACAGTGGAGTCTAAATCAAACACACTAAGTGGGAGGGGGCAACCTTTCTCCACACAGATCTACAGGCAAAACTGCAAAGCAGCAGAACTTGGTTCTGGGTTGTCAACTGCTGCAGCCAGAAATCAGACATGATGAAACTGTGATGCGGTCTAAAGCACAAGCTCAGAGGCTACACAATGGAGAAGGAAGCTAAAATAGCCACGTATTGTGCAGAAAAATTACCTCTTATTTTGAATACAATACATATGTCATCTGTTTCCAGGCACAAACCATGTGCACAAATAGAGAGCTAACTAGCATATTTCAAGAAACACAGCCCACAATGTGTGCGTGTTGGGAAAGAGTTAAAAAAAAAAAAAAAAAAAAAGAAACCTTAAATCCAGTTATGGTACACTGAGTGAATGTTACCAGGGGCAATGTAGCTTTCGCCAATCAAGGAAACAGGTAAAAACGTCAGTACTCCTGAAGCACTGATTCAGCTGCTGTCAACCATCAATTTGCCCATAATCAAGATCAATATTACAGTGGGTACCACCTACTTATATAGTTTGAGTGAACAATTTGGGTGAACATCCTAGCCAGGAGAGACAGATGCTGTCCTCTAGAATACCAAAAGGAAGAATCATGTACCCTTTAAGGCCTCTCAGAAAGCCTCGCCCAGGGAGGGAAAATATGGACATGATGGGAAAAATAAATAAGCATTGGCAAAGCCAACAGGTCTGATGTTGGTTGCTAATCTTTTGGCTTTGCCAACACTTCTTTTGTTTCTAATGGTTTTTCTATAACATTATTAAAGAGAACATTCAAGGATACCTGCATGTGGGCACATGCATCAACACATGAGACCCAATCTTACAATTATTTTTGTATTAAAGTTTTGCACAAAAAGATAGCTGCTCACATGTGCACACGCATGTACACAGCATCATTGAATGTTTTTTTATTTTTTTACTTTTGTAAAAATCATGAAATATGGCTGCTCATTCATGTACTTGTGTACACATTGATGGTTTTCTTTGAATGTTTTTTATATTTGTCAAAAATGCCTGCCCATGCAAGGAAAGCCATACACAGGAACAGCCGGACATTTTGTCCCAAAACAATGCACGCATATGAAGAAACACAAGCATCTCCTTACCCATAGCAGTGTTGAGAGAACTGACAGGCCTAGGTCTTTATCTCAGCTTTTGAGGCTCAGGTAAAGGAGAAAGATATAAAGCCATATTATACCCTATTACCTTTAGAAAGACTTAACCTGACACTACAGAGTGTCATGACTTTTTTGTTTTACTATTGCTCATTGTGTGCTGTGATCTGTTTTTGCTTAACCTTTAGAAAGAGGTTTGTCTAGGTTAATGTGCTATATGTAAATTTTGCTCTATGCTTTTGTTGAATACAACATCTTTGCTGTACATTTCACTGCGAATGCCGACTATTTCACATGTTCCTGTGCATCTTGTTTACACCCACATTTCTTTAGGCCTGATTGTCATCTGATGGAAACCTTTACAGATGTGCCCATGGCATATCTAGAGGGCACATTTCCTATAGTTCTTGGAATCCCTTTTAGCTGGTCTGAGGGTAGGAAAGGAAAAGTATTTGCTCTGTCATTCTCACTCACAGCTTTTCAAGAGAAGTACAGCTTTCACTGCACAGGCTGTCAGTTGGGGTCCAGAATACAACGGAAGGATATCAAGGGGCCAAAATTATTGTGACCAGAATATCGAGGAGCAAAGCATCAACAAGGAAGTATGTATAGATTTTATATACCTAACTCCACACACATACACTATATATTTTTTATATTATGATCTACTGGTGATAGCCAGTAGGTAGTTATAGTTAGGACGTGGTTTCCTTAGGATAAGCATTTTTTGTTTTGCCTATAATTTTGGTGCCTTTTGATAAATCTTCATAAAATTTTAAAAACTAATTTGTCACTCACTTGTGCTGCTGTTTGGGATGTTTTGTGTGATTCTTTAGGCAGGGGTCGAGAAAAATGAGGGCTCCTAAGATGGGTTTTCCCAGGGAATTTCCCTCAGGGATTGTACACACGATTCGATTACAGCCACAACTGCTGGAGGGAATTACACCAAATTTGGCAAAAAGCTAGATCATGGTTCAGAAACAGTGCTTTTTGTAATTTGGTGTAAATCTGTTTAGTAGTTTTGGAGTTAATAAGGGAAAAATAAATATCTGTATATCTAGGGATGCGGATCGGGGGAGGGGAGAAGGCAACGCCCTGATTGGCCTGCAACAACCTGACAGGAAAGTTGTGCACACCTCTTTTTTCGTGCATCTGGCTGGGGATGGGTAAACAATGAAAAACTGACATAAGGGGTCAGGATACAGGTATACAACAGGACAGATGGACAGAACTCTTGAGAGACAACACAAGGGACATTGTCGCAATATATATATATTTTTTTTGCCCGATCTGTGGGTCTGCGAATTCAGCCCGACTGTCTAGTGTAAATTTGCAAGGGATCCACAGATCCAAAATCAAATAAAAAAGAAAATACGTTAAAAAAAAAGACACATTCACTGAAAAAACACAAAGGTTACATGGACGTTATAGTTAGGTTGATGTTTTATCCATAGAAACTCACAGAAATTCAGCAGTTAGAGTTATACACATCAACCCAACTATAACGCTCACTGTGACCTTTGTTTTTTTTCAGTAAAAAAATAAAATAAATATATATATATATATATATATATATATATATATATATAGTAGTGATTAGCTTTATTTCGGTAAAATAAAATACCATCAAAGCACATGGACAAAATACATAAATACATCAGGGTTAAAAGCAAAAAATTGTAAAACTTCTAGGTGGTAATAGCGAGCAATAAGTATAACAATTCTGCCACATCACAAACCTAATTTAAAAATACAATAGAATAGAATAATAAAACATTTAAGAGTTACGAAAAACAGTGATAAAAGGAGTAACTACGAGCCATAATACGTCACATATTCTCAGTTACTGGCTAATTCTCATCTCCTCGCCATAATATTGGCTTTCAGTTTACATTGCTAACTCATGGCAATAATAATACTGAGTGACATGCTTATGGCTTCAAGGATTTACGCATAATGGGCCAAATTGCCTCCAAGAACTTTGCCAATGAACATGCCACATTACCACAAGCATTTGATTTAAAAATCCTAAGAGCTAAAAACCCGTTCCCAAAACCCATGGATCTGCAGAGTGGTATAAGCCAACGTGCTCTCTGCTTAGAACAGGCGGGGCAGCAAAATAAAACGTGGGTATATGTTCAACGACTCCACATCCCAACGGACATAAATCACTGTACGTGCCAGAAGAACGAGTTACTTACCTTCGGTAACGACTTTTCTGGTGGATACATTAGCTACCTGTGGATTCCTCACCTGATGAATACTCCCATGGCGCCAGCATTTGACGGAAATCTTCTTACTAGTCTCTGCACGTCGACGAGGACGTCACTCTAGCCCACGCGACGCCGTCTGACGTCATACAGGCAATAAGAAGTCCTCGCCGACGTGCCGATGACAGTACCAACATTTTTTACGTGCATGAGAATAATAATAATAACCCAATGCAATGAAAGAGCAAAGCAACATCTCTTAATATTGTAAATCACACAACATTGCAATAAAATAGCTGTAGATTTAATATAACCTTTTTTTTTTTTTTTTTTTTTTTAAACAAATAAATATATTTATACATACGAATCATGTATATACCCAATATATATATAGATTTATATATAAATATACACATATATACAAATATCATACATGCAAAATGTATTGCAACTTTGAAGACCAAAAGGAGCACACTCAAGGATTGCTTGGAGAGACCAAAAAGGCAACGGGGAGGCGGGTGGGACCGTGAGGAATCCACAGGTAGCTAATGTATCCACCAGAAAAGTCGTTACCGAAGGTAAGTAACTCGTTCTTCTGATGGATACAACTACCTGTGGATTCCTCACCTGATGAATAGAGTCCCAAAGCAGTACCACGCCCGGCGGTGGGTGCCTAAATGGTCAAACCAAGAAATCCTGCAGCACTGACCGTGCAAAATGACCGTCCCTTCTGACCTCAGAGTCCAAACAGTAATGTTTCACAAAAGTGTGAAGGGACGACCAAGTTGCGGCCTTGCAGATGTCAACCACAGGAACACCCCTGGCCAAGGCCGAAGAGGCCGACTTAGCTCTGGTGGAGTGAGCTCTAATGCCCTCAGGCGGATCCTTCTTTGCCAAAGAGTAACAGATTTTAATGCAAAGAACAACCCACCTGGAGAGTGTTCTCTTGTGGACTGCCTTTCCTCTCCTCTTGCCCACGTATCCGACAAACAGCTGATCCTCCAGCCTGATATCCTTCATTCTGTCGATATAGAAGCTCAACGCCCTTTTTGGGTCCAGGCGATGTAGTCTTTCTTCCTCCTTTGAAGGATGAGGCGGAGGATAAAACGTGGACAAAGTGATTGTCTGAGCCAAATGGAAGGGTGAAACAACCTTCGGAAGGAAAGCAGCCTTGGTCCTCAACACCACCTTATCCCCATAAAACGTTATATAAGGGGGTTTAACCGATAAGGCCTGCAACTCACTCACTCTCCTTGCAGATGTTATAGCTACCAGGAATACTGTTTTAATAACCAAATACCTTAAGGGGCAAGAATGCATAGGCTCAAAAGGGGACCCCATAAGGAAAGTCAGGACCAAGGACAAATCCCATTGAGGCATAACGAATGGTTTTGGAGGATATTGATTCAGAAGACCTTTCAAGAATCTGAGAACAATAGGGGATTTAAATAACGATGGTTGGTCTGGAAGACAAATGAAGGCTGACAAGGCCGACAAATAACCCTTAATGGTAGCTACTGCACAACCTTTCTGCGCTAGAGACAGTGCAAAAGACAAAACATGTGACAGATGAGCATGTAAGGGATCAATCTGTCTCTCTCCACACCACATAACAAATTTAGACCACCTATTAGCGTAGATAGATTTAGTGGAGTGTCGCCTGGCCGCTAAGATAACATCCACTACATCAGGCGGGAGAGAGAAGGAACTCAGGTTGCCCCGTTCAATCTCCAAGCATGTAGGTGCAGACTCTGGAGGTTGGGGTGTAAAACCTGCCCCTGCGACTGCGAGAGGAGGTCTGCCCTGAGAGGGAGACGGAGCGGAGGGCACAGTGAGAGTTGGAGAAGGTCGGAGTACCATACCCTCCTTGGCCAATCCGGAGCTATTAAGATGACTTGGGCCCGGTCTTGGCGAATTTTCCTCAACACTCGAGGAATCAAGGGTATGGGGGGAAACGCGTAAAGCAACTGGTCGCACCAGGTTATCTGAAACGCGTCCCCCAACGCTCCCTGCATCGGATACTGGAGGCTGCAGAATAACGGGCAATGCGCGTTCTCCCGAGTGGCAAACAGATCTATCCGAGGAAACCCCCACATCTGGAAGATTAAACAGACTTGATCTGGATGGAGACGCCACTCGTGGTCTGCCGAGAATTGGCGACTGAGACTGTCCGCACGTACATTCAAGACCCCGGCCAGATGATTTGCCACCAAGCAAATCTGATGGTCCTTTGCCCAGGACCATAGCCGAAGAGCTTCTCTGCAGAGAAGGTACGACCCTACTCCTCCCTGTTTGTTTATGTACCACATCGTGGTAGTATTGTCCGTCAGGACCTGTACCGACTGACCACGAAGGGATGGGAGGAAGGCCTTGAGAGCCAAACGTACAGCCCGTAACTCCAACAGATTGATATGAAACACCTGTTCCTCTGGAGACCAAAGCCCTTTGATCTCCAGATCCCCCAGATGAGCTCCCCATCCTAGGGTGGAGGCATCCGTTATTACTGTGGCCACTGGTGGCGACTGCGCGAACGGCTTCCCCTGTGAAAGATTGTTGCCCGCAATCCACCACTTCAATTCCACAGCAGCATCTCTGGAGATCTTGACAGTACCTTCTAAATCTCCCTTGTGTTGAGACCACTGCCTTCGGAGGCACCACTGAAGAGCCCTCATGTGCCAGCGAGCATGCGTGACCAACAGAATGCAGGAGGCGAACAGACCGAGCAGACGAAGGACCTTGAGGACTGGAACTACCGCTCCATTTCGAAACATTGGAACCAATTCCTGAATATCTTGAATCCGCTGAGGCGGAGGAAAGGCTCGACTCAATGTTGTATCCAGTACTGCCCCTATGAACAGGAGGCGCTGAGAGGGCTCCAGGTGAGATTTGGGCACGTTCACCGAAAAGCCCAGGTCGAACAACAACTGGGTTGTTGACTGCAGATGATGCGACACAAGCTCCGGGGACTTGGCTTTGATCAACCAGTCGTCCAAGTAAGGGAATACTGCTATCCCCTTCCTTCTGAGCTCCGCCGCAACCACTGACATCACCTTTGTGAAGACTCGAGGTGCTGAAGTAAGACCAAACGGGAGGACCGCAAACTGATAGTGCTGCGACCCTACCACAAACCGGAGATACTTCCTGTGCGACTTGAGTATCGGGATATGAAAGTAAGCATCCTGCAAGTCGACAGACACCATCCAATCTTCCTTGTTCAACGCCAAAAGCACCTGTGCTAGGGTCAGCATCTTGAACTTTTCCTGTTTGAGGAACCAATTCAAGATCCTCAGATCCAGGATTGGTCTCAACTGACCATCCTTTTTGGGAATCAGGAAGTATCTTGAGTAACAACCTCGACCCTTTTCCTGCTCTGGGACCAACTCTACCGCGCCCTTTGAAAGGAGGACTTGAACCTCCTGTTCTAGCAACAGGAGGTGTTCTTCTGAACAATAAGATGGGCGGGGCGGGATGAGGGGCGGGAACTCCCGAAAGGGAAGGGCGTAGCCTTTTCCCACAATGCCGAGAACCCAAGTGTCCGTTGTGATAGACCTCCACTTGTGGAGAAAACGCTGTAATCTTCCCCCTACAGGAGAGGAGTGAGTGGGAAACGGTGGAAGCCTAAGGCTGCTTCCCCTGCTGCACCCCTCCAGAGGACGAGGAAGAGGCAGAGTGCTGTTGAGAGGCTCCTCTGGTACGGACCCCACCCCTCCCCCTCCCTCTAAATGACCTATAGGGGAGGGAAGAGGCGGGTTGCTGGAACCTCCCCCGAAAGGAAGAGGAATAAGAGCCACGCCCAAATCCCCGAAACCTCCTGAAAATTCTAGAAGAGGCAGAGGAAGAAGGAGCTTGCAGTCCTAACGATTTGGCTGTGGCTCTGCTCTCCTTAAATCGTTCCAAGGCCGAATCTGCCTTGGCTCCAAACAGTCTGTCCCCATCAAACGGGAGGTCCAGCAGGGTCGACTGCACATCCGCAGAGAACCCTGAGTTTCGGAGCCAGGCCTGTCTTCTTGCCACCACAGCCGTGCCCATCGCCCTGGCCACCGAGTCGGTCGTGTCCAGCCCAGACTGGATAATCTGGGTCGCGGCAGCCTGGGCGTCCGAGACCACATCCAAAAGACCCTGGGGAAGCTCCGTGAATGAAGACGAAATATCATCCATCAGCGCATGGATGTACCTCCCCAGAATGCACGTGGCGTTGGTGGCCTTCAACGCCAAACTGCATGACGAAAATATTTTCTTGGACTGCGCATCCAGTTTCTTGGAGTCTCTGTCTCCAGGCACCGTCGGGAAGGAACCAGGCGCTGACTTTGAGGAACAGGAGGCTTGCACCACCAAGCTCTCCGGCGTAGGGTGTCTAGAGAGAAAGCCAGGGTCAGATGGTGCAGCTCGATACCTCCTGGCCACAGCCCTATGAACGGCCGAGGAAGACACCGGCTTCTTCCACACCTCCAACACCGGATCCAGCAAAGCCTCATTAAATGGCAAGAGAGGCTCAGCTGCAGCAGAGGCCGGATGCAATACCTCTGTCAGCAAATTCTGCTTTGCCTCTGCCACCGGCAAAGGCAGGTCCAAAAAGCTCGCTGCCTTCCTCACACAGCATGAAAGGAAGCAGCCTCCTCCGTATATTCCCCTGGAGATGAAAGGTCCCACTCAGGGGAAGTGTCCAGCCCACTGGCTGTATCCAGACCATGCAGTCCGTCTCCAGAGTCCTCAATCTCTCCCTCCTCTAGGACTCGCTGGTACTCTTGCTCTTCTAAAAGACGGAGAGCACGCCTCCTCGAATGAAGTCTCTCCTCGATACGCGGAGTCGACATGGCCTCCGCCGACGTCGAAGAACGGCGCCGATCTCCAGAAGCATCTGACGCCGCGTCCGGCGCCACAGGCAGCTTCGGCGCCGAGGCAGGAGCCGGAGGACGAGGTCTTGGAGCCGATGGACCAACCGGAGTCACAGGGCAAAATCCTGACTTCGACGGAGGGGCAACCTCCGGGGCCGAAACATCCGAAGCCACCGGAGCGGCCACCGACGCCGGCACCGGCGCCGAGCCCACATTCCCAAAAGGGAGAAAGGGCATAAAGGGTGCCGGCCGAAGAGGCGCAGGATCACCCAACGAAAAGGCCAAGGGCCCCGAAGGACCAGCCGGAGCAGCTCCTGGAGCCATCTGCTGAAAGATGGTATACATCGCATTAAGAAACGCGGTACTATCGGCTCCAGGAGTGGGAAAAGCCGGATACTGGGGTGCCTGGATCGAGGGCGACCCCGACGCCGGCCTCGACGTCTGCGACGCCGGAGAAAACACAAGAGGCTGCACCACCTCAATCACTGACGCCTGACCAGGTGAAGTCGGTGACGCCGGAGAGGGCAACGGCGTCGATGGATGCGGCGTGACCGTGGGGCTGACCTCCCAAGTCCTCCGACGCCGAGCCGAAGGTGACCTCGAATGAGACTCCTTGCTGGAGTGACGTCGTGAGTCTCTACGGCGCCGGGAGTCTCGATGACGCCGGTGAGACCTTGGCGAAGAAGACTTCTTATGATGTTTCTCCTTCTTCTTTGACTTTGCCATGAATAACTTGGCCTCGCGCTCTTTGAGGGCCTTCGGATTCATGTGTTGACATGAATCGCAAGTCGAGACGTCGTGGTCGGAGCTCAAACACCATAGACAGTCGGAGTGAGGATCTGTAACTGACATCTTGCCCCCACACTCTCGACAGGGCTTGAAACCCGACTTCCTCTGAGACATTGTTACCGCAGAGAAGACTACGCAGCAGACAATACACTGTAACCACGAAGGTAACAGTAACTCCCTCGAAGATAACCGTTTCGAATGCACGGAAAAAAGGGAACTGTCATCGGCACGTCGGCGAGGACTTCTTATTGCCTGTATGACGTCAGACGGCGTCGCGTGGGCTAGAGTGACGTCCTCGTCGACGTGCAGAGACTAGTAAGAAGATTTCCGTCAAATGCTGGCGCCATGGGAGTATTCATCAGGTGAGGAATCCACAGGTAGTTGTATCCATCAGAATTAGTCCACTTGCAAATAAAAGAGCAAAGTGGTAATGTTCCTAACCTAAATCCGATATAAAGTGCACGTGCTAAAGGAGATACAATCAAGTCCATAAAGTGCTCAAGTTCATAATGACATTTCAAGGAAAAAAAAACTATTGGTTAAACTTAGCGAGGGAACCTCTGCTAATTTTTTCATTTGCACTCTCAGCCAATATGCATCTTTCACAAGCTGCACAACATTTTTTGGTAGATGAGAGGAGTCCAACCAGAAATCGCTCAGCCCAAGATCAAAAAAAGGTTTCTTTAACGTAATTGCACCACCTAACTTTCTTTAGGGCTTGCGTACTCATCAGGGCACTAAGCCCAGCTCTATATGGGCCAAAGATGTCCAAGAACCATAACCTGATCCAGTGCATCAGTGGCCTTAAGGCAGCAATATACGAAATGGGGTGAAGATTCAAATCCAATCGAATGGGCAGAGTCGGGGAACTTGCTGGTATTTTTAATGGCATTTTCAAGAAAGAATTTTCAACTTTCTCCAAGTCATTTAAATTCCAATAACCCCATAACTCTGCACCATATAATACTCCACCCCTTGCTTGGGCTTTGTATATTTCTATTGGAGGAGTAATTGCAAAAATGGGAGATTTGGCAACATATCTCAGAATACATCCAGATTTTTGTTTTAAGCTCATAACAGACTTTAATAAGTGGGCCTGCCATTTATGGGAGTCCTCCAGTCTTATTCCCAGATAATCAAAATCAGTTACTCTTTCTAAAACCTCTCCCTCCAAAATTATCTTCCTTCTTATTTTTTGTTTAGGTTCGCCAAACACCATATATTTGGTTTTGGAAGTAATATATATATATATATATATATATATATATATATATACACACACACACATATATATATATATATATATATATACACACACACATACTGAAGAAAACCAAAGGTTACAGGGACGGTATAGTTAGGAAACACAATTATAAAAACCCTAGAAATTCACTTAAAAATAAACAAAGGTTACAGGGATGTTAGGCTCTCCTTTCAAACATACAAAACAATAGAAATTCAGCTTTCACAGTTATTTCAAGTAACTATAACTCGTGCTCTTAGGTAACTATAACTTGCACCCCCGCCATGCACAGTTTGCACAGTTTTCTCATCTATAATGCGACTGCAAATGTTACAGTGATATTATCAATGAAGATTTAAAAGATGTCATGACTGCTGTAATATCTGGGTAATTAGCAGTGCATGGCGAATTCTGATCATTGGCTCATGTCTTTACACATTACAACAGAACAGAGTAAAATGACACTAAAATGAATATTTGAAAATAGACAACAAAAAATAAAGCCCCAAGTGTGCAAACTCTACTTCTTAATTCATTCAAATCAAATACAATATTCTCAAACTGATACCTACTACACTGTGGCTAAAAAATCTTATTTGGCTGTATGTTCGGCATGCTATAACTCATAAAATATCACAACCCGCGGCGTTCCCCCTTACAATGCAATAAATGTCTCTAGAGGATAATTCATAGAAATAAGGTACAAAAGTGTTCAGGGACTAAGGCCTTCATAATGAACACGGTGGTGTTTACCGCCGTGTTCAGGCTGACGGTCATTTAAGTGACCGCCAACCCCTTGGGACCCTGCGATCTGCATAAAGAACATTCTGCTGGGATGGCGGGCGGAAACATTGTTTCCGCCCGCCGGCCCAGCAGAATGCCTTGCCGGGACATTGCCGGCAAATGCCTCTGTGCAGTGGGTGCAGCTGCACCCGCCACGCAGATCACTGCCCGTAAACTGGGCAGTGACCAGTGTGATGGGGCACTGCGCTGCCCAAGCCAAGTGCATGGGCCCCCAGGGGGCCGCAATGCACCCCTTCCACCAGCCTTTCCATTGCGGGGAACCCATCAGGGAAAGGCTGGTGGCTGTAGGGATCATTACCCGAGGGGCAGCAGCGCTGCCCTGTCGGATGATGATTCCTTCCACCGTCAGGCTGCCTGTCGAAGGCTGCCCGACGGTGGAGCCATGTGTACATTATATGGCGATTCAGCCCGCCATGCCGGTGGCAAGCTTTTCACCCGCCGCCGGCATGGTGGGCTGAACCGCTGGGGATCATAATGACCCCCTAAGTGTTCATGTTGTTCACCCTAGACAACTATTTATTTACCTAAATCTATAAATGTGTGTAGAGCTCTTCTTCGGTGTTGAGTCCCCCTGGGTTTTTAATGTCTAGTCTCAGAATGTAGGTAGATTCTAGCTTTCTAAGGTTCTTTTCTCTACTGCCTTCCCTAATCGTTCTAGGCACTGCATCTATGACAAAATATCTTACATTTCTGTCACTGTTATCATGTACTGCAGCAAAGTGTCTACCCACTGGGTATCTTTTATCCCTATTCGTTATGGCACTAATATGTTACAGTATGCATCTATGAACTTGGAGTTTAGTACTCCGTACATATCGTAGCCCACAAGGGCATTTCAATACATAAACCGCATAGTCAATTTCTGCATCTGTATGTATCCTTGATGTGGTGGGGAGTTTTTTTCCAATAGGGTATTAACGTGTGTCATGTATACACCATATTCACAAGCTTTACAGTTGCTACATTTTTGGAAAACACAGTTGCTTTTGAGCCAATTACTCTTAGGGGATTCCACTTGATAACTTTAACCAGATCACCTTGCATAGACCTTGCCCTTCTACTCCTCCTAAATATGCATTCCAGTCAGTGTTGGTCCAATCACAAGATCTTGTTGTGGTCAACGCTATATTGTGTGAAAGACCTATGCTGTATTGGTTGCTGTTGTTTTTCACTGTGGGTTTGAACAAGACCGACACCCTCATCATATTTTTTGTTTTCTCAATCAATTCTCATCTGTTTAGCCACTCTCCTTGAATCTCACCACCATCTCAACAATGGAAGCAAATCAGGACAAACATGAAAAACAAGTTGAGGAATGTAAACAGAGGAAATTTATAAGGGGCGAAGTGGATTATAACACAGGAAGAATCCTGACCTTTGCAAAAAGGTTTGATATTTTGAAACAACAGCTACACACAGACAAACTGATGCTGGAGGAATCAGTGGATACAATGAACAGTGAGTCTGATACAGATTGGAGTGGGGTTAAAGGAGAAGGGACAACCCTCAGAGAAAAGAAAACTACTTTTTTTTTTAGATAAGATGAAAGTACTTTATAAGGATCAAACACCACCAGGAGGCAGAGGGAAAAGACAGGGTTGCAGAACAGCAAAGATGCAAGAATAAAGCAATGGAGAAAGAGAAGAAGGAGGTCCAGGAAAAAGAAGAGGCTACCCACTATGCAGCAGACAAAAGGAAACAATAAATGAAAGTGAGGATAAGGGAGAGGATAAACTCTTTACTAACCTATCCAAGCATGAGCTCACACAGCAAGAAGAATAAGTTACTTACCTTTGGTAAAGCCTTTTCTGGTGGATACATTAGCTACCTGTGGATTCCTCACCTAAAGAATTTTCTCCACGCGCCAGCTTCGACGGAAATTTTTCTTCTAGCTCTGCACATCGACGATGACGTCACAATCGCCCGACTCCACGCGACGCCGTATTACGTCATCCAGGCAATAAGAAGCCCTAGTCGATGTGCAGACATCAGTTATCACCATTTTTTTTACGTGCCTTTGAGGCGAACAGGTGAACATTGACTTTGCAGAGAAATATAATTACAGCAAGTAAAATTAAATACCAACATATATTGCAATAATATAAAATGATACTAATGGAAACAACACACTCATATGGAAACAAATATATATACATATCCAACCATGTTTCCTTTGAAAAATACCATATATAGAAAGAAATATATATATATACACATCTCATCATTATATACAAATATACAATAAACCGGTGCTCACCCAAGGAATTCGTGGTAAGACCAATCAGGCAACGGGGAGGCAGGTGGGACCGTGAGGAATCCACAGGTAGCTAATGTATCCACCAGAAAAGGCGTTACCGAAGGTAAGTAACTTATTCTTCTCATGGATACAACTACCTGTGGATTCCTCACCTAAAGAATAGAGTCCCAAAGCAGTACCACCTCCGGAGGTGGGTGCCTGAATGGTCAAACCAAGAAATCCTGCAGCACTGAGCGTGCAAAATGGTCATCCCTCCTGACCTCAGAGTCCAAACAATAATGTTTGACAAAAGTATGGAGGGACGCACAAGTTGCCGCTTTGCAGATGTCAACCACAGGAACACCCCTAGCCAAGGCAGATGAAGCAGCCTTAGCCCTGGTGGAATGAGCTCGGAGCCCTACAGGTGTTTCTTCCTTTGCTAAGGAATAACAAAGTTTGATACAGAGAATGACCCACCTGGACAGCGTTCTCTTGTGGACTGCTCTGCCTCTCCTCTTCCCCACGTATCCAACAAAGAGCTGATTGTCTTGCCTGGACTCCCTCATCCTGTCGACAAAGAAGCTCAATGCTCTTCGTGGATCCAACCGGCGAAGCCTCTCTTCCTCATTGGATGGATGAGGTGGAGGGTAAAAGGAAGAGAGAGTAATGGACTGCCCCAAATGAAAGGGTGTAACAACCTTCGGGAGGAAAGCCGCCTTGGTCCTTAACACCGCTTTGTCTTTAAAAAAAGGAAAGATATGTGGACTCTACACTAAGAGCCTGGAGCTCACTCACTCTTCTGGCCGATGTTATGGCCACTAGAAACACAGGGGGTTATTCTAACTTTGGAGGAGGTGTTAATCCGTCCCAAAAGTGACGGAAAAGTGACGGATTTACCACCAGCCGTATTACGAGTCCATTATATCCTATCGAACTCGTAATACGGCTGGTGGTATATCCGTCACTTTACCGTCACTTTTGGGACGGATTAACACTCCTCCAAAGTTAGAATAACCCCCACAGTCTTTAAAACTAGTAATCGTAAGGAACAAGAGTGCATCTGCTTAAATGGCGATCCCATTAGAAAGGTCAATACTAAATTAAGATCCCACTGTGGCATAACAAACGGAGTGGGCGGAAACTTATTAGTGAGACCCTTAATGAACCTCAATACCAAAGGTGACCTAAACAGAGAGGGTTGGTCTGGGAGGCACAGAAAAGACGACAACGCTGATAAATAGCCCTTAACTGTGGCAACTGCACAACCTTTCTGTGCCAAGGTTAACGCAAATAACAATACATCAGACAAATGAGCCTTCAAGGGATCAATTTGGTTCTCTCCACACCAACTGACAAATCTGGCCCACCTGCTTGCATAGATCGATTTGGTGGAGTGTTGCCTGGCCAATAAAATAACATCTACCACCTCCGGCGGGACAGAAAAGGAACTCAGATTGCCCCGTTCAATATCCAGGCATGAAGGTGCAGGCTCTGGAGGTGGGGGTGTAGAACCTGCCCCTGCAACTGCGAGAGGTCTGCCCTACAAGGGAGATGGAGCGGAGGACACAGAGAGAGTTGGAGAAGGTCTGAATACCACACCCTGCTTGGGCAATCCGGGGCTATTAAGATGACTTGGGCCCGGTCTTGGCAAATCTTCCTCAGAACCCGAGGAATCAAGGGTATGGGGGGGGGGGAACGCGTAAAGCAACTGACCCTTTCAGGACATCTGAAACGCGTCCCCCAAGGCTCCTTGCACCGGATACTGGAGGCTGCAAAACAACGGGAAGTGCGTGTTCTCCTGAGTGGCAAACAGATCTATCTGAGGGTATCCCCACATCTGGAAGATGTAAAGAACCATATCCATATGAAGACACCACTCGTGATCGGTCGAGATGAGCCGACTGAGACCGTCCGCACGCACGTTCAGAACTCTGGCCAAATGATTTGCTACCAAACAAATCTTGTGGTCCTGAAGCCAGGACCAGAGTCGAAGAGCTTCTCTGCAGAGAAGAAACAACCCCACACCTCCCTGCTTGTTTATATACCACATCGTGGTAGTGTTGTCCGTCAGGACCTGAACTGTCTGACCACGAAGGGAAGGGAGGAAGGCTTTGAGAGCCGGACGTATCGCCCACAATTCCAACAGATTGATGTGAAACCTCTGTTCCACTGGAGACCAAAGGCCTTTGATCTCCAGGTTCCCCAGATGAGCTCCCCACCGTAGAGTGGAAGCATCCGTTACAACTGTGGCCACTGGCAGAGGCAGCGAGAACGGCCTTCCCTGCGACAGGTTGCCGACCGCAGTGTCTCTGGAGATCCTGATCGAATACTCGAGATCTCCTTTGTGTTGAAACCACTGCCTGCGGACGCACCACTGAAGAGCCCTCATGTGCCAGCGTGCATGCATGACCAGCAGAATGCAAGAAGCAAACAAACCGAGCAGACAAAGGACCTTGAGGACTGGGACGACCGCTCCATCTTGAAAAATTGGAATCAACGCCTGAATGTCCTGAATCTGCTGTGGCGGAGGAAAGGCCCGATTCAATGTTGTGTCCAGTACTGCCCCTATGAACAGGAGGCGTTGAGAGGGCTCCAGGTGAGATTTGGGCACATTCACTGAGAATCCCAGGTCGAACAACAACTGAGTTGTCGACTGCAGGTGACACCGCAAGAGCTCCAGAGACTTGGCTTTGATCAACCAATCGTCCAGATTAGGAAATACTGCTATTCCCTTTCTTCTGAGCTCCGCTGCTACCACCGCCATCACCTTCGTAAATACTCGAGGTGCCGAAGTAAGACCAAACGGAAGGACCGCAAACTGATAGTGCTGCGACCCTACCACAAACCGGAGATACTTCCTGTGCGACTTGAGGATCGGAATATGGAAGTACGCATCCTGCAAATCGACAGACACCATCCAATCTCCTTCGTTCAACGCCAAAAGAGCCTGTGACAGGGTCAGCATCTTGAACTTTTCCTGCTTGACGAACCAATTCAAAATCCTCAGGTCCAGGATTGGTCGTAATCGACCCTCCTTTTTGGGGATCAGGAAGTACCTTGAATAGCAGCCCTGACCCCTCTCCTGCTCTGGAACCAACTCCACTGCGCCTTTCGACAAAAGGGACATCACCTCCTGCTGCAATAACAGAAGATGGTCGCCCGAACAGAAGGAGGGACGGGGAAGGAAGGGAGGAGGAAATTCTCGAAAGGGAAGAGCATACCCCTTCTTCACAATGCCGATGACCCAGGAGTCTGATGTTATGGACTCCCACATGGGAAGAAAGTGGGCAAGTCTCCCCCCTACCAGAGACGTGTGAGCAGGGAGTGGTGGAGGACTAAGGCTGCTTTCCCTGCTGCACCCCTCCTGAGGAAGAGGAAGAGGCAGAGTGCTGCTGGGTGGCACCTCTAGTACGTACTCTACCCCTGCCCCTGAAGGATCTGTAAGGCAGAGTTCCTGCAGATTGTTGTCCTGCCGCATGGAGCCTGCCACGAAAGGAAGCGCCACAACCAAAACCTCTAAACTTCCTAAAAGATCTAAAAGTAGAGGAAGTGGCTCCCTGAAGTCCCAATGACCTCGCCGTGGGTCTACTCTCTTTAAAACTTTCTACAGCAGAATCAGCTTTTGCCCCAAAAAGTTTATCTCCGTCAAATGGCAGGTCCAGGAGAGTAGTCTGTACATCTGGGGAAAAACCTGATGAACGCAGCCAGGCCTACCGTCTCGTCCCTATGGATGTGCCCATAGCCCTTGCCACTGAATCCGAGGTGTCAAGCCCAGATTGAATCACCTGGGTCGCCGCCGCCTGAGCGTCTGACAATAGGTTCAATACCTCCTGTGGCAAACCAGGGTGACCCTTAGCCTCATCCATAAGGGCATGAATATAACGCCCCAAAATGCAAGTCGCATTGGTAGACTTCAATGCCATGCTGCAAGAAGAAAAGGTCTTTTTCGCTGCCTGGTCCATTTTCTTAGACACCCTGTCCGCAGGAGCCCCGGGGAACGAACCAAGAGCTCAACGGGGGGAGCACGACGCCTGAACAACCAAACTCTCCGGAGTTGGATGCTTGGTGAGAAAGTCCGGATCACCTGGGGCCACACGATAGCGTCTCGCTACCGCCCTGATGACGGCTGCCAAAGTCACTGGCTTTCTCCAGATGTCTTTAATGGGGTCCAAAAGAGCCTCATTGAAAGGCAAAAGAGGCTCCGCCACCGCCGACACTGGATGCAGCACTTTGGTCTGGAGGTTTGTCTTCACCTCTGCAGCAGGAAGTGGAAGGTCCAAAAACTCTGCAGCCTTCCTCACCACAGCATGAAATGAAGCAGCCTCCTCCGTATACTCCCCTGGGGAAGCCAGATCCCATTCAGGGGAAGTGTCCAGGCCACTTGCTGTATCTAAGCCTTGGAGGTCTCCCGAAGGCTCCATGATCTCACCTTCCTCTAAATGCTGTCTGCTATACTCCTCTTCCTCCAGGAGCCGTAAAGCCAGTCTCCTGGATCGGAGTCTGGATTCGAGCCCCGGCGTCGATAAGGCATCGGCCGACGCCGAAGATCTTCGACTGCGCCGCTCTTCGGATCCATCTGACGCCGGACCCTCCGGCGCCACAGGCAACTTCACCGTCAACTGGATCCGTGGCGAATCCATCGCCGCCGGAACAGCCGACGTCGTCGGCGTCACAGGCCTTCTAGGCGACGCCAAGGGCATCGGCGCCGAAGCAGTTCCAGAAGGAAGAAAAGGCATAAAGGGTGTCCGCTTGTAAGGAGCCGGAGCACCCAAATTAAAGGCCAAAGGACCTGACGGACCCGCATGCCCTCCACCAGGCGCCATGGTGGCAAAGATATTAAACATTGCATTTTAAAATGCAGTGGGATCCGTACCCGGCGCCGGGAAAGCCGGATAAGTCTGAGGAACCGGCGCCAGAGGAGAAGCAGATGATGGACCAGGCATCTCCTGCTCCGGAGAAGCCCTCGGCTCCTGATGAGGCTTGACCTCAAACACCGACAGTGGACACGTCGGAGAAGCCGGAGTCGTCAGAGGTGGAGGCGTGACAGTCGGACTAATCTCCCACGTCGGCCGGCGCCGAGCTGACGGAGATCTTGATCGGCCCCTCATCGGCGCCGAGAGTCCCCATGGCGTAGATGAGTCTTCAAAGATTGCGAAGAAGACTCTCTCCGATGATGCCTCTCCTTCCTCTTCTTCGAACGGGCAAGAAACAATTTTCCCTCTCGTTTTTTAAGGGCCTTAGGATTCATGCGTTGGCATGAGCCGCATGACTCGACCTCATGGTCAGAACTAAGGCACCATAAACAATTTTCATGGGGGTCCGTGACCGCATGCGGTCCCCACACTGGTTACAGGGTTTAAAACCCAATTTCCTCGGTTGAGACATAGTTACACCAAAGTGAAACTGTAGCTCCCTGGTAGCCTCGAAAAAAAAACGTGACTTGAAGGCACGGAAAAAAGGGAACTGACGTCTGCACGCCGACGAGGGATTCTTATTGCCTGGATGACGTCATACGGCATCGCGTGGAGTCGGGCGATTGTGACGTCATCGTCGACGTGCAGAGCTAGAAGAAAAATTTCCGTCGAAGCTGGTGCGTGGGGAAAATTCTTTAGGTGAGGAATCCACAGGTAGTTGTATCCATCAGAACTAAGTCTACTCCGGAGCGGCCTCACATTTTGCCCAGAAAGACACTTTGACTATGAAGAAACCAGGATTGATCTATATAAATTAATCCGTAAATTGAAGTTAGCCAAGTTCTTCTCCAAGATGGAGTCAAAAACAGGATCAGAAGCAACTTGGACACATTAAACATTCAAACTAACCATTGAACAGAAAGCCAATTTGAAAAATGTGTATGACTTAGTTCATCTCCTCGTAGATTATGTGTTAACAGAAACAAAAGTGTTGACAGAACTGGATATCAATACAGAGGGCCATTGCTACACTAAGTTCAAGCCAAGGTCCAAATTGTGCACCAACTTGACACCAGGAATTAAGATTGACACTTTATACGAGCTAGTAATGCCAGACCTGGAGAAAGTAGACAACATGACACATAGAAACCACAAGGAAAATCTAAGTTGTGGTGAATGTAGGGATATTTGAGTTTTGACCACTGACTTTGTGTCGCACAACTTTGCACTTGGCTCAGCTGTCCATCGTCACATTAGTGGTCACCAGTTACAGACTCCATTTTGTATTCAGCTCACCAGTTACAGACTCCATTTTGTATTCAGCTTAGCCTTAGCTTCACTTCCACGTTAAAGGTGTAAGTAGTTTTCCGTACAAAACATGTTATGCAATGTGTTTTCTATTCTGCATGTTCTTTTCTCACCGAGGGGCTAAGACATAACTTGGAGGAGTCAGTTAACAAGATAAGGATGTACTAGACTGATGTTTATGGTACAGCTGGGAACGGTTTCGTTTTGGGAAAGACACCTTGGGATTTTGGGCAAGCTCTGACATGTTTCTTTCAAAGCTTACCTAAAATAGCCAGCATTTTTTAATACTTCTTGCGCAGCAGGAGGGGTTTTTCCAGAAAGCTCCTTCCTCGTTTGTTTAAAATATATAAGAGACCCAGATCGACAGTGGGAGATTCAGAGACCTCAGTCAGGATGTACACGTTGAATGCCCGATATATTTCCCGTGAGGGTAGAGATCTCTCTTTCTCGTTGCGGTCCAACCGGGGTCAACGACTTGCAGGCAGGAGAAACATGAAGCACCAGCCAGTCCCTATGGTGATGCATTTTTATTAATTATTTACTTTGCATTGTGTATGAATATATATACATATATCAATATAAGTGTTTGTATCCTTGCATGTATATATTTGCTGTTTATACATTGAAGATTCTTTGTACATGGTCTTACATCATTATTGCTCATTTTAAAGGTACACTTTTTGGCTATACAGGCCTTCCTTCACAAGCCTTGCAAAAAGATATAATAAATATCTTCTTCAGATTAAGAAGTGTATTCCAGAGAATCTTTTCGACTCCTTTTAGTGTGTGTATTTTGGCTCAGTCAGCAGTAAAGCAAAACAGGTGAGCTGGATGCACTCATGAAACTGGTGGATCGTAAGAGGTTAGAAATCAACCCAGCAGGCAAGGGAGGAAATATGGTCATCATGGAGAAAAGTGACTAGAAGAGACCTTCCGACAATTAAACGTAACCTCGAACTACTGCAAACTGTTGGAAAATCCCCTTAATAATTTGACCATGGATTTACACAAGAGATTTCAGAGGTGGCATTCAGAGTGTTTAATAAATGAAGATGAATGGGTATTCTTGATGAATGAGAGTCCAGTTATCCCTACGATTTATTTTCTACCGAAAATACATAAAACATTAATTAAACCTCCTGGAAGACCTATTATATCCAGTTGTGGGTCGTTACATGAAAACTTGTCATTTTATGTGGATCACTTTCTTACACCCATGGTAAGAAACTTAAGCTCATACATAAAAGATACAGGTGAATTCCTAAGGCTGCTGGATGACATAGCATGGCAAGATGGCTATCTATTAGTCACTATAGATGTTGTATCTCTTTACACATTGATTTCACATGCAGTTGGACTGAGAGCAGTTGACTATTTCCTGCAACAAAGAAGTATTCATGAGTTAAAGCACTCAGAGATGCTGTTGGAGATACTTGAATTATGTCTGAGGAACGATATATTCATCTTTAATCATCAGATTTATTCTCAGACATGCAGAACAGCGATGGAAGTTTCCTACTCTCCAAGCTACGCAAACCTCACCATGTGATCGTGGGAGAAGCATGTAGCTTGGACAGAAGAAAATGACGAATAAATGGAAAAAACTGTCATCTGGCTTCGTTATATAGACAAACTATTTCTGATTTGGAATGGCTCAGAAGTACAATACAAGGAGTTCATTGATAAACTAAATGTAAATAACTTAGGTCTACAGTTTACATACACAATGAGCCGAATGAACGAGTTACTTACCTTCGGTAACGACTTTTCTGGTGGATACATTAGCTACCTGTGGATTCCTCACCTAATGAATACTCCCATGGCGCCAGCATTCAACGGAAATCTTCTTCCTAGTCTCTGCACGTCGACGAGGACGTCACTCTAGCCCACGCGACGCCGTCTGACGTCATACAGGCAATAAGAGGTCCTCGACGACGTGCCGACGTCAGTACCAACATTTTTTACGTGCATGAGAACAACAACCCAATGCAATGAAAGAGCAAGGCAACATCCCATAACCTTGTAAAATACACAATATTGCAATGAATAGCTGTAAATTTAATATAACTCTCTTTTTTTTTTTTTTTTTTTTAACGAACAAATATATGCAAATCATGTATATACACAAAGATATATACATATATATATATTTACAGATAAATATACACAAGTATCCATATATACAACATCTATTGCAACCTTGAAGACCAAGAGGAGCGCACTCAAGGATTACTTGGTAAGACCAGAAAGGCAACGGGGAGGCGGGTGGGACCGTGAGGAATCCACAGGTAGCTAATGTATCCACCAGAAAAGTCGTTACCGAAGGTAAGTAACTCATTCTTCTGATGGATACAACTACCTGTGGATTCCTCACCTAATGAATAGAGTCCCAAAGCAGTACCACGCCCGGTGGCGGGTGCCTAAATGGTCAAACCAAGAAATCCTGCAGCACTGACCGTGCAAAATGGCCGTCCCTTCTGACCTCCGAGTCCAAACAGTAATGTTTCGCAAAAGTGTGAAGGGACGACCAAGTTGCGGCCTTGCAGATGTCGACCACAGGAACACCTCTGGCCAAGGCCGAAGTGGCCGACTTAGCTCTGGTGGAATGAGCTCTAATGCCCTCAGGAGGATCCTTCTTTGCCAAAGAGTAACAGATTTTAATGCAAAGAACAACCCACCTGGAGAGTGTTCTCTTGTGGACTGCCTTTCCTCTCCTCTTGCCCACGTACCCGATGAACAGCTGATCCTCCAGCCTGAAATCCTTTGTTCTATCAATAAAGAAGCTCAACGCCCTCTTTGGGTCCAGACGGTGCAGTCTTTCTTCCTCTTTAGAAGGATGAGGCGGAGGATAGAACGTGGACAAAGTAATTGTCTGAGCCAAATGGAACGGTGAAACAACCTTCGGGAGGAAAGCAGCCTTGGTCCTCAACATCACCTTATCACCATAAAAAATTGTATAAGGGGGCTTTACCGATAAGGCCTGCAACTCACTCACTCTCCTTGCAGATGTTATAGCTACCAGGAAAACTGTTTTTATAACCAAATACCTTAAGGGGCAAGAATGCATAGGCTCAAAAGGGGACCCCATACGGAAAGTCAGGACCAAGGACAAATCCCATTGGGGCATAACGAATGGTTTTGGAGGATATTTATTTAGAAGACCTTTCAAGAATCTGATAACAATAGGGGATTTAAATAACGATGGTTGGTCTGGAAGACAGATGAAGGCTGACAAGGCCGACAAATAACCCTTAATGGTAGCCACTGCACAACCTTTCTGCGCTAGAGACAGAGCAAAAGACAAAACGTCCGATAGATGAGCATGTAAGGGATCAATCTGCCTCTCTCCACACCACGCAACAAATTTAGACCACCTATTAGCGTAGATAGATTTAGTGGAGTGTCGCCTGGCCGCTAATATAACATCCACTACATCAGGCGGAAGAGAGAAGGAACTCAGGTTGCCCCGTTCAATCTCCAGGCATGTAGGTGCAGACTCTGGATGTTGGGGTGTAAAACCTGCCCCTGCGACTGCGAGAGGAGGTCTGCCCTGAAAGGGAGACGGAGCGGAGGGCACATTGAGAGTTGGAGAAGGTCGGAGTACCACACCCTCCTTGGCCAATCTGGAGCTATTAAGATGACTAGCGTCCGGTCTTGGCGAATCTTCTTCAATACTCGAGGAATCAAGGGTATGGGAGGAAACGCGTAAAGCAACTGGCCGCACTAGGTTATTTGAAACGCGTCCCCCAACGCTCCCTGCATCGGATACTGGAGGCTGCAGAATAACGGACAATGCGCGTTCTCCAGAGTGGCAAACAGATCTACCCGAGGAAACCCCCACCTTTAGAAGATCAAACGGGCTTGATCTGGATGGAGACGCCACTCGTGGTCTGCCGAGAATTGGCGACTGAGACCGTCCGCACGTACATTCAAGACCCCGGCCAGATGATTTGCTACCAAGCAAATCTGATGGTCCTTTGCGCAGGACCATAGTCGAAGAGCTTCTCTGCAGAGAAGGTACGACCCTACTCCTCCCTGTTTGTTTATGTACCACATCGTGGTAGTATTGTCCGTCAGGACCTGTACCGACTGACCACGAAGGGAAGGGAGGAAGGCCTTGAGAGCCAGACATACAGCCCGTAACTCTAACAGATTGATATGAAACATCTGTTCCTCTGGAGACCAAAGGCCTTTGATCTCCAGATCCCCCAGATGAGCTCCCCACCCTAGAGTGGAAGCATCCGTTATGACCGTGGCCACTGGTGGCGACTGCACGAACTGCTTTCCTTGTGAAAGATTGTTGCTCGCAATCCACCACTTCAAGTCCACAGCAGCATCTCTGGAGATCTTGACAGCACCTTCTAGATTTCCTTTGTGTTGAGACCACTGCCTTCGGAGGCACCACTGAAGAGCCCTCATGTGCCAGCGAGCATGCGTGACCAACAGAATGCAGGAGGCAAACAGACCGAGCAGCCGAAGGACCTTGAGGACTGGAACTACCGCTCCACTTCGAAACATTGGAACCAATTCCTGAATATCTTGAATCCGCTAAGGCCGAGGAAAGGCTCGACTCGATGTTGTATCCAGTACTGCCCCTATGAACAGGCGGCGCTGAGAGGGCTCCAGGTGAGATTTGGGCTCGTTCACCGAAAAGCCCAGGTCGAACAACAACTGAGTCGTTGACTGCAGATGATGCAACACAAGCTCCGGAGACTTGGCTTTGATCAACCAGTCGTCCAAGTAAGGGAATACTGCTATCCCCTTCCTTCTGAGCTCTGCCGCAACCACCGACATCACCTTCGTGAAGACTCGAGGTGCTGAAGTAAGACCAAACGGAAGGACCGCAAACTGATAGTGCTGCGATCCTACCACAAACCGGAGATACTTCCTGTGTGACTTGAGTATCGGGATATGAAAGTAAGCATCCTGCAAGTCGACAGACACCATCCAATATTCCTTGTTCAACGCCAAAAGCACCTGAGCTACGGTCAGCATCTTGAACTTTTCCTGTTTGAGGAACCAATTCAAGATCCTCAGATCCAGGATTGGTCTCAACCGACCATCCTTCTTGGGAATCAGGAAATACCTTGAGTAACAACCTCGACCCCTTTCCTGCTCTGGGACCAACTCCACCGCGCCCTTTGAAAGGAGGACTTGTACCTCCTGTTCTAGCAACAAGAGGTGTTCTTCTGAACAATAAGATGGGCGAGGCGGGATGGGGGGCGGGAACTCCCGAAAGGGAAGGGTGTAGCCTTTTCCCACAATACTGAGAACCCAAGTGTCCGTTGTAATAGTCTTCCACTTGCGGAGAAAATGCTGTAATCTTCCCCCTACAGGAGAGGAGTGAGTGGGAAATGGTGGAAGCCTAAGGCTGCTTTCCCTGCTGCACCCCTCCAGAGGAAGAGGCAGAGCGCTGCTGAGAGGCTCCTCTGGTGCGGGCCCTACCTCTCCCTCTAAAAGATCTATAGGGATGGGAAGAGGCAGGTTGCTGGAATCTCCCCCGAAAGGAAGAGGAGGAAGAGCCACGCCCAAATCCACGAAACCTCCTGAAAAATCTGGAAGAGGCAGAGGAAGAAGGAGCTTGGAGCCCTAACGATTTGGCTGTGGCCCTACTCTCCTTAAATCGCTCCAAGGCCGAATCTGCCTTGGCCCCAAACAGTTTGTCCCCATCAAACGGGAGGTCCAATAGGGTTGACTGCACATCCGCAGAAAACCCCGAATTACGGAGCCAGGCCTGTCTCCTTGCCACCACAGCCGTGCCCATTGCCCTAGCCACCGAGTCGGTCGTGTCCAGCCCAGACTGAATAATCTGGGTCGCGGCAGCCTGGGCGTTCGAAACAACATCCAAAAGACCCTGGGGAAGCTACGTAAATGATGACGAAATGTCATCCATAAGAGCATGGATGTATCTCCCCAGAATGCAAGTTGCGTTGGTGGCCTTCAACGCCAGACTGCAGGATGAAAAAATTTTCTTGGACTGCGCATCCAGCTTTTTCGAGTCCCTGTCTCCAGGCACCGTCGGGAAAGATCCAGGCGCTGATTTTGATGAACAGGAGGCTTGCACCACCAAGCTCTCCGGTGTAGGGTGTCTAGAAAGAAAGCCAGGGTCAGATGGCGCAGCTCGATACCTCCTGGCCACAGCCCTATGAACCGCTGAGGAAGATACTGGCCTCTTCCACACCTCTAGCACCGGATCAAGCAAAGCCTCATTAAACGGCAAGAGAGGCTCCGCTGCAGCAGAGGCCGGATGTAGCACCTCCGTTAGAAGATTCTGCTTCGCCTCTGCCACCGGCAAAGGCAGGTCCAGAAAGTTAGCTGCCTTCCGTACTACAGCGTGAAAGGAAGCCGCCTCCTCCGTATATTCCCCTGAAGACGAAAGATCCCACTCAGGGGAAGTGTCCAGCCCACTGGCTGTATCCAGACCATGCAGTCCATCACCAGAGTCCTCCAGTTCTCCTTCCTCCAGGACTCGTTGGTACTCCTGCTCTTCCAATAGACGAAGAGCCCGTCTCCTCGAATGTAGCCTCTGCTCGATACGCGGAGTCGACATGGCCTCCGCCGAAGTCGAAGATCGGCGCTGATCCCCAGAAGCAACCGACGCCGCGTCCGGCGCCACAGGCAACTTTGATGCCGATGAAAGAGCAGGACGAAGAGAACTTGTAGCAGATGGACCCACCGGAGTCACAGGGTGAAATCCCGACGTCGACGGGATGGAAATCTCCGGGGCCAATCCCTCTGAAGCCACCGGAGCGGCCACCGGCGCCGACACCGGCGCCGAGCCCACGTTCCCAAAAGGGAGAAAGGGCATAAAGGATGCCGGCCGTAGAGGCGCAGGATCACCCAATGAAAAGGCCAAAGGACCAGCCAGAGCACCCCCTGGAGCCATCTGTTGGAAGATGGTATACATCGCATTTAGGAATGCGGTACTATCGGCTCCAGGGGTGGGAAAAGCCGGATACTGAGGTGCCTGTATCGAAGGCGACCCCGACGCCGGCCTCGACGTCTGCGACGCCGGAGACAACACAAGAGGCTGCATCACCTCAATCACGACGCCTGCCCAGGTGAAGTCGGTGACGCCGGAGAGGGCAACGGCGTCGACGGATGCGGCGTGACCGTGGGACTGACCTCCCAAGTCCTCCGGCGCCGATCCGAAGGCGACCCGGAACGAGTCTCCTTGCTTGAATGGCGCCGTGAATCTCTACGGCGCCAGGAGTCTCGATGACGCCGATGCCTTGGCGAAGAAGACTTCTTGTGATGCTTTTCTTTCTTCGACTTCGCCATAAACAACTTAGCCTCACGTTCCTTGAGGGCCTTCGGATTCATGTGCTGGCATGAATCGCAAGTTGAGACGTTGTGGTCGGAGCTCAAACACCAAAGGCAGTCGGAGTGAGGATCTGTAACTGACATCTTGCCCCCACACTCTCGACAAGGCTTGAAACCCGACTTTCTCTGCAACATTATTACTGCAGAGAAGGACTACGCAGCAAAAAATACACTGTAACCACAAAAGTAACAGTTGCTCCCTCGAAGATAACCGTTTCGAATGCACGGAAAAAAGGGAACTGACGTCGGCACGTCGTCGAGGACCTCTTATTGCCTGTATGACGTCAGACGGCGTCGCGTGGGCTAGAGTGACGTCCTCGTCGACGTGCAGAGACTAGGAAGAAGATTTCCGTTGAATGCTGGCGCCATGGGAGTATTCATTAGGTGAGGAATCCACAGGTAGTTGTATCCATCAGAAACAGATTGAATTTCTGGATGTGACAGTACATATGAAGGAGAATAAAATACAGACAATGTTACACCACAAGACAACAGCAACCAACAGTTTACTGCACGGGTTGAGTTTTCATCCGGGATCATTGAAGAAGACCATTCCCTAGGGGGAATTTATTAGGATGAAAAAAAACTGTTCTAATGTGAATGAAATGGAAAGTAGGTTTAGAGAGACTGAACAGAGAGTCCTAAAAAGAGGATTTAAAACAAGCAGAAAATAGAGCAAGGTCCATGACACGTGCACAGATACTTACTAATAGACAAAGCTCAGTTCAAAGGATGGAACACACGACTATTATATTAATTGTGACATAAAGCAAAGAGAAATCATAAGATCCTAAATACTTTGAATAAATATTGGATTGTGATCAAGAAAGATACAGATATTGGCCAACTCATAGGGGTGCGACCAGATGTTACTTATAAGAGGGCACCCTTGCTCAAGGATCATCTAGTAAAAAGCCACTTTGAGCTAGCAACATCAGACAATTGGTTACAAGAGAGGAACAAAGGCTTTGTGAGCTGCACCAAGTGCAAGGCATGTCGGATTGGTATCAATATGAAGGAATGTATTGACTTTAAAGGAAAGAACATCCCTATAAAGGAAATGATAACGTGCGACACCTCATTTGTGGTGTACATCATTGAGTGCCTTTGTGGATTGCGGTACGTGGGAAGTATGATCTGCCCTTTGAAAAAATTGATACTTGAACATATAAGAGCAGTCGTAAACAGAGACATAAGCTATGCCATGGCAAAACATCGGAAGTGTCGTGATGGGGCAAATTGGTCACACATGCGCTATTATGGTGCAGCCTGTGTGAAGAAACATAAAAGAGGAGGGGATAGCGTACCCATAGTGAGATGCTTGGAGTCAAGATTGATCATTAGACTCAAAACAAAGGTGCCTTATGGATTGAATGGCAAAGAAGAAATGCATAGTCACCTGTAGGGATTGAACAATGAGGGTTTTGTAACAGCTAACAGAATCATATACTCAGATCAAAGCTATTCGTTACACAGATACTTTGATTTCTACCAAGAGTTATGAGACTTGACTATGTCATGATATGCCCAATATAAGAAATGGACTTGCTTGTTGAATAGCAGTGGTTTGGATGTCTAATTGTTGGCTTCAGATGGACAACCTTCCTGATACACAGGAAGTTTTAACCATGGGGAGATCTTTCTTTTAGGAAAATTATGGCTGATAAGCTGTATACCGGGCAGAGCGGTACCTCACCCGCCAAAGTGACCTCTGAGTGATATACATATGTGGAAGAAACTATGGTACTTGATAAATCCCTTAGTAAGACTATGGTTAATATTCCAAGGTAGGTAGAGAGGAACTAGATTGCCAGTGTGGTCCCGGATTGCCATATATATAGAGTGATATAATTAGAGAATCAAGAGACCTTAAGGGACCTAATGTTGTGAATTAAGTGGATGGTAGGGATACTGTATCTGATATTTATCATCTTAAGTGATGTAAACTTGAGAACAAGGGAGACCTTAAGGGACCTAATGTTTTTAACCAAGTGGATGTTAGAGATACTATATCTGATACTCAATATCTGAACTGGTATAAAAGGAAAAAATAATATAATAGAAAACCACCTAGCAACATGGCCATGATATTAATTTAGACTACGTGGAATATCAGACTATAACTCGTAGGTAACACAAGGCATATGGGATACTTTTGGAGTGCTGCCTTTCCATTTAGTGGTTAATAATCTACAGGGAAATGGCCTGTCCCTGATGCAGGCACCAGCTGTTGAGTGCACCGTGAGAGGACTGCTTTGACTTATTTTATATATATATCTCAACAAAAGAAGGGACTCAGAGGGACTCACCAAAGAAAAAAAAAATATTTCGACTACAACGTTTCGGCTTCCACCTTGTTCAGGTAGTACAAGATAGTTTGCCTGGTAGCGCTACACGGCTGACACTGGTGAGTCTATCTGTTTGAGTCACTTTTTTCTTGGATATTTAATTTCTTTGTGACTCAGTGTATCCTTTCGGAACCAGACTGTGTCCTGGCTGGCTGTTGAATTTTGTGATATATATATATATATAGATAGATAGATATATATATATATACCTATATATATCTATATATATATCTATATATTTATTTAAAACAAAAATCATTACACGGCATTAGAGATACAATATTTACCAGCTTCTCATGGCAGGAATGGCGCCAGCACCATCCATCAACTCGAAAGGTAATTTATTTTCTTATTTCTTGTAGAGTACAAAGTACATAGTGCTATTCAAACAAAAATGGCAAACTAAAAAAAAAAAAACACTGGAATACACAAGCTATAGTTATATCAAGTAGCTATAACGCATGCCCCAAAGTAAGTATAATTTCCGCTCCCTTCTGTGTACAGTGTTGTTATTAATGAACAATGTCATTTCAGATGTTGCAGTGATGTAGAACATGTCATAAAGATGTAATATGTGAGGTAATTTGCAGTACAAGGTGAAAGCGCAGGTTATTGTCACTTTTAGGACAGAAGTTATAGTTGCATAAGAGAACTGTAACTGGTAAGTTTCAATAGTTTTGTTCATTGACACCATTATGTTTTAACTGGCATTTTCCACTAACAATAACAATCTTTTAACCTTTGTTTTTAAGCGAATCTTTAAGGTTCTTTTTCATATGAAGTAAGGTATTATTTCAAATCCTATATACACCTTTGTTTTTTCTGTTTTTTTCCCAGTTAATGTCTATATTTTTCTAACGTAAAGTTAGAGGTCCATTACAGTGCAACTTCTCCCTCAAAAGGCGCCCAGCTTCCAATCCACACATGGGTAAATACCATGCACTACAAGGGGTTAAGCACAGGGCTGTGGCCAACCCTTTGCAGGCACCCAACCCTCACTACACACAGCTCTCTGTCGTGAACGCCATGGGTTGAGTTCAGGGCGTGGCCTGCGGTTAGGACTTACACCAACAGCCCCCTTCGCAGGTGCCTAACCCCCTTTTTCGTATATATATAAATATAAAGGGCTGGCCTATTTGGCTTTATCGGGAGGTAAACACATGAACATATATAAAGCAGATCTATTCACTGTGTGAAAAACTCAACAATAATTATAAAAAACTGTATATTTTATAAAAACACAATGCAATATTTATTAATACTTACAGTCACAAAACATTTTGAATAAAGCATTTTTAAAGCAACCATAAGCATGTCTGAGTCTTTTTTGACATATTTCATGCCAGAAAAGGCAGCCTCAGAACAACCCACAAGGGGTCCTTGTACTGTAGCTGGAGAGCACAGAGCTCCAGCTGGAAGTGCTTTAAAAGTAATGATAAGTTCTCCTGACACAGGACAATGAATTTGTTTTTTTTGTTTTTTTGCAGAGTGGCTTGTGCTCTACCTGCAGCCCTCTACGACAATGAAAAAATGCTTGGTGGTTCCCCTACCCCTTCTACAGGCATCACCACGATAAATAAATATAAGTGAAAAGCCCTCACATGGCATTATGGGGCTCTCCTTACATAGAGCACTGAATAATAAATAAGCAGCTTCCCACTTATTTATTATTCCTTTTTTGTTTATAATTTAATTTTTTTAGGACACCCACACTAGTTTAGGGCTGCAGGCAGAGCTCAACGCTCACCAGCCACCACCCATCTCGGTGCTGGTAGAAGCTGGCTGTTTCTATATTTATGCTTAGTGTCCCGGGGCCACTTGAGGCAGCCACAACTCTGATAAATGTTAGGGGCAATAGGGAGAGCCCCATTTTCCCTGCTGGCTCCCTAGCCAGCACCCATCCTGGGTGCGAGTGGGAGCCAGCCATTTTTAGGTTGGGCACAGCAGCACGCATTTGCTGCTTTTCTGACGTGTTGGTATCTATGTGGGCTTTTAACCACACCCATCACTATCACTCGTTCATGGGCTTGCCTTTCAAAAATCCTTTGTCACCATTGGTAAATGCTTTACATTCGTCCCTCCTTGGGGCAGTTTTGTCACCACCTTGGATATCGACCCTGTGACAAGTATAATTGCACGACTGACGATATGTTTGACTGCAAGGAAACTTCTTTTTCCTTTTGTGTCTCTCCTTCGCGCTCACGCTCATGGCGGCCGTGGCGCTTTGAATCGGCTCGTTCTATGTGTGGTATCAGCAGCAAAAACCTAACAACACTGAAACAGAGTGGAGAACTTCTCACACTGCACAACAACAGAACAGGTGTCTATGTCTAAATGACTGCATGTTTTTTTTATGCTTCTTATGGAGTTGAGGCCAGATGTATTAAAGGGTTTTACCCGTTCCGTATTTATGGGGAAATGCGTTGATAAAAAAAAGTAGTCCGTAGGCGCTGCAGTTCCAAGTGAACCTCTCAATCTGCAACTGGTGTAAATCTTTAGGGTGTCACACGGGGAAAATGTCCAACAAACCAGGTTGCAAGGGATAGTTTTGTGTCCTAGAATGAATCGTCTAGGTTCAGGGAAAGGGCGCGACATTGCAGCTCTAGCTCCTTCTCTTTTTTGTCATGGGTAACAGATCAAAGATGAACTCTGGATGCACTCGGAGTACTGAAGGCTCTGCCTTTGACACCTTCTTTGAGGGATACTTACCTGCAAAGAGTTATTCCTGACATGGTAAGGGAACTCTTACAAGATATCCTATACTCATGATAGCCTTCTATGAAGAAGCCAGTGGCAGAGAGACGACATGAGGGTCAATGCACTTTAGCTGGCACACACTGTACCTTGGTTCAAAATATATTGCATTTGCTTGCTGGGAAAACACAGAAGAGTAGGTTATCTTAAGGATAAGCAAAACAAACTAGCAGTGCTAGTTAGAGCCAGGTGAAATATTTCACTGTATGTATCAGCAAGTGCTGATGAAACTCAGTGAAATTTATTTGTGCCTAAAGGGGAACAAAAATAGGCCAGGTACTGAAGACCCAGGCTAATGAAGTTCATGCAGTTCTATGAAGTGAAAGGAGATCCAGTTAGAAACATAGGGTTTGCGGGCTCTTTGAGCAGTTTGCGCAGTTCTACGTAGCCCTTGATTTTCCTGAGGGAATCACAAAAAGTGCACAAACAGAGTAAGCCAGTTCTTTCTTAAGCTCACCTGCAGGACAAATTTGGTCAGTCTGAAAAACCAAATTTTGTTCCAGTGGAATATTAAGTAAATGCATGGATTTCACCTAGTTAGCGTTTTACAGAGTAGTTTCAAATTCCCCTGGGTCTAGCACATTCTGGCACTGAGATATAATTTCAACAGTTGTAGTACATACATCTAAGGTGCAATTAACTAACTAAGGGGCAAAAGGACAAGGTTATGCTTTTGGGAGGATTGTGCGTTCCCATCTGCCATCAGAATCTGTCAGTTCACAGTCCTTTTATTATTGCATGGCTTCTCAAGGAGCAAATGTTATAGACAGAATGCCAAAAGTGTAACAAATCTGCTTCGTTACATCTGCCATTTGTCCTAATATCTAAGTGGCCAAGGGTGCAAGACAAGATAAAACAGGAAATATGAATCAAAGTGACTGAACATTGGCAAGAAAAACTCTACAACTCTAAAACCTCTCACCCATGCTCATTCTGTAAAGGTTTTGCTTGAAGAGCAGTACAGAACTAGTTTTCAATGTCAAAGTTCTGATTTCCACATAACAGGACAGAAAGGAGTCTAGGGCTCAGCAGAAGAGCACTGAACACATTTCAGCAGAGGGTTAAATAAAGCTCTAATTGGTTTTCAAAAGCATTCTTGTAACAAGACTAATGGCACAGGGAAAGGACTTTGCATTCAAAGTAGACCGCAGAAACAAATTTTAGGGGCCATGTATAAAAATTGGTGGTTGTGTTCCAGTTTCACAGATGGCAGGGGACACCACATGATGAGGGACATCCTGTGGACAACCAAATTCCCACTCGCAAGATAAACAGAATTTAGGCATACATTCTCTCCAAACCTTTCAGCTTAAATTTCCCCAGAACAGTGTTTTTAAAATGTGGTTTCTGTGGCTATGGAATCAGGGTACCTAGCATGAGACACTTAAATGTGTCTCTTAAATATGTGGGAGGATGACAAATAAATGCTTGTGTCCCTCACAGTCAGTACTGTCAGATGTGCTCCCACAAGGCAACTGTGTCCCAAGGGTCGATGCAGGCCAACCATCATGTGCAGCCCTGCAATGGTGCCAGCACCACTTCCATACACAGAAGCAGCTTAGGTCCTGGATTAGTCACATCAAGGTGGTTCAGACTGTTGTCTTACGGGGACAAACTCAGTTCCTTGAGCTGTCCTCCATAAGGACCCACAAAGCTGGGTCTTGCTGTTGAACTCATGGAATGCAGCTTCTCCCTTTTCTACGATAGTTCTGCTTCAGTGCTTTTGGAGGGATGCATCTGATGGGCTTGACTTGGTCTTGTCTGAGGGACGGGGGAAGACAGTAACAGAAGTGTCTTTATTATGGATAGATGCCTTTCCAAGGTGGTGCTGTAGAGCTTCTTTTGAAGTCCAGAAAAGGAACTGGTTCTGGGGGCCAGTTCTTAACCAGTTTAAAGAGGAATCCATGGAAACCTGATCAAATGAATTGGTGCATTCAAAATCTATAACTCTGGCCAACCATACCTAAGCACATCTTCTTAGGCTGTTCAACAAAGGAGAGGTGGGAAAAGGCACCAACTAGTCAAGGAAATGTGGGTTGGGTTGAGAAGCTGCGAGTTGTCAGTACAGAACAAAGGAGGAAGGCAAAGACTGCCGTAGGATATGATTCCAAGTGGTGATAGGCCAGACATCCTTAGCTATGATAAACTTTTTTCAAGACAAATATGAAGTCAGATCTGCCAGGCACCAAAACCGAGTCTAAGCAGTACTTTGCCCTCTAGCAGGGTCGTGGCAGAATCTGTAAACCTCTAATGCACAAGGTTCTGCAAGTGAAAGCTTCATGAAGGATGTCATGCCCACAAATACCATGTGTTCTATACCAAGGAATACCATTCTTAATGCCCATGTACAAGCAGAGTTCACATAATACTGGCAACTGCTTATGTAAATAAGCATCAATATTCCCCAGCTCTCTTTTGTGTATGCTGCTCCTTTATTTTATGTTCATCATGCATTTGTGGCATGTTTCCATTATGCTGTAGCTTTGTTATTTAAACAATTACACTTGATTTCACCTAATACACCTTGGGACTGGAGTCCCTTCTTCAGGGGACTATGAAATCAAATTGTTTGTTTCTCTGTCGCCTCACCTTAACAAGGCAACTTGGTGCTTGTCTAGAGCGTGATTCCTACACACACGAGAACCTTGGTGAAAAATACAGTGAGGTGTGCCAAGTAAGTATACAAAAAATAGTAGATAAACCCACAAAGGGAACATGGATGTGAGCCACCATCTTCTACTACAATTACTATTTTCTTGAGAAGAATGCCATTCATGAAGCACTCACAGATATCCAGCCATGTAGTACACTACCACATAACATGTGCCACAAATACAACTTGTTTACACTGATCAGATGTAGACAGGGATAAATGAAAGATCCTAGTATGGAGGATTGAAAGAATTTTGCTTCAAGAATGATGGCAGGCTCCAATTCATAGGACTTTAGCCCAGCCAGGCCCTCCCTATAACATTGCTTAGGACAGCCGAAAGGTCTGCAGGTATTGTGCTAAAGGCTGAGAGGTGCCAGATGCTGTCAGCCAAGTATCAGAGGACATGCACAACACTTATCACCCTGAAATACCCTTCCCTACAACTGAACACCACATACAGTGGCATTGAGCTGTGTGCAAAAGACAGGAATGATCTGTACCTTGCCACTCTAGGCCCATCTCCTATTTTTGCAGGAAATTAGAACGTTCTGCCTCCCCTATGGTTTGGCTGCATAGGGTGCTGGGTTTCATCCCCAGAGGAGAGGGCAACAAGGACTATACTCAGTTCCTTGAAGATACAAGTGGAAACCATTTTCAATTATATACTTCTGAATTAAGGGATTTGTTATGAAACAAGACTATGCACGCTAATTAGAACAATAGGGGAATATATAGCCCTTGTAGTCTTTGCAGGGCTCTTTGGCCTCTCTAAAAGCCGATGAATCAACCATTTTTGCAACAAACTACAGTTACAAAGGCAGCAACTCTAACATGGAGGCAGGATAATTATATCCTTTGTTTAGTATGTAGCATGGACTCTGTCTACATGCAAATACCCGGCAATGGCAGAGAATAGAAATTCATCCCTTAACATGTCTTAGCCTGGAAAGCACAAGAACACTATATTGGAGAAGAATCTAGCGCCCAATGATATAGAGACACTCCAGAAGCTCAGTAGAAGCAATTATTATGTCCAATTACAGCCCCTGAACAAAAGAAAAAGTGGGACGATGTGCCGGGCAGGTCATTTACTAAGGCTAGTGGAGACTCAACACATGAATAGACCATGAGCCCGAAATGGCAAAGACACAGCCCAAGCCCTGGCTCTGACACAGGCAAGGAAGATTCTCTGCACAAACTTAGGCCCTGAACATAGGCAAAGCAAGTACTTGAATTGCTCTAGGGGAAGCTGGAAGTCTGCCCTTAAACAGGCCTTCGCTAATGAACAGTAGGAACTTTGCCTAGGACAAGGGTGTGTCCAATGGAAAGCATAGGCTATGTCCAGGACCAGTTCAGGATCCCACGTAAAGCAAATGAGGCCTCTACCCGAGACCAAGCCATGACCAGTAGCAAATCAAGAGATATCACTAGGTCCAAGGCCTCACCATTGGTAAAGGAGTGATTCTGCTAGGGTTTGGTCCTGGGCAACTAAACCCTAATAAAGGGACAGATGTAACAACACAGGACTAGCTTCCCATGCCTACATCGCCTCAACATCTCTGTTGCATATTTATGCCCTAAAGCTGCCATACCTTAGCACTCGCTGTCCAGTTAATAGCCACAAATTGCATGAGTGTATTGCTCTCACGGTGTGATCCTTGGGAGAGGCCCACTTTGTGCAACCATGCCCACGGCTCCTGGGGTGCATGTTCCATATACTGGGAGGCTGCAGTGGGAGCAGGTCCTCTTCATCATCGCTGTAAACTGGCTGCCGGCACGGAGAAGAGGTTTGTGACTCTTTTTGCACATCTGACATCTAAAGTTACATTATAAGTGGTGCATCTTTAAGGTGCAGTGTAAAAGAGACACCTCTGTAACTATTTTTAGGTTGAGCGTAGAAGCGCGCAAGTGCTGCTTTCCGACGTGTTATCTATCCGTGGGCTTGCACCACACCCACCTCACGCCCCTCACTTTCATTCGTTCCTGGACGTGTCTTTAAAGAATCCCTTGATGTTATGTTATAGGTAATTGCTTTTTGTTTGCCCCACCTTGAGGTTGGTTTGTTACTGCCTCGGGCATCGACCCAGCTACATGGATAATTACACGATTGCAGATATGTTCTACTGTAGGCAAACTCCTTTTTTCTTTTGTCTCTCTCCTTCGTGCTCATGCACATGGCAGCTATGGAGCAAACTCGATCAGTGGTATTGCAGCGCTTTGAAAGACTCACAGGTACCTCACATTGTTTTTGTCTATCCTTTGTGCTCCGGGGTGGCCATGCCGCTTTCAAGAATCATAGAGCCCAAACTTGTTTTGAAAGCGATGTCACTATGCGCTTTTAAACAGCACTTGCTTTAATAGCAACTATATGCCAAAATTGCCACTAGTTTATTTAGCTCTTTTCAGTGTATGTTATTGGAAGGGGTCAGATAGCCTCCTTTATAAACTCAGCTTGCACAAAGCACTGCTCCTGCACATCTGAACTCACCAACTCTCTGTGGATCACCCTGTCAGTCAGAGGCTTCCGAGTATGCATTTCAGAAACTACAGCTTTGGCTCGCTGATTGCCTGTGTGTCAAGCACCGACTACTTCACCACAGAACTGGGTGAGCACCTGGCAGATGTTACTATACTAAGCAAATTTATCTGAAGTTTGGGAAGCAGCCGCACATCGTCTCATGATATATGATTGTTTGCATTGTTGGATTAACCTGGTGAAAGAGTGGGTGAATGCTTGCTGCTATGGCGATACATATACCTTCATGTTGATTTACTGGGCACACAGCTTTGGTATGTAAGCAGTCGCTGCTGAGATCCTTGTTTTCAACCATCAGGTGATAGGTTCAACTCCTGGCATGGCTGCTTCAAACTTTCATCCTTTCAAAGTCATTACATTTGAGTCCCAGTGCCCTGAGTGATAATACTGCTTTTATTTTAGACATGTTTTTTCATGAGGTTATGTCCTCTGGGAGCTAAGAATATGGTTGCATGACCACGTTTCTTATAAATGATATTTTTCTTATGGAGCCCTCTACGGGCTCTTTACAGCATTGCAGTCTAATGCCAGAAGTTCATTTCTGATGAAGGTTTAAATGATAATTGTATATCATTTAATAATCTCTCCTTATTACAATTATGATGATAATTCAGGCCAACTTAATATTCTTATTAACACTATGACTGTGTGAACACTCGTGATATGTTTGTGTGAGCCTTCTAGTTATTTCTCCTCTGTGGCTGTCTTGTGTCTTTTTTTAGGGAATTGTGTTAGCCAGCCAGCACCTCTGATGGCGGGGTGGTGAAAGTGGTATTCTATTGGAATTAGTACAGCAGATTTAAATTAGGAGGCTAAATGGCAACATTTTCATTTTTTGCTGCAGACAGAGGAAGAAGGTAAATGGAAGTGCTTTAGTTATATGCAGAAACAATAGATGATGGACCGACTGCACAGCAAATCAAACATCACCCCCAGTCACAGATCTGGGTTTAATCCATCAGTTTTTTGCTTGCCATGACATTCCAGTTTGGACCCAGTCATATGCAAATCAGCCTTTACCCTGTTCCCCGAACTGCCAGGCCAGGTCTTCCCTTGAAAGGAACCGCTTTCAGGGTACCACCCTTCATCAGCCAGGCTAGCTTGAATCTGTAGGAATCTGTAGGCATAGCAAGCACTGGACCTACGTCTGGGCATACCCTTCCCACATGGGGCGACAAATGCAAAAACAACAGATGATGGACGGAATGCAGAGCAAATCCAACATTCACCCCCAGTCACAGATCTGGGTTTAATCCATCAGTTTTTTAGCTTGCCATGCCATTCCCATTTGGACCCAGCCATATGCAAATCAGCCTTTACCCTGTTCCCCATGGGAACAATCCAGCCTGAACTGCCAGATCCTCCCTGGACCAGAAACAAGCATCCGGGAACCGGTTTCAGGGAACAAACATTTGTGTGTGTTTGCTTTTGTCGCCCTGAGTGCGCTGGGTATGCCCAGACGTGGGTCCCGGGCTCACTATGCCACTGGATTCAAGCTAGCCTGGCTGATAAAGGATGATACCCTGAAACAGAGAATATGAAAAGTATTGATATACTCTCCAGTCAGCCATATTAAACTTTTTCTTTACCCTGCTATGTTCCATGATAAAAGCCTCACTATGTCTGAACCACTCACAATACTATGGTTTATAATAATGTTAATTACTCCAAAGGGTAATACCACATTGGTCACAATAGGGTAGTGAGGGTAAATCAAAGTTTTCATGATGAGTACCAAGTGGATCGCATTTACAGTTTACAAGATCAGTACACAGAAAATCACATTTATACTGCAACCTATTTAGAGGGAGCCAGTCCTGGCCATTAAGATAGCTCAAGCAACCAAGCCTATTACCCCATCTCCAGTCATTAACATTTTGAGGGCAGGATCTATCATTGCACTGTGAGGGGTGTCAGTTCTCATAGGATGAAGACAGAGAGGATCTGTAAAAAAAAAAAACGAAAAAAAAATAAAACCTAATCGTATGATAATAGACAGACGCAATGTGGGGAGAATCTTCTCAGCCAGCACAGACTGAGAAATTAATGACTATCCAATCCCCCATGTCTTCTCTCCTCTGCCCACCCAATGTACCTGTCTAATCATAATCACATTTTGAAACATAGCATTTGTTAGACCCACCCTGGATCCCAACCATTGTATACATTTGTTGTAAGCTCCCTCCACATTTTGTGTGTGTTCTCAGGGAGTGGCGGAACCCCTACCATCACCAAAACATAGGGAGCTGACTCAGGTGGTAGATCCAGAATAGTCGGAGGCTGCTTAGTGACGTTGTCTGGGTGAGTGTGAAGGGGTGCTAGCCCTATGTTACAGGTTGACTGATCTCTGTTGAGAACCATCCTGAGTGATAAGTTGCGGCATATGGTGTTCATTTCTCGCCTCAATATATGCTTGATGACCCCTCCTCCGGCCAAATCCTCAGTTTGAACCAAACACTTTTAGGGTATGGAGGGCTGCACCTTATCTAAAAGTCCCAGGGAACCTGCACTAGGCTCTAATTGAGAATCCACAGAGGACAGTCTTGTAAAAATGGAGGTTAGATGGAATGAAATGCGCTGCACCATTGCTGCGATCAGGGTCTTGAATTGCTTAACAACCATGTTTTAGAGGGTCTGAAGTTCTGGGTGAAGCAAATTCTCCAGGTTAGCACTGCCAGGTGTAGTAGGCTGTGGTTTAGTCTCTTTTTTGGGTGTAGGCCAGGGAGGGGAGAGGGGAACAGGAAATAGTAGATTCTACACAAACCTCTGCACATTCAGTTACATTACTCCCTTCAGTTATGCTAGAGGAATCCATCCACAGTATTTATTACAAAATCCGAAGTAACAGTAGTGCAATCCAGAGATCAACCAATGAAGATACTGATTTAATGGTTGCCTTGATTTTCCTGAGGAGGTCGTATTATGCTTCCTCTTACCCATAATATACAGGTAGGTTAAGTCAGCCAAAGCATTAACCAGCAAAATATATAGGCCTAAGAAAACAGCATTCAAAATGAATGCTGCCCAACCAATGGACCCCAATGCAGGGAAAAAAACAAAAGGGTCTTACTCACAGAGTACTACAGGCAAAGAATACCAGTCTTTCTACAGCTGTAGGCAAAGAAGAGAATTTGGGACTAAAATCCACTGGGGGTGGCCCCGCCCAGCCCAGCTGCGGACAGGTGCAGACGGCCTGCTCCTGGCCCGGGCACATCCCTCCCCTGGGCTGCAGCTCATTAAACACACTTTCTCATGCTGCGGGAGCTGGCACGGTGTTTCCAAGCACCCTCTTGGTGCTGGAATGCTTGCTGCGGGTTCTGCTACTTTTGAAAGTTGCCTCGGCTCCATAAACACATTTTCCAGCAGGGCAGGAGCTGGCACAGTTTTTTCAAGTGCCATCCTGGTGCTGGCATGCTTGTTGTGGCACCTGATGCTTCTGGAAGTTCCCCTGGGGCCTTAGCTCTGTAAACACACTTCTAGTCATCAATCACAAATTCTTGTGAATGTTGGGAAGTTAACTTTCATTTAATTTTATTCCTGACATTGCTGGGCCGCTAATGCTGGTGACAGTGCAGAGGATAGCCAAGCAGGAGAGGGTAACATTAGAGACAGTGTACCTTGGGTACCATATTAAGTGAATTACAAAGTACCTATGAAAGTATAGGTAGGACCACCTGCGTCCTAGCTATAGTACTGGTATGAACTTCTGGATCGGGCAGATCATAAGCAATATGGTAGTGTTCTTAAACTTAGTAAAATACATCATCTGTACATTTTAGGCAAAACCTGCTAACTTCAGGTTATAGACAACACCAGACTGACTAGAGAGCAGTCATGGCCTCACTGTAACAACAGCATCTGCTGCATGAAAACCAGAGTGTTCACAAAACTTGTTGCCACTTTTGATGTTCATGTGGTGATCGTTGCACCAGATCCAACTACTATGGGGGGATAAGCAGTGAGGTTTGGAGCTTCGACATTTGTAAACATCAAGATGATTTTCCATAAATTATAGTAAGGCTGCATTTTTGGTAATGTTTCACACTTTTCTTTATTGTTATATACTGTGTACTATTCTTTACCACACCCTTTTCTAAGGTCCTATCTTTGGCGGTCAAATGTGTTAAAAGAGATGTATTTTTTTAAGATAATTATTTCTCCATTGTGGCCAAGTTTCACAAACATAAATGTAACGTTGACTGCGAATATTGGATACATTAAAAATAATCATTATAATTAAAATAGAAAAGTTGAGAAAAGAGTAACTGTTAAAAGAGCCAAAGGTTTTGATGGTCAGATGTAGTAGGCAGAAGGGATTAAATGGTATGTCTGACAGCACTTCACAAATCACACAAAAAGCATCACCAAGAATAGTAAGATGGACATATCTCTGCAAACCATATCAGGATTGTCAAATTTTATATTGCCATGGTAAATACTGCCAAACATTTAAGTATCTGGGTTGTTGTATCTTATATTGCCATACCAAACCAGTAATCTCCATAATAAGTGGTTGTAACACTATTCAACAAGACAGAAGTTCTGGTCTACCGAAGTTAGACCTCACCATGGGACTCCACCTAGTGGCCATCAGACCTAGGACCAACACCCAACGACCATGTAAAAAAAAAATTTAGGGATCATCCTTGACAACAAGCTCATGACGGCACAGATCAACCTAGTGAGCACCTCCTGTTTCCACATCCTATGCATGCTACATAAGATTTTCAAGTGGCTGCCACAGAACACCAGAAGGACCGTCACACAAGGCACTATTCACAAGCAGACCCAACTACGGCAATGCAGAATGTCAATCTCCAAGCAGCTCCTACACAGGATCTAGACCATCCAGAAAGTTGCTGCAAGAATCATACTCATTCTCTCATCCTGCATCTACATCACACACTACCTCAAGGAGCTTCACTGACTCCACCTTCACAAGCGCTGCCAATTCCAACTTCTCACATATGCATACAAAGCCCTACACAACACCAGACTAGCATTACTGAACTGCTGCACACACTTCCACCGGCCTGTCCGACACCTATGTTCTGCCTTATTTGCACACACACACCCTGCATTCACAAAAGCAAAGCAGGAGGTTGCTGATTCTCCCACATTGCACCCAAAGCATGGAGTGACCTCCCTCAATATATCCTCCTCACTTACTGAGTTCCAAAAGAAGCTGAGGACCTGGCTCTTAGAATGACTCAGTGGGAACCATATGTCTACACAACTGCACATGCACCGGGATACCATAAAGGGTGATTAGTTGTGCCATACAAATCACCATGACATAATATAAATAACATCTCATTTCATATAAAGCCCAGTTAGTGTCCAACCCTATTAATTCTTTGAAGAAGTGATCAAAGGAGGCCAAATTCCCCATATGATGCAGGAAGCCCTTATCCTCACCCTTCAGAAACCTTGCCAGCCAGCTGCCTGTTGCGCATCCTACAGGCCTTTGTCACTACCGAATATTGATACTAAAATCTTTGCGAAGGTACTTGCCAACAGAATAGTGCCCCTGCTTCCAGGAATAGTAGGCCTGAAACAAGCCGGGTTTATACCAGGTAGGTCGCAGATATATTATCTCACAACGCTCTTCAGAGCCATCTCCAGAATTGACCCAGAGGTCAGCGCTACTGCAGTATTCTTGGATGCTGAAAAAGCATTTGATTCAGAAGAGTGGGGATTCATGATGACGGTGTTGCGACGCATAGGTGTGGGGGATGTCTTTATGCAGCTAGTACAGGTACAGTACACAAAGTTGACAGCAAGGATCAGAGTCAACAGCACAGTTACACACCACAGTGGTGTTGCCTTGGTTTTTATTTTTCTTCATGAATATTCCAATCCTGCTGCTAAGAACTTTTTTTTCCACCCTGCAGATGCTGTTGCACTATTGGCCTGGTCAGGTAACAACCCTGCGTTAGCTGGGATAAATGAACTCTACCCTTTAGTAAAGGAAGCCTAAATCCCCCTAATTTGGAGACTTATTATAGGGCAGCACAATGTATGCTTGCCCACCACTGGCTCCATGGCCCAGGTGATCTCTCACATGTGTCTACAAAGGATGCCACCTCCCACTTCCACTCGTTAAGAAGCAACTTAACTTAACAGGCCAATACAACAGTACCACACCGTCAACCTGCTTAACACAACAGTATGTTCATGGAGGAGGCAGGTTGAATTTCAAACAAGAACACTGCTGCATTCACCACTGCTGCCTCTGGACTGGTTCATGTTGTTTTCTCTGGGCAACAGAAAGGGGCGTTGGAAGTGCTGCACAGTTTAAACCTGCAGCGTATGTGCGATATCTTTCAGTACAGGGCAGTGTGTAGCTGGGAACAGGTGTGCAGGCATTGGCCATGTTTCAATATTAAAGGGTATGACATGCCATGCATGATTTGCTGGGGCAGAATTGAAAGAACCTGCATAGCTCCCAGCCCTGACAGGTCTATTACCGAATGAGCCACCCCCACATCTTATTACAAAAATCTACACTTACTCGCAGGCTGGGCGCCAGCAAGGAAATCCTAAAGCAAGGCTGCAAGAGGAGCTTGGGGGTAGATATAAGCGAGCAGCAGTGGACATATTTCTGTTCAACCAGTAAGGCGATATCCTTAAATAGTCGGCACATATTGATATATTTCAAGTACTTGAATAGAGTCAACTACACCCCGCACATTTATATTGCTATGGTTTACGTGAAAATGCAGGTTGCTTTAGATGGGGAGTGGAGGCAGGAGGGTTTGCCCATGGGTCGTGGTATTGCCCTGGCATACGACACTAATGAGAAGAGGTCCTGGAAGCATTAAGTAGGATAACAGGGGCATGGATTTCACTGTCTCTTCTGCTGGAACTCTTGGGCTAGGATAAGGAACTCCCTATGACCATAAGGTGATTAGTGGCACTAGGACTTCTGCTCCCGAAGTGCTGAATACCAATATTTGTGTTGCAAATTAAAATCCTATGGGGAGTGAAGCAGAGGTGTGCGATATAGTCAAGGAGAAAGTGTGCTAGAGAGTGGTGCGGACCCTGGGCGTGAATGCTGCTTTTCGCAAATGGTTGCCTGTAGCTGGAGAGTATAGGGTAGCGGATGTGGTTTGATTCTTGACTGGGTCTTCCTGGCAGAGTGCATCAACTCCCCCCCCCTTGTGTGATATGCAGCTGACGGGACTGGAAGGCAATTAAGCAAGCCCCTACTGCATTTGCCAATAGTTTGTTGTGAAGTAATCACAATTGTGCAGTTGAAGTCATGTATTGGAGAGCTAGTGTTACGGCGTTCTTATGTGCAAAGTTCGAACAACTGTAGGTGCATTTGTATGGTTGTCGAAAATGAAAATAAAATAATAATTTAAAAAAAACATACCATTAAACATAACCTAGGTCACACTTCATATTTGGGTTAAAGACAGTAGTGTAGAGGTACTTTTAACATTAAGCAATGAATGAAACAATAAAGTGTGCTTTTGGATACATGTCATGAAGGGGGACAAGCTCTTCCTTCATTATAAAATAAAGTTGTGGGACAGGATAATGTCAAAGAGCATTGCCTTCTACGTGATTTTTTAAAACTTTATTTAGAAGTCCAAATCACTTTACCTGAACTCCTGCACATCTCAAATCCATAGCTAAATTATGCTCAACACCATACAGCTCAGCCCAGTATACTCAGGAATCTACTACGATCAAGACTTCAGGATAACTATGGTAAGCCATCTTCACAGTTCGAGCAACAAATGAAATTGATTTAAAATATATGTTCACCATAAAACTAAAACACCCACCAACTGATTAAAAACACGTCAGAATAACTAAAAAGACTCCAGGATAACTAAAAAGACTTCTGGATAACTATGGTAAGTCATCTTCACAGTTCGAGCAACAAATGAAAATTATTTAAAATATATGCTCACCAAAAAGCTTAACCACTAACTGACTGATTAAAAACAACTATGTCACCACCTAAAGACATCAAATTTCTCAAGATATAACTTAGGGCCTGATTTCCAGTTTGGCAGAAGAGGGTACCCCATCACATATGTGACGGATATCCCGTCCACCGTATTACAATCATATTATAGTTATGGAGATCGTAATTCAGGGGACAGGATATCCTTCACGTTTGTGATGGAGTAACCCGTCCACCAAACTCTAAATCAGGCCCGTAGTTAGAAACTGCATTTCTTTTCTACTATGAGAAAATTTATGATACAGCATACAATTTAGAACTAGCATTTTTGGATCTTGATTTAAGAGACAATTAACTGACTGGGTCCATCTCTGGAGGAGTGAAGCTTTGGAAACCTATTGAGAAGCACTCCAGGATGCTTAGTCCATAAAAAGATGTGAGAATCTGAAATGGCTGAAGTTTGTGAATACGAAATTAAGGCTGCCTAGTCCGGTTAATCTTTAGGTTAATCCAAATGAAATTCATAGGGTAACAACAGCATTTTTAAAGTTAAGATATAAATCATGAAATGTGCATTTAATTATAAGAGGTCCCCATTTAGGCCAGCTTACTGGTAAATGCCTTATTATAACAATGGCCCTGAGTTTGAGCACTATTTAGAACTAGTAGAACCTCAAAGTGCCAGGAGATAAGTCCTGAAGTTTTGTGTAGGCACAATACCTTTAGCCGAGCTTCCAAAATCATGGTCCTTGCAATAATACCCCAATTGAAATGGTCACTGTCTGGCATATACCTCTTTATCAGAAACAGAAGGACATTTTTTATTCTTTTGCCCCGTCTAAAAAACGTTAGGTGTAAGTATTTCTTGTTTTGGCTGAACAGCACTGGAATAAGTACTTTTGTGTCAGTCTTGCAGAAATGTAAATCTAATACTTCACAAACTTCAAATTTTGCACTTAAATATTTGCCGTCCGCTTGGTTGAATACACGCAAAGGCTGATACCACATCGTACTATAGGGCTGCTCACTCCGCAATTACCTGAGTGGTGATATGATACCGTGGGTGACCCCGCTTATGTGTCAGAGAAGAACGAGTTACTTACCTTCGGTAACGACTTTTCTGGTGGATACATTAGCTACCTGTGGATTCCTCACCTAATGAATACTCCCATGGCGCCAGCATTCGACGGAAATCTTCTTACTAGTCTCTGCACGTCGACGAGGACGTCACTCTAGCCCACGCGACGCCATCTGACGTCATACAGGCAATAAGAGGTCCTCGACTACGTGCGGACGTCAGTACCAATCATTTTTTACGTGCATGAGAACAACCAGGCAATGCAATGAAAGAGCAAGGCAACATCCCATTACATTGTAAAAATACACAACATTGCATGAATAACTGTAAATCTTTTATATATATATATAACTCTCTCTTTTTAAAATATATATACACATCAAGTATATACACAACGATATATACATATATACATATATATAAATATAATATATACAACATCTATTGCACCCTCAAAGACCAAGAGGAGCGTACTCAAGGATTACTTGGTAAGACCAGAAAGGCAACGGGGAGGCGGGTGGGACCGTGAGGAATCCACAGGTAGCTAATGTATCCACCAGAAAAGTCGTTACCGAAGGTAAGTAACTCGTTCTTCTGATGGATACAACTACCTGTGGATTCCTCACCTAATGAATAGAGTCCCAAAGCAGTACCACGCCCGGCGGTGGGTGCCTAAATGGTCAAACCAAGAAATCCTGCAGCACTGACCGTGCAAAATGGCCGTCCCTTCTAACCTCAGAATCCAAACAGTAATGTTTTGCAAAAGTGTGAAGGGACGACCAAGTTGCGGCCTTGCAGATGTCGACCACAGGAACACCTCTGGCCAAGGCCGAAGTGGCCGACTTAGCTCTGGTGGAATGAGCTCTAATGCCCTCAGGAGGATCCTTCTTTGCCAAAGAGTAACAGATTTTAATGCAAAGAACAACCCACCTGGATAGTGTTCTCTTGTGGACTGCCTTTCCTCTCCTCTTGCCCACGTATCCAATAAACAGCTGATCCTCCAGCCTGAAGTCCTTTGTTCTATCAATAAAGAAGCTCAACGCTCTCTTTGGGTCCAGACGGTGCAGTCTTTCTTCCTCTTTGGAAGGATGAGGCGGAGGATAGAACGTGGACAAAGTAATTGCCTGAGCCAAATGGAAGGGTGAAACAACCTTCGGGAGGAAAACAGCCTTGGTCCTCAACACCACCTTATCCCCATAAAAAGTTGTATAAGGGGGCTTTACTGATAAGGCCTGCAACTCACTCACTCTCCTTGCTGATGTTATAGCTATCAGGAAGACTGTTTTTAAAACCAAATACCTTAAGGGGCAAGAATGCATAGGTTCAAAAGGGGACCCCATAAGGAAAGTCAGGACCAAGGACAAATCCCATTGCGGCATAACGAATGGCTTTGGAGGATATTTATTTAGAAGACCTTTCAAGAATCTGATAACAATAGGGGATTTAAATAAAGATGGTTGGTCTGGAAGACATATGAAGGCTGACAAGGCCGATAAATAACCCTTAATGGTAGCCACTGCACAACCTTTCTGCCCTAGAGACAGAGCAAAAGACAAAACGTCCGATAGATGAGCATGCAAAGGATCAATCTGCCTCTCTCCACACCACGCAACAAATTTAGACCATCTATTAGCGTAGATAGATTTAGTGGAGTGTCGCCTGGCCGCTAATATAACATCCACTACCTCAGGTGGGAGAGAGAAGGAACTCAGGTTGCCCCGTTCAATCTCCAGGCATGTAGGTGCAGACTCTGGAGGTTGGGGTGTAGAACCTGCCCCTGCGACTGCGAGAGGAGGTCTGCCCTGAAAGGGAGACGGAGCGGAGGGCACATTGAGAGTTGGAGAAGGTCGGAGTACCATACCCTCCTTGGCCAATCCGGAGCTATTAGGATGACTAGAGCCCGGTCCTGGCGAATCTTCCTCAATACTCGAGGAATCAAGGGTATGGGAGGAAACGCGTAAAGCAACTGGCCGCACCAGGTTATTTGAAACGCGTCCCCCAATGCTCCCTGCATCGGATACTGGAGGCTGCAGAATAACGGACAATGCGCGTTCTCTCGAGTGGCAAACAGATCTACCCGAGGAAACCCCCACCTCTGGAAGATTAAACGGACTTGATCTGGATGGAGACGCCACTCGTGGTCTGCCGAGAAATGGCGACTGAGACTGTCCGCACGCACGTTCAAGACTCCGGCCAGATGGTTTGCTATCAAGCAAATCTGATGGTCCTTTGCCCAGGACCATAGTCGAAGAACTTCTCTGCAGAGAAGGTACGACCCCACTCCTCCCTGCTTGTTTATGTACCACATCGTGGTAGTATTGTCCGTTAGGACCTGTACCGACTGACCACGAAGGGAAGGGAGGAAGGCCTTGAGAGCCAGACGTACAGCCCGTAACTCTAACAGATTGATGTGAAACATCTGTTCCTCTGGAGACCAAAGACCTTTGATCTCCAGATCCCCCAGATGAGCTCCCCACCCTAGAGTGGAAGCATCCGTTATGACTGTGGCCACTGGTGGCGACTGCTGGAACGGCTTTCCTTGTGAAAGATTGTTGCTTGCAATCCACCACTTCAAATCCACAGCAGCATCTCTGGAGATCTTGATAGTACCCTCTAGATCCCCTTTGTGTTGAGACCACTGCCTTCGGAGGCACCACTGAAGAGCCCTCATGTGCCAGCGAGCATGCGTGACCAACAGAATGCAGGAGGCAAACAGACCGAGCAGACGAAGGACCTTGAGGACTGGAACTACCGCTCCATTTCGAAACATTGGAACCAAATCCTGAATATCTTGAATCCGCTGAGGCGGAGGAAAGGCCCGACCCAATGTTGTATCCAGTACTGCCCCTATGAACAGGAGGCGCTGAGAGGGCTCTAGGTGAGATTTGGGCTCGTTCACCGAAAAACCCAGGTCGAACAACAACTGGGTTGTTGACTGCAGATGATGCGACACAAGCTCCGGGGACTTGGCTTTGATCAACCAGTCGTCCAAGTAAGGGAATACTGCTATCCCCTTCCTTCTGAGTTCTGCCGCAACCACCGACATCACCTTCGTGAAGACTCGAGGTGCTGAAGTAAGACCAAACGGAAGGACCGCAAACTGATAGTGCTGCGATCCCACCACAAACCGGAGATACTTCCTGTGTGACTTGAGTATCGGGATATGAAAGTAAGCATCCTGCAAGTCGACAGACACCATCCAGTCTTCCTTGTTCAACGCCAAAAGCACCTGTGCTAGGGTCAGCATCTTGAACTTTTCCTGCTTGAGGAACCAATTCAAGATCCTCAGGTCCAGAATTGGTCTCAAACTACCATCCTTCTTGGGAATCAGGAAATACCTTGAGTAACATCCTCGACCCCTTTCCTGCTCTGGGACCAACTCCACCGCGCCCTTTGAAAGGAGGACTTGTACCTCCTGTTCTAGCAACAGGAGGTGTTCTTCTGAACAATAAGAAGGGTGGGGCGGGATGAGGGGCGGAAACTCCCGAAAGGGAAGGGTGTAGCCTTTTCCCACAATACTGAGAACCCAAGTGTCCGTTGTAACAGTCTTCCATTTGGTGAGAAAATGCTGTAATCTTCCCCCTACAGGAGAGGAGTGAGTGGGAAATGGTGGAAGCCTAAGGCTGCTTCCCCTGCTGCACCCCGCCAGAGGATGAGGAAGAGACAGAGTGCTGCTGAGAGGCTCCTCTGGTGCGGACCCTACCTCTCCCCCTAAAAGATCTATAGGGATGGGAAGAGGCAGGTTGCTGATATCTTCCCCGAAAGGAAGAGGAGGAAGAGCCACGCCCAAATCCACGAAACCTCCAGAAAAATCTGGAAGAGGCCGTGGAAGAAGGAGCTTGGAGCCCTAACGACTTAGCCGTGGCCCTGCTTTCCTTAAAACGTTCCAAGGCCGAATCAGCCTTGGCTCCAAACAGTTTGTCCCCATCAAACGGGAGATCCAACAATGTGGACTGTACATCCGCAGAAAAGCCCGAGTTACGGAGCCAGGCCTGTCTCCTTGCCACCACAGTTGTGCCCATTGCTCTGGCTACCGAGTCGGTGGTATCCAGTCCCGTCTGGATAATCTGGGTCGCAGCAGCCTGGGCATTTGAAACAAGATCCAAAAGACCCTGGGGAAGCTCTGTAAACGATGAGGAAATGTCATCCATCAGAGCATGAATATACCTCCCCAGGATACAGGTTGCATTGGTGGCTTTTAACACCAGACTGCAGGACGAAAAAATCTTCTTGGACTGCGCCTCTAGTTTCTTTGAATCTCTGTCCCCAGGCACCGTCGGGAAAGAACCAGGCGCTGACTTGGATGAACAGGAGGCCTGCACCACCAAGCTCTCCGGCGTAGGGTGCCTAGATAGAAAACCAGGGTCAGTCGGAGCCGCCCGATACCTCCTGGCCACGGCTCTGTGAACTGCTGGGGAAGATGCCGGCCTCTTCCACACCTCTAACACTGGATCCAGCAGAGCGTCATTAAATGGCAAAAGAGGCTCCGCCGCAGCTGAGGCCGGATGTAGCACCTCTGTTAAAAGGTTTTGTTTAGCCTCCACCACCGGCAAAGGCAGATCCCAAAAACTAGCTGCCTTCCGTACCACTGCATGAAAGGAAGCAGCCTCCTCAGTATATTCTCCCGGGGACGAAAGATCCCACTCAGGGGAAGTGTCCAGCCCACTGGCCGACTCCAGACCACGCAGCCCATCACCCGAGTCCTCTAGCTCTCCTTCCTCCAGGGCTCGTTGGTACTCCTGCTCCTCTAATACACGGAGAGCACGTCTCCTCGAATGAAGTCGTTGTTTAATACGCGGAGTCGACAATGCCTCCGCCGAAGTCGAAGATCGGCGCCGATCTTCAGAAGCCACTGACGCCGCGTCCGGCGCCACAGGTAACTTCGGCGCCGACGAAAGAGCAGCTGAAGCAGATGGACCCACCGGAGTCACAGGCCGAAATCCCGACGTCGACGTCGACGGGATGGAAATCCCCGGGGCCAATCCTTCTGAAGCCACCGGAGCGGCCACCGGTGCCGACACTGGCGCCGAGCCCACGTTCCCAAAAGGGAGAAAGGGCATAAAGGGTGCCGGCCGAAGAGGCGCAGGATCACCCAAAGAAAAGGCCAAAGGCCCAGCCGGAGCACCCCCTGGAGCCATCTGTTGGAAGATGGCATACATCGCATTCAAGAATGCGGAACTATCGGCTCCAGGGGTGGGAAAAGCCAGATACTGAGGTGCCTGTCTCGGAGGCGACCCCAACGCCGGCCTCGACGTCTGCGCCGGAGAAAACACCTGAGGCTCCAATACCTCAATCACCGACGCCTGTCCAGGTGAAGTTGGAGACGCCGGAGAGGGCAACGGCGTCGAAGGATGCGGCGTAACCGTGGGACTGATCTCCCATGTCCTTCGGCACCGATCCGAAGACCTGGAACGAGTCTCCTTCGAATGACGCCGAGATTCTCTACGGCGCCGGGAGTCTCGATGACGCCGATGTCTTGGAGAAGAAGACTTCTTGTGATGCTTCTCCTTCGATTTTGCCATAAACAGCTTCGCCTCACGTTCCTTGAGGGCCTTTGGATTCATGTGCTGGCATGAATCACAAGTCGAGACGTCGTGGTCGGAGCTCAAACACCAAAGGCAATCGGAATGAGGATCCGTCACCGACATCTTGCCTCCACACTCACGACAAGGCTTAAATCCAGACTTTCTCTGCGACATTATTACCGCAGCGAAAGACTACGCAGCAAAAATACACTGTAACCTCAAAAGTAACAGTTGCTCCCTCGAAGATAACCGTTTCGAATGCACGGAAAAAAGGGAACTGACGTCCGCACGTCGTCGAGGACCTCTTATTGCCTGTATGACGTCAGACGGCGTCGCGTGGGCTAGAGTGACGTCCTCGTCGACGTGCAGAGACTAGTAAGAAGATTTCCGTCGAATGCTGGCGCCATGGGAGTATTCATTAGGTGAGGAATCCACAGGTAGTTGTATCCATCAGAAATGGACCATAAGGGGAATACAACTACCACACTTCCTATATGAGTGGACGACTCATCTCCCTCTTCCACCTGCCACTAGGGTAGGGATCCACATAAGGAAGACACAAGTTCCTGGGCTGGAAACACAAAATTACTAGAGAGACCCCTGCTAAAGCAGGTGTTCTAATAAGATACATGAATATTCATTAATATTTTTGAGTGTTGAATTTGTGTAGAAAATATAATAACGTAGGAAAAATAATGAATGCATTTGAAAACATGATTGAAAATGTGATCACGATGAGTGGCCACCAATGTTCACAAAGTGTACTTATTAAAGGCTTATTAATATGAAATGTTGAGATTATGTTTGATAACTGTAGTAATATGTCATATTAAAGGTTATGCATTATGTATTAGCTTTATTAATTGAAAGCCTTAACTTAGCGGAGGTCTTGGCCTAGTTGCACGGCCTCATGTCAAACTGCATTTCTTGCGCGGTGAAAATGGCTGTCTTAGAGAATGAAACTGTGATTTTCCAGTGTGCTGACCAAATGTGCTCATAGCTAAAAGTCTTTCTCATGAGAACCGCTTGCTAGAAGATCCTGTTCTTGCTAAATGTAACAATATGTGTGTAATGTGTGTAAGCCTGACTTTCTCAGGAGAAGAACAATGGAGACACTGACTGGAGTATAAGCTGCAACAATATTGTTACCTGATGAGCCGGATGATGAGGACATTACAAGTCAATCAGCGACAAGTGAACTGTGTACTAGCAGAAGTTATAGATTTGATGTTTTAGTTTTATTGGACAAAGTGTGAACATGCGATCCCTTGACCAGATTCTAGGGACATGGAAAGTAGTTTTAGGAAATCTAACCTAACGGGACTGCACCAAGAGAAGAATATTGCATTTGCCCCTTTTCTATCTTACCGAGAGGTCATTACTTTCTGAGCGTCTAATGATTAAAGACTTTACCCTTTACGGACTTCTTTGCTGAATCCTGACTCCTTGCTGACCAGACTGATGTCTTGAGGATGAAGACTGGCACTGCTTGCTGATCCATACTGAGGATAGGTAGTATGAATTAGAATGTCAATTATATTGTCTATTTGCTTTTCTTTCTAGGTACCAACCGCAACATTTTGACAGAGCCATAGTTAGATATTTTTCCAAATTTTTTCCAAAAATTGTTTTGCATGAAGCCCAACATGCTAATTCTAATCAGGTGTTAGTTAAGGATCTCACTAATGAAATTCGATACAGGGAAGAACAACTGATGTCTTTCTTTGCTGAATCTAAATGTATGTGATATCGTTTGCACAATTATTCTTGCTATTAATTTTCACCTGTGATATTAGAATGTGTAGTAGCCCAGGCCTTGATTAGATTGCGTTTCTTTTGCCGCTTTTGACAGCCAGTGTTGTTTTTGTATGTTTATCATTTGATTTTGAGATTAACCTACGTGACATTAGCATTGTTAATACAGGGAAATAAACATTCTAACTTTTACATAAAGGTGTGGTTATTCATGACTGAAAGGTCAAGGTACAGTTACTGACTCCTATTGATTACAACTGTTATGGATTATTGTTGATCATTGATATTAACCCCTTCCCCGCCACGGACGTAATGGTTACGTCCATGGCAGCGCCCGTGTGGCGCCATGGACGTAACCATTACGTCCTGGGACTGGCAGTCGGGGGAAGCGCTAGCGCTTCCCCCGAGGGCCGCCCCCCAACACCCCCAGGCCAGGGCTGAAAGGGGAATCCCTTCCCCTTTCACGCCCCCCCCCAGCCCCCCCCCCCCCCATGACGTCAGCGCGCGATCGCGCGCTGATTTCAGGGAAAGGGGGAAAGACGCGCTGGAAGCCATTTGCTTCCAGCGCGTCTAAGGGAGAAGGTGAGTTTTTCACCTTCGTGCGGGGTGGGGGTGCTCTCAGAGAGGCATCGAGGGAAAGGAAAGGGTTTTCCTTTCCCTCGATGTCTCTTTGAGCATTCCTGCTGCCCGATCGCGATGCGATCGGGCAGCAGGAATGCCCACTAGACACCAGGGATTTCAGTATGTGTGTGTGTGTGTGTGCTTATTAGTGTAGGGGAGCGACCCCTTGGGCAAGGGTCGCTCCCCTTTGGGGGCACATGCATTTTACGTCGTTTCTGCCCCCCCTGGGGGCAGATTGGCCCTATTTTTAGGCCGATCTGCCCCCAAGGGGGGCAGAAAGCCACTAGACACCAGGGATTTTATTGTTGCTTTGTATTTTTTGTGTTGGGGGGCGGCCCCTTGGGCAAGGGTCGCTCCCCTTTGGGGGCACATGTATTTTACGTCGTTTCTGCCCCCCCTGGGGGCAGATTGGCCCTATTTTTAGGCCGATCTGCCCCCAAGGGGGGCAGAAAGCCACTAGACACCAGGGATTTTATTGTTGATGTGTATTTTTTGTGGTGGGGGGCGGCCCCTTGGGCAAGGGTCGCCCCCAGGGGCCCTCATGTATTTTTGGGCAGTTCTGCCCCCCTTGGGGGCAGAGAGGCCTATTTTTTTTAGGCCTTTCTGCCCCCAAGGGGGGCAGAATCCCAATAGCGCCAGAAAGATATGTTTGTATGTGTGCTTTGTGTTGGGGGGTGGCCCCTTGGGCAAGGGTCGCTCCCCCCGGGGGCGCAATGTATTTATCGTCGTTTCTGCCCCCCTTGGGGGCAGATTGGCCCTATTTTTACGCCGATCTGCCCCCAAGGGGGGCAGAAAGCCACTAGACACCAGGGATTTTATTGTTGGTTTTTATTTTTTGTGTTGGGGGGCGGCCCCTTGGGCAAGGGTCGCCCCCAGGGGCCCACATGTATTTTTGGGCAGTTCTGCCCCCCTAGGGGGCAGATATGCCTATTTTTTAGGCCTTTCTGTCCCCAAGGGGGGCAGAATCCCCATAGCGCCAGGGATACTATGTGTGTGTGTGTGTGCTTTGTGTGGGGGTGTGGCCCCTTGGGCAAGGGTCGCCCCCCCCCCAAAGGGTGCAATGTAATCTGGGCGATTTCTGCCCCCTCCCCTTGGGGGTAGATTGGCCTATTTTTTTTTAGGCCCATCTTCCCCCAAGCAGAGAAGACTAGACACAGGGGAAAATGAAAAAATGGTTAGTGGCGGAGTGTTTGTCAACTGGCGAAGTATTTGCTTTTATGATAATAACAGTTTTTCTCCTTTTTGTTTTAGTTCAAAGCTTTTGCTGACTTTGCTGTGGCTTGTTGCAGTTTTGGCAGTAGTTGTCCTGCGGTTTGCGTAGTTACATGTTTTAGGTAAGTAAATAAATTTACTCCAAGTGAGTATTGTTGCAATGCATGAATGACATGTTTGTAGGTGGTGTACTGAATGCAGGATTGTGTGTGAAATTGTCCTTAGAGTTATGCACAATGATTATTGTGTTGTCTTATGTCTAATTTGCTTTTTTTTTTCTCTTTTTAGTGGGATATCGTTGGTGATTGCTGTGGCTGTGCAGAGTAGTTGCTGGTGAGTCAAGCTTTTTCAGGCAAGTGAGCAGTATAGTTTTTGAGTTTATAATTCTTAGTGATAAACCTATACTTTGTTACTTATCTTACACAGTGCTGGTTGTTGGTGGTGTATTTGTCCAGTTAATTTTAGTAGGAAGGATCATGGCCAGCCGTAGGATGACCGCTCAGCAGGTTGTTAGTGTGCTTTTTGAGTCATCTTCTGACCATGAATATGAGACTGACTCTGCATCTGAGGCAGAGGAGGAAGTGCAGGATTCTGGAAGTGAATTTTCTGTCAGAGATGAATCATCTGTTGATGAAGCCACTCTCAGTGCTGATGAAGGGCCTGTTTTAGAGGAGGACAGTGATGTGCCAATGGTGCAGGAGCCAGCGGCTGAAAGGCTTCCCATTGGAAGACCTGACGCATGGGTTGCACCAAACATGGAGCAGCCACAGTTGCCTGCGTTTACTGGTTTTCCAGGGTGTCGAGTTAATACGGAAAACTTTTTGCCCGTCAACTTTTTTGAGTTGTTTATGGACGATATATTTTTGGAAGAGATTGTTGAGCAGACTAATTTGTATGCAGAGCAGTTTTTGAGGGACAACGCTGCCAGACTTAGGCCACACTCTAGAGCTAGCCGGTGGATTCCCACAAATCTGGAAGAGTTGAAAAAGTTCTTGGGTTTAACTTTTTTGATGGGGCTGATAAGGAAGCCGTCGCTGTCTTCATATTGGTCTACTAGTCCCTTGATGGCAACTGCTATATTTCCTGCCATCATGAGTCGTAACCGGTATGAGCTTCTTCTTCGGATGTTGCATTTTGTAGATAATGCTTTAGCCTTGCCACGAGATCATCCTGATTCTGACCGTCTTTTTAAGATTAGACCTGTCCTTGATCATTTGGTAGATCGGTTTTCAGAGATCTATGTTCCAGGGAAAGAAATATCTGTAGATGAGTCTTTGGTCCTGTTCAAGGGTCGTTTGGTTTTTAGGCAGTACATTCCTAGCAAGAGGGCACGGTATGGAATTAAATTGTATATGCTGTCAGAAAGTAGTACAGGATATGTTTATAATTTCCGGGTCTACACTGGTAGGGATTCCAATATTGACCCCCCTGGTTGTCCTCCCACTTTTGGAGTTAGTGAGAAAATTGTGTGGGAACTTGGTAGACGACTGTTTAACAAAGGTCACCATTTATATGTAGATAACTTCTACACTGGAGTTCGGTTGTTCAAGGAGTTGTTCAGAGTGGACACTGTTGCTTGTGGCACAATCCGCTCTAATCGGAAAGGCTATCCAAAAGAGCTTGTCTGTAAAAAACTTGAGAAGGGACAGTGCAGTGCCTTGCGGAATGATGAGCTGCTAGCTCTGAAATTTGTAGACAAGAGGGATGTATACATGCTAAGCACCATCCATGATGAGAGTACTTCACCTGTGGCTGTTTGGGGTCAGGTTGCCGAAGTGCGCAAACCTGTGTGCATCTTAGACTATAATAAGCACATGGGTGGTGTTGATAGAGTAGATCAGAGGTTAGAACCTTACACTGCTGCTCGTAAGTCTTATGTGTGGTATAAGAAATTAGCGCTTCACTTGTTCCACTTGGCAACTTTTAATGCTTTTGTTGTGTTTAAGGATAGTTCTCCAGAGTCAAGGATGACATTTGTGAAATTTCAGGAGTCTATCATAGCTAGCCTTGTTGTGCTGGAACAGGCAAGAGTTCCTAGAGAAGCAGTGGTGGAGGATGTGGCTAGATTGAAAGATCGTCACTTTGCTGAGCACATTCCTCCCACGGCCAAAAAAAACTTTCCTGCTAAGAGATGTAGAGTCTGTGCTCGAAGAGGTATCAGGAAGGAGACTAGGATGTACTGCCCTGATTGTCCTTCAAAGCCTGGGCTGTGTGTGGGTGGCTGTTTCAGGAGCTACCACACACAGAAGAATTATTGGGAAATTCCGTGAGCGTAAACTGGTGTTTTATATTTTTATATGTTCGGTTTCACGGTTGGCATTAGTCATGTATTCAGTTAGAGCTTTTGTGTTTGTAGTTTTGTACTAATTTATGATTAGTGGTTTCTTTGTTGTTTAAAAACAAAAAAAAGGGGATGGCATGTGTAGAGTGGCGCTTGGCTGGCGGCGTGGGTGTGGGGTGGCGCTTGGCTGGCGGTGTGTGTGCGGTGGCGCTGGGCTGGCGGTGTGTGTGGGGTGGCGCTTGGCTGGTGGTGTGGGTGGGGTGGCGCTTGGCTGGTGGTGTGGCGCTTGGCTGGTGGTGTGTGTGGGGTGGCGCTTGGCTGGCGGTGTGTGTGGGGTGGCGCTTGGCTGGCGGTGTGTGTGGGGTGGCGCTGGGCTGGCGGTGTGTGTGGGGTGGCGCTTGGCTGGTGGTGTGGGTGGGGTGGCGCTTGGCTGGTGGTGTGGCGCTTGGCTGGCAGTGCCGGCCAAACGCCAGTCCACACAGCTGGTGTGATTGCTGTATCAGGCATGTGGGCGTATGAAAGTGATGGGCCCTTGACTGGCGCTGTCTGTGGATGCGAGTCTTGTAATGTGCTGGGCCCGTGGCTGGCGGCGTGAATGGTCTAGTGCATGTCATGTATGAAAGGTGTGTGAATGGACTGTAAAGCGGTTGGTGCCTTGTCGTGGCTTTACAGCTCACGAGCTGTGAGTCATTGGTTCAGTTTTTTGGCCTTTCAGTTATTACCAGTGCATTTCACTTTTGTGAAATCTCTTGTTAATAAAATTTGATCTACTGAACCATCACTCACCCTCGTGCCAAATCCAACCAGTATGTGTGGTACAAATGACAAAACCTGCTCCGCTGTAATCAGGCGTCGCAGCACACTTGAGACACGCTAGGTGCCTCAGGTGGGACCCCGATGATGAAGCATGCCACCAACTTGGTTGGTGGGTGAGGGGTCTTCTTCACATAACCTAAGTGTGTTTCTTTTCACAATTTTAGTGTTTGGCACATCACAGACGTATGTGCACACATCAAAGTGATATATTCCAAAAATACCTGTGTTTGGGGGGGAGGGCCCACCTATGTTTTTGGTCCTGGGTGCGGCCGTCATGTAGGGAAACCTACAAAACCCAGAAACTTTTTAAAACTAGGCACCCCAAGGAGTCTAGGGAGGTGTGGCTTGTGTGGCTCCCCCAACATTTTCTTACCCAGACTCCTCTGTAAACCTCACAATTTGCATAAAAAAGCATATTTTCCTGATTTTTCTTAGTAGGATCACCGCTCCAGCACAAAATTCCTACTCCCCAGTTTTCCCCTCAGTCTCCCAAGTAAAATGACACCTCACTTATGTGGGTCCCCAAAGCAGAGTCCGTCTAAAGATGTATAAAAGAATATGCCCTTATAAACTTGCTGTGCTATCCCTTCTATCCCTTCAGGTTTTGGGCCTTATTATGTTGCAGGCACCTGGGCCACCCACACAAGTGAGGTATCATTTTTATCGGGAGACTTGGGGGAACGCTGGGTGGAAGGAAATTTGTGGCTCCTATCAGATTCCAGAACTTTCTGCCACAGAAATGTGAGGAACATGTGTTTTTTTAGCCAAATTTTGAGGTTTGCAAAGGATTCTGGGTAACAGAACCTGGTCCGAGCCCCGCAAGTCACCCCTCCTTGGATTCCCCTAGGTCTCTAGTTTTCAGAAATGCACTGGTTTGGTAGGTTTCCCTAGGCGCCGGGTGAGCTACAGGCCAAAATCCACAGGTAGGCACTGTTTTCTCCCAAAATTGTGGATGTGTCCACGTTGCGCTTTGGGGTGTTTCCTGTCGCAGGCGCTAGGCCTACCCACGCAAGTGAGGTATCATTTTTATCGGGAGACTTGGGGGAACGCTGGGTGGAAGGAAATTTGTAGCTCCTCTCAGATTCCAGAACTTTCTGCCACAGAAATGTGAGGAACATGTGTTTTTTTAGCCAAATTTTGAGGTTTCCAAAGGATTCTGGGTAACAGAACCTGGTCCGAGCCCCGCAAGTCACCCCTCCTTGGATTCCCCTAGGTCTCTAGTTTTCAGAAATGCACAGGTTTGGTAGGTTTCCCTAGGTGGCGGCTGAGCTAGAGGCCAAAATCTACAGGTAGGCACTTCGCAAAAAACACCTCTGTTTTTTTCCAAAATTTAGGATGTGTCCACGTTGCGCTTTGGGGTGTTTCCTGTCGCCGGCGCTAGGCCTACCCACGCAAGTGAGGTATCATTTTTATCGGGAGACTTGGGGGAACGCTGGGTGGAAGGAAATTTGTAGCTCCTCTCAGATTCCAGAACTTTCTGCCACAGAAATGTGCGGAACATGTGTTTTTTTAGCCAAATTTTGAGGTTTGCAAAGGATTCTGGGTAACAGAACCTTGTCCGAGTCTCGCAAGTCACCCCTCCTTGGATTCCCCTAGGTCTCTAGTTTTCAGAAATGCACAGGTTTGGTAGGTTTCCCTAGGTGGCGGCTGAGCTAGAGGCCAAAATCTACAGGTAGGCACTTCGCAAAAAACACCTCTGTTTTTTTCCAAAATTTAGGATGTGTCCACGTTGCGCTTTGGGGTGTTTCCTGTCGCCGGCGCTAGGCCTACCCACGCAAGTGAGGTATCATTTTTATCGGGAGACTTGGGGGAACGCTGGGTGGAAGGAAATTTGTAGCTCCTCTCAGATTCCAGAACTTTCTGCCACAGAAATGTGAGGAACATGTGTTTTTTTAGCCAATTTTTGAGGTTTGCAAAGGATTCTGGGTAACAGAACCTGGTCCGAGCCCCGCAAGTCACCCCTCCTTGGATTCCCCTAGGTCTCTAGTTTTCAGAAATGCACAGGTTTGGTAGGTTTCCCTAGGTGGCGGCTGAGCTAGAGGCCAAAATCTACAGGTAGGCACTTCGCAAAAAACACCTCTGTTTTTTTCCAAAATTTAGGATGTGTCCACGTTGCGCTTTGGGGTGTTTCCTGTCGCCGGCGCTAGGCCTACCCACGCAAGTGAGGTATCATTTTTATCGGGAGACTTGGGGGAACGCTGGGTGGAAGGAAATTTGTAGCTCTTCTCAGATTCCAGAACTTTCTGCCACAGAAATGTGAGGAACATGTGTTTTTTTAGCCAAATTTTGAGGTTTGCAAAGGATTCTGGGTAACAGAACCTGGTCCGAGCCCCGCAAGTCACCCCTCCTTGGATTCCCCTAGGTCTCTAGTTTTCAGAAATGCACAGGTTTGGTAGGTTTCCCTAGGTGCCGGCTGAGCTAGAGGCCAAAATCTACAGGTAGGCACTTCGCAAAAAACACCTCTGTTTTTTTCCAAAATTTAGGATGTGTCCACGTTGCGCTTTGGGGTGTTTCCTGTCGCCGGCGCTAGGCCTACCCACGCAAGTGAGGTATCATTTTTATCGGGAGACTTGGGGGAACGCTGGGTGGAAGGAAATTTGTAGCTCTTCTCAGATTCCAAAACTTTCTGCCACAGAAATGTGAGGGACATGTGTTTTTTTAGCCAAATTTTGAGGTTTGCAAAGGATTCTGGGTAACAGAACCTGGTCCGAGCCCCGCAAGTCACCCCTCCTTGGATCCCCCTAGGTCTCTAGTTTTCAGAAATGCACAGGTTTGGTAGGTTTCCCTAGGTGGCGGCTGAGCTAGAGGCCAAAATCTACAGGTAGTCACTTTGCTAAAAACAGCTCTGTTTTCTGTGATATGTCCACGTTGTGTTTTGGGGCATATCCTGTCGCGGGCGCTAGGCCTACCCACACAAGTGAGGTATCATTTTTATCGGGAGACGTGGGGGAACGCTGGGTGGAAGGAAATTTGTGGCTCCTCTCAGATTCCAGAACTTTCTGCCACAGAAATGTGAGGAACATGTGTTTTTTTAGCCAAATTTTGAGGTTTGCAAAGGATTCTGGGTAACAGAACCTGGTCCGAGCCACCCAAGTCACCCCTCCTTGGATTCCCCTAGGTCTCTAGTTTTCAGAAATGCATAGGTTTGGTAGGTTTCCCTAGGTGGCGGCTGAGCTAGAGGCCAAAATCTACAGGTAGTCACTTTGCTAAAAACAGCTCTGTTTTCTGTGATATGTCCACGTTGTGTTTTGGGGCATATCCTGTCGCGGGCGCTAGGCCTACCCACACAAGTGAGGTATCATTTTTATCGGGAGACGTGGGGGAACGCTGGGTGGAAGGAAATTTGTGGCTCCTCTCAGATTCTAGAACTTTCTGCCACAGAAATGTGAGGAACATGTGTTTTTTTAGCCAAATTTTGAGGTTTGCAAAGGATTCTGGGTAACAGAACCTGGTCCGAGCCCCGCAAGTCACCCCTCCTTGGATCCCCCTAGGTCTCTAGTTTTCAGAAATGCACAGGTTTGGTAGGTTTCCCTAGGTGGCGGCTGAGCTAGAGGCCAAAATCTACAGGTAGTCACTTTGCTAAAAACAGCTCTGTTTTCTGTGATATGTCCACGTTGTGTTTTGGGGCATATCCTGTCGCGGGCGCTAGGCCTACCCACACAAGTGAGGTATCATTTTTATCGGGAGACGTGGGAGAACGCTAGGTGGAAGGAAATTTGTGGCTCCTCTCAGATTCCAGAACTTTCTGCCACAGAAATGTGCGGAACATGTGTTTTTTTAGCCAAATTTTGAGGTTTGCAAAGGATTCTGGGTAACAGAACCTTGTCCGAGCCCCGCAAGTCACCCCTCCTTGGATTCCCCTAGGTCTCTAGTTTTCAGAAATGCACAGGTTTGGTAGGTTTCCCTAGGTGCCGGCTGAGCTAGAGGCCAAAATCTACAGGTAGGCACTTCGCAAAAAACACCTCTGTTTTTTTCCAAAATTTAGGATGTGTCCACGTTGCGCTTTGGGGTGTTTCCTGTCGCCGGCGCTAGGCCTACCCACGCAAGTGAGGTATCATTTTTATCGGGAGACTTGGGGGAACGCTGGGTGGAAGGAAATTTGTAGCTCCTCTCAGATTCCAGAACTTTCTGCCACAGAAATGTGAGGGACATGTGTTTTTTTAGCCAAATTTTGAGGTTTGCAAAGGATTCTGGGTAACAGAACCTGGTCCGAGCCCCGCAAGTCACCCCTCCTTGGATCCCCCTAGGTCTCTAGTTTTCAGAAATGCACAGGTTTGGTAGGTTTCCCTAGGTGGCGGCTGAGCTAGAGGCCAAAATCTACAGGTAGTCACTTTGCTAAAAACAGCTCTGTTTTCTGTGATATGTCCACGTTGTGTTTTGGGGCATATCCTGTCGCGGGCGCTAGGCCTACCCACACAAGTGAGGTATCATTTTTATCGGGAGACGTGGGGGAACGCTGGGTGGAAGGAAATTTGTGGCTCCTCTCAGATTCCAGAACTTTCTGCCACAGAAATGTGAGGAACATGTGTTTTTTTAGCCAAATTGTGAGGTTTGCAAAGGATTCTGGGTAACCGAACCTGGTCCGAGCCCCGCAAGTCACCCCTCCTTGGATTCCCCTAGGTCTCTAGTTTTCAGAAATGCACAGGTTTGGTAGGTTTCCCTAGGTCGCGGCTGAGCTAGAGGCCAAAATCTACAGGTAGTCACTTTGCTAAAAACAGCTCGGTTTTCTGTGATGTGTCCAGGTTGTGTTTTGGGGCATATCCTGTCGCGGGCGCTAGGCCTACCCACACAAGTGAGGTATCATTTTTATCGGGAGACGTGGGGGAATGCTGGGTGGAAGGAAATTTGTTGCTCCTCTCAGATTCCAGAACTTTCTGCCACAGAAATGTGAGGAACATGTGTTTTTTTAGCCAAATTTTGACGTTTGCAAATGATTCTGGGTAACAGAACCTGGTCCGAGCCACACAAGTCACCCCTCCTTGGATTCCCCTAGGTCTCTAATTTTCAGAAATGCACAGGTTTGGTAGGTTTCCCTAGGTGCCGGCTGAGCTAGAGGCCAAAATCTACAGGTAGTCACTTTGCTAAAAACAGCTCTGTTTTCTGTGATGTGTCCACGTTGTGTTTTGGGGCATATCCTGTCGCGGGCGCTAGGCCTACCCAAACAAGTGAGGTATCATTTTTATCGGGAGACTTGGGGGAACATAGAATAGCAAAACAAGTGTTATTGCCCCTTGTCTTTCTCTACATTTATTTCTTCCAAATATAGGGGTGTGTGTAAAAAAGACATCTATTTGAGAAATTCCATGTAATTCACGTGCTACTATGGTCACCCCGGAATTCAGAGATGTGCAAATAACCACTGCTCCTCAACACCTTATCTTGTGCCCTTTTTGGAAATGCAAAGGTTTTCTTGATAGCTATTTTTTACTCCTTATATTTCAGCAAATGAATTACTGTATACCCGGTATAGAATGAAAACGCACTGCAGGGTGCAGCTCATTTATTGTCTCTGGGTTCCTCGGGTTCTTGATGAACCTACAAACCCTATATATCCCCGCAACCAGAGGAGTCCAGCAGACGTAACGGTATATTGCTTTCGATAATCTGACATTGCAGGGAAAAGTTACAGAGTAAAAAGTAGAGAAAAATTGATGTTTTTTTCACCTCAATTTCAATATTTTTCTTTTTCAGCTGTTATTTTCTGTAGGAAACCCTTGTAGGATCTACACAAATGGCCCCTTGCTGAATTCAGAATTTTGTCTACTTTTCAGAAATGGTTAGGTTTCTGGGATCCAGCATTGGTTTCATGACCATTCCGGTCACTGACTGGAAGGAGGCTGAAAGCACAAAAAATTGCACAAATGGGGTATGCCCCAGTAAAATGCCAAAATTGTGTTGAAAAATTGGGTTTTCGGATTCAAGTCTGCCTGTTCCTGAAAGCTGGGAAGCTGCTGAGTTTAGCACCGCAAACCCTTTGTTGATGCCATTTTCAGGGGAAAAACCACAAGCCTTCTTCTGCAGCCCCTTTTTCCAATTTTTTTGAACAAAACGAAATTTTCACTGTATTTTGGCCAATTTCTTGGCCTCCTTCAGGGGAACCCACAAAGTCTGGGTACCTTTAGAATCGCTAGGATGTTGGAAAAAAAGGACGCAAATTTGGCTTGGTTAGCTTATGTGGACAAAAAGTTATGAGGGCCTAAGCGCGAACTGCCCCAAATAGGCAAAAAAAGGCCTGGCACAGGAGGGGGAAAAGGCCTGGCAGCGAAGTGGTTAATAACTGACATTTAGTTATTGATCAATGTTGGTATTGGGTCTTTATGGTGGGGACCTCTCAAGCGTTGGTCAAAAGGTTAATCAACCTATTCGCGTCCCCTTGTAAGTTTACTTATTAAGGTCTGATGCGCTAACAGAGATGGTAGCAGACTGATTGTTCGTCCCCTTGGGAGCCCATCGTAGAGAGCCGGTACATGATAGCAGATATTAACAGAGATAATAACCGATTGATGGTTCGTTCCCTTGGGAGTCCATGGTAGAGACCCTGTACATGATAGCAGATGTTCACAGAGATAACAACAGATTGATGGTTTGTCCCCCTTGGAAGCCCATTGCAGAGGTCCAGTACGAGGTATTAAGAAATAACAGGTGTTTGCAGAGATAGTAGCCGACTGAGGATTTGGTTAGATTTATTTTTTCAATGATACAAATTGGAGAGAAAAAGTTTCCTTATGTCCTGAAATGACTTTCCCAGAATCTTGGAGCCCGCCAATAGTTGTTTGAGGATGTTCTCAGTGTTCTAGTGATAGTGTGAATGGAATAGGTTTTGCGCTTGCACAGCTTATGCAACTCGCAGGTGAATTGTGATGTTTGTGAGGGTCTAGGGAGTTTGCGTACTCCAAATGAAGTTGTAGAAGGACTGTGTGTACCCCGCAGTGTGAGAGTAGGGAAGTCATCGAACTTTACATGTGTGTGGCGCTTTGTGCTCAAAAATTGTCCATGTGGTTGTTGATGTAGGGACCCTGCGTGGTCTAAGACTAAGATATTGAATAGTGCATGAAACACTTGGTTTATGTTGTCATTTGTCTGGTTTAGTAGGTCAATGGGGTGTGGTCGACAAATCAGAGAGTGAGTCACAGTGAGTGAAATAAATTTCGACTGAGATCTGGCGAATCCTATGTGCACCAGGGCAGACCCACTGATCAGTTGAGAGTAAAATTTGTGGGTCGAATTTTGCTTGTGAGTCAGGGAAGCTGTGAAACAGAGGGTAGTTGTAAGAGCAGGAACAACCGTCAGTGAAACACCCGTAAAGTTTCTGAAGCAATTGTGTTACCTTACCAGCAAATTTGGGTTTTGGTTTTGATTAGTGCTCGCAATATATTGCATTAGTTTTGTGTGACTCAGAGAAGGAGGGCAAGCCGCAAGACTTTGTCAATAGCAGTGTGTGTGAGTGTGATGTCACTGGAGCCGCGCTGGGATAGGTTGGTTAGCGAGAAGGGTCGCACACGGATTGGCAGCTGTCCGTGAAGCGCAATTGGTTTACAAAGTGGGTGAAAATAATTCTGGGATTAAGATTCACTTCCTGATTTGATTTGGAATAAAAACGGTTGAAAAGATGACATTGTTTAAAGCTTTAAAGAGTGCTTTAAGGGGAGATACGTACATTACGAGTATAGGGGAAACTACACCACCAGAAGGTACACCAGCTTACACTGTAATGGAAGAAAAGGGTGTCACGCCATGCCTTTGGCTAAAGGAATGGTGCAAAGCGACAGAGAAAGATGGGAGTTTAGCGTTTCCTACAAATGGGATATTCAATTTGAGGAGTTTAGAGAATTTGAGGAGGGTGCTGTAGGATTTGAAGCCCCCTCAGAGACCAGCACAGTTTGAGGCATTAGCGATCTGGGAGCTAGTAGCCAGACAGCAACAGAAATTCGAGAGGACAATGATAAAAGCAGAAACAACGCTAGCGGAGGCTAGATGAGATCATGAGCAGAAATTTTGGAGAACGGAGACAGTACAGGGAATTAAGTTATTTCCAGCAACCAATCAAGACAATGACAGGGAAGGAAGGAAAGCTACTAGGAAGACAAACAGAAGCCCTTCAGAGAATAGAGAGGCTAGAAAATCTCCGACAATGAAGAGTCAGATGATGATGAGTTTCTTACACAGTTATTGAGAAATCATCCACCACCATATACAGCTCATGAGAGTGGTCTGAGTACCAGTGCTGATCCTTCATCTCTGGCACAGATTAATGGGATAGTGAATTCATTGCAGGTTAATACTAGCCTGACACAGAGTCCGATGCAGAGTAGTGTCAACGCACCTATTACTCAAGTAGTAGAGTCAGGTGCCACAACCACAGGTCCAGAGAATTTATCCTGATGTGCCCATTATGGAAACTGCCACAAACTTAATGGTGCATACGGAACAGGTTTATCTGAGACCGATGTTGGTTCAAACAGAGCCAACTCCACTCTTACTGCCTCAAGTGCAGCCACAGATAATGCTGAGATACACTCCAGTGAGAGTCAGAGATGTCTCCAATGGTAAATCAGAACATGGCAGTTACCCTCCCACAGAATCTAAGTACCAGACCAACCCCAGATGCTATATCTCTACCTATTACTGTTGGTCCAGCTGTACCATTGTATGCACCGCAGAAACCCAGTGTATGTGAACATGGTGTAATGACACAGAATGCAATAGGGGGAGAGCATAACAAGAACACTCAAATAGTCTCTCCTGTAAGAAAGACTTTTTACGAATCAAGATCATTGTTAGACCTTAGTCCATTCGGAGTTCCTCTGGATAATGTGATAGGGTCAAACATTAGTTAAGACTTGAACTTGTTGACACCACAGACCCTAAATACAGTTGTGCAATAGGTGCCATAGGCACAGGCTAATCATATTTCATTACAAGGCTTAACAACCCAGCAATTAACTGAATGGTTAGACAAGCTGAATACCCCGCAGAGTGCTCCTAAGGGAGAGGAGTACTTGAATTACGCTAGACTAAGCATGGAAGAAGGTGAGCTCATTGAAGGAACTATGGGAGTGAACAGGTTAGAATCCTACACAGAAGCAGAATTTAGATATCTGTGCCCAAAAATGACAAGAGAAGTGAGCAATGTGCATCAGAAATTAGCAGACCTGGCAGAGAAGTACAGTAGAGAAATAGAGAAAACAAAGCATCTGAAAAGGAGTTACAGGTTAGATTTAGAGATTAAAGATTTTGAACACATGAGATCCACGGGAATGAAAGCACACCTTAGGGAATTGCTTTAAAGTGCCCAGCTTTGGGGAACATTAGATAAATGGGAAGGCAGATGGGTAAAGAAAAGAGATAAGAGAAAAGGAGACTCTATGGAGCTGACTACAAATGTGCTGCAGGATAGGGACCCATTAAAAATGTTACCAATGAGAGAGACTCCGCGAGGGAATTTTGTTCATGTCCCATGGAGTAGAAGTGACATTCTGTCATTTACAAATGATTATCCCAAATTGAGAGAGAAGCCAGTGGAATGGAACCAGCAGACACAAAGGTTTGTGAAACTTGCAATGTGCCTTTGGGAAGACTTGAACACTCTGTTAGGAATAGTAGTTCCAGCTGGTTTGTAGATGGAGTGTAAAAGGAGTATAGATTGGCCGATGAGAGAGCCAGTGAGACAAAATTACAGGTGCTCTGTCTCCTGAGGTAATGAAATATTATTACAAAGTGATTGAATTCCTGTAGACAAGAATTTCGCCCAAAAACACTGATTGGCAAAGAATTGATAGGACAGCTCGGGAAGCCAGAGAGTCGATACATGCATACTATGAAAGATTGTTACAGGCGTACAAGCATTACAGTGGTACAGAAACAATCGAGTCGAAAGACATGATTCATTTTGTGTTCAGATTTGTGGAAGGATTGACTCTGAAATTAGCCAGATGATTAAGAGACATTTGATTTGCTGGCAATCAAAGCCGATTGATGAATTGTTGCAGTATACAAAATACTGTCGTGATGAGATTGAATTGAAGCAGAGAAAGATGAAAGAGAAGGTGATGGTGATGCAGATTAAAGCTGCACAAACAGGGATGTAGGGAAATTTTCCACAACAGCTACCGCAGCAGCAGCAGGGAAGCATGGTATTCTCGAATCAGATGAGGGGTAGAGGTCGCGGAGGTATTGTAAACCCTGGTCCAGACATGAATACTGCAGTGGTTCAGAATGATGTACAGGAAATGAAGAAATTGTTGCCTTGTCATGCTTGCGGAGCCGTCGGACATTGGAACCGGGAGTGTCCGGTGATGGTGAAGGAAGATGTTGTTCAGCAAAGCAATTACATCAATTCATTTAAAAACATGAGAGGACAGAGAATAAGAGGCCATAATCCAAATTTCCAGAATAATGTGAATCAAATGTAAGGTTTTCAACCCAAGCAGCAGGTGCAAATGAGATGGGTACAAATGACACAGTTGCAGACGATGCAACAGCAGGGTTCCATGGTACCTAGACAACAAATCCAAATACCACAAGCCCCAATGAAACAGCAGCAGGTGATGCTTCCTCAACAGGTCACAGGTCAGGGGATTAACCAAAGTAATAACACAGTACATCAATTCCCATTACACAGTGAGATTGGAATAAATGATGATTGGGTGAGCGAGAGTTCGGAGGAAGAGGAATGTGTGCTTGCAGCCTCCTTAGAAGTAGATCAGAAAGGTCCCTATGTGAAGGGAAAGTCATGGTTCACTGAGTTTCATTCTTGGTTGACACAGGAGCTACACGCTTTCAGGAAAGACAGTGAAGGTTGTAAGAGTAGCGAATAAGTTTTTGACAAACCTGATTACAGATCCAGTTCAGGTTGAGATTGGCAACTTTCAGGGAATTTACAAGTTTGTAGTCTGCGATTCATCCAGTATCCCTACAGGGAAGAGACTTGCTGTGTAAAACAAGGTGCTTGATTACCTGTTCAAAGGATGAAATTGAAACTCAGACAAATAGCGATGATGATGAAGAGGACCAAGCCCGAGAGACCGAGTGTGAGACAGTAAATGAGAAATGCCCTCTGATCAATTTCTTTCCAATGTTTACAGTGAAGGAGCTTCACCCTAATTTACAGGGAACGGTTGAGGAAAAAGTGTGGGATGTAACCGGGAAAGAGATAGGTTTGATAAAGGGAGCTGAGCCAGTTAGAGTTTCCGTGAAGCTGAATGCAGTTTTCCTCAGGATTTCCCAGTATCATATGCCACAAGATGTTCTTATAAAGGTCGCCCAAATAACTGCCCGATTCAATGTCGTGTCCAATACTGCCCCTATGAACAGGAGGCGTTGAGAGGGCTCCAGGTGAGATTTGGGCACATTGATTGAAAAACCCAGGTCGTACAATTGAGTTGTCGTCTGGAGATGACGCTGCACGAGCTCCGGAGTCTTGGCTTTGATCAACCAATCGTCCAGATAGGGAAACACCGTTATCCCTCTTCTTCTGAGCTCTGCCGCTACCACCGCCATCACCTTTGTGAAAAGTCGAGGTGCTGAAGTAAGACCAAACAGGAGGACCGCAAACTGATAATGCTGCGATCCCACCACAAATCGGAGATACTTCCTGTGCGATCTGAGGATCGGAATATGAAAATATGCGTCCTGCAAATCGACAGACACCATCCAATCTCCTTCGTTCAAGGCCAAAAGAACCTGTGACAGGGTCAGCATTTTGAACTTTTCCTGCCTGAGGAACCAATTCAAAGTCCTCAAGTCCAGAATTGGTCTTAACCGACCATCCTTTTTGGGGATCAGGAAGTATCTTGAATAACAGCCCTGACCCCTCTCCTGCTCGGGAACCAACTCTACCGCGCCTTTTGCCAATAGGGACAACACTTCCTGTTGTAATAACAGAAGATGGTCTTCCGAACAGAAGGATGGGCGGGAAGGGAAGGGAGGAGGTAATTCCTGAAAGGGAAGAGCGTACCCCTTCTTCACAATGTCGATGACCCAAGAGTCCGTTGTTATAAACTCCCACATCGGAAGAAAATGGGCACGTCTCCCCCCCTACCGGAGACAAGTGGACAGGGAGTGGTGGAGGACTACGGCTGCTTTCCCTGCTGCACCCCTCCCGAGGAAGAGGCAGAGTGCTGCTGGGTGGCTCCTCTTGTTCGGACTCTGCCCCTGCCCCTGAAGGATCTGTATGGCAGGGAGCTTGCAGTTTGTTGTGGTCCTTGAAATCTGCCACGAAAGGAGGAGCCACATCCAAAACCCCTAAACCTCCTATAAGATCTAAAGGAGGATGAGGCAGCTGACTGAAGTCCTAGCGACCTCCCTGTGGCTCCGCTCTCCCTAAATCGTTCAAGAGCAGAATCTACCTTTGTTCCAAAGAGTTTTTCACCATCAAAGGGCAGATCCAGGAGAGCCGCCTGCACATCTGATGAAAAGCCAGACGAACGCAACCAAGATTGTCGTCTGTAAACTATGGTCGTGCCCATAGCTCTTGCCACTGAGTCTGAAGTGTCTAACCCAGACTGGATCACCTGGGTCGCCGCCTGAGCATCCGTCAGCAACTGTAACATTTCCTGGGACAAGTTTGGATGGCCTTTCGCTTCCTCCATAAGGGCGTGGATATAACGTCCCAAAATGCAGGTCGCGTTGGTTGACTTTAAAGCCATACTACATGAAGAAAAGGCCTTTTTGGCAGAATGGTCCATTTTCTTCGATTCCCTGTCCGCAGGGGTTCCGGGAAACGAGCCAGGAGAGGATCTGGAAGAACAGGAGGCCTGAACCACTAAGCTCTCTGGTGTCGGGTGCTTGGAGACGAAGACAGGGTCACCTGGTGCCGCCCGATAGTGTTGTGCCACCGCTCTGTTGACAGCCGCTGAAGACACAGGTTTTTTCCAGATTTCTTTAATAGGATCTAGAAGAGCCTCATTAAAAGGCAAGAGAGGCTCTGCCATCACAGAAGTTGGATGTAACACCTCCGTCAACAGGTTCCTCTTCACCTCCGCAGCCGGAAGAGGGAGATATAAGAAGTCTGCAGCCTTTCGTATCACTGCATGGAAAGAAGCAGCTTCCTCAGTGTACTCCCCAGGGGAAGCTAGATCCCACTCAGGGGAGGTGTCGATGCCACTTGCAGTATCAAGTCCTTGAAAGTCACCGGAAGGCTCCAAGATCTCACCCTCTTCCAGGTGTTGTCTGCTGTATTCTTCATCCTCCAGAAGGCGCAAAGCCAGACGTCTAGATCGAAGCCTAGATTCGAGACCCAGCGTCGATAAGGCATCGGCTGACGCCGAAGATCTCCGTCGGCGCCGAACATCGGATCCATCCGACGCCGGACCTTCCGGCTCCACAGGAACCTTGACTGTGGATTGGATCCGAGGTGAATCCATCGGCGCCGTAGCAGGTGTAGCAGGTCTCCTAGGCGACGTCAAGGGCATCAGCTGCAGTAAACAAAAATGGAGTGAAAGGCGTCGACTTATAAGACGCCGGAACACCCAAATTAAAGGCCAAAGGGCCCGACGGAAATGCTTGTCCTCCACTCGGCGCCATGGTGGAAAAAATATTAAACATGGCATTTAAAAAAGCCGCAGGATCCGTACCCGGCGCCGGGAAAGCCGGGTATTGCTGTTGCACCAGCGCCGGCATAGACGCCGTAGATGGGCCAGGTAACTCCTGGCTAGGAGAACCCTCTGGTCTCTGAAGAGGCTCGACCTCGAAAACCGACCCAGGTCAAGTCGGAGTCGTAGGAGGTGGAGGGGTGACGGTCGGGCTAATCTCCCACGTCGGACGGCGCCGAGCTGACGGAGATGCCAATCTGGACCGGGACCGTCCCTTACTCGATCGGCGCCGGGAGTCGTGACGGCGCCGAGAGTCACCATGGCGATGATGAGCCCTCGAGGATCTTGAAGAGGACTCCCTCCGATGACGCCTCTCCTTCTTTTTCTTGGAACGGGCCAAGAACAATTTTGCCTCCCTTTCCTTGAGTGCCTTTGGGTTCATGCACTGGCAGGAGCCGCATGACTCAACCTCATGGTCCGAGCTAAGGCACCAGAGGCAATTCTCATGGGGATCGGTAACCGACATTCGACCCCCGCACTGGTTACATGGCTTAAAGTCGGATTTCCTTGGCTGCAACATTGTAACCGTCGATTCGCAACTGTAGCTCCCTGTGAGCCTCGAAGAAAAACCGTTACTCGGAGGCACGGAAAAAAGGGAACTGACGTCTGCACGTCGAAGAGGGCTTCTTATTGCCTAGATGATGTCATACGGCGTCGCGTGGAGTCGGGCGATTGTGACGTCATCATCGACGTGCAGAGCTAGAAGAAATTTCCGTCGAGGCTGGCGCGAGGGGCGAATTCTTTAGGTGAGGAATCCACAGGTAGGTGTATCCATCAGAAGATGTTCTTATAAAGGTCACCCAAATAACTGCAGGATTTGTGAAGTAAGGGGTTTTGAAAGAAGTCTCAAGCAGCTCATGTAATTCCGCGATAATGGGACTGAAAAAGCCATGTGGGAAGGTCCAAACTGTCCAGGATTTGAGAAAAATAAATGATATTGTGATCAAGTGTTGCCCCGTGGTGCAAAATCCAGCTGTGACAATGTTCCAGATTCCATGGATTGCTGAGTGGTTCACTATTATTGACCTGTCACAAGCTTTCTTTTCTGTTCCTCTTCATGAGGACAGCCAATTTCTCTTTTGTTTCAAATTTTTGGACCGGATTTACTGTTGGCGTTGAATTCCTCAAGGGTTTTCTGAATCACCTTCTATATTCAATAAGATCTTGAAAAATAATTTGGACTAGTTGGAATTCCCTTTCCAATCGACCTTGGTACAGGACATTGATGACTTGCTGATTGCATCCAAAACAAGGGACGAGTGCAAGTATGACACAATTGCCCTGTTAAACCATTTAGGAAAGAATAGTCATGAAGTGTTGCCACTTAAATTGCAGTACTGTCAGAGAGAGGTGAAATACTTGGGTCATCAGATTGAGAAGGGATTGAGAAAGATATCCAGAGAAAGGTTTAAAACTATATTGCAAATGAACCTACCAACTACACAGAGAGATGTCCGGATGTTTTTAGTGATGGTAGGCTATTGCCGCCAATGGATTCCCAATTTTTCAGTCATTTCGAGGCCACTGCAGAAGTTGACCAACAAAGAATTCACTGATCCAATAGTATTAGACCAGGCTGGTATGAAAGCGTTCACTGAATTGAGAGAGCGTATGTGCAAAGCTCCAGCTTTGGATATGCCTGATTACACGAAAGTTTTCATATTTTTTGTCATGCGCGTGATGCATCTCTTTGTCTGTCTTGACACAGGTCTATGGAGGTGTAAACCGCTCAGTAGCATATTTTTCAGCTACTTTGGACCAGTTGCAGCAGCCTTACCAGGTTGTTTGCGTGCAGTTCCAGCAGTTGGACAGAGCCTCACACAGTGTGAGGGTATTGTGATGGAACATCCTTGAACAATGATGATCCCTCACTCAGTTGAAGTTCTCCTTACCCGCACCAAGACTCAATATTTAACCGGTGCAAGATTGACCAGATATGAGACAAGTATTTTAGGATCACCAAATGGGCCACTGAAAAGATGTACAGTGCTGAACCCGGCAACTTTACTTCCAAATGAAAATGTTGAAATTGAGAAGTTAGAAGACATTGAGCATGATTGTCTTGAAGTAACTGACTTGTGCACAAAACCAAGACCTGACATTAGAGATACCCGATTGGAAGTGAATGACCAATTTATCTTTGTTGATGGTTCTGGTCTCAGAGACAATACGGGGACACTGAGAGCAGAATATGCCGTGTGCCCAACTTCTGGTATCCTGGATGCATCCTGGCTTCAAGGAGTGTATTCTGCACAAGTAGCAGAACTGGTAGCCCTTACTAAAGCGTGCCATGTTTCTGCCTAAATGAAGGTGACAATCTATATGGACAGCCAATCCGTATTTGGAATAGTCCATAATTTTGGCCAGTTGTGGTCACAGAGAGGTTTCATGACCTCTTTTGGTTCACCAGTGAGAAACGGTGAGAGAAATAAAGAACTGTTGCATGCTATCCAAATGCCTGAAGAAATTGCCGTGGTGAAATGCAGTGCCAATCTAAAGTCTCAAGACTTTGTGTCAATGCGGAATGGATATGCGGATCAAGTTGCAAGGTTTTGCGCATTGAACTGTATATCGTTCAAAGATAACTGGGAACTGTTGCCTGAAGAAAAAGATGAAACATGTTCAAGTTACGCATTAAAAGTAATTTATGCATTGGCGGAATTGAAAATGTTACAGAATAATGTTGGCAGGGAGGTAAAACGTTCATGGAGCAAAATGAAATGTGTACAACGACAGGATGAATTGTAGGTTTCAGAAGAGGGTCAATTGAGGTTCAGTCACTCCTGTAAAAGACGAAGGAGAAGACCTCAAGGAGGGTAAAAGTGAGCCTATCTCAACTTAGGCAGCAGGAGAGACTAGTCAGAGGAGGGCTTTCCAAAAGCAGACGATCTTCAGAGACAAACAGAGCGACTGCCAGATCCTAGGGGGGAAGGAGTTTGTGTGGATCAAAGCCCATGTGATCTAACTCCTCCTGAACCAGTTGCAGGTCTATCAAGAGAGAACACCACAGAGCAAGAAGAAGTCGCAAGTACAACATTGAAGAGAGCACTGACAAAGGGTTCACTGACAGGATATAAGTGGTCGGAGTCACAAGAAAAGAGAAAGGAAGTAGTTGTTGAAACAACAATCAAGGAAGAAGTAGACACAACAAGGAGAGAAGATCTGAGTGAAGAAGAGTTGCAAGGAGATCGAAAGTTGAAAAGAAAGGGAATAGCAAGTCAAAGATACGCAGGTCCTGAATGGGCATATGCAACTACAAGCGAATGGCAAAGAGTTTTTGCCTTTTCGTTTTGGTCGAGACATTTCAGGTCAATATTTTGGCGCTTGAAGGAAGCTGATGAACTGAGCTGTTGAAACAATCTGAGAAAATATTTGAGAAAGAGACTGTTGAGGGTAACCAGAAAAGACTTTGATAACCTGATTTGACTTTTTGAAATCTGATTTTGACAAGCTGCTTACTGATTTTTGACAAAGGATCTTTGAAAAAAGGACTGAGATCCGTAAATAACTGCTGAAAGAAGAGTTATGTTTGATTGATTTTTGCTGCAGTTTTTCTAAACTTTTCTTCTACTTTCTAATTCTTTACAGATCATAAGTAACCTCAGCCAACAGGGTAGGAAAAATAGGTGCTGTAAATATATGAATAGTGGTTTGGTGATTGCATGTGGGATATTGTTTGGGGTATTGATTGTGGGAATGAATGTTCTTGACAAAAGGGAAGCCAACCAGACTTCTTCTTTTAAAACAACTACTGCACTAACACTGATAGAGAAATTTAGGTTAGATGAGAAGTATCTGCATGAGGTAACTAATACAAATGGGGAACTACCTTCTAATGTTTTCTATCGCTTATTGAGTGAGTATGTTGAAACGATGGATGAGAACAATTGCTTTGTGTGTACGCAGATTCCTTCACCAGTTCAAGAAGGAGTCACATATCATAGACTGCCACTAATGTATGGGATAAGTTGTAGTCTGTTACTAACAAGATTCTATAACCTGGAGTACACCCAGTACTTTTACTCCAATTATGACGCAGTGTTTTCGTTTGTCCCTCTAATTAGGTATTTGAGTAGAGTAGTTAAGGATAATGACATAGTATTAGTTAGAGGATTCTTTGAGCCAACATTAACATTTGGCACTGCTTATGCACACCACAATAATCTTACATGCTTGCTTACACCTTTAGAGAAAAGCTTCTTAGATCACACAGATGACAGGAGAAAGGCATTGAAGGAGAGGTTAGAAAGAGGCTTAGAGAAAAGGACTTACAAGAATGATTATACTTATAGTGCAATTGGAACACAAGGGAAATTAGCTTTAGATGTGCAACACGTAGGGAAACTTTGTGTATATAGGCCTAAATGTCGCACTGACTTTATTTGTGGGAACGAGTGAACGTAGAAGTGTTTTTGTTTCAGAGTAAATGGACATTTATGTTGAATGGACAGGATCCAGCAATTCCTGTAATTTATTACATCTGTGGTCCTAATTCTTATTACCGTCTTCCAAGAGGATGGTATGGGACATGTTATTTGGGGATAGTTTTCCCAAAGATTTTTCAATTGGATGACTTGAAGAAGTTTCCAAAAGTGACTGAATTACATCATATGAGACAGAGGAGGGAGACTCCTTCTGGTATGGTGGGAGATTTATTTGGAGCAATAATTCCTTCACTGGAAGTTGTTCTGAATTCGATAAAGATTCGAAAGTTGTCTACTAGTGTGGATAACATGCTGGCAAATTTTACAGGAGCCATACTCCTGATAGATACTGAATTAGCTGCTGAAAGACTAATGACTGTTCAGAATCATCTTGCTTTAGACATTCTTTTAGTGAAGGATGGCGGAGTTTGTAGAATGCTTAATTCTAGGCATTGTTGTTCATTCATTCCTGATAATAGTAAAGAAATTAGAAGTTTACTTACTAAACTTACTTAAAAGATCTGAAAGAACCAGGATTTTGGGAGAAAATTGGCAAAGGTTTTGCTTCAGTGGGAAATTGAAAATAATACAGGGGATATTGAATGTTGCTGTTTGCTTAATTGGATTATGGGGAATATGTAAATTGTGCAAGAGAATTAAATTGAAAAAGACAAAGAATAATCGGAGGAAGGAAGAAAAGAAAAGGGAAAAATTGATCAGGGAGAATTTGAAAAGGGAACAAAGATTTGAAGGGATTGAAATGACAGAATTTTAGCTGATGCACAAATCTGTTAGGGAAGATTTAGTGTGATTACACATTTAGTCATCAGAAGAGGGATTGCTAAAGCAGGTGTTCTAATAAAAATATTAATGAATATTCATGTATCTTGAGTGTTGAATTTGTGTAGAAAATATAATAACGTAGGAAAAATAATGCAAGCATTTGAAAATTTGATCATGATGAGTGGCCACCAATGTTCATGAAGTGTACTTATTAATGGCTTATTAAATGTTGAGCTTATGTTTGAGAAACGTAGTAATATGTCATATTAAAGGTTATGCATTATGTATTAGCGTTATTAATTGAAAGCCTTAACTTAGCGGAGGTCTTGGCCTAGTTGCACAGCCTCATGTCAAACTGCATTTCTTGCGCGTTTAATAAAATGGCTGTCTTAGAGAATTAAACTGCAATTTTCCACTGTGCTGACCAAATATGCTCGTAGCTACAAGTCTTTCTCATGGGAACCGCTTGCTAGAAGATGCTGTTCTTGCTAAATGTAACAATATGTGTGTAATGTGTGTAAGACTGACTTTCTCAGGAGAAGAACGGAGACACTGACTAAAGTATAAGCTGCAACAACATTGTTACCTGACGAGCAAGATGATGAGGACATTACAAGAGAAGCGACATGTGAACTGTGTACCAGTAGAAGTTATAGATTTGATGTTTTAGTTTTATTGAACAAACTGTGAACATGCGATCCCTTAACCAATAGGGACTTGAGAAGTAGTTTTAGGAAATCTAACTTAACAGGACTGCACCAAGAGAAGACATCGCATTTTCTCCTTTTCTATCTTACAGAAAGGTCATTACCTTCGGGCATCTAGAGACGTGCTTAACTTTAATGTTTAAAGACTTTGCCCTTTCCGAACTTTGATGCTGAATCCTGAATCCTTGCTGACCAGACTGATGTGAGGGTGAAGACTGACACTGCTTGCTGATCCATACGGAGGATAGGTAGTATGAATTAGAATGTCAATTATAGTGTCTATTTGCTTTTCTTTCTAGGTACCAACCACAACATTTTGACAGAGCCATAGTTAGATGTTTTTCCAAATTTGTGTTGTCTAAATTGTTTTGCATGAAACCCAACATGCTAATTCTAATCAGGTGTTAGTTAAAGATCTCACTAATGAAATTCGATATAGGGAAGAACAACTGATGTCTTTCTTTGCTGAAATTAAACGTATGTGATATTGTTTGCGCAAGTATTCTTGCTACTAATTTGCACTGTGATATTAGAATGTTTAGTAGCCCAAGCCTTGATTAGATTGCGTTTCTTTTGCCGCTTTGGACAGCCAGTGTTGTTTTTGTATGTTTATCATTTGATTTTGAGATTAACTTACGTGACATTAGCCCTGTTAATATAGGGAAATAAACATTCTAACTTTCACATAAAGGTGTGGTTATTCATGACTGAAAGGTCATGGTGTGTCAATTACTGACTCCTGTTGATTACAAATGTTATTGATTATTGTTGATAATTGATATTAATAATTGACAATTGGTTATTGATCAATGTTGGTATTGGGTCTTTATGGTGGGAACATCTCAAGCATTAGTCAAAAGGTTAATCGACCTATTTGCGTCCCCTTGTAAGTTTACTTATAAAGGTCTGACGCACTAACACCCCCACCATGGGGAGGGAAATGGCTTTGACAAGTGACAAAGCTGCAGTGGCTCAACCAGTAGGAGGTGGTTTTTATCTCCAAACTGGGGAATGTTATGACTGTGACATCACTAAAGTCAGTTTTATAGATACCTGAGGCTCCAGCATGCAGGAGAGCCATTATCCCCAGGGGCTGATAGACCTTCCAGACTTTAGTCCATTGGAAGCTAAGATTGTGACAGAATAATTACGAGGCCATCACATTTCTCAGATTTAGAGATCACTAGTGAATAATACCCCTGATTCCTTCCGTCGCTGACGTTAGACCTGGGCCCTAAGACAGAAGATGATTGGAAGAAGACTTAAGCTTCCTCCTGGGAATCAGTGATTGCATCATAATTTAGCCTCATAATTCCACCCCCACCCCTTCCTCCCCAACATCACTGGACAGGCTGGATCATTGCATGAGCATGGAGAGACCTGGGTTCATGGCCAGGGCGTGCCTGCAAAACCATTAAAGAATTTAGGGTGATTGGTACAATACAGGGGCATTTTAATTGAACCTTGTGAACAAAAGACCTGGTACTTAAATTCTGACATATGCACATACGTAGGAATAAAAAGAGAACAGCCTCATATCACTATTGGACATACTTAGGGTGGATGGAGTGGGCATGGGGAAGTTATGCGGCCATGATCTGGGGACAATGGTATGAATACTGACATATGCGTCTCCTTTGCAGAAAAGAAAAGAAAACCAATAAAACCACTAAAAATATGTCCAAAGGATTTGCATGCTAAAATATCAGAGGGTACTGGGGATATTCAATGGCAGACAAATGCTGAGATATGTTGTATTTTCATGAGAAGTATAAACAGATGTATACTCATGAAGGTGCATTAGGTCCTTCTCTGTGCCCTAGTTTTGTCACTTTTTTAAAACATTCCAGCATTTAAGCCACGAATCGCAAACATATTTTTATTTTTATGAGATTTTGTATTTACTGTATTGTTTTTCTATTGCAATGTTTTATGGCTTTGCAATAAACATGATAAAGACTTTTGAGTTTATCTTATAAGATAATGAAATGTCATAAACTATTCAAATAATGCTAACACATTTCACTGTCTATTGTTAAAAAAATAATGGAAACAAAAAAAGAACTCTGGGTAGTTGTGATGCTATTAATTGTGTTTGTCCAATGACTTTGTGTTGCACCACTGCGCATATTAGTTGCTCAATGTTCCCAAGTAGTACATTATGGGGGTCATTCCGACCTCGGCGGTCTTTTCAATAGACCGCCGAGGGACCGCCGTACGGAAGACCACCAGTGCTGGCGGTCTTCCGCACGGGCCATTCTGACTGTTGGCAGCGCTCCGCCCGTTTCCAGACGAAGAGCCGCCAACAGCCATACTGGCAGCAGGCGGGGAAGTGGAGGTAGCTCCACCTCCACGCCAAAAGAACACCGCCCAGCGAATCACGACCTGTGATTCGCTGTGGCGGTGTTCTGTTGGCGTGGCGGTGTCGGCGGAGCTGCCTGTTCCCTCCCGGAGGATCACCAGGAACAGGTAAGGTGATCGTCCGCTAGGGAAGGGGGGTGGGGGTGTTGTGAGTTGTGTGCGTACATGGGGGTGTGCGTGTGTGTATGTTGAGGGGGCGTGTGAATGCGTGCATGAATGCGGGGGGTGTGTGTATGTGCATGAATGCGGGGGGTGTGTGTATGTGCATGAATGCGGGGGGGGTGTATGTGCATGAATGCGTGCATGAATGCTGGGGGGTGTGTGTATGTGCATGAATGCGGGGGAGTGTGTGTATGTGCATGAATGCGTGCGAGTATGTGTGTATGTGTGTGTATATGTTGGGGATCGGGGTGGGGGACGGGGGTCCTGCAACCTTTTGGGTGTGGCAGGGGTGGTGGGGGGGTAGGGGAGGGAGTCGGGGTGGGGGTTGGGGAGACCCCTATCAGTGCCAGGGAAGGGATTCCCTGGCACTGATAGTGCTTACCGCCATGGATTGCATGGCGGTCCCCAACTGCATGAAATCCATGGCAGTAAGCCGGCGTCAGGTGGGTTGGAATACCGCCGGCGGTATGTGACGACCGCCGGGCTGGAGACCCAGGTCTCCAGCCCGGCGTCGTTACCGCCATGGCGGTCGGAACGGTGAAGCGGCGGCTGGCCATGGCGGTAACCGCCATGGTCAGAATACATGAAAAAAGACCGCCAGCCTGTTGGCAGTCTTACCGCCGCTTCACCTCCGCCCGCCACGGTTGGAATGACCCCCTATATGTTTTGTTCAGTTTAGCCGCCTATTGGCTTTGACATGGCATTAGCCATTACTTTCTGTATTCAGTTTAGCCGCCTATTGGCTTTGACTTGGCATTAGCCATTACATTCTGTATTCAGCTTAGCTGCCTATTGGCTTTGACCTGATATTAGACATTACAGTCTGTATTCAGTTTAGCTGCCTATTGGCTTTGACAGGATATTAGACATTACATTTGATATTTAGGTTAGCTGCCTATTGGCTTTGACATGACATTAGACATTACATTTGATATTTAGGTTAGCTGCCTATTGGCTTTAACATGGAGTTAGACATTGCAGTTAAAACATCGCAGATGTCTGTATTCTTCCAAGCTGTGTTTTTCCACAAGATGAACCAAGCTGTTTTCTTCACACCAGACTAGACCTGATAAGAGAGAGTACACTTGGTGTTTTCCTTTCTGCTCAGCCTTGGGAATAGGAGAAGTCTAGGAGATCTGGCCAGTCTCCAAAGGCTTGTGTAGTTTTCCCGAGTCTGAGAGGATGGGGCACGCTTTTGTAAGGATGACTCTGGGCTACAGTGAGTTAGATTTGAATCTGCTTGACTTCAGGCTTGAGCTAGACGTCAGTTGCCAGTCTCCCGTTTGGGTAGATAATCTCTTTCTCGCAGTTGACCGGAGTCATCAACTTGCAGACCCCAGAAAGATGAAGCTGAATATTTAGGCCCTGCCGCCTTGCCCATACGGTGATGAATTTGACTTTTATGCTTTGCTTTGAATATATTATATATTTGATGTGTACATTGCAACTGAGAAGTACTGTGATATATTTTGCTTTCATTGCTGCGACTACTTTTACTCTTTTAAATGTGTGCTTGAAATCTATTAATTCGTCTCTCAAGAACTTGTGGGTGGGGAGAATTAACAACAATAAAGGTCTTCTTTGAACTCAGAAGTGCATTCCAGAGAGGTTCTGTAAGCTCCAATATGAGATATGTAGGAAAGCAGAACAGTAGTTCCCAAGGAGGAGATGAACTCCCATATACAGCACCCTAAAATGCCAGCAACATTCTGAATCGTCTCAAGTCAAAATGTCTGTTTCTAGCAAATTTTAATGCATAGGATTAGCACTCATGGTGAGTGTTGGACTTTTTTTGCTTGTGCAGGGTCCTCTCCAATCTTTTTGCCTCCTATTTTTTTCTGACCTGTTGCTGTTGGTTTTTTAACTCTGAGCACTTTACCACTGCTAACCAGTGCTAAAGTGTATATACTCTCTGTGTAAATTGTATTATTGTTTGGTTTATCCATGATTGGCATATTTGATTTACTAATAAGTCCCTAGTAAAGTGCACTGGAGGTACCAGGGCCTGTAAATCAAATGCTACTAGTGGGCCTGCAGCACTGGTTGTGCCACCCACATAAGTAGCTCTGTAATCATTTCTCAGACCTGCCATTACAGTGTCTGTGTGTGCACTTTTAACTGCAAATTCGACTTGGCAAGTGTACCCACTTGCCAGGCCTAAACCTTCCCTTTTCTTACATGTCAGACACCCCTAAGGTAGGTCCTAGGTAGCCCCAAGGGCAGGGTGCAGTGTATGGTTAAGGTAGGACATATAGTAATGTGTTTTATATGTCCTGACGGTGAGATATTGCTAAATCCGTTTTTTCACTGTTACAAGGCCTGTCCCTCTCATAGGTTAACATAGAGGCTACCTTTAAATCTGATTAAAGTATAGATTCCCTTTGGGAGCGGATGGACATGTGGAGTTTGGGGTCTCTGAGCTCACAATTTAAAAAATAAATCTTTTAGTAAAGTTGATTTTAAGATTGTGTTTTTATAAATGCCACTTTTAGAAAGTGAGCATTTTCTTGCTTATACTGTTTCTGTGACTCTGCCTGTTTATGGATTCCCTGTCTGGATCAGTTTGACGGTTTGGCTAGGAGGGAGGGGAGAAGTGGTCACTTACACCTGAAAGGGCTGTGCCTGTTCTCACACAATGCAGTCTCTGACCCCCTGGTGAGTGTCTGGGGCCTGGCCTGGGCAAGGCAGGATTTCACATTCACAAGAGACTTTACTATAGCCTTAGAACCCGCCGTAGCGGGCTCTACTGGCTATTAAAGGCCCGCTCCCCGCGTTAAATGCCCGAGCCGAAGGCTCTCCAAGGGAGAGGGACTTTATTAGCCGGTAGAGCCCGCTACGGCTGGTTCTAAGGCTATTAGAACATTCTGCCACTCAGGGCAGAATGTTCTATTAAAAAAAAAAAAATCACGGAGCTCTAGGGGATTAAAATCCCCTCGGGCTCCGTGAGGCTTTGTTCACAGCTGTTGCTGTGAACAAAGCGAACATTGGAATGTTGGCGCTGCTGGCTTTTACCGGCCAGTAAAAGCCCGCAGCACTCCATTGTTTTCAATGGAGCCCCCAGCATTCCAATGTTCTAATTTGAAGTAGGCCTACTTCAAAGGTGAAATTGGGTATAAGAAGGGCACCCAAAACCACAGACTTTAGAAACACTTCTGGAAACAAGAGTAACCTCTGCCTGGAGAAGAGCTGAAGAGCTGAGAAAGAAGAGCTGCCCTGCTTGTGACTGTGCTTTGTGGAGCTATCCTGCAGTTGCTGCTTCTGCCAGAGTAAGAGGGCAAAGACTGGACTTTGTGTGCCTTCCATCTTGTGAAGAAATCTCCAAGGGCTTGATTTAGAGCTTGCCTCCTGTTGTTTGAAGTCTCAGGGACAGCAAAGACTTCTCTCTACCAGCACGTGGAGTCTCTGGAGAGACCCCTGCTCTGACAAGTGGTGCCCTATCCAGTCCCTGGGCCCTTGAAAGGAAAGCTATTTCTAGAGCAAAGTCTTTAAGCGTAGGATTAGCACAAAACATGTGCCGTCAAATGCGTTTATTCTTTGCAGGTTAGCTTGGATGGTATTCTACTAATTCAAAGCTGCAATACTGTACATAGAGTGGTAAAATGCTTCTGTCAGCATGGCTAGCACTAGCTACCAGAGCTCTTGTTTCTTTTTTGCATAATTTATGCAGCACTCTATGCCTGAAAGTTTTTTTTTGTGTGTGTGTGTGTGTGTGTGTGTGTGTGTGTGTGTGTGTGTGTGTGCGCGTGTGTGTGTGTACGTGCGCGCGTGTGTGTAGATATATGTAGATTCACTGTAAAACCCAAAGGTTACAGCGAAGCTATAGTTAGGAAATAGAATTAAAAAAACCTTAGAAATTCACAAAAAATCCAATGGTTACAGAGATGTTATAGTAAGGTTCACATTTTATATGCACAAAACCATAGAAATTCAGCTGTTATAATTATCTCTTGCCCTAAGGTAACTATAACTATAACTCCCGTCCCCACCATACACAGTTTCCTCATCAATAGTTTCTCTGCAAATGTTGCAGTGATATTATTAATGAAGTGATGTAATATGTAGTACTCATCTATTTTTCTTTAGATATGTTGGACATGCTGCCATGCCCAACATGGTGGAATGAACCCACAGTTGAGAAAGGCACTACTAGCTGAAACGCATTGTCGCAGATACTGTCACTACATTGGATTTTTTCACCGGAGTGCCGCAAATTGTTTCTTTTTCCGCTACATATATATATATATATATATATAATATATGAAATGAAACATAATTCACTTAAAAAACTAAAGGTTACAGGGGCATTATAGTTAGTTTCTGAATTTACTCACACAAAACCATAGAAATTCTACAGTTATAGTTAAAATGATTTCAAGTAACTATAACTCAAGCCCTGAGGTAACACGGGCCATCATGCACTGTTTTCTCTTCAATAATTTGACTGCTGTTATATTTATATATTTTTTTTTGTTAACACATTTTATTGTTGTTTTCGTGTGTGATACAATAGGCTGTGATTATACTTTGCTTACATCTCAAAGAACAAGTTACTTACCTTCGGTAACGCTTTTTCTGGTGGATACAATAGCTACCTGTGGATTCCTCACCTTATGAATTCACCCTCGCGCCAGCATCTGACGGAAAATCTTCTTCCAAGCTCTCCACGTTGACGAGGACGTCACAATTGCACGGCTCCACGTGACTCCGTCTGATGTCACCGTGCCAATAAGAGGTCCTCGCCGATGTGCTAACGTCAGTTTCACCCATTTTTTACTTGCCTTTGAGGCGAAAAGGTGAGAACCGACCCCATAATAACTCCAATAAATACATATATACATAAAATTTCCATGATGCAATATATTCAAAACCATCATTTATATATACAGGAAAAATATAAATATAAATATATACATACACCTATACAACTATATATCCTAGTGTAACCAGACAGGCAACGGGAGGTGGGTGGGACTGTGAGGAATCCGCAGGTAGCTATTGTATCCACCAGAAAAAGCGTTACCGAAGGTAAGTAACTTGTTCTTCTGATGGATACAACTACCTGTGGATTCCTCACCTTATGAATAGAGTCCCAAGCAGAACCACACTCGGAGGTGGGTGCCTGCCTGATTACACCAAGAAATCCTGCAACACAGGTCGTGCAAAATGGCCGTCCCTCCTAACCTCAGAGTCCAACCAATAATGCTTTGCGAAGGTGTGGAGGGACGCCCAAGTTGCTGCCTTGTAAATATCCACCACCGTAACCCCCCTTGCCAGGGCCGAAGTAGCAGACTTAGCACTGGTGGAGTGGTCTCCGATACCCTCATGGGGATTTTTTTTTGCCAACGAGTAGCAGATCTTGATACAAAGATGACCCACCTGGAGATTGTTCTTTTATGGACTGCTCTGCCCTTCCTCTGTCCAATATACCCCACGAATAGCTGATCCTCCAGGCGAAAGTCTTTCGTCCTTTCAATGTAAAAACTAAGCGCCCTTTTAGGGTCCAAACGGTGGAGCCTTTCTTCCTCCTTTGAGGGGTGAGGAGGAGGGTAGAAAGATAGAAGGGTAATGGTCTGCCCTATATGAAAAGGAGTGACAACTTTTGGCAGGAAAGCCGCCCTGGTTTTCAACACCACTTTATCTGGGAAAAACAAGGTAAAGGGGGGTTTAACAAGAGCTTGAAGATCACTAACCCGCCTAGCCGAGGTTATAGCAACGAGAAAAACTGTTTTAAGCACCAAAAATCTTAACGGGCTCCATTAAAAATGTTAAAACAGTATTTAGGTCCACACTGAGGCACATGAAAAGCAGTGGTAGGAAACCTATTAACTAAACCCTTAAGAAACCTAGCCATAATAGGTGATTTAAACAATGAGGGCTGATCCGGGAGGCAAAGAAAGGCTGACAGAGCAGCTAAATAACCCTTAACCGTAGCCACTGCACAACCCTTCTTTACTAAATCTAAAGCAAATAATAAAATATCAGAAAGGTGGGCCTTCAAAGGATCAATTTGTCTTTCTCCACACCAAGCCACGAATTTTGCCCACCAGCATAAATGGTCTTAGTGGAGTGTCGCCTGGCCGATAAAATAACAACATCTGGTGGGAGAGAAAAGGAACTCAGGTTGACCCGTTCAATCTCCAGGCATGAAGGTGCAGGCTTTGGAGGTGGCGGTGTAAAACCTGCCCCTGCAACTGAGAGAGGAGGTCTGCCCTGAGAGGGAGACAGAGTGGGGGCACAGCGAGAGTTGGAGAAGGTCTGTGTACCACACCCTTCTTGGCCAATCTGAGGCTATTAAAATGACCTGAGCCCGATCTTGGCGAATCTTTCCCAGAACCCGAGGAATCAAGGGTATGGGGGAAATGCGTACAGCAACTGGTTGCTCCACGAGATCTGAAATGCATCCCCAAAAGCTCCTTGCACCAGATACTAGAGGCTGCAGAATGACGGGCAGTGCGTGTTCTCCCGAGTGGCAAACAGATCTATCACTGGAGAACCCAATATCTGAAAAATGTGCAGGACCAGATACGGATGGAGACGCCACTCGTGATCGGCCAAAAGATGCCGACTGAGAGAGTCTGCACGCGTGTTGAGCACCCCGGCCAGATGATTTGCTATCAAGCAAATACAATGGTCCTGAAGCCAGGACCAGAGACGCAGAGCTTCTCGGCAGAGAAGATACAACCCTACTCCTCCCTACTTGTTTATATACCACATCACGGTAGAGTTGTCTGTCAGGACCTGAACTGACTGACCGCGAAGGGATGGGAGGAAGGCCTTGAGAGCCAAACATATCGCCCGCAGTTCTAACAGATTTATGTGAAAAGTCTGTTCCACTGGAGACCAACGACCCTTGATCTCCAGGTCCCCCAGATGAGCTACCCACCCTAGAGTGGAAGCATCTGTCATAACTGTGGCCACCGGAGGTGGCTGTGAAAACGGCCTACCCTGACAAAGTTTGCCATCCACAGCCCACCATCTTAACTCCGCTGCAGCATCTCTGGAGATCGTTATTGACTCCTCAAGATCACCTTTGTGCTGAAACCACAGCCTGCGGAGGCACCATTGAAGAGCCCTCATGTTCCAACGGGCATGAGTGACGAACAGGATGCAAGAAGCGAACAGACCGAGCAGGCGTAAGACCTTGAGGACTGGAACAACAGCTCCATTTTGAAACATTGGAATCAACGCCTGAATGTCCTGAATCCGCTGAGGCGGAGGATAGGCCAGATTCAATGTTGTATCCAGTACTGCCCCTATGAACAGGAGGCATTGAGAGGGCTCCAGGTGAGATTTGGGTACATTTATTGAAAAACCCAGACTGAACAACAACTGAGTTGTCATCTGCAAGTGACGCAACACACGCTCTGGAGACGAGGCTTTGATCAACCAATCGTCCAGGTAAGGGAATACCGATATCCCCTTCCTTCTGAGACATGCTGCCACCACTGCCATCACCTTTGTGAAGACTCGAGGTGCTGAAGTAAGACCAAACGGAAGGACCGCAAACTGGTAGTGTTGCGACCCCACCACAAACCGGAAATAATTCTTGTGCGACTTGAGTATAGGGATATGAAAGTAAGCATCCTGCAAGTCGACAGACATCATCTAATCCTCTCTGTTCAACGGCAGAAGTACCTGTGCCAGAGTCAGCATCTTGAATTTTTCCTGTTTGAGGAACAAATTCAAAATCCTCAGGTCTAGAATGGGTCTCAAACGACCATCCTTCTTGGGTATCAGGAAGTATCTTGAATAACAACCCTGACCCATTTCCTGCTCTGGAACCAACTCCACTGCAACTTTTGACAATAGGATCTGAACCTCCTGCTGCAACAACAGGAGATGGTCTTCTGAGCAAAACGAGGGATGGGGAGGGATGGAAGGAGGAAACTCCTGAAAAGGGAGAGCATATCATTTTCTCACAATGTTTAGAACCCATGAATCTGATGTAACTAACTCCCACTCGTGGAGAAAAAGACGTAATCTTCCCCCTACAGGAGAAGTATGGTCGCTAAAGGGGGGGAAAACTAGGACTGCTCCCTTGCTGTTGCCCTCCAGAGGAAGAGGATGATGCAGGGTGCTGCTGGGTGGCCCCTCTTGTCCTAACCCTCCCCTGCCCTCTAAAGGATCGATATGGGAGGCGGGTAGGCTGCTGGACTGTGGACTGGGGTCTCCCACGGTCAACGGCTCCATGCCCAAACACCCTGAACCTCCGAAAGGGCCAAAAAGGGGTAACAGAAGAGGCTTGAAGACCCAAAGACTTCGCCGTGGCCCGACTATCTTCAAAGCGCTCCAGGGGAGAGTCCTCTTTATCACCAAACAGCTTTTCCCCATCAAAGGGCAAATCCAATAAAGTGGTCTGTACATCTGAAGAAAACCCAGAGGACCTCAACCAAGCGTGCCTCCTGGTAGCGTTAGATGTACCCATTGCCCTGGCCACCGAGTCCGTGGAATCCAGACCAGACTGGATTATTTGTTTTGCCGCAGCCTGCGCATCATTTAGGAGTTCACCAAATGGTCTCTGTACATCCTGCTGCAAGTCAGGAACCATAGCCTTCGCGGAGTCCATCAGGGTGTGGACGTATCTACCCAGCACATAGGTAGCGTTCACAGCCTTGAAAGCCATGCTGCAAGACAAGAAAGTCTTCTTTGCGGATTGCTCCATCCTTTTGAATTCCCTGTCTGATGGAATCACAGGGAAGGAGCCTGGAGCAGACCGTGTAGAGCAAGGAGCCTGAACCGCCAGACTCTCTGGGGTAGGATGTCTTGATAAAAACCCCGGATCACCAGGCGCCACTCTGTATCTTCGTGCTACAGATCTATTCACAGCAGGAGACGGCACAGGCTTCCTCCAAAGCTCTAATATGGGCTCCCTAAGAGCATCGTTGAACAGAAGCAAAGGATCCACAGAAGTCGAAGAAGGATGCAGGACCTCCATTAAAATGTTTGCCTTAACCTCTGCAGCAGGCAATGAAAGATCTAAAAAGTCTGCTGCCTTCCTAATCACTGTGTGAAAAGAGGCTGCCTCCTCCGTGAACTCCCCCGGTGAAGACAAGTCCCATTCGAGGGAAATGTCAAGCCCACTGGCCGAATCCAGCCCTTGATATTCTCCCAAGGCCTCCACAATCTCCCCCTCCTCCAACAACTGCCTTTGGTACTGTAACCGGACGTCTCCCGACACCGGTTCCCAAGTGCTTGCGGCGGCCGTGGTAACATACCCCCGGGGCACCAGAGAGAGCCTCGGGGGTATGACATCAGACGCAAAAGGCGTCAGGAGAAAAATTAAAAGAGAAGACGGACCCATAAATGGGGAGAAGAGAGAGACGGAGAGAGACGCTCAGGGAACGCGACCCGAGGAGGAGCAACAGCGAACGCCGAAGACTGTCGGAAAGGAACCAGACGAAGACAAGGAAATCCAGGAGAAGGAGGAAAAGCCCAGGGTGCCTCCCGCCCCTGTCAAGGAGAAGCCGGGAGACCGCCAAACAGCCGGCCGCGTCCCCAGAGGGGCGTGGCCACCTCAGGTACGTTCGTACCGCAACTGGGAGGTTGTGTCAGGGTGGTTAGCTGGAATAAGGGGGAATAAGGGGAGAAGGGGAGGTCCTGCAGAGAAGGGGAAATCCTCTAAGGGAAAGCCTTAACTTGATACCCTTAACCACACGGGAAAGACAAGAGCAAGAGGAAATTCTCAAGAGGAAGGGAATTCCTGAGATTGCACGCAGGGGGAAGCTCACGACCAAAGAAAAGTTATCACCTCACCACCTACACTTCTACCCATTCCCTCACCGCCCTACTAACCCTACTTATACTTTACCTTCTGTCCCACTTACCCGTTTTGTTCTTCTTTCCATATTTTTTTGGAGAACCTGGGCCGCTGAAAAAGGGAAAGACCGGACCACTTCCCAAAGTTGGACCAGACCACTCCGGGACTACCGCAAGAGCCCTGAAAGAGCAAAGGGATTTTATTTTGTGACTATAACAGGACAATCCTTGTGAAAAAGAAATAGGAGATAAAAAGTCAGCCTTAAATAGAACTCAAATAAATCTGTTATCCCCTTCACATCTTACGCCTGTCGCGTTATTCCAATATCTCTCTCACTTGGGATAAAGAACCCATTACAGGTACTCTTCCTCTTCTTAGAGTCTCAAGGCCTTTCTGCGTGACCTCAGTCTAGCCTCCAGCCTCGGCGTCGACATAGAATTGGCCAACTTCGAAGACACTGGCTTCAATACCTGATGTGGAACAGGAGAGGAAGGTTGACTTCGGTCTAATCCATCACTCGGATCCGGTGCCGGCAGAGATCCCAATGGCGCCAAGGACACTTGCGGCTCCACCATCGGCGCCGGCTGACGGGGCGATGAAATCGGCGCCATAGGCCTGAAAGGCGACGTCACGGGAACTACAGGGCCTCGAGGTGACGTCATCGGCGCCGGTCCGGCACCCTCAGCCGAAAAGAATGGCATAAATGGCATTGCCTTGTATGGAGCAGGGGAGCCAGACGAAAATGCCAACTGACCCGTGGGACCAGCCAGTGCACCAGCAGGAGCCATCGCATTGAACATAGAGAACATGGCATTTCAAAATGCCACCGGATCCGCTCCCGGAGCCGGGAAGGCAGAATACAGCTGATCTCCCTGTTGCACCTGTGCTTGCTGAACATCGGACTCATGAGCAGCAGGTGAAAATCAAGGACTGTCCGGAGGTGCCACTACCTCGAAGACTGACGGCGCCGGAGAAGCCTCAGGGCTCTGAGGTTGTGGAGTCACCGTCGGACTCACCTCCCATGTTGCCGACGAGATGGAGACCTTGATCTTGATCGGCTCCAAGCCGAACAACACCGAGAGTCATGACGATGCCGTTTCTTAAGCTTCTTCGAAGAAGCATGGGAAGAGGATCTACGATGGCTCTTATGACCCTTCTTCGCCTTGGCCAAAAAGAGTTTGGCCTCTCTTTCCTTGACCGCCTTTGGATTCAGGCTTTGGCAAGAAACACACTCCTCGACATCATGCTCAGAGCTCAAACACCAAAGACAATCGTCATGAGGGTCAGTAACCGACATGCGACCCCCGCACTCTCGACATGGCTTGAAACTGGACTTCCTAGGAGGAGACATTGTAACCAAAAGTCAAATAGAAACTAGCAACCAGATGGATCCAACAGTAGCGAGAGCTAGAAGAAAACCGTTAGCGTTGAAGGGACGGAAAAAAGGGAACTGACGTTAGCACGCCAGCGAGGACCTCTTATTGGCATGGTGACGTCAGACGGAGTCGCGTGGAGCCGTGCAATTGTGACGTGGAGGCTTGAAAGAAGATTTTCCGTCGGATACTGGTGCAAGGGTGAATTCATAAGGTGAGGAATCCACAGGTAGTTGTATCCATCAGAACATATTAGCTATATTAATTGTATAATAATAATATTCACTAGAAAATGTCCCCCCCTCCTGCGTTCGGTACATTTCTCATCATAAGATTTTGCCTTCTCTGTCCTGTACTAGTTTGATAATACATGGCATTTCAGTCCTTCCCTCTCTGTTTCCCATGAGACACCGTTTATCTTTGCTGTGTTGTCCTGGCTCTCATCTCACCTTCCTTCACAAATATTCCCAGACCGTCGTAATCCCTCACAATCCATTTTGGCCTATCCCATCTCCCAGTACCCCCATATCTTCTTGTATTTTTTTTCATTGCCTCTATCCCTGTATATTTCCCTTTCAAGTATTCGGCATCTAGCCATACCCTCCCACCACTCGCTATGGCCTGGTGCTATCACCAATCCCCATCTTCTGGCTATGTCCCTTTTTGCAATCATACCACCTAGATCAATCAGTAGTTTTTGATATCTTGTGTTGTCGGTTTGGCCCCATACACCCAGGATCATTGTCTCCGCTGTCATTTCTGTATTAGTCCCTGCTGCGTGTTCCATGGTCTTCCCTACGTCTTTCCAGAATCCGACGACCTGGGGGCAAGTCCACAACGTATCGTAGAATGTGCCCTCATCCCCGCAGACACTTAGCATTTGTCGCCCTCCCTATCTTGCAAAGCAGAGATCTCGTATAATATACCCTATGTAATATTTTTATTTGTATTAATGTGAGGGATGCTGGAATGGCCACTTCGGCCGGGAACATAAGTGCCTCCGTCCAATCTTCCTCCTCCAGTTCCTTACAGTCTCTTTTCCATCTCTCCCATAAATTGAGGGTTGTGTATTTCTCATAATTGTACCATAGGTCTGTGATATTAGTTTCCTTTGTGACTCCCCCTCTAGAAGCCTTGTTTCTAATGGGGCAGTTTCCTGTGTTTCCTCTTCTGCAGGGATGCTATGTTTCAGGGCTGTACTGTAACCATTGTGTGTCCGACATTTGATATTCTGTTTTGAGGTGTGAAAAGGGTGCCACCCCGTTTGCGTCCCATATGTCAGCTAAGTATGACTGATATTGTCCCAGCCTTTACAGCCCGTTAAGGTATTTATCTTGGGTAATCTGGTTCCTTCCCACAGGGGTGTTTCTGGGGTCCAGCGGGTGGCCCATTCCATTTCTCTGGTGAGTTTTTTCCATGTTTGTATGACTGTTTTTGTTGCTGGGCTGAATGCAGGGTTCAATTTACCCCACATAGCCAGAGGAGGTAACTGTTTTGTGCATCAGCTCCCTGTCACCTCGAAACACTTGGTCCTCTCGTAGGGCAAAGTCCCAGTGATTTATTATGCTTAACTGTGCCGTCTCTTAGTACTTCTGGATATTTGGCAGGGCTATGCCTCCCTCATATTCTGATCTTTGCTAGGGTGTGCATTTTGATTCTGGGTTGCCCCCCTGACCATAGTAATGTGCATACTAGAGAGTCCATTTTGTGAAAGAATGTATCTAGGATAGGGTATGGGGAGTTGTGTAAAATATAAAGGAAGTGAGGTAGAGCCACCATCTTGAAAAGTGCTCCCCTACCCTTCAATGAAATCGGGAGGGTTAGCCAATGTCTTACCTCCATTTCAAATCTCTGCAATAGGGGGTGTAGATTGGCGTTGTACTGGGGGAGGGGTTTACTGGATATACAGATGCCTAGGTATTTGAACTTCCCTAGCTTCACTCTAAATGGCAGTGTTATTGTTTGGTCTATCTCCCATGTATCTACCGGGAATAGTAGAGATTTACCCCTATTCCGAATTCTGATACCTCCACAAAAGCCCAAAAAATTTCACCTAGACGGCCTAGTGAAGAGGATGTCCGAATCAAATACAATAAGATGTTGTCTGCATATAATGAGGTCTACTCTTCCTCGCCACTATTGGTAGGCCATCCTCTGATCAGCGGGTCTATTCTTTTCCAGTTGGCCAAGCCCTCGATCGCCAACACAAAAAGCATCGGAGGCCGAACGCTTGTGATGTGTATCCATTTACTCTCATTTTTGCAGTGGGCCTTTTATATAGTAACTCAATCCAACTCTGTAATTTCTGGCCAAGCCACATTTTAGCTAGTATGCCGAACATATATCTCCATTCTACCGAATCAAATGCATTATTGGCAACTAGGAAGCAAATTGCTCTTCCTTTGGCCTAATTTTTTATCAAGGCCAGATTGTTCTGAAGCCTTCGGAGGATAATCGTTGCTGTTCTCATATCAGGTGGGAGTTCTCTGGTTTCAAAAGCTTGTTTCAACGCTGCATGCAAATGTGGTGCAAATGTGGTATCAGCCCCTTACCTGAGCTTCTGAAAAAACTCGACAGGGAATCCATTAGGCCCCGGGGATTTCCCTCTCTGTAGTTGCCCTATCGCTGCCATTGTTTCTTCCTCGGTGACATCCTCCTCTAATTCCGCAATTTGCTGCGGGGATAAGTGTGTCATAGGGCTGTCAGCTATACAGCGATCTATTTCTGCCTCTGGGATGGTTATGCGGGATTTATAAAAATCTTCCATTCGGGCTGCCATTTCCTCCTTTACCTCTTTGGGATCCCTTATTAGCTGCTCCCCTTGTGCTGTCCAAATTTCTCTATTAAGGAAATCACTTTGGGGGTTATTACAACTTTGGAGGAGGTGTTAATCTGTCCCAAAAGTGACAGTAAAGTGACGGATATACCACCAGCCGTATTACGAGTCCATTATATCCTATGGAACTCGTAATACGGCTGGTGGTATATCCGTCACTTTACCGTCACTTTTGGGACGGATTAACACCTCCTCCAAAGTTGTAATAACCCCCTATGTTCCTTCTTGCCCAACCATGCTAGCAGTCTGCCTGCTTTACTCTCAGCCTTGTATAGCTGTTTACTTTGTAGTAGGTATTGTTGTTGTACTTCGTATCGGGTCACTATACTGTATTCCTCCCTTTTTTGTATCATCTTTTTTTAATACCTTGTGTCAGTTGTGTTGCATACCTTGGTTCCAAAGTTATAAGTTCATTTTCTAGTGTTACCATTCTTTTCTCTCTTTGCGGTCTTTCACCTACTTCTCCCACTATAATCGCCCCTCTGATGGTAGCTTTATAGGCCTCCCACAGGGTTACCAGGCTTTGTACCGACCCCTTGTTTTCAGTAAAATAGTGCTGTGTGGCTTGTTATAGGTCCTCAACTATTTTCGTACTTTGTAATCACCATGTTTGCATCCACCATCCACTCCCTGGTGGTTGGGGTGCCAGAGACAGCACCATCTGTAATGGGGCATGATCACTAATCCCCCTAGCCAAATATTCCACCTCTTTAATTCTTGGCAGCTTGTCTGCAGTGAGTAAGAAGTAGTCCAATCTGGAGTGGGTGTCGTGGACAGCTGAATAATATGAGTACCCTTTTTCCTGTCCGTGGAGAAATCTCCACGCATCACTCAGGCCCATTGCATGTGTGAAGCTCTCCAGTTTTCCCCTGGTTGGGCATCCTTTCTTCGATTTCCTAGCCCTATGCATTTCCGCATCCATCACCATATTTAAATCACCTCCCATTAGTTCTGATGCGGGTGGGGAAGTTGTAAGTATTGTGCCTATTTTCTGGAGTACCTTTCCCTGTAGACCCGGGTGTAGGTATACATTGACTAATAGTATGGGTGTGTTTTTATACGTCCCTAGTATTGAGTGTAACAGCCGTGTGGGTCTACCCATGTGTGGGTGGTGTGAAATGGGAGGGCTTTTTTAATAAGTACCGTAACCCCTCTGGAACCGGATGTAAGTTGCGTGTATCCCACTATTTTTTATTTCTCTCTTTCCATAGCTTTATGCGTGCATCTATGAGGTGGGTTTCTTGCAAGAATATTATGTCTGATTTATATCTTGAGAAGACTTTGTGGATTAAGCTCCGCTTGTGCTTATTCCCTAATCCATTCACATTCCATGTGAGGAGGGACAGTTTCTTGTTACCCATGGTAATGGTTTCAGGAAGAGTAATCTGTCTTTGTTTAAGGGATTATCCTCCTGTAAACTCCCCATGGACTTTGTACTGACATCCAGTTCCCGGTCACCCCTTTGACTGAACTGAACTGTTAACCATACACCCCAACCTACTTCACAGTGCGGTGATTGTAGAACTAACCACCCCCTCAATTCACGGTATGTCTTAGCCCATACCCCAACTGGAGACCCTCGTTCCCCATTGTATGTCTTTCTGAGGCGTGGACCAGTTCCATTATCATAGTTTGTCTTTCATTGTTCATTGTCAGCCGTCCAAAGGGGTGTATAGGGGGAGGGAAGGGGCCCCGCCACTTCTCTGCCTGTTCCCACAGAGCCATGACCTTGGTATTATTGATTAGAATTTTAAATCGTCTGTTCGCCCATCTGGTCCGCTGTCATTGGGGTCACCTGAGGCAGCTGATCCATCTCAGATTCTGATCCCGACCCGGATTGTTCTGTTCCATTTCCTCCGGTGTCTGTAGCTAGTTCTCTCCATCTGCCACTTATCCGAATCTCGGTTGTCCCCCTGAGGTTCCGGAGAGCCTTCATTTGTGCAGCCTTGATTTGTTCCTGTGTCGGTGCAGTGGCAGGTTCCGCCCGGGCCCCAGCCCCTCTGTGTTTCTTTTTACCTGTGGTCCAAGTCTTGGTGCCCTCTTTTCCAATTCCATTGCTGTGGTGAAGACCCTGCATCTCTATCAATTCCCAGGCCTCTTGAGGCGATACCAGGAAGTGTGTTTTTTTCTTGTGTTCGATTCGAAGTTTCACCGGGTATAGCAGTGCGTATTTTATATCATTGTGGCGGAGGGCCTTTTTGACTGCGGGGAAGGCAGCCCGTTGTTTATCATATTCTTGTAGTCTGTGTAGACGTTTATCTCTTTTCCTTCAATTTTCCAGGGACCCTTTTTCTTGTCTCCTGGAGGATCACATCTCTGCCCCTGAAGTTCATTAATCGCACTATTATCGGTCTTGGGTATGCCCCAGGCGGTGGAGTCGCCGGGATCCTGTGGGCCTGTTCCACCGAGATGTATTTAGTGGGTGCTCCCCCCAGCAGCACATCCCTCAGCCAGGTCTCTATGTAAAGTTCTAGTGATGGGTCCTATATTTTCTCCGGGACTCCCACCAGGTGGATGTTGTGTCAAAGAGACCGGCTTTCGGCATCCTCCACTTCAATGGGCAATTTTCTCTTTCGTTGTTCATGAGTGCTAGTTTCTGAGTAAATGCTTTCGCCTGCAAGGCCGTCTCACCCAGCGTGTGTTATGTTGCTTTAACTCGGTCTTTCAACTTTTTATGGTCGTCACGCCGGAGACCTACCTCCCCAGCAAGCGTTGCAATTTGATTCTCTAAGGCCGTCTTGGATTCCTGTATAGCCGCCAGAATCAGAATCACCGTGGTATGTTGCGTTAGTGCTTCATCCCCTCCGGCTGTCTCTCTTGTATCATGCCTTGTGGAGGGCCTGATTGGCATATCTTTGCCAGTCCTTTGGTTCCCCATATTCTTCTGAGAGGAGGAGGGGTGAGTGATCACCTTGTGGTCTCCGTTCTTGATTTCCACTATCGTCCAGTTGTTGCTGCTCGGTCACTTATCCGTACCGTTTCAGCTGCAGTGTGTTGGGCGTATTCTCATGCTCTCCCACCTGATCCAGCACACTGCGTGCGTTCCCCTAGGTCTCCTTGTTGTGCTTCTCTTCTGCAGCCTTAGCTACCACCGTCCCCGGGCACCATCTCACCGACAAATCAGCGGGGCACTTCAGTTTTTCGTGTGCCGACCGTGTCCCTCCAGTTGTCCAGCTCTCCGCTACCCTCGGGTGTCCGGATACTTTATAGGCCGCGGGCTGTTTCCCCAATTTCAGGGCCCTGCACGGCGTCGCCTTAGGCTTGTCGCGCCGCTCCTCTTTCCGGTGTCCCAGGGTGACTTATTTGCTTGTTTTGCAGTGCGGGCCACGCAATATATGACAGTGGTATCTTCTTCCACTCATTCGTCAGGCCCCCTTCTGTCTCCGTTACTTTCTATTTTTTTGGCGCAAGCTCGGGGAACCTCCTGTGCTGTGTCCCCCCGAGAGCGCTGTTGCATCTTCAAAATCTGCGGCCCCTCGTATCAGGACTGTCCCGCTCCTACCCGGTGTCTTCAGGCCCCGAGCGCTCTTTCATCTTCTTTTCATGCTTCAGAAAATGGTGGTGGTGGTCTCTGCCTCCTCCCGCCTCCGGATTAGTCACCACCCGAGGTATTGCTGGTTTCTTAGGGTCTTTGTGGGCCTCCCGATCTACATTCGGGTGAGCTCCGTTTGTTTAGTTTTGTTTTTCTTCCCTGGGGAAATCTTCTCGGGCCCACCTTCTGCATAACAGTTGTTGCTTCCTCCCGCACCCGGACTCAAGTCATACTGATGTGCTGCTGGTTTTCGTGGGGTTTTTGTGGGACCCCTGATCTGCATCCGGTGGGGCTCCGTTTGTTTAGTTTTGTTTTTCTTCTTCCCCCGGGAGATCTTCTCGGGCCCACCTTCCGCGTCTCTAAAAATGGCGGTCAATTCCTCCCGCCCCCGGACTCACTGTCATCGTAATGTGCTGCTGTTTTTTTTTAGGTCTTCGTGGGCCCCCCCGATCTGCATCCGTTTGTTCAAATTTGTTTTTCTTCCTCAGGTACAGCAGGTGCTGTGGGAGCCATGGCCCGGGGCCCGCAACCATCTCAGCGTGGCCCTCCGCGACACCCACTGTCGCTCCCCTCTCCGTCGTGCACCCGTCACTGGCTGTGCCTCGGGCTCCCTGTGGTCTCCAGGGGCTCTGGATCACTCCTGTGGGGTAAGGTCAGTTCCCCATACAGGATATTTGCCCCTCCATACGGGACTCAGCAGCATTGCTGGCTTGGCCACACTCCCTATATTGATATTTTTAATGATGTTATAAACTTTTCATGAATGCTGTAATATCTGGGGCAATTAGCAGTACATGGCGAGGGCACGTGTTATAGTTACTTGAAATAGCTCTAACTATAACTCCTGAATTTCTATGGTTTCGTGCAAGTACATTCAGAACCAAAGTATAACGTCTCTGTAACCTTTGTTTTTTTAAGTAAATTTCTATGTTTTTTAATTCACTTTCCTAACCAAAACGTCCTTGTAATTTTTGGTTTGTTCCATGAACTTCTAGTGTTTTTTTAAACATAAAGTAGTTTTCATTATTATATCTTAATCCAACCATCTCTGTGCATGACCTTCAGCCATATTATGCGTGGGCTGGCTGCAGCCAACCCCCTATAACCACCCAACCTAATGCCACTCACAGCCTTAGGTCCTGCCCTGCGGCCAACCCCCCCTAACCACCCAAGCTGCACAGGACATTTGACAGAAGTTGGCTGCAGGGCCTGTCTCTCTGGGTGTGGGAATAGGTATGAGGGTGACTATTGGTGTGAGAGCGTCTGTATGGGTGTGAAAATGGATGTGAGAGTCTATGTGTATGTGAGAGTGTCTCATTGCACTCCAATAGATGAAAGATGCATTCAGCTCCACAAAGGATTTCAGATCGTTTTTCAATATGGAATCAAGGAGTAAACACACTTGATTTCACTTTGCCAAGCCCAGGAGTTAGGATCATTTGTCCTTTCTGGAAGTTGAGCTTTAACTAGGGCACTGCTTTCTGTTGAGGTTTAATTTCTGTGAAATGAGCATCATGGCCAGAACGGAAACTCACCTGCTTGTTTATCCAATGAAAGTCCACAGTTTGCACAAAATGTCTATCGAACAGGAGCACTTTCTAATGGTTAGTTAGTAAGTGCTACCTCGTTCGGTTATTGGCCTGTGTGGGGATGGGGGACTGTGCAGCCACCTCTCCCCTGACCGATTTCGGCCCGGACCCAATATAATTACATAGGGGCGGGCGCGCGGCCCCTCCCTGGGCCAATCTGGACCCGGAGACCCCATCCCCTGGGGCCAAGCCTTCAATAAATGGAGGAGGGGGGACATGCAGCATGTCTGCAGCCAGGGATACAGAGGAAACCTCTGCTCCCAGCAAGTGAGAGCTTCATGACAGCTCTCGCTTGCTGGAATCAGAATGTTTGCTCTGGCTTGGCAGGAGCTATCAAAGCTCCTGCCAAGTAACAGCAAACAGCTATGTCCCTTGGTTAGGAACCCTGGGACATAACAGGAGTCAGCCCTGGGGAGTGGCAGTCCCCAGGGCCATCTGTGGCTCCATGAGGAGGGCTGTGTGGACCCCTTCAGCGTTGAATTTGCCTCAGGGAGTCTACAGCAGACCCCTCCTTCTTTCTTTTTCAGATCCGGGTAGTTGGTGGTCCGCGTGGCTGTGGGAAGGTTGGGGCATGAGACCCCTTGCATATAGTTTAATATTTTCCCCAGGGAGGTGGCAGTCCCCGGGGCACAGGGGTCCCTCTATTTAAACTAAATCATTTTGCCCTGGTGAGGTGGTGGTCCCTGGGAAGCAGGGGAACGTACAGCCCCTCCCCCTAATTCAATGTAAGTGAGGTCCCGGGGAAGTGGCGCACCCCGTTGCATATTCACAGCTTTTTTGCCCAGTGCTAATGGGTCAGGGTGTCCCCTTTTCCTTTTTGTCTTTTTTTCTGGGACTCAGCTGAGTCCGGGATGGCTGCCAACACTTTAACCAGAGCTCTGCAAATCTCTGCATGACCTCCTTATTATTCACAAATCCTTTATGCTGCTACATATCTATTTTCTTTTTCTTTCAATATCTCAAAAATGACTGAAAGGATTCACACCAAATAACAAAAAGCACTCTTTCTGGCACAAGAGCTACCTTCCTGCTAAATCTGGTGTAATTCCGTCTAGCGGTTTGGGTTGACAGATCACCCATGAATTCCCATGTACAACAAGATTCTCTGGAACACTTCTTTTGGATAATTTCTTGAAGATTTGTCAAATGGCGCCAAAGATATTGGCAAGTCCGAGTACACTTTTTCAATGGAAACATGATCCTAAATATAACTACCTACTGACGACCGCCTTGTATGTTAACAAATGGCGATGGCCACTAGGTTGTCATAGTTAGAATCTAGTTTCTATAGAAAAAGTGTTTTTTGCTTTGCTAATAACTTTGGAGCTGTTTGATGAATCTTCACAAAATTTTCCAAGAAAATATGACGCTCACTTCAGTGTTTGTCTGGAGTGATTCAGGGTGATCCGTCAAGCGTGGGGTGAGAAAAAGGGTGGGTCCCAAACGATTTTCCCCATGCATGTTTCCATGGGGATTTTGAACAGGAATAGCTCCCTAACCACTGGACGGAATTACACCAAATTTAGCAGAAAGGTCGCTTTTGGTCCAGAAAGTGACCTTGTGGTTATTTGGTGTAAATCCATTCAGTAGTTTTTGAGAAATTAAAGAAACATCTAATTTGCACCTATAGGGATGTGAAGGCTCTGCGAAACCTCTTGATTTCGTGCTTTTTTTCTCTATCACCCTTTCTTTCCTTCCCCATCTCCTATTTTTGCTTCAGTTTTAGGTACAAAGCACAATTGGGTGACACATGCGTCCTCCTGCCCTGATGAATTTGCCTGCAGTTGATTAAGGCAGTGAAACATGTTGGCTATTTGCAATATTCTGGTCTAAACATGTTATAGTGTTTTTAATCATGAGCCTGGGCATAACAAAGTATTCGAGACATGTCTTCTGGACTAATTTTTATGACTTTTTGTTGTGAGAGAAAGTACCCAGCTGTTGTATTTTGAAGACCCTTAAATCGTTGAATTCAGAAGCCTAATATAATTTTGAGAAATTGATCTGCATATCACATATACCCAGCATAGGTAAAGACATTCACACTGATTGGGTTTCTCCTGCTAAAGTAGGAAAGTGCCAATAGCGATGGAGCGAGCCAGTTGGTAAACACTAGCCAACAGGCTCATGGGACTCACTTACAGGAGGCACTTCCTATTTTTTTTAATCAATGTCCCTTGATGGAGGGTCCACTGACATCACACCTTTTTGCTCCACATTTACACTGTGATATATGACCCGGCTAAGCTGTATCAAAGCATTTCTGTGTCCTAGAATCGACTTGTGCCTTCAGGACCTTGTTAGGAGTGATTACTAGAAAGAATGTAAGGGGTGATTGACATTGGGTTTTTGTTGTTTCTGGTCTAGTCTTGAGTGGAGGGCGCCCCTTTGTCTGACTGTCCCTCTCCACTTCCTTTGTTTATGTCAGGGCCGTAAAGGCTACTTGAGATCAAATGGGTCACAGTGTAGCGTTTAAAGTACTGGCAACATATGTGATATTTTGCCAGTTTTTGTGAGCACTTGTACAGCTGAATTTTGAGCAAGTTGCAGTCTACCTAAGATTGTGTATGGAGATTCAAGGTAGATTGATTAAGTATAGTCAAGGCATGACTGAATGACAGCACTCAATAACAGCTTAAGCAAAGAAGGATCAATAATAGAGAATCGTTTTTAGAAGGAAAAGGTGGTTTAAACAGGTGTGGGCCGTATTCATCGATTGGGGGTTTGAGAGGCAGGATGATATCAAAGAGAGCTCCTAAATTTTGTACCACTGTCAAAGGATCTGATGGGTTACCAACTGTACCTGGCCATAGGTTGTGTCTAAATATAAGACCGATTAAGTGGAGGTAATTAAGCTCTCGGCTTTCAAGTTGAAGAGAAGGTTGGCTTTAATTTACTTACTGCAAAACAACGTAAGACTGATATTGCATCCCAGCTGTGCTGAGAAAAGCTGGACTCACATACACTTCTGTTAATGAAGTGGAGCCTCACAGTGTGGCCTGTTACTTTTTTTATGGTCCTGCCTCTGCTAAATCAGTACTGATGTGAGGTATGGTTCACATTGCGAACTTCCAGTGATCTAACTCTCTGTCATACTTGCTATTATACATGGCATGAGTGAAACTCAGGGAAGCTCCTCACACTGGCATAGATGGGCAGGCGCATCTTTAATAATAGCAGAAATATGTAAACCTTGACACTGCCAATCACAAAGAATATCCATGGTGAATGAGTGTCTACCCTACCAGAAGTGTTCCACATAGATTCCTATGAACATATCTCATGCAGATAGCGCACTCTGGCATCTGTTTCTGAAAAATATTGGGTTAATGGGTACTGCTTCCACCCTAACGAATGTGACAGACACACTATGCTGAACATCATTTTCCGGGTCAGATAATCTGTGATAACAACTGACCATCCTTGGTCATTCCCTAAATGTTCACCCATCCCACACCTTTCTATAGCAAGACACTTTCAATGCTGGCCTACCACACATACTTCAAAGATACGCCGTTAAACAGCAATAGGCCTTGTGCCTGCTAAAAGCATGTCTCGACTGGACTGCAAAGCAGGCCAATTTCTATATTACGCATAGGTCAGTCTTTTCAGACCCAAAGACGAAGAGGGTTTCGTATCTCAAAGTCTGATGGATATAGTAATGTACTTAGAGAACACCTGAACCTGAAAAATTATATATAATAAACATTTGGGTGGCCGGAGTAATGCCAGCGCACTCCGAATAGTTGGTAACACAATACACATGTTAACAGTTCAACTGATAGTACTTAGGGGTGTATGTGACCCCGCCCCCTTCCTATGTTTTCCTTTCCTCATCCCAACCACTCCCTCATTACAACTTTTGTTCGTAATTTTAGGATCCCTCTGCATGTGTTTGCAGTGCTGCCACGGGGCAGGAGAATTTCGCCAGTCATGCAGGGCACTATGTAATTTGTAACCTACTTTTGTGGGATGCAGAAAAAGACCCATTTATTTTAACCCGCTTTTTGCCCAATTTCATCTATTGCCCTGTATTTAGTTCCTGTCATACTTTCATTAAGAAGAAACACACTAAAGCAATGTTGGATTATTATGTACCTGCACTTTTTAAGACAATAAAAAACATTTAAAAATAAATAGTGCAAATTCTACGTTTATTGTATATATTTCCAACCAAAATATCTACTGTGCCAGAGAGAGAGCAATACACTAACTTAACGTTATTGCACGTTACCTTATCCTTCCATGGCCTTTTGAAGGTATTCTGCATTTGCCGCATTCATCTGATTCATAACAGTTTTGGTGACTTGCTAGGATCCAAAGTACGACAGAACGGCATAGTGGTCCCATGAACCTTTAGTGACCGGATCTCTAGCTGGCCCGCCACTAACTCTGCACTACATGCATTCGATATGCATGCCAACAGAACCGATTCAGGCGGAAACCACGGAAATTTTAAGCCAAAAATGGCTTTATTTTAGTGCCCTCCCACCTAAAATTGCAACAGCTTCAACATAAGTCAATGGGGAAAATACATTCCATCGCTGTTTTTCAAAATATCCTACTTTCTTGTTCTAAAATGTCAGTATGTATAATGAGCATCATTAAATCTTTGGTTTTAGCATCCTTTTTACCATCACTTCCCGGGTACCAACCAGTTCCTGTTTGAAAAGCTTGGCCCCTCACTAGTCTGTGTCCAAATCACGTGGCTTTCTTTGGGTCCTTGCTTTCACCCTTATATTCCTTCCCCAACACCCCGCCCCCCACCCATCACATCCCCTTCTGTACCTGATGGCTTTCCCCAGCTACTCGTCTCCCTCTCCATTCCGCCGCCACCCGCCTGCGAAAACGGCCCTATATCACTGCCCTCTTTCTGCACACCTTGCTCAGGCTGGCCCTCCTGTCTTGCCTCGGACGTCCGCACACAGCCTGCAGGTCAAGGCGTGGTCTCATGGCTGTGTCCCGTAGCTGAAGCCCGACCACCCGCCGCTCTCTCACCCGGATCATCGTACGCTTTATGTCCGCAGGAGACGGGTCAAACCGCACGGCACAGTCCGGGGCAGAAGCAGAGAGCGAGCGCTCCTCCTCTGACTAGGAAGGTTCTCGCGCTGCACCGACGCGAGAAGCTATTTCCAACGGGCACGGTCTTCATTCGTACCGTATTTTACATCGTGTAAGGCGCGTCACAGAGGGCAGCCATAACAAAGCCAGGCAATACATCTCCTCTTCCCCAGTCACTCTCTTATTGAGCAGCCGCGCCCCCTTAGACATTGGTGAACCAGGGACGATGTAAGTAATTATAGTGTGGTGACAGTTTAAAACGTGCGGACGAACGTGCTATGGAATAGCAAGTGTCAGTTATAGAATGTCATTATGTATGGCTCACGGGCTCTCGTTGTTTTAAATACCCAGGTTACCTCAGGGCTATTTGTCTTTACGGAACATAAGGGATGTCACAGGTCTGATGCCCAGCTGGTTGGGCAGACCATTCTAGGAAATCGTGGACGACTTATGGCCTACTTATAGCTGGTCAAAATTTTATATTTGTTAAAGACTTGTTTTTAAAATATACTAGCATGAAACAATATGAATATACAAGCCTAGCATTTTGCAGACGCATTACTGACCAACGTAATGTTTACCTTGTAGAACAACTCCCCCTGGGACTCCATCTGGTGACCATAAGAGCTAGACCCAATACCATCACCCAGTATCCACAGGGGCGTAGCTTCAAAGGGGGTGTATGGGGCAGGCGGGACTCTTCTGCTAGGGCGGAGGAGCGTTGCCCCTGCCAGCAGCGGCAAACCTTTTAATACAAAACGATAATAAACCATGTTTATTATCGTTTTGTTTTAAAAGGGTCTGGGCATTGGGGGTGACGAGCCCTGAGGGGAGTGGGCAGAGCACTCCCCTCAGTGCGCATGTATGTTTGGCTGGCCAAACACACATGCGCACTGGGCTCTCTCCAGCCCAGCACTGTGTTGCCGGGCTGGAGAGAGCCTGCACAGGCTCCTAGTCTGCCTGGGAGCACTCTTTCTGGGCGCTCCCAGCCAATCCTGATGCTGCATCAGGATTGGGCGTAGGGCAGGCTGGGAGCCTGTGCCTGCAGCCTGGAGCAACGACGGAAGAACGAGCAGCACTGTGAGGAATCAAGGTAAGTTTTTTTTTTTATATTATTTTATGTCCCTCGGTCCGCCCCTTTTCCCTCCCACACGCCGCCACTGGTATGGGGTGTTACCCCCCCAATAAATGTATTTTCTTATAAATATTTGGGTACAGGTGCTTTCAGTCGGCTATGGTGAGATGTCTGTCAGAATTCACCAGGAGTTTCTACCTACATACTGTCAAAATGCACACACACTCCCTCCCTCTCTGGTTTGAAAGTCCTCAAAACTCTGGTTATTTTACAAAATATTGTGTTTTCTCTCAGTACTCCTACCAATTCCTCTACCTTTTCACTGCCCATTGGTCCCCTCTCATGCACCCTGCATTTCGTATAATGTGTGTAAACATTCATTATATGCCAGCCTGATTGTCGGAAAATCCAAAGCTCACACCCCTTCTTACTGACCAAGCTACGCCCCTGACTATCCAGGCAAGAAACCTGGGAATCATCTTCAAAAATAAACTCAACATGGACTCACAGGCAGCAGCGGCCCATCTTTAAAGGCAGAGGGGCCATACCCACACACCTTTAGGACATAAAAAATGTCTGTCAGGCAGAGCAAAGGTCAGCCTGACAGACACTCTTTATTTTCAGGTCAGGCAGCCAGGAGCGAGAAGTGTGCTAAATGGACAGGCTCCTGCTGCTTTAGAAGAGCGTTGCTGGGTGTCACAGTTCCTGTGGGGACTTGACCACCTCCTTTCAGCCAAGGTCCTTGAGGCCATTCCCCTTGTGACAAGGTGAAGCATCAAAAACTAACCTCATACCTGGGTGCTTCAGTTTTAAGCTCTGCAGTGCACCTCATCACACACTGGGTGGGGTCAACAGTCTCTCTGACCCCACCATACTCTGTGACAAAGTAGGGACTGCTGCCTCCCCTCATTGGCTGACTTAATGTCAGCCAATGAGGAGAAGCAGCAGTCCCAGCCCTCTTGGCAACCCTGAGGTTTTCTTTCCTGAGAGCTGCAGCAGGTAAATGTGTTTTTATTGACTAGTTGGTGCATGCGTGTATGTATGAATATATATATATTTGTGAGCGAATGTTGTGATTGTGTGTGTGTGCGTGTCTGCATGTGAATGCACAGGTGTCAGTGAGTGTGTGGATGAGGGCCCTCCCCACCCCCTGCTGCGACTACTCACAAGTGAACATATTTACCTCCTCCTGCTTCCATACGCTATACATCCTCAGAAAAATCTTCGAATGGATCCCCACGAACACCAGATTTGCTGTCATTTAAGCCCTAGTCACCAGTAGACTAGACTACGGCAACATACTCTGGGCTTGATTACAACCTTGGTGGAGGGGATTACTCCGTCCCGAATGTGCCGGATATCCTGTCTGCCGTGTTACAAGTTCCGTCACATTTGGGACGGAGTATCCCCTTCGCCAAGGTCGTAATCTGGCCCTCAATGCTGGAAACCCCAACCCCCTCCTCTGCCAACTCCAGAGCATTCAATGCGTACCCGCATCATGCCTCACCTCCGAGAACTCCACTGGCTGCCAATACACAAACACTGCCAATTCAAGCTCCTCACACATGCATACTAGGCATTGCACACATAGGAACAGCTTACCACAACTGCTGCCTCCACTTCCACCATCCCACCAGGTACCTATGCTCTGCCTCACTCTTTCTCACACACACCTCACATCCGCAAAACCAGTACAGGAAGCCCAGCCTTCTCCTACCTCCAACCAAAAACTTTGAACGGCGTTGCTCTACACATAAGAGCCTCTTCTTTCCTTCCGGAATTCCGCAAGAAGCTGAAGATCTGGCTCTTCAACTAACACCCAGCAGACGACCTGCTCTAGCACTTGGATACCCTTCGGGTGACAAGCCACGCTTCACAAATCTAAATATGATAACATAACAGTAAGTAAATCGGCCATGAGTATAATATTATATTAGGAGATAAATATTCAGATAAAGGATGTCCATAATGGCTGCCATCCAAGGTTCATGATGAGTTTAGATTTCTACAGGTACAAGTGGAGCACGTTTCATAGAGACCTCTTATTAGTGATGTTGCGCTCCCTCTAATTGTCTTGCGCCACCGAAGGACCAGGAACAGTGTTAAACTGTAATCAAATTTTGGTGCTCCTGCTGTAAAGCACTCTAAATTACATTTTCATTTAGGGTTGAGTAGAGCCCATTTTTTCCTACATAAATGACAGACAGAGAAGGTTTGAAATCTAAACGTTCATTTTCAGACTATATATCATAAAGAAAACAAGTACTGAAGTCAAGATCAATTAATCAATAAATCACTGTGCAAAGCTCAGTTAGAGTACAGTATCAATCAAATAACTCAGTAGAGTTCAGGTCAGCAGAATACAGAGTATAAAATATCTGGCATGTATTTACCGCCTAACGTCAGTAAGAAAGGGCTCTCCCACACACTCAAAAAGAGTGTACTTTTATAGTGTTCTGAACAAAGAACTTCATACATTCAATAGTCATACATGGTTCCCACAGACCAACCAGAATTAACTATCTTGAAACAGTTGCAAGAAAATACATTTTGAAAGTCTCTCATAAGTCTACAACATGGAGCTTCTCACTGACACCACCTGTATGTACTAGAACACATAATTCTACATTTGGTGTGATAGACAGCTAGGTCAAACCTTGATAGGTACAGTTCTACTGAAACCACATTTCAATATTCTTGTGAAGGTCACTGTCGTGCCTGTGAAAATGCGTTCAAATATGATTTTACTGAGCTAGGATAATATGTTTGTCCACATGATATAGCACATTGGCAGCAAACATTACAAACAAAATGGAGTATGAGGCCTATCATAGGTATGTTAGCTAGAGTTCGGATTTTCATTAGTGCAAAGCATATATTTTTGAAAAACAAAGTTAACACTAGTGACCAAGTCAGAATATTTTAGTTTGGCATTGTTCACATCTCATAGGTAGCATATGCCTGGCCACTTGTTGTGTACTGATGTTTTTAGAATTTTTGCAATTGGACAAAATAGTTTTAACTCCCATTAATAGGTGCAGATCTATGATCAGTAACTTTCTTGTGACTTTGATAAGGCAGGGACAGTAGATAATTACAGTCAGATTCATCTTCACTGGATTGAGATCCAAATGATATTGAAACATTTCCCTTTATTTATCCATATGCTATCCCAAAGGATGTGAAACAAAGAACACACAAACATCACAGTATCTCCACTGGCAACATTTATGCAATCCACCTCATAATCCAGAAGATCAACACCTCCTCCTTCAACATCCAGAGCCCTTTGGTTCTCAAAATCCAAACTATGCACATCCAACAATGCATTACTACCTTTCCTCTATGGAACTTGACCAACACCACAGGATAACAACACTTACCCTGCTCATTTTCCACAACACCATACCTTCACACAAAAACTGAGTTCAAGTTCCACACCTTACCATCTTGTACTCTGAGTTAGAAAAGACTTCAGTAATTCTGATCAGACATAACAGAATAGTTATTCCCTTACCTGAATCTTATTGTACTTTTTTAACAAATTGACCCGCATTGATGGGTTTCAAACTTCTACTTTTTCTTCCATACATGAAAGATTTCATTTTATTCTTGTACTCCTTGACTTTTTGTTAATGCTGGATCAATCAGGTTCACTCCTTTCTTAGCAATCAAGGAAAGAGTTTCCACCCTGGAACAGGGCACATTAAGAACTCAAAAGGAGACATGTTTATCACACTGCTATAAGTAATTCTACAGGTACGCATTCAGCAATACTTGAGTTTTGCAGTCTTATTACAGCACTGGCACGATGTACATGTTGTGACCCAAGAATCTATTAAATCATCCAACTTCAACCTCCGGTAATGTGATGTGATACATCTCTCAATCATTGACATCCCGGAATGCCCCTCATAGGCAATCAAAAAACCCTGCACCGCAAACTTTCCGTTGCACAATTTTATCACAGGCTCATGATAATTCCTCTTCATGTGCAAGCTCATTTTGAATTTTGATACATGATTTCAAATCTCCAGTCATATTCCATTCTTTAGACCAGCATTCATTCAAATATTTGTGGACTCATTGCAAAACCGTGTCCTTTCCACATTCATCACCCCCTTCACCAGCATTGATGCTATCTTGAATATAGTTACTCACATCTAACACAAAAAACACCACACTTTTGAGTGAGATTATCTAGATACTCATGGTCTGTGCAAAGTACGTTTTCTCCCCTTTAAAAATATTTTGTATCTTTCTGAAGGTCCAAGCATATGCTAATAATACATGATCTCTTAGCTTTCATGTCTGAACATTTAAAGTCTATCAAGGATACAGAGGCGAGGATTATATCTTCTCATCCAATTGCTTTTATTCAGCAGCCAGTAAAAAGCACACACATATATATGTATATATATATATATATTTATATATATATATATATATATTTCCCATGAACCGGAGTAAGAACCACAAAGGTGATATTTAATAACCAATCGGTATCTCTTATCTCTAACAATCCATAACATCATCTCTCGCCACAAAATCTTTCTCTTTCCTTTGCCATCAAACATAGTGATTAAAAATAAAATCTCACGCTGGACTTTGTTTAATTTCCAAACCTAGGGTAAAAAGGAAATATTATGTATCATAGTGTGCAAAACACAATATACATTAATTCGAAGGGGGGGCTTAATAATTTGCTCACATTTAAATGTATTATATATTAATACGTAGCTCAATTCATTGAAGCCAAAAAAATAAATCACTGTCAATCCAAAGAAAATCCAGTGGGGGGATACTTCTTGCCTCTGTGTCCCTAATACTATTAAAAAAGTCAGATGTGAAAGCTAGGAAATTGTGTATTTTATGACTGGTTCAGAAGTGAGGATTATGCCTGATGAAAGGTTTGCTACCATCTGAACACCAAAGACAGGACTGGTTTGAAATAGAATTTTTCAAATGTAGATTCTTGAGACAGTCCACCGGTATCATTGTTTTATCCACACACCTGTCAAAAGAGATGGAGATGCTGTTGCCCACACGGGATCCAAGTCCTGCTCCAAGCATCAACTAGGCCATCTGGGTACTATTGGCCCAACCTCAATTTATGAAGAAAGTAGTCTCTGCTGTAGGTTCTGAGACTTTCCATCGTCCCCAGATATTCACCATGCCATCAGATGCAGATGAACGTGCAACACGGATAGTTAAGGTCTAGATGATTTACAAAGGAATGATCTAATGCAGAAACTGGAACCAGGGAAAATATTGTCATTCACAATAATACCAGAAACCAGGCCTGTGTCCTCCAGACGGGGATGAGCAGTTCATGTTCAGCTAGATGTTGGTGGGCTGGAATCGCTACCCTTGAGATCATAACGTAAGTTAGAAATTCATACAGCCTGTAGTTTAACCAGCCCCATTGAAACACATCTGTGGCCAGAGCCTGTGGATCTGGACACCAACGATGAAAGGCATGACGCTGATGGTTGAGTGTTGACGCAAACAGGTCCTCCTGGCATGGAATCCGTTTCTCCATTATGTGTTAAAAAGCTACACAATCTAGTTGCTAATCACTAGAATCCTCCAAATATCCAAACAAATGATTTGATGGAGCCCGGTAGGAATTCTGCAGCAACTGAAATGTGTTGATCCAAGGAATAATGTGAAAAATCTTTGGCCTTTTTCAAACCCATTCCTCCCAGTTTGTTTATGTATTGAACTACAGATAAAGTGTCCATCTATTATGGAACACAACATACCTTCCGATCTCATCCTACATTTATTTGCAAAAGGCCTTCCTAGAAGCTTCAATTGATTTGGAGTTTTTTCTTCCTCTGTCCACATTTCTCCTGTGCTGAACTGTCCACACAGGGCTCCTCAACCCAACTTGCTGGCGTCCAATTCTGTAATATCTGGGAAGGAACTGAAGATGGCCCACCAGTTCAGGCATCTATAGGTCTGGGCCACCATTCCAATCCCTGCCTTGCTTCCAGTGAGAGTTCTATCTAGACCATGTAAGACAGTTTCTTCCTGAGGTGCAACATTTGTAGTCTCCGAAAGCCCTATTGTATGAGTCGAGGAACTATGGGCTGAAAGGAGGCCGAGTGTAGAACTACAATTCTCGCCAAATTTCTGAGGGAAATGTTCCCGAGGGTTAGAGACACATCTGCTCTCTCTGTATGAATTTCATTTTGTCATTTGGAACCTTTAGCATGGCCTCAAGAGAATTTATGCTGAGCCCAGAAACTCAGGTGGTCATTACAACCCTGGCGGACGGTGTTAAAGCTGCGGAAACACCGCAAACAGGCCGGCGGACCAAAAAAGGGAATTATGACCCTGGCGGAAACCGCCAACAAAGACAGCCACTTTAACACACCGCCCACCACGGCGGTGCAAACAAGCAGCGCGGCGGTCACCACCAACAGACAGGCGGGAGACAATGTACCGCCCACAGTATTACAACCCGCCAATCCGCCACCTTTTCCGGGGCGGATACTCCGTGGATAAAAACACGGCGGGAACAGCTTTTGCTATGGGAAAACGCTCACCTGAACACATCCCACGAGGAACGAGGACTCCATGGAGCCGGAACTCCAAATACTACCTGCCCTTGTGTTTCTGCTCCTCTACGACCAACAGCTACGTAGGCGCCGAAGACAACGGTGAGTACTGCACCTACGACATAGGGGAGGAGGGAGGCAAAAGTTTGGGGGACACCCACCAAACACCCCCACCCCCACCCTCGCATATTACAACATACACACCAATGCATACACAAAAATCACAGTAACAACCCACAATCCCCCCGGAAGAATTAAAAGACAATGCGAAATTCGGTCAAACATTGTAATGTGGCAATATACATGTCATACAAAAATATACAGATATATATTTGAAAATCAGTCAGAATCATATACAATACGAGAAGTAGTGCAGATATGTACACAACAATGTCCGTGCACCAACAGTCCAAAAATGCATGGGCGAGGCCCACAAAGGATACCTGACCACAATCGGAGAGAACACTGCCGGGGCATCAGATAGAAATACTACAGGCACCTCAGGGGGAAGGGAAGGGGGGGCACCTCAGCCGGATGACTGAAAAGCCAGATCCACGACGGGGCTCCATGCCCATTGATGTATCCTGGGGAGTGCAAAGCCACAGTCTCTCAAGTCTCTACAGTGGGTGGGGTGCCCACTGTTCCATCCTGGGGAGTGCAAAGCCACAGTCTCTCAAGTCTCTACAGTGGGTGGGGTGCCCACTGTTACATCCTGGGGAGTGCAAAGCCACAGTCTCTCAAGTCTCTACAGTGGGTGGCTTGCCCACTGTTCCATCCTGGGGAGTGCAAAGCCACAGTCTCTCAAGTCTCTACAGTGGGTGGGTTGCCCACTGTTCCATCCTGGGGAGTGCAAAGCCACAGTCTCTCAAGTAGATGCAGGTCTCTAGTGGTACTGGGGGGGACTGGTGCCCAGACTGGATGAGTCTCCCCGTGAAAGTCCCTGTCCTGTCACTGTCCCAGCTGCACATGGGATAAGGATGCCTGATGTGACGGCCCATTCATTCCTACCCGGTCTTCGCCCTGTTCAGCGGTGCTTTGCCATGGCGGTCTTTGCCCTGTTCAGCGGTGCTTTGCCGTGGCAGTCTTCGCCCTGTTCAACGGTGCTTTGCCATGGCGGTCTTTGCCCTGTTCAGCGGTGCTTTGCCATGGCGGTCTTTGCCCTGTTCAACGGTGCTTTGCCATGGCGGCCTTCGCCCTGTTCAACTGTGCTTTGCATTGGCGGTCTTTGCCCTGTTCAGCGGTGCTTTGCCATGGCGGTCTTTGCCCTGTTCAGCGGTGCTTTGCCATGGCGGTCTTCGCCCTGTTCAGCGGTGCTTTGCCATGGCGGTCTTTGCCCTGTTCAGCGGTGCTCTGCCATGGCGGTCTTTGCCCTGTTCAGCGGTGCTTTGCCATGGCGGTCTTCGCCCTGTTCAACGGTGCTTTGCCATGGCGGTCTTTGCCCTGTTCAGCGGTGCTTTGCCATGGCGGTCTTTGCCCTGTTCAGCGGTGCTTTGCCATGGCGGTTCTGCTACGGACATTGGTGTGTGGCATGACGTTCTCTACACTGGGCATTGCTGTGTGGCATGCCGTTCATCATTGCCCAGCGGGGCTGTGGCAGCCGGGGCCCTCCAGGGCACTGACTCAGGAGGTGGTCTCCTGACCAGTGACGATACTTGGGCCCTCCTGGGCTGTGACTCTGGCGGTGGTCTCCTGACCAGTGACGATACTTGGGCCCTCCTGGGCTGTGACTCTGGCGGTGGTCTCCTGACCAGTGACGATACTTGGGCCCTCCTGGGCTGTGACTCTGGCGGTGGTCTCCTGACCAGTGACGATACTTGGGCCCTCCTGGGCACTGACTCTGGCGGTGGTCTCCTGACCAGTGACGATACTTGGGCCCTCCTGGGCTGTGACTCTGGCGGTGGTCTCCTGACCAGTGACGACGGTGCTGGCGGTTGTGTGTCGACCGCCGGAAATGATGGAGCACTTCTCCGCTGTGACACTCACAACAGGCTGGGCAGACTTCCTCTGGCCCTTCCACAACTTTGGTGGAGTCACAGCTGACTCTCCAATCCCCTAGGAACCCATGTCAGTTGTTTTCCCACCAGGAGTCTTAACACGGTCCCGTCGTCCACTCTCCAATTTTAGAGCCTTTACAGGGGGTGGGCTGCCAGTGCCTTGGCTCCGGGTCCTACTGCCTGCCCTGGTGGCCGGTGCACTCCACAAACCTTGAACAGGCACCACTGGTATTGGAGGCTTTTTGGCTGAGGCGCTACGACGGGACTGATGAAATGGAGGGGGTGGGGTGGGGCCAAAAAGGTCAACTTTACAGAGGGACAGTTTCTGACGAACACTGGGATGGGTAGTTGGAGGGGGTCTCGGAGTGGAGGAAGAGGAGGTGGTTGTCGGAGGTGTCACTTTAGGTGTTTTGGATGCAGGTGCAGGTACTGGAGGCTGTCGTGAGGTAGATGGATGTTGGGTGAGTGATTGCCGGCGTTTGGGTACTTTGGGAGGGGGCGTCACAGACACACTGGGAGAGGACACAGGGGACGTGTAAATGGCAGTGGAGGTGGTGAGTGCAGGTGAGCGGCTTGTGGTGCTGGGTGTCCTTGTGCGATTCCTGGTGCCTGTAGATGTGGTGCATGCAGGTGTGTGTGTAGACGAGACTGGGAGGGAGGAGGGAGAAGAGGAGGAGGGGCACACAGTGGAGGCAGTGGATGTTGCTGTGTCTGTACGTGGGTGAGGCTTGCGTGAGTGCCTGTGGTGTGTGTGGTGCCTAAGTTTGCTTGAGCTACTTGGGTGTGTTGACTTGTGTGCATGCTGGTCTGTAGGTGTGCTTGGGACGGGCTGGGGTACAGGAGATTGGGTCTGGGTGGAGGAAGTTGGAGGGGGGAGGCTAGAGACAGGGACAATGGCTGCCATCAGTGCTGAGGCCAGAGATTGCAGGGTTCGCTGAAGGACAGCCTGACCAGAATGAATGCCCTCCAGGAATGTATTACCGTGTTGCAACTCTCGTTCTATACCCTGGATGACATTCACCATGGTAGACTGCCCAACAGTGAGTGACCTGAGGAGGTCAATGTCCTCCTCACTGAGGGCAGCAGGGGTGACTGGGGCAGGGCCTGAGGTGCCTGGGGCGAAGGTGATGCCCACCCTCCTGGGTGAGCGGGCACGGGGCGAACGCTGAGGGGCTGCTGGGAGGGCGGTGCTGGTAGGGGAGGTGGCGGCTGTACCTGTAGAGGTGGGGGGCACAGATGGTGCCGCCACCACAAGGGAGCCCCCATCGGCGGACGAGTCCGTGTCGCTGCTTGGTGATCCGGTGGCCGACGTGAAGCTCCCCTCGCCCTCCGTCCCACTGGTGCATTCAGAGTCTGTGGTGTGGCCCTCCATGGCCATGTGGGATGCAGCTCCCTCGTGCTCCGGTGCCACTGTACCTCCGCCTGTTGATGCTGATGTACAAAAGGACAGGGAGAGCAGAAAAAGGGAGGGAGACAGAAGAAAGAGAGTTTTAGTGCATGGATTACCGCTACCGTTGGCGGACAAGACAGACGCAGCAGCCCCCTGCATTACGCCGTGCTCCTGCCCTCTGCACATGCAATTTCTGGGATATGGCCTACATGGCAATGGTGGACATCTGCGCACATGGATGCCACAGGGACAACTGTACCTCGACTTGGCACTCTGCTGAGGTGGGGTATAGTGCCACATGGCCTACATTACGGAGGGGCCTTGCCTACCTAACTCGCCCTGGCCTAGGGACACCCACAGCCCACCTCCCCCACCCAGACACCTCCACTACGTGCAAAGTCAGCAGAATGAGGTTGTACTCACCCCATTGTGTCTGCTGTGATGCCCTCAAGCGCCCATCCAACTCCGGGTAGGCCACCGCCAGGATCCGGAACATCAGGGGGGTCATGGTGCGACGGGCACCCCTCCCACGTTGGGAGGCCATCCCCAGCTGAGCCTCCACCGTCTTCTTGCTGCAGCGGCGAATGTCCTCCCATCTCTTACGGCAGTGGGTGCCCCGTCTCTGGTGGGCCCCCAGGGTCCGGACCTCCTTGGCGATGGCACGCCAAATGTCCCTCTTCTGGTGGGCGCTGACCTACATGACATGCACAAGGGAAGAAGAGAAGCCATTACCAACTGCACCTTAGATGTAAGTGTCCCCCCTCCCTACCCTTGCCATTTAGCACATGCATTAATGTTCCCTGAACTCTGCCCCCTTCCCTCTTCCAACCAGCCCTCTCCACCCAGGCCTAGCCCATACAACGTGCTCCCTGTGTACTAACCTGTTGGTCTGGAGGACCGTAGAGTAGCGTGTACTGGGGGAGGACCCCGTCTACCAGTTTCTCCAACTCCTGTGCAGTGAAGGCAGGGGCCCTTTCCCCAGACGCAGCAGCCATCGTCGCTTCCAGACCGAGGTCACAGCAGCACTTGCAGTGTAGGTCCTCTCCTGTCGAAGGTCAGGTATCTAGTGATTGAACAGATAGAAAATGGCAGTCACGTCCGCAGCGGTGACGTCCGCGGCGGTGCGCATCATCACCGCCGGCGCACCTGTTCATTGGCTCCTGGGACCCATAGGGTCCAATGTTAACCAATGCAGCATTGCGCCGCGGTCTATGACCGCCTACCACGACGGTGTGCAACGCCAGCGCTGTTACCCCACAATCCAATTGTCCCAGTTTAGAGGTCAGGCAGCCGCCATTTCAGGGGCCCACATGGCTTCAATTACTACTGCGTCACACATAGCTAGGCCTACACTCTACACACATACAGGAAGGGTTTTGTGAGTGGTGTAGTCTTGTGTGTAACTGTGGGTACATACCTGGAGGAATACTGACTTGTTCTTCGCTGTTGTCCTTCGTAGGCACCGTCAGCTGGGACATATGAGAAGATGGCAGAATCCTCCGGTGTACCGACCGCTGGTGGACCTGTTGACAATGGAAGAGAGACATGTCAGCGCCACCTACCGGTTTGACCGTGCCACAATCCAGGAACTACGTACCCAGTTGGAGCCAGACCTGATGTCACCAATCCGCCATCCGACTGGAATCCCCCCTGACGTGCAGGTGCTGTCAGTGTTCCATTTCCTTGCAAGTGGGTCTTTTCAGACAACAGTGACCATGGCATCAGGGATGTCCCAGCCTATGTTTTCCAACGTGTTGTCCAGAGTGTTGTTTGCCCTGCTGAAACACGTAAGGAGATACATCATTTTCCCTCAGGTGGAGGATTTGTCTACAGTGAAAGGTGACTTCTATGCCCTTGGACATATCCCCAACGTCATCGGTGCCATTGATGGGACCCATGTAGCTCTGGTCCCCCCCCACAGGAGTGAACAGGTGTACAGGAACAGGAAGAGTTATCATTCAATGAATGTCCAGATGGTATGTTTGGCAGACCAGTACATCTCGCAGGTAAATGCTATGTTTCCTGGCTCAGTGCATGACGCCTACATCCTGCGGAATAGCAGCATCCCTGATATGATGGGTCAACTCCACAGGCACTGTGTATGGTTATTAGGGGACACTGGTTACCCCAACCTGTCATGGCTACTGACCCCAGTGAGGAATCCCAGGACCAGGGCAGAGGAACAGTACAATGAGGCCCATGGGCGGACTAGGAGGGTGATAGAACGCACCTTCGGCCTCCTGAAGGCCAGGTTCAGGTGCCTCCATATGACAGGTGGATCCCTATTCTACTCACCGAAGAAGGTGTGCGAGATCATCATCGCCTGCTCCATGCTCCATAATTTGGCATTGCGACGCCAGGTGCCTTTTCTGCAGGAGGATGATCCAGATGACGGTGTTGTAGCAGCTGTGGAGTCTGTGGAGCCTGTGGACAGTGATGAGGATGATGCTGAGGAAGAAGACAACGACAACAGTCATACAGCAATATTTCCAGTGAGACACAGGTGAGAATATTTTCATTTTTACCATTACATTAACTTTCACACGTCTACCTCTATCCTGTTTCTCGTTTTAAATCACTATTTGGAAACTGAGTTGTACCCTTCCATTACGGTTTCACAGGTGTGGTTACCTACGTGTCAACTGCTTGCATCCTTCAAGTGCTTGTGATGTGTGACATAGGTATGTTAGCCTTACAATGGTAAACCCATTATGACACTGTCATTGATAATACATATTTAGTAAATCACAGACTGACTCCAGATTGTTTTGTGTTTCAAGGGTGTTTATTGAAGTGCTCTGAAATGTGAGGGGTTTGTAAAATGAGGATGGGTGATGGTGGAGGAATGTCCATGGCAGAGTCCAGTCTATTAGTCTCACAGGTGCAATGCCCATCTGGGCATAGGAAGTGGAGCTGGTGCAGTTCAAGTATGGACAGGGTAACAAAGTGGGACGGTGGGGTGACAATCAGGGTTGTCTCATTTCCTGGCGGGGGTCTTGCCATCTTGCTCTGTCCTGTTCCTGGATCTCAGGGCCCGCTTGCGTGGTGGTTGTCCGTCTGCAGGGGGTGGGGTGCTGGTGTGTTGGTCCTGTGGTGGGGCGTCCTGTCCACTAGCGCCGGCGGAGGTGGTGGGAAGTTCATCGTCCTGGCTAGTGTCAGGGGCCCCTTGGAGTGCCACGGTGTCCCTCAAGGTCTGCTGTATGTCCTTCTGCACCCCTACGTTGGTGGCCAGGGTGGAGCTGATGGTCCTGAGCTCCTCCCTGAACCCCAAATACAGTTCGTCCTGCAGGCGCAGGGTCTCCTGCAACTTGTCCAGGACCGTGGCCATCGTCTCCTGGGAGTGGTGGTATGCTCCCATGATGGAGGTGAGGGCCTCGTGGAGAGTGGGTTCCCTTGGCCTGTCCGCCCCCTGTCGCACAGAAGCCCTCCCAGTTCCCCTGTGTTCCTGTGCCTCCGTCCCCTGGACCGTGTGCCCACTACCACTGCCCCCAAGTCCCTGTTGTTGTTGGGGTGGTGGGTTATCCTGGGTTCCCTGTAGTGGTGGACACACCGCTGATTGACCTGTCCTGGGTAGGGAGGTTTGGGCCCGCTGGGTGGGTGCTGTGCTGGTGTTTCCAGAGGGTGGAAGGTCGGTGTTGGGCTGTGCCTGTGCAAGGGGAAGCGACTGTCCTGAGGCCCAGGTTTGATCCGGGCTGGTCATCAGGATCCAGTAGGGCAGAGCTGCTCTCGTCACTGTGGGCCTCTTCTGGGGGTGGAGTGGTGTTGTCTGGACCCTCTGGTGTGGTGACGGTCCTTCGTGTTCCTGCAGGGGCATAAGAGCATGATTATTGCATGTGTGTGTGTAATGGGGTGCAATGGGTGGGTGTCTGTGTACCCCAGTGCAAGCATTCCTGTGTGTGGGTTTGTGTGATGATGGTTGAAGGTGTGTTCTGGGTATGTGCAGTGGGCATGCTTTAGTGAGGGGTGTCCATGCTTAGTTGTGTCATGCAGGGCTTGGTGTTGGGATGGGTGGTTTGTGTTATGGGTAGATTAGTGAGGAGTTGGAGTGATAGGGGAGGGGGTGAGAGTGGGGGTGTGTGATATCATGCAGGTAGGGTGGGGGATATGATAGTTACGAATTGACTTACCAGTGTCCCATCCTCCACCGACTCCTCCGAGGCCCTCTGGATGCATGATGGTCAAGACTTGCTCCTCCCATGTTGTTAGTTGTGGGGGTCCGCCGCCAGTCCGCTGTACTGCGATGTTGTGCCTGGAGACCGTTGAACGCACCTTCCCCCGTAGGTCGTTCCACCTCTTCCTGATGTCCTCCCTATTTCTTGGGTGCTGTCCCACGGCGTTGACCCTGTCCACTATTCTGCGCCATAACTCCATCTTCCTGGCTATTGATGTGTGCTGTACCTGTGAGCCAAATAGCTGTGGCTCTACCCGTAGGATTTCCTCCACCATGACTCTGAGCTCTTCCTCGGAGAACCAGGGGTGTCTTTGGCGTGACATGCGGTGGTGTGTGTGATGTGTGGGGTGGTGTATGTGGTGATAAGTGTGGTGAGTGTAGTGGTGTGTGGTGTTTTGTGCGTGGATGTTGTGTGGGTGATGGTGTTGTGTGTCTCTGTGTGATGGGGTTGTCTATTCTGTGCTCTCTCTCTGGCCTTCGTTCGTGATTTTTTTGTCGTAGGGGTTTGTGGGTGATGTGGGTGTGTGTTTTATATTGTGTTGGGTGTGTGGGAGTGGTGTGTGTATGTGTATCAGGTGTGTGTATTTGTAATTGTCCAATGTGGCGGTATTTGTATATGTGTGTGTATTTTGAGCGCGGCGGTGTGTACCGCCAATGGAATACCTCGGTTGAAAGACCGCCGCATGGATTCGTGTGTCGTAATAGCATGGGCGTGTTTCTGTTGGCGTGGAGGTGGAGGATTGGTTTCCGCCAGTTTATCACTGACCTTTGGTGTGGCGGTGTTGTGTGGGTGTCTGAATTTCGGCAGATTCAAAGATGTGTGTCATAATAGCTGTGGCGGACTACCGCCGCAGCGGCGGTGTATTGGCGGTCTTCTGCACGGCGGTAAGCGCCTTTTACCGCCAATGTTGTAATGACCCCCTCAGTGATTTAATCACAGCAGATTGTGGGCAAAGGTTGGTGAAATTCCATTCCCCAATCTGTCACTGTGGGATCTAAATGTTGAGGAAGAATCGCTGTGGCCTGTGTGATGAGAGAAATGTCGTCCAAGTAAACAATAAGTCGAACTCCTTGTGTCCTAAAAAAAAAAACCATCACCAGTCTCACCACCTTGGTTAAGCACCATGAAGCTGATAAGAGTCCAATTGGAAGAACCACAAGCTCTTACCTCTGTCCAGTTGTTTCATTCTAAGATGACTCTTAGAAAGTAAACAGCCTCTACCTTGAAATGTCTGTAGAGACAGACAGTATGCACCTGGATCAAACTGACCTCCAAACAGAAGACTTGGTTCTTCTTCTGCACCTAAACCACATTGTTGATAAACCCACCTTGATTGAAGTATGTGAAAACAACCACTCCCTTCTTCAGCAGCTTCTCTACTTCCACTATTATTTGTTTCCTGTCCTGCCAAGGGACACTTGTTTGCAGAGGAGGCCCCATTTGATAGTAAAACTAAATGAATATATTGAACAGTTTGGCATACTCATGGATCATAAGTTATTTAATCCCACAATGCCCCCCAAGGGTACCTTAAGTGGGAGAAATTATAGTTGCTTGAAGATCCAGAAATCTCCTGTACCTATGTAACCCCAATGAGGTCAACTATGGCTGCTTCTACCTCTTGTGGGGAAGAAAGACATACATTTGGACTGACCTCAGTTGTAACTCTGGCTGGACTTTTGCCTGTGAGGACTTTGCTGGATGAAGCAGCAATTCCTCAGCCTTAACCGGCCTTCCCAAAATTTCTTTGCTGACGATCTTTTTTTAGCAATCATTGCCCTTTATCTTAAGCTGAGAATATGGAGATGAATCTGCCTAACTCCCTGTCAAATGGGTTGCAGAATAGGAGTCATCTGCTGCTAGCCTGACCCACTGGAGTCCAAATCTCCCAATTTGTTTGGGGTTTAGATGAATGAAGGTCAACCTTTGTCTTTCAGTAGATAGTGGACAGTCGGCATTACCTAGGAGGTAAACCGCCCACTGGGCTTGTACTGCCAGGATGTCCTGGTCCAGAATGTTATTGTTCTCTTCAGAAGCTAGGGCTAAAACCAATATTTTTGATCAAATCAAATAATATATAATGGCAGGAGTACCAAGCTCAATCCAGACCCTTTACTTTAATAAAAATCAATATATTGGTGTCTAAATCTGGTGTGCATCCAACTTTCCCTGTCAAGATGGGCTGAGGACATTCTGCTGTCAAGGGGTTTCTCACCTCTTCATTCAGAGGTCGCTTTAGCATTGTTTGAACATACGTTACTATAGTAGGAGAGGAGTCCACACCATCATCTACGGTGCAGAATCTAATCCGGAAATAACATTCCCTCCAAAATCCTTTTACAGTGATATGAAAAGTAAATTAGAAGGTCAGCAGCGCCATTTGACTCCTCAGGATTTTTTCTCTTCCTAGCGGGTGGGTGGCAAGACCTTTGGTCTCCTGGAGATTCATCAGTATCACCCTCTTTATCATAGGGAAGAATCAATTCCTCCATCTTGATGTTGATCAGGGGCTGGATTGGAGGAAGCCTTGTTATCATTGAAAAGCAGTTCTCTTGCTTTCTCTCTGATAGCCTGTGTTTTTTCAAAAAGCACTTCCCTGAGTTCTTCCAGTTGGTAATGAGACCCATGTGATTTCTCTTTCGCCTTAATTAAGGGAGGCATCCCTTTTGGGATTGATTTCCACTCATCTTAATTCTTTTGCAGCCCCTCTGATCCCCCGGTGAGAGGTTCTGGCAACTCTCTGAAAAATCTCTTGAAAGAACTTAGGGGCATATTTATTCTCTGTTTGCGCCGTTTGTGCGTCATTAATTTTGTCGCAAATATGGTTAAAATCTACTCCATATTTATATTTTGATGCTAGACCCAACTAATGTCAAAATATAGGAGTTAACATCATTTTTTGGATGCGTGAACCCACCTTGCGGCAATGAGATGCAAGGTAGGCGTTCCCGTCAAAAAATGGCTCTAAGCCTGTAGTGCCATATTTATCCCCCTGTGCTAAAATGATGCACAGGTGGGAGGCAGACCCAAAAAATGCTGTTAACCCCATTTTACGTCAAATGTTAACGACTAGGTCTGACCAGGCGTTAAAATGAGGCACATACACCACTACCTAAGGAAAATTCACAGAAGGAACATTTGCTACCTCCAGGACAACATGGAAGTCGTACTGGTCCAGCTAGGTACACGCCGCAGACGTTCGCAATGACAGCAGCATCCCTTCACCTCCACAACAGCAACCCCAAACAACACCACAGCACCCACAAAGGCAATGCAGAAGGCAGGCGAGGATATTTCGGCAGAGGATAACCCATATGTACCTAACACAGCCACAAACTAACAGCCACACCACGTGAATGACAGGTGGAGCTATGTCCCCTTTGCACACAGAAGAAGACCTCAAACCACTACAAGTGTCAACTGGTTGACTTCTAAATATACTTCACACACATTAGACCAAACCAACTATAGCTCTGCCATGTTAATGGCATATGGCATGGCCATGTAAAGAAAGTCACACCTACGCATATCCCACCTCATTCATGGTGTGCAAGACTCAGGCACAATCTACATCAAATGCCACCCAAGTAGTGCCAGCTACAACTACATCTCATCTACACATACTTGACATACCTGTAGACTGCACATACATCTGTCGAATGCATTGTATTGCACACATATGAAGACTAATGTACCTTCCATTAAAGACTATGGGGCAGAATCATGAGAAATGGTGCCACAACTACTCAACTGACACCCCACATGCCCCACTTAGCATCCCCTAACACCATCATGCCTGTACTATAGACTATCAATAGTTCACCATGGTACTGATTCACTGCTAAACGGTAATGTACACGGATGCCATAGTAGGCCCCTGTAGGAGTATGGAGGACATGACTGGCCATACGTGCACTATACTAAGTGACACTTGAGAAATATAACTGGGCCCCCTCCCAAAGTTTGCACTGTGCATGTGTAGTAAGTCTGGCTGAAGATCCAATTACTAAGAAGCTAGGACAATACACCTGTACCAAATGTGATCGTCATACTAATATGTGATACACACCCTTAGATACCTGGGCACTCATCATGAGTTTGTTGGCCAGCGGAGGCCGCTCAGCAAACTTCTACCGCTGTTAGACCGCCTTTGCGGTCTAAACACCACCGGCCCTATTTGGAGTTCACTGCTGGTCCCGTGGGCGGAAACAGTGTTTCTGCCCACTGGCCCAGCTGGGAAGAGGGCCTAAACATTGCAGCTGGTTTGTAACTGAGCCGGCTGCAATGTGGCGTTGCTGCGGGTACAGCAACACTGGTTGCGCTTTCTACTGCCTGTAATTCATGCAGTGTAAAGCACTACCGCGTTGTCCATGGGGGCCCCAGCACTGCCCATGCCAAGTGCATGGCCATTGCAGAGGTCTCCAAGGGGCACCCAACACCCCTATTCCGCCAGCCCTTTCAATAGCGGATTGGGGAGTCAAAATCCAGAGGGCAGCGCTGTCCTGGCAAATTAACACAGCCGGGACTCCCAGGCTACTGGCTGATGATGTTGGCGGTCCAACCGTGGTGGGTCCACCACAGTCATAATGTGGCAGTTATACTGCCACGACTGCAGCGGTCCAACCGCCACTGAGAGTCTGGCGGTCTTGAGACCGACAGATTTGTAATGAGGGCCAAGATGCCTGACCCAACCTTCATCTGCCTCTAAGGCCCACTAAGTGTTGCACTGCATGCGTAATGCCACATGCCAACATCGACGGAATAGGCTGGCTTTGTAGGGCTACTATGCTGGCTCCACATCTGACATCATTGTGCTGCAAGGAGGTGGTACCCTCCATCTAACATTAAGACACTGCTACTAATATGGACTGCACAAAACATGTTACATACATGATGAGCATACGTATTGGAATCCAGATGGTCATATGCAGGTCCTTGAGTCAGTACCCAAGATTGTCATGTACATCAACAAAGTCAAATTGAACCATATCACAAGACCAGGAACATACACAACACCATAATCACCTCTGATTCACCACTTAAACTGCAAACAACTACTGCCATGGAATATTCCAGATCCCTCTCAAGTCTTTACTAAATTTCACCCTCTTATCTTTGCAGCTGACCAAGGTTATGGCATACCGTTATGGCATACCGCCGTGGGTCATGAGACCATTTGCAAATCCAACAACCAATGAACAGGGTGCCTACAATGAAGGACACAGGAAAACGCGCAATGTGGTGGAGAGGACATTTGGCCTTTTCAAATCCAGGTTTCAGGTGTCTGGACTTGACAGGAAGAGGCCTCCTGTATGCTCCCCTGATGGTATGCAAGATTATACTGGTATGTGCTATCCTGCACAACATTTGTGTTAGAAACAATGTCCCCTGGGATGGACAAGTTGATGTCCACAATGAGGAGGAGGAGGATGATGGGGCTGAGGACCTTGAGGGAGAACAACCAAACACAGCGGCAGGATTTTGCAAGAGACTGACCATTGTTGAGAACTTTTATACCTAGTCAACAAAAAAAGGACTTTGTAAATACCTCCAATAAATATTTGTTTAACCACATTCTCCTTGGTCTACTCATTGTCCAATACATATACCATTGGAATGTGACTCTAACCTCAGGGAGTATGTCAGAAACACAAAAACAAACGTTTGGTACAAACATCCTTGGTGATGTAGGAGGTTCTACAGACTCCATCTCACATATCCGTGACACCCAGATCCCTGGTATGTGACTTCTGAAGGCCTAGATCCATGCACCACTACATATATTGTGCCATCACGTGGGCAAGGTGCAATTTCATAGGCCATTCACCACCACAACACCATGCCTAACAGGATGTACGCAAGGGGGCACACATAAGGTAGGGGCTTTCAAGAAATGGAGGTTAAGTAATGTTAAAACTGAACACTGTCACTACTCTATGTGATTGTGGCACAGTATGTTCTGTATAACAACATTACACAGCACATAGCAATACAAAGCACTCATTGTCACTTACATGATGGATCCATTGCATGGTACTGAATGTAACTAAATAGCTCTTACTTGTACCTGCCTCCAATATCACAATCAGGCATGGCACATGCAAACGTGCAGCATTGTTCTCTACTGTCAGAGACCCACATCACACTGAGTGGGAGTAGACATAACCATATCGGTAGCATCTGGCAAAGATTAAATACAGCACTAAGAAGATGACATACCTCAACATCATTCAATCATGGAAAGAGTCAGCTAAGTTGTGGCATGCTGGGAGAACTGCATTGCCATGTTCAACGGAGGATGTGAATGGACAGCTCTCAGAGACCCACAAATACTTGCTGATACAACACGCCATGTCACGTGGAGACTACTCAAGTGCTGTGGCATGTGTAATGTCATGTGTGCCTGGCACGCATTACATCTCACTAATATCGTCAATGGGACATTAACTACTAAGTTGACAGTTGTAGGAAAAAGGAATATTTCCACATTACACAAGTCATATGTATCCTGCCCCTATATCACCAAACAATGTTGCTGTAGAAGATGTGTACAAGGTACTAGCAGACAAAAGACTGGGAGCAATGGAGGACATAATACATACCTCACCAGGTATAGCTGAAAAAAGGGACAATGACCAGACATACACCAAAACAGACACTGTAAGACACCAATGTCTACATGTCAAACTTTAACTGATGCACAGAGAGGATAGTCACGTTTGTACATGACCCAGACATTTTTGCCACTAGCATACCATGGAATTTGACCTTTGCATGGTACCAGAACAGGAGACAGTTACATACAACACCATCTGTACCATGTAATTTGTCCAACCTTGACATCACAACAGTTATACAACCCATAAGCAAGCTGAACATGGACACAACTTTGGACTCCAAAAATTCATACATGTCCTACAGGTATAAGCACACAGCCTCTGTACCTGAGAGAGGAAGGCTGACATCAAGTACTGCATTGGATATCATAACAACCAGGTCTGTGTAACCACATTTGTGCATGTCTCCGTCTACTAGGCAGTGTGCACAGCTGGAAATTAGCTAGAGATCCCAGCCCAATGAACCCACACACCACTGCTCTGACAACATCAACCTGTGATAATGTCAGATGCTTGTTGCACATGCACAGGGGGCAGAATAAAGTGGCGCACCATTTACCTGCACCTTCATATGCAACCATGGGTTTGTGTTGCCACACAAACTCACACATTGATGAAGATTAGTAGGCCTGCCATCTATGCCACACTGCAACACAGTGGTAAGGCATTGTATGTGACAGTCATGACTAACATGATGTTGAAAAATCAGAGTATACATTTGGAGGCAGGCACACATATCCCAAACTTCTCTGCACACATGTACCACCATGATGGGCCAGCCATGGTAATGTGTATGGATTCAGTACAAAAGCTAACCTGGCAGCAAAATAATGGCATATGTATTACAAAACCTGTGAGCGTATACATTTTTTCATCAATTGTGTAGTGACATACAGAACATAGGTGCCAGTGATGTGACTACACAGGCAATAGTAAAAAACAACTTCTGTCTATGCAGAAGGATATCAATGTGAGCTTACACATTCCCTTGACACAGCAATGTCGTGATGTGTTACACAAATGACACAACACATATCTATACAGACACATGGCATATAGCATTGTTCACCAACACACATGTCCATAACATCTGCAGCAACTAAGATGCATGGGAAACTACATGGCACATGTGTAGCTGACCTATAACTAGTTAAATATAACCAGTGAGTAGACACACATGCACACTCAACTTGAATTTGCATATGTGATGTTAATGCAGTCCCAGTCCAGTCACAGTCCACTGCATACTCTGAGTACAAAATGTAATGGTTGACACATGCCTTAGCATTGCACCACTTTGAAAAGGCTTGGCACACATTATGGCTGTGCCAGGCACAATGTATGCAAGGGGGCCGTTCTGGCACAAAGAGGCCCTCCAAATTAGAACAAAGAATTCAATGACATTGTTGCACCCCATTTGTGGCGGATTTCTTAATGCCTGTTCTTTGCAAAAAAAAATATGCTCCCGTTATGATCAATGGGCCTCTGGGTGCTAAGGAGGACTAGCAAAAAGACTTTTGACGCTTATCCTGCAAAGCGCCAGACTACTGGCAAACAATATTGACGCTACTCCCTCTAACTACCACCAAGGTGCGCAGTCTATTGGAGATGGCGCACACATGGTGGTATCAGAAGTGCACTAGGACCCTAGGTGCTGCGCCACTTCCATATATATGGGCCAAAGTGTAGCGATGCATGCACAGTTAAACTTTTCAATAAACAGCTAGGGATGACGCCTGTGCCATGAAACAGGCACGAAAGGGTGTATAAAAATGAGATAGGGAGGGCAAACTGTAAACCTCAGAGTCACTACATATTTTCCTATGTATGAATTCCAAACACTCTGAAGGGTTGCTGAGTGAAGATGTGAAATTTGGGCAGATATATGTATGAGAAGGGCCCCTATGTACTCAGCAGAAATGTCCGTGATCTGTAGCATCTCCTGCTGAGTGCATCATTGGCCTTCACATGAATACATGATGTTGGACCACACCGCCATCATGCTGTGACTTATTTATGACCACGCACAGACATGGCTGTGAATAAGAGGTGCACTGAGGCCCACAAGGGCACTATTGATGCAATACATTCTGCAATACTGTAGTCCTATATGTCTCTTGGTGTAATTATCCTAGGCCATGTAAGGGAGCTTGACCATGCACTGGGTCCAGACTACTGGCTGTTCCATTTGACCTTTGCATTGTACATCTGAGCCAGCCTATACGATCTCCATGACCACTGACAGTATGGGGCTGCACTGCTTCAGCTCCACCACTGGCACATCACTCACTAACCTGCAACACCAGATGCATCCTCTGACCACTGAGCAAGTGTGTCTGTGTTGAGCCATATTCCTATGCCCATGTACTTATCCCTCACTGGTTCAACAATGGTATACCATGGCAACAAAGGCAGGGCACACACCATTGGCAATACATCCATGTTTCAAATCAGTCAATGTGCAGGTAGGTACAACTATCTTCACGTGAGTCCACTGCCATTGCAATTTTCATAGTGTGACTGCCTTGTGATGGCACACACATTTCACTTACTTTACTGTGTCAATCCTCAACACCATCTAAAACCCATACAACCCCTGGTAGCAGTTTATCAGTTTACTGTTGTAAGGGAATGCCTCCTTGGCCTGGTTACCCCCTGACGTTTTGCCTTTGCTGATGCTAAGTTATGGTTTGAAAGTGTGCTGGGACCCTGCTAACTAGGCCCCAGCACCAGTGTTCTTTCCCTAAACTGTACCTTTGTCTCCACAATTGGCACAACCCTGGCACTCAGGTAAGTCCCTTGTAACTGGTACCCTTGGTACCAAGGACCCTGATGCCAGGGAAGGTTCCTAAGGGCTGCAGCATGTCTTATGCCACCCTAGGGACCCCTCACTCAGCACATGCACACTGCTTCACAGCTTGTGTGTGCTGGGGGGAGAAAATGACTAAGTCGACATGGCACTCCCCCCAGAGTGCCATGCCAACCTCACACTGCCTGTGGCATAGGTAAGTCACCCCTCTAGCAGGCCTTACAGCCCTAAGGCAGGGTGCAGTATACCACAGGTGAGGGCATAAGTGCATGAGTACTATGCCCCTACAGTGCCTAAGCAAAACCTTAGACATTGTAAGTGCAGGGTAGCCATAAGAGTAAATGGTCTGGGAGACTGTCAAACACGAATTCCACAGCACCATAATGGCTACACTGAAAACTGGGAAGTTTGTAATCAAACTTCTCAGCACAATAAATGCACACAGATGCCAGTGTGCAATTTATTGTAAAATACACCCAGAGGGCATCTTAGAGATGCCCCCTGAAAACATACCCGACTTCCAGTGTAGGCTGACTAGTTTCTGCCAGCCTGCCACACACCAGACATGTTGCTGGCCACATGGGGAGAGTGCCTTTGTCACTCAGTGGCCAGGAACAATGCCTGTACTGGGTGGAGGTGCTTCTCACCTCCCCCTGCAGGAACTGTAACACCTGGAGGTGAGCCTCAAAGGCTCACCCCCTTTGTTACAGCGCCACCGGCATCCCAGCTAGTGGAGATGCCCGCCCCTCAGGCCGCTGCCCCCACTTTTGGCGGCAAGGCCGGAGGAGATAATTAGAAAAACAAGGAGGAGTCACCCACCAGTCAGGACAGCCCCTAAGGTGTCCTGAGCTGAGGTGATCCTTACTTTTAGAAATCCTCCATCTTGTGGATGGAGGATTCCCCCAATAGGATTAGGGATGTGCCCCCCTCCCCTCAGGGAGGAGGCACAAAGAGGGTGTAGCCACCCTCAAGGACAGTAGCCATTGGCTACTGCCCTCCAAGACCTAAACACACCCCTAAATTCAGTATTTAGGCCCCCCCAGAACCTAGGAAACTAGATTCCTGCAACCTTAACAAGAAGAAGGACTGCTGACCTGAAGCCCTGTAGTGAAGACGGAGACGACAACTGCTTTGGCCCCAGCCCTACCGGCCTGTCTCCCAACTTCGAAGAAAACTGCAACAGCGACACATCCAACAGGGCCCTGCGACCTCTGAAGCCTCAGAGAACTGCCCTGCAACCAAGGACCAAGAAACGCCCGTGAACAGCAGCCCTGTTCAACAACCTGCAACTTTCTTGCAACAAAGAAACAACTTTAAAGACTTCACGTTTCCCGCCGGAAGCGTGAGACTTTCCACTCTGCACCTGATGCCCCCGGCTCGACCTGCGGAAAACCAACACCACAGGGAGGACTCCCCGGCAACTGCGAGCCCGTGAGTAGCCAGAGACGACCCCCCTGAGCCCCCACAGCGACACCTGCAGAGGAAATCCAGAGGCTACCCCTGACCACGACTGCCTGTAACAAGGGACCCAACGCCTGGAACCAACACTACACCCGCAGCCCCCAGGTCCTGAAGGAACAGAACTCCAGTGCAGGAACGACCCCCAGGCAACCCTCTGCCTAGCCCAGGGGGTGGCTACCCAGAGGAGCCCCCGTGCCTGCCTGCATTGTTGAAGAGAACCCCGGGTCTCCCCATTGCTTTCAAATACAAAACCTGACGACTGTTTGCACTCTGCACCTGGCCGCCCCTGTGCCGCTGAGGGTGTACTTTCTGTGCCTACTTGTGTCCCCCCCGGTGCCCTACAAAACCCCCCTGGCCTGCTCCCCGAGGACGCGGGTACTTACCTGCTGGCAGACTGGAACCGGGGCACCCCTGTTCTCCATTGAAGCCTATGTGTTTTGGGCACCTCTTTGACCTTTGCACCTGACTGGCACTGAGCTGCTGGTGTGTTAACTTTGGGGTTGCCTTGAACCCCCAAAGGTGGGCTACCTTGGACCCAACTTTGAACCCTGTAAGTGTTTTACTTACCTGTGAACTTAACAATTACTTACCTTCCCCAGGAACTTTGATTTTTGCACTGTGTCCACTTTTAAAATAGCTTATTGCCATTTTTGCCAAAACTGTACATGCTATTGTGATTATTCAAAGTTCCTAAAGTACCTGAATGAAATACCTTTCATTTGAACTATTACTTGTAAATCTTGAACCTGTGGTTCTTAAAATAAACTTAGAAAATATATTTTTCCATATAAAAACCTATTGGCCTGGAGTAAGTCTTTGGGTGTGTGTTCCTCATTTATAGCCTGTGTGTACAACAAATGCTTAACACTACCCTCTGATAAGCCTACTGCCCGACCACACTACCACAAAATAGAGCATTAGAATTATCTCTTTTTGCCACTATCTTTCCTCTAGGGGAACCCTTGGACTCACTATTTCTTACTTTGAAATAGTACATACAGAGCCAACTTCCTACAACTATGATAATGATATAGAAGTAAACTACATCTGATGCAGGCTGACATGCTAGGTTGTGATAATGGGCCAGTTAGTGCAACAACCATAGCATGACCCTCAGGTGGAATATACATGTTTAAGCTGTCCCATATGGTCATCGAGGTGTTGTGCTAACAGACAGCTGCATGCCAATGCCATGTAGAAATGGTAGTGAAATGCACAATAGGAGTGACATGGACAGTGATGGTTTGTAGATGTGTGGGTCTACCTCATCAGAGAGTATGTGTGATTGAGTGATCATAGTTGTCTGTCAGTTTCACTGATCTTCCATTAGGATGACTTCCTCATACAAGTTTACACTGAACTATGTTGTCTATTAACTTTGCATTTACACTAAGCAATGTTTACCATTCATGTCTTACAGGTGGACCTGCCCTATACACCAAAGGAGAGGTGGCAAGATTCGAAGACCCCAATGCATCCAGTAAGTGTCATATTGTGGCTCCTGTTAGCCACTCTAGGGTTTGGTGTAAGTCAGTCAGAAGTGTGGAATACAATGAGTGATGTATTGTCTGGACCAATGATCAGAAATCATAGGAGGATGGATGGTGACATCACACGGCATGTGGAAGAGGCCCAAGCACCACCGGAGTTTCAATATTTGTGAGGCTCTGAGGACGCTATGCTCTACACTGTGTATACAAGGGTGACCTTAAGGCACATTTTGTGGCTTCACATTACCTTGTCAATACGGCACCTTCACATGCAAAACTTTGTGTGGAAGGAGCGGGCAATGGGTGTTGCTGTGATTTTGCCACAGCATCACCCATAGCAATTAGACAGTGTCCCAGATCAACACATTTTCTTACACCAGAGGCTGTACCAAATTAGCAGGGCACAACAAGCTAAAATATATGTTGTTGTACCCTCCATTTTTGCTCTTTCAATGGGTGCTGCATTTCGCAGCACATATCGAAAGTGCAATGACCCCTTGAAGATTATGTTTGTGTAGGAAGGTGCCCGTCCATGCACAATAACAATCTCCCCCTCAACGCTGCCAGGTATGCACCATGGGGCAAGTGTGGTTGGGTCAAGTACTGGAAGCAATATTAGCGCCGGTGAGGTGACAACAGAGTGATGCGCCATCTCCTATTCAATACGACGCATCCCTGCGTTGTTAATATGATAGAGTGCTGCACTGCCAATTGTCCGTCTGCATGGTGCTCTGTCAAATTCCCTTCATGTATGTTGTGGGGTTGTGCAATGAGATTGGCTTGCATGTAGTTCTAAGGGCAAAGTGTGCTGACATGGAATTGTGCGTAAAAGGAATAGAAATGGCTGATGACATATTCATGGATGTCTACCATCATATGTCACAGGCCAGCTGTATATGTGCATAGCATGCCTGTTGTAAACAACCTTGTCACAGCACCATAATCAGCAATGTGTGCCACACATAGCTTACACTTGTTGACAAGATGGCACAGATGTAGGGTTCTAACTGCAGTACTCTCTCAGGGGATTTTGTAGGAGACAAACACACACCACAGGTGCCTCAGTACTCTCCAGAGATGATGAGGTAGTGGTACAGCAGGGAGGCATAATGTGCAGAACTGCAGTCATCAGTGTACACAATGGGTGGACAATTCCACTCAAGGTATTTCAGGAAAAAGTCTATTAATCTCCTAACACTAGATGTAAGCAGTTTTACCAATATGGTGGAGCCACCATGTGAATCGGACTGATGTAGGTCACATCACAGATGCATAAGAAGGCAATGCTGTGTGTGTAGCTGGTGCTCTGAGAATATCTGACATGCATCTGCTAATGATGTAAGAAGCTTCCAGGATACAGTTGTAGCACCCAAAGCTGTGCAAAAATTACTGTGGGCTTAAGGGCATCTATACAGCCACCATGCGTATGCTATTGAACACACGTAGGACTACATGGCACAGGGTAGGGGGCTTCAGTGCTGTTATGTCTTGACAACAGTGATGTGCAGCTCAGGGTTTTGCCCAACCGTAGCTACCTAAGGGTTTCAGTGGTTATGTAAAGTGGGGTGAGTTGTATGAGTTATGTTGCCTAGTGTGATATGGTGTTGAGTGGCATAATGCACTGAAGTGCAGAATGATGTGGTGTAGCTGCTGTGATGTTGGGATGGTGTGAAGGTGTCTTGCATGATGTGATAAAGTGTGTTAGAAGTTGTATTGTGTAATGCTGTGGTTTGGAAACATGTCTTTCTAGTGAGAGTTGGGTCAGGGTAGCCTTTTATTCATGAACAGGAAGGGAAAAGGAGGATAGGTGGAAGAGGAGTTCGGAAAAAGATGAGGAGAGAAAGGGAGAAAGTAGCAGGTTGGGTAGAAGGATGAGAATCAGCTCTTTGTTTCCTTCACCACACACCATTACTTTTTTCCATTTATTAATGCAAAAAAATAAAGGTGTACAGCAGATTAAACAGATGAGAAAAGGGTGGTGGTATGGGGGACAAGAAAACAGAGCATAGTGTCAAGCCCCCAAAATGGAAAATTAATAATAGGAGATAATATCCGGGAGGAAGGCAAAGGAGATCGCAGGAATCCAGGGTCACCAGGAGGAGAAAGTCTCTTGAATATAGAAATGTTAATCCTGGTAATTCACTGTGCCCTGAATTGGGTGTTGTGAGACTTTTTCATTTAGCAGTTCGTCTCCCATGCTGCACCATGCCCCTGCCCTTCCTCAAGCGACTCAGAGCATTAGACGCATTGGATGCAGTATAAGTGGTATGTGGGTCAGAATACGCCAAACCCTGAGGTGTGGATTTTCCAATTTATTGGGTCTTTGCTTCACTGGAAGCTGAATGATTTAGTCCAGCTTAGCAGGCTTCTGCCCGTGAGTGATTTGCCAGCACTTTCAGATTCTCTGCACAAGTACAAAAATTGCCGGATTTTGCATGTCAAGACAGGCTTGTTTTAACTCCTCGCTCAGCCCATCCTCGCCCCTGCACTTCAAGCCAGCTGCCATTTCCAATATGTTTGGATCCCTGGGGCACCGGGAGCGGTAAATGCATGGCAGGGCTGCAATTGGTGCAGCTCAGCAGCAGTAATAGCTGGGTCCTGGCAGAAGGCAAAGCAAACATTTGGTTCTTTGCTCAATTTGGGTCAACAACCCCTGGATTGGCGCTTTCCATGATCTTGTTCTCATTTTGCTCCCACCAATAGATAGACTTATAGACAGGTACCAGATAGGTTTTATTCTGGGAGGTAATCAGTTAAGCCCAATTAATCCCTCTTAGGCTGGCCCCACTAAAGGAATTGGACAGTGTGTACGTCAAAGTATTCATCTTAGAGCTGTGGGTGGAGGTAATGACAGCTGAACTGTGTACAAAAATTCAAAGGGAAGGAGGAAGTAAGTATAGAGGCCATTGTTTTTTTAAAACTTTTCACACACCGGTTTTCCTCAACCATGACTCAAGTCAGAATGACAAGGCTGCACCACAATGTTCTAGGGTAATCCGATAAACCCCCAGGAGATTGGATATAAATGTAAACATGCAAAACTATCCCCTGAAGAAGAAAAAATATCAACAGTTTTTTTGCTTTCTGAATAGCAGTAAACATTATATTGCTAACCTTCTCACACCCAGTAAATAGTAGAATATCGAAGAATGTATCATATGTGATGCGTACTTCTGTATGTATAAATATCAAATACAATTTATTAGAAATGGTAGTGTTAGCGCGGCAGTCCTTGTTTGGTCACACCTGCACCAACTGGACATGAATAACCACACCATTTAATAAAAGTTAGAGTGTTTATTTCCCTAGATTAACTAGATTAACAACGCTAATGTCACGTAAATTAGTTTCAACACCAACTGATAAACATATAAAAACAACACTGGTTGACCAAATCTTCTAAAGAATCTCAATTTAGCGAGTGCATTGGCTATCAACCATTCTAAAATCACAGTACAAATCAACAACAAGAATAACTGTTCATTTGAAATGACATACATTTAGCTTCAGCAAAAGAATACCATCAACTCTTTTAGTAATGATTTGTTAGCATTTTCAGTATCTCCCTCTCTACCTTCAGATTAGAACAGCATGTTTGGGCTTCATGCAAAAAGTTTTTAGTCAAGAGTTAATTTGGAAAACATCTAGCTTTGGCTGTAACAAAACAGTGGCTGGTACATAGAAACAAATAACAAATCGATAATTAAGACAATAGCATTTTGTTATACCTCTTCTCAATATAGATCGGCAAGCTGCGATTACCTTCATCAGTTGGACATCAGTCTAGCCTTCTTCAGCAAAAGGACAGTGAAAGTGAATGGTTCAGACACAGGGGTCTCTATGCAATCTGAACTTTTTAAGAAGCAATATCTAAGGGCAGCATCAATTCCATTTAGCCATCAAGCTTCAAAGTTAAAGTTAAGAATAAAGCCACCTGAACTGCTCAGCTCCCAAACAGAACAGAATGAACCACTATGCAGGAAATCAAAGTAGGAAAAGGTGTGCTCCTCTCGGTGCAGTCGGGCCAAGTTAGAGTCACCTAAAGAGCTTACTACATTACTATTGGTCAGAAAATCAAATGTTTACAGTCAACCCAATTAGAATTAACCCTCAGATCAAAGATATAACTAAACTGTCTTTCACACATTGATAATTGGCTCCTCTTCTCCAGTCCCATCGTCCGTTGTCAGGTAACAATTTTTGAACACTCCATACTCCAGTCTGCGCATCCATTGTTGGTTCCTTGGAACATCGCTGTCTCACGCATCAAGTTATACAGTGTAACAATTACTAATACAAGATATTCTAGCAAGCGGTTCTCATGAGAAAGTTAAAGACATCTGCTAACATTTGGTCAACACAGTGTGTACAATTCATGAATTAATTTTGCTGGACATGCATTTTCACGATTTTATCAAACAGAGCAGCTTTATATGAGGCTGTGCAGATTAGGCCCAAACCTCGCTACCTTGAGGCCTACAATTAATAAGCAAATATATAATGTAAAATCATTAATGTAACACACTGCTACATTTCTTTCTCTAATGCAGGTACTTCAATTAATATTAATAAGTATATAATGAAGACACTTCGTACTTTAATGGCGGCCTCTCAAGTGGGCACATTTCCCCAGTCGCACATTATTTTCTATGTTAGTCAAGTTCAAGGCAAATTCATAATTCATAAAACATAACATTATTAGTAATAAATTCAGCGTTCACAATCCGTCCTCTGATGACTAAATATGTCATCACACTTCATAATTTCCCCCAATGTTTGTTCATCTAAAATTTGCTCCACTTATAAATATTATTTCTTCTTTCCCTTCTTGAATTTTCCCTAAATAGTTTTTCCATTTTATTTTCTTCCCTCATTTTTACATTTCTTTGTTGCAATCCAATGATATAGTTTATAAATCCCCCATGTTCCAAATAGACAGAACACAATAATCAATATGACTTGTATTATTTTTTAAATGATCCCCTTCCCAATGTTGCCAAGCAAATTTCCCACGGAAGCAAAACCTTTTCCAACCTTTTTCCAAACTCCAGGTTCTTTTATCTCATGTAAGTCTGTTCTCTCTTTAGTTAGATTGTTAATTGAGCTTTTAATCTCCTTACTATTATTAAGTATGAACGTACAACAATGTTGCGAGTTCGGCATTTTACAAACTCCCCCCTCCTCTGCTAAAAGTCAGTTCTGAAGAGTCATATATCTTACAGCAGCCATTTCTGGATCCATTAGGATCATGGCTCCCGAAAACTCTGTCCGCATGTTATCCACAATAGTAGACAACGTTTGAATTTTCACTGAATTTAGAATAACTCCCACTGAAGGCATCATTGCTCCAAAAATATCTCCCACTATGCCAGAAGAAGATTCTCACTTTTGTCTAACATAATTCAGTCATTTTAGGTATTTTACTCAGATCCTCAAGCTGATAAATCTTTGGGAAAACTATCCCCAAGTAACGTGCCATACCATCCTATTGGAAGTTGGTAATATGCATTTGGTCCACAGATGTAATAAACTCCTGGAATTGCTGGGTCTTGTCCATTCAACATAAATGTCCACTTACTCTGAAACAGAAATACATGCCTACAGTCACTCGTTCCCACAAACAGTGTGTCATTTCTAGCTTCAGTCCTATATACACAAAGGTTTCCTACGTGTTGCGCATCTGAAGCTAATTTCCCCTGTGTCTTTATGTCGCTAAATGCATGATCATTACTAGGTGTCCTTTTCTCTAAACCTTTCTCTATCCTTTCCTTTAATGCCTTTCTCCTATCATCTGTTTGATCTAAGAAGCTCTTTTCTACCTGTGCGCGTAAGCTGTGCAAAGGTTAATGTAGGTTAAAAGAATCCTCTCACTATTTCTATATTATTTTCCTTTGCTACTCCAGTATTTAATTATAGGTATAAATGAAAACACAACGTCGTGATTGGAAAATAAATATTGAATGGACTCCTGGTTATAGAATCTTGTTAGTAAAAGACTACAGCTTATTCTATAAGTAAGAGGCAAACTATGATAAGTAACTCCTTCCTTGATTGATGAAGGAATCTGCGTACACACATAACATTCTCTTGCATTCATTGTCTTAACATAATCACGCAATAAGCGATAGAAAACATTAGAAGAAAGATCTCCTTGGCTGTTGTCTCTGTTTAAATACCTCTCATCTAAGCTAAACTTCTCTAATTCTGTGAGTGCAGGAGTTGTCTCTAAAGCAGAGGTATAGTTGGCCACACTTTTGTCAAGAAGAGTCATGCACACCGTCAGTACCAAACACCCTATCATGCACGCTGTCGCCAAACCAATACTTATGTATCTACAGCACCTATTGTTTCTAACCTGCTGCTTTTGGTTACTCACGATCTGTAAAGAATCAGAAAGTAGGAGAGAAAAATTATAGGTATGCAGCAAAAATAAAACAAAACAAAAATAAAACTTTCAGTCTTCTTTTAGTGGTTATTTACAGCTTTCAATCTTTCTTCCAGGACCCTTTTTGTAAAAAATAGGTAGCTTGTCAAATTCGGCTTAGCAGCTTGTCAAATCAGGTTATTTCAAAAGGCTTTTCCTCTTCCGGTTACTCTCAGTTTTCTCTTTTCTCAGTTTACAGTTTACAACCATTCAGTTCATTGATCTTCTTCACGTGCCGAAATATTGACCTGGAATGTCTTGATCAAAACAAAAAAGACAAAAATTCACTCTGTCATTCACTTGTACGCCCATTCAGGACCTGCATATTTTCGATTTCCAATTGATTTTTTTTCAATCTTCGATCTCCATTTAGTTCTCCATCACTCAAATCTTCTTATCTTGTTGTGTCTACTTCTTCCTCAGTAGTTGTCACTGTAACAGCTTCCTTCCTCTTGGTTTGTGATCTCGGTGTCAGAGTCACCAGATCCTCGGGGTCTGTGCACGTTCCCAACACTTCCACCACAAGACAGTTCCAATACTCTGATTAGATTTGTCACAGAGTCTAAGAGAGTCCAAGTGGGGAAAAGTGGATTAGGACAGGAACAGCTGGGAAGGAGACCTGTAGGAAGCAAAGGGTTAAAACACACAACATCAAATTTACATCTCATGAAATCAGTACTATACTATAACTCTAAGCATCGTCATTCTGAAAACCTGAACAACCTTAGAATAGTCTTAAAATGCCTAGGCTTTTAGATGACTGAATACCTGTAGGGGAAGCAAGAGAAGTTAAATAAAAACTTTCAGATTCAAGTACTTTCTTTAGCATGAGAATCAGGAAACAATCTGAGTAATTTCTGAACCATCATATGAATCTTATTTTAAGAATACATATCAGGAACACACAGCATTACATCTAGAACTCCGGTCTTTTTGTGTTCTCTCAAATCATTGGAAAGTGAATTGCGCACATTGCAGGTTTTTATATTAGTATTAAACACCATAGAAGGATTGTGCACCATGAATAACACAACGTAGATTCAAGGAATAAATCACACGACTTGTCAACTCGAATACTACCAAAGAAATGCCTTAGAATGGTAGCGCACACTAAATAACATTAATTAAGCACGAGGAAAGAATCGCGCGTCTTGCCGATTGGAGTACCACCATGTAACGGCCAAGAAATGGTAGCACACTATGAATAACATGAATTAAACACGAGGAAGGATTCGCGCGTCTTGCCGATTCGAATGCCACCATGTAACTGCCAAGGAATGGTAGCACACAATGAAAATCAAAGGTTAAGTCACTAGGAAGCGAATTGCGTGTCTTGCCGTTTCGAACGCGACCTTGAAACTGCCTAGAAATTATAGCGTACTATGAATGTCGTGAATTACACACAAGAAAAGAATCGCACGTGTTGCCGATTCGAATGCCACCATGAAACTGCCAAGGAAATGGTAGCGTACAATGAATATCAAGAACTACACACAAGGAAAGAATCGCGCGTGTTGCCGATTCGAATGCCACCATGAAACTGCCAAGGAAATGGTAGCGTACAATGAATATCAAGAATTACACACAAGGAAAGAATTGCGCGTGTTGCTGATTCGAATGCCACCATGAAACTGCCAAGGAAATGGTAGCGCACAATGAATATCAAGAATTACACACAAGGAAAGAATCGCACGTGTTGCTGATTCGAATGCCACCATGAAACTGCCAAGGAAAGGGTAGCGCACAATGGATATCATGAATTAATCACAAGGAAAGAATCACGCGACTTGCCGATTCGAATGCAAGCATGCAAATGCCATGAAAAGTCCAAAAACGCACAATTACACACGCAAGAGCAAATTGTTTTAACATGAAGAATTAGGCCCAAGAATCCGAGAGTCTTACCGCCCTGACTAAGGATCACCACTGTAGTATGAAGCTCAGAGGCCTGGAAGGTCAAGGTAGGCCACCGGAACAGGAGCTCAGGAAGTTGCTGCTGCTCTGCACCGGGACCTCTGAATAGTGAGCACGTGGAGCTGGGCTGGCTCCCTTTTATAGAGTCTTGGCCCAGCCCACAACCACACCCAGGCATGCTGCAGGGAAAGCTTCTAGAAGGCCCTGGAAAGGGACCGCACCCTGACTCACTCTGAAAGCCTGCATCAATACTATGCAAATGAACAGTATTTATAAGCATTTTAAGAATGAATCTTCTGGATTGAATTCTGCAATGCAAAAGGTTAAACAATAACATATCAGTACAATGCATAAATTACATTATCTTGAGAGTGTTGGGTTTTTGCATTCTAGTCGCTCGTAGAGCGCGCACTGTCCTGGTGTTGACACTCGGCCACTTGTCAACTTTCAGTGGACCTCTTGTCAATGCTCTTTTCAATGTTGGACTTGTAACTTCTTCAGTTCTGCAGGATTTCCTCATGACGTACCTGCTACTGGTTCCGGAAAAGTCAGATCGTTTTGACTTTGATCCGCCTCAACTCCTTCCCCCTCGGGGTCTGTTGTTTGCTCTGTCTGTCTTTCAAGACCATCTGCCTCTGAGAGAGCCCTCCTCTGAACAGACTCTCCTGTTGCCTCAGTTGAGGTTGGTTCACTTCTAACTCTCCTGTATTTCTTTCACTTTATCTCTCACAGTAGTGTTTGAACCGCTTTCAGTTTGCTCAGATTCAGTCTCTGCTTCTCTTTCTCCCCTCTCTGATTTTGGAGTTAGTCTGGAAGTTGTTGGTACTCTCAACAACTCTTCTTCATTGTCCAAAGGACATGGTACTTTCCGAGTATGGCTTGCATGGATCCAATTCGGAACTCCAGCGCACTTCACAGCTGTAGTAGTAACCAGTACAACTTGGTAGGGGTCTTTCCACCGAGGCTCCAAGCAAGTCTTCCTCACGTGTTTTCTGATCACCACCCAATCTCCCACTCTCAGGTTGTGGCTTTGATCTTGTGATGGCTGCAGTGTGGTGGCTTCCACCTGATTAGAGAAAGAGCGAACCACATCAGCCAGGCCTTTGCAGTAGTCCAACACCATATCATCTGTTATGTTCACAAGAGCATTTGCAGGAACCGCTGGCAACCTAATTGCTCTGCCCATGAAGATTTCATGTGGCGACAATCAAGTTTTCCTGTTGGGTGTGTTCCTAATACTCATCAGAACTAACAGCAGTGCGTCAGGCCATTTCAGATTCGTGGATGCACACATTTTCACCATTCTTGATTTCAAGGTACCATTCATCTGCTCAACAATTCCTGATGCTTCAAGGTGGTAGCTACAAATTGCTTCGGCAACCTGTCTAAATTTTTGATTAAACCAGTACTGTTTGAAAGTATGAATCATCCAGTCCCTTCCAATATGTGCTTGACCATGATAATATCTCTCCAAAGTCAACAAAGTATTAGGCAGAACCACTTGGTCCTCTGCTGAAACCCATATGTCATACTCACGTTGAACACATTTTAACTTCACCCAATTTCTCCTTCCCTCCTTGTCAACATTTTCTTGAAGTGCTTTCAGTTCTTCTAATGTGTCAATTACATGTAACGCGTAATTTGGGCACTTTTCCTCTCTCTCTTTTTCAGGAAACGATTCCCATTTATCTTTGAACGGTATACAGTTCAATGCGCAAAACTTTGAGACTTGACCCACATATCTATTTCCCATTGACACAAAGGGGGTCATTCTGACCTCGGCGGTAAAAGGCGCTTACCGCCGGTCAGAAGACCGCCATAACACCGCCGCGGCTGCGGTAAACCGCCACGGTCATTCTGACCCGCTACTTGAAAACCTCCAAAAACCCGACATCCACAAAAGTCCGCCACACCAAAGGTCAGCGAAAAAATGGCGATGACCAAACCTCCACCGTCACGCCAACAGAAATACGCCCATGCCATTACGACCCACGAATCCACGCGGCGGTCTTTCAACCGCGGTATTCCATTGGCGGTACACACCGCCGCGGTCAAAATACACACACCTTTACAAAACATCCCCACATTGGACAATTTGAAACACACACACCTGAGACACATATACACACTACTCCCACACACCCAATACAAAATAAAACACACACCCACATCACCCACAAACCCCTACGACCACAATTGCGAATCAAGGACAGAGAGAGACAGCACTGCTTAGAGTAGACCATCACACAGAGGCAAATCACAACATCACCCACACAATTACCACGCACAAAACACCATACACCACCACACACATTACACTCCACAACACATACACCACCCCTCACCTCATCCACACCACCCCATGGCACCCCAAAGACACCCCAGGTTCTCTGACACAGAATTCAGGGTCATGGTGGAGGAAATAGTCCGTGTAGAGCCCCAGCTATTCGGGGCACAGGTGCAGCACACCACAATAGCTAGGAAGATGGAGCTATGGCAAAGGATAGTGGACAGGGTCAACGCGGTGGGACAGCATCCACGCAATCGGGATGACATCAGGAAGCGATGGAACGACCTACGGGGGAAGGTGCGTTCCATGGTATCAAGGCACAACATAGCGGTGCAGAAGACTGGCAGCGGACCCCCACCTACTCCCCCAGAATTTACAGCATGGGAGGAGGAAGTCTTGCACATCCTGCATCCTGACGGCCTCGCAGGAGTATCTGGAGGAATGGACTCTGGTAAGTCAAATCTTAACTACTACTTCCCACCCCCACCCCACCTGCATGCCAGCACATACCCCCACCCTCACCCCCACCCCCATCACACCAACTCCTTGCAAAAGGCTCACCATCACAACCCACCCATCCCAACACCAAGCCCTGCATGCGACCACAAAGCATGGACACCCATCACCAAAGCATGTCCACTGCACACACACATCACCCCCACAAGCCACCCTCACAAAAGCCCCCACAAGGGAATGCCTGCACTTGGGTACACGGACACCCACCCATCACACAAAATGCCACACACAGAAGCTATAACCATACCTTTATACCCCTGCAGGACCCGAACGCCACCACACCGCCACGGAGGGTCCAGAGATGTCCATCCCACCCCCAGATGAGGCCCCCAGCGATGACAGCAGCTCTGTCTCCCTGGACCCAGATGACCAGCCCGGCCCATCAGGGACCTCTGGACAGTTGGTTCCCCACAGACAGCCACAGGCTACAGCAGACCTAACCCCCTCTGGGAACACCAGCACAGCTCCCACCCAGCGGGCCCATGCCTCTGTCTCCAGGACACGTCAATCAGCGGTGTGTCCGCCACTACAGGGCACCCAAGTTGACCCACCACCCCAACAACCACAGGGACCTGGGGGCAGTGGTAGTGGGCACACCGTCCAGGGGACAGAGGCCCAGGGAAACAGGGGAACTGGGAGGGCTGCTGTGCGACAGGGGGGGGACAGGCCCAGGGAACCCACTCTCCAAGAGGCCCTCTCCTCCATCATGGGAGCATACCACCACTCCCAGGAGACGATGGCGACGGTACTGGCCAGGTTCCAGGAGATCCATCACAGCAGGAGGAACGGTACATGGGGTTCAGAGATGAACTGAGGAACATTGGTTCCGCAATGGGGACCATCGTCCTGTCCCTTAACCAGATAGTCACCACATTGCGGGACCATGTGGCACCACAAAGGGCCCCTGTCACTAGCCAGGACCAGGAACAGGCTACCACATCCGCCGGCGCTGGTGGACAGGAGGCCCCCACACAACGACAGTCCACCAGAACCCCACCTCCTGCTGAAGAACAACCACCCCGCAAGCGGAACCTGAGATCTCACAAGAAGACAGAGTAGGATGCCAAGACCCCCGCCAGCATATGATACCCCCTGATGTCATCCCACTGTCCCACCTTGTCACCCTGTCCAACCTTAAACTGCCCCTGCTCCATCCTTCCACAGGCATATGGACAATGCACCTGTGAAACTGAGAACTGGACTCTGCCATGGAAATTACACCACCCCCACCCATCACCGTCTTACAATCATGTACCTATATGTAGCACTTGAAATAAATCACTCATTGCACTTAAAATAACAGGAGTCTGCTTGTATTTTTCACAAATGTATTACACATAACGGTGCAATTATGTTCAGTTACATTGTGATGACAACATACCAATGTCAATAAGCTTTAGTCCATGGGCAAACAAAGCAGTAGTCACGCAGTCGGTCATACAGCTCTGAAAAGGGAAGGGAAAGTCACAATTAACTTAAAAGGAACTGTGGGGAAACACAGACAGTAGAGACGCAGGAGGCCTTAAGTAAATGTGAAATGGCGTGTTGATCCTTATCTGTGTGCTACTGAAAATATTGTTGTATCACTGTATCCCTGTTGTCTGTGTCATCCCCGTCGTCTTCCTCCTCTTCACTCTCCACAGGCTCCACAGCTGATACAACACCACCATCTGGACCATCCTCCTGCACAAAAGGCACCTGGCGTCGCAAAGCAAGATTGTGAAGCATACAGCAGGCCACGATGATATGGCACACCTTCTTTGGTGAGTACATTAGGGATCCACCAGTCATATGTAGGCACCTAAACCTGGCTTTCAGGAGGCCGAAGGTCCTTTCTATGATCCTCCTAGTTCGCCCATGGGCCTCATTGTACCGTTCCTCTGCCCTGGTCCGGGGATTCCTCACTGGGGTCAATAGCCAGGAGAGGTTGGGGTAACCAGAGTCACCCAATAACCACACATGGTGTCTCTGTAGCTGTTCCATCATATAAGGGAAGCTGCTATTTCTCCTAACATACGCGTCATGCACTGACCCAGGGAACTTGGCATTTACATGGGAAATGTACTGGTCTGCCAAACAGACCACCTGGACATTCATCGAATGATAACTTTTTCTGTTTCTGTACACCTGCTCACTTCCACTGGGGGGAACCAAAGCCACATGGGTCCCATCAATGGCACCAATGATGTTGGGGATATGTCCAAGGGCATAGAAATCACCCTTCACTGTAGCCAAATCATCCTCCTCAGGGAAAACAATGTAGCTCTGCATGTATTTCATCAGGGCAGACAACACTCTGGACAAAACCTTAGAAAACATAGGCTGAGACATCCCTGATGACATGGCCACTGTTGTCTGAAAAGACCCACTTGCCAAAAAATGGAGTACTGACAGAACCTGCACCAGAGGGGGAATCCCTGTGGGTTGGCGGATGGGGGACATCAGGTCTGGCTCCAGCTGGGCACACAGTTCATGTATAGTGGCTCTGTCAAGTCTGTATCTAAGTATAATATGTCGTTCTTCCATTGTCGACAGGTCCACCAGCGGTCGGTACACGGGAGGATTTATCCTTCTCCTCGCAAGTCCCAGCGGACGGTGCCTAGGAAGGACAACATGGAGCAGAAAGTCAAGCAAACCACAGGTTCGTTCACACAGCTTGCACAGTAAAAGAATCGCAATGCATTGAAAGGCTTGTATGAGTGGCAATGCACGGCCTAGGCCTGTGTGACGCAGTTGAAATTATGCCATGTGGGCCCTGGAAATGGCGGCTGCCTAACCTGTGAAGTGTGACAGTGGGATGTGAGGTCAATGCGCTGGCGTGGCACACCGTGGCGGTAGGCGGTCGAAGACCGCGGTGCGAAGCCGCATTGGTTAACATTGCACCCTATGGGTTTCATGAGCCAATGACGATGTGCGCCAGCGGTCACGGTACGCACCGCCGCGGTACGTGCCGCCGCGGGCGTGACCGCCATTTTCTATCTGATTAATCACTCGAGACCTGATCATCCACAGGAGAGGACCTATACTGCAAGTGCTGCTGTGACCTCGGTCTGGGAGATACTATGGCTGCTGCGACTGGGGAAAGGGCCCCTGCCTTCACATCTGAGGAATTGGAGAAACTTGTTGATGGGGTCCTCCCCCAGTATGCGCTACTCTACGGTCCTCCAGACCAACAGGTTAGTACACAGGGTGCACGCTGAATGGGCTATGCCTGTGTTGAGTGGGGTGGATGTAAGATGGTGGGGAGGGGAGCGAATGAGGAGTGCAACGCACGACAGATGGGAACATGTGCCACATGGCAAGGTTGGGGAGGGGGGGCCCCTCACATCGACCATGCAGAAAAGTGATGATATTTCCTTTCCCACCCTGTACATGTCAAATAGGTCAGCGCCCATCAGAAGATCGACATTTGGCGTGCCATCGCCAAGGACGTCCGGGCCCTGGGGGTCCACTACAGACGGGGCACCCACTGCCGAAAGAGGTGGGAGGACATCCGCCGCGGGACCAGAAAGACCGCTGAGTCTCTGCTGGGGATGGCCTCCCAACGTAGGAGGGGTGCCAGCCGCCAATTGACCCCCCTGATGTCCCGGATCCTGGTGGTGGCCTACCCCGATTTGGATAGGCGCGTGAGGACATCACAGCAGACACAAGGGGGTGAGTATCAGCACATTCTGCTATCTTTGCGCGCAGTGGAGGTGTCTGGGTTGGGGAGGAGGGCTGTGGGTAACTCAAGGCCAGGTTGCTTTCTGTAGGCTAGTCCCCTCCGTTAGGCATGGCCCTGTGCCCCCGCCCCCCACCTCTGTAGGGTGCCAAGTACAACTATCCATGGTCCTGCATCACCCATGTGTGCATTTGTCGTCCATAGACCTGTAGGCCTAGTCACAAGAACTGAGTAGTGTACCCCGATTGCGCAGCGTAGTGCAGGGGGCTTCTGTGTCTGTCCTCTCCGACAACGGTGTTGCCAATGCATGCACTCAACCTGTCTTCATTTCTCCCCCCCACCCATTTTCTTTTTCTTCCTGTGCATGTGTGCATTAGCATCATCAGGCGGAGGAGAATTGGCATCGGCGCACGAGGGAGCTGCATCTCACATGGCCCCGGAGGGCCATACAACCGACTCCGAGTTCACAAGTGAGACGGAGGGCGAGGGGAGCTCCACAACGGGGACCCGTGGAGACGTCAGCGACACCGACACGTCCTCGGAAGGGAGCTCCCTTGCGGTGGCGGCAACATCCGTGCCCACCGCCACAACAGGTACAGCCGCCACCCAGCGCACCAGCCCCGCCCTCCCAGCAGCCCCTCAGCCTTCGCTCCGTGCCCGCTCACCCAGGAAGGTGGGCATCTCCTTCGCCCCAGGCACCTCAGGCCCTGCCCCAGTTACCCCTGCTGCCCTCAGTGAGGAGGTCATTGACCTCCTCCAAACCATCATTGTTGGGCAGTCTACCCTTTTGAATGCCATCCAGGGTGTAGAAAGGGAGGTGCATCGGAGCAATGCATACCTGGAGGGCATTCATTCGGGTCAGGCTGCCCATCAGCGATCGTTCAACGCTCTGGCCTCAGCACTGACAGCAGCCATTGTCCCTGTCTCCAGCCTCCCTCTTCTAACTCCCTCCACCCAGTCCCAGTCTCCTGTTCCTCAGCCTATCCCATCCACACCATCAGACCAGCCTGCACACACCTCAACACCCAAGGGCAGCTCATCCAGACATAAGCACCACAGATCCCACAAGCATTCACACAAGCAACATCCAGATGCAGACATGCCAACAGTCACTACCACCTCTGTGTCCCCCTCCTCCTCGTCTCCCTCCTCCCTCCCTGTGACGTCTCCCCTCACACCTGCATGCACACCACCATCAGCCAGTACTTCCAGTACACCCTCCATTACAGTCAGCACACGTGCAGTCACCACCCCCACTGCCATTTACACGTCCCCTGTGTCCTCTCCCACTGTGTCTGTCACCCCCTCTTCCAAACCACACAAACGCAGGCAGCCACCCACCCAACAGCCATCCACCTCACGACAGCCTCCGTCACAAGCACCTGCACCCAAAGACAGCACACTTGACTCTCCTACAACCACATCCTCTTCCTCCACTCCCATACCCACTGCACCTACCCTTCCCATTGCTCCTAAAAAACTTTTCCTCTCCAAAATTAACCTCTTTGCATCACCTGACCCACCACCTCCATCTGGTAAGAGTCCAAAGAGCACCTCAGCCACCACCAGCCCTGCATCTAGTATCACCATAGTGCAGGGCTATTGGAGTCCACCAGCTTCCTAGGGAAGGAACATCGCCCAGCAGCAAGGGGACAGCCAGCCTACACCCTGGGAAGAGGACAAGAAAAATTAAGGGCTGGCGCGAAAAGCCTGAGACTGCTGCCACCAAGGAGAGTGGCCTTGCCCCGTCACCTGCCACATCATCTAAGGGAGGCAAGGGCCAGAGAGCTGCAGCGAAGGAGGGCAAGGGCAGCAGGGCGGAGAAGACATGCAGGCGAGCGCACCAGGAGGGCCCCACCAGCCCCATACCGGGTGTGACGGACGACACCCACGGGCCCAAGACTCCATCACAGGAGGGCCCCGCTACCGCAAGGTCGGAGGGCGACTAAGCGGGGAGTCTTGGCCAGGTCTGGCTCCCTTGAAAGACAGGACAAGCACAGCTGAACAGGGCCCCGCCGTGAAGGGCACCGCTGAACAGGGCCCTGCCAAGACAGGCACCGCTGAACAGGGCCCCGCCAAGACAGGCACCGCTGAACAGGGCCCCGCCGTGAAGAGCACCGCTGAACAGGGCCCCGCCGTGAAGGGCACCGCTGAACAGGGCCCCGCCAAGACAGGCACCGCTGAACAGGGCCCGCCATGAAGAGCACCGCTGAACACGGCCCCGCCAAGACAGGCACCGCTGAACAGGGCCCGCCGTCTCAAGCACTGCTCCGCTGGGCCCTTCCTGTCAAGCACAGCTCCGCTGGGCCCTTCATCTCAAGCACAGCTCCGCTGGGCCCTGCCGTCTCAAGCACCACTCCGCTGGGCACCGCCGTCTCAAGCACCGCTCCGCTGGGCCCTTTATCTCAAGCACCGCTCCGCTGGGCCCCGCCGTCTCAAGCACCGCTCCGCTGGGCCCTTCCTGTCAAGCACCGCTCCGCTGGGCCCTTCCTGTCAAGCACCGCTCCGCTGGGCCCCGCCGTCTCAAGCACCGTTCCGCTGGGCACCGCCGTCTCAAGCACCGCTCCGCTGGGCCCTTCATCTCAAGCACCGCTCCGCTGGGCCCCGCCGTCTTAAGCACCGCTCCGCTGGGCCCTTCCTGTCAAGCACCGCTCCGCTGGGCCCTTCATCTGAAGCACCGCTCCGCTGGGCCCCGCCGTCTCAAGCACCGCTCCGCTGGGCACCGCCGTCTCAAGCACCGCTCCGCTGGGCCCTTCATCTCAAGCACCGCTCCGCTGGGCCCCGCCGTCTCAAGCACCGCTCCGCTGGGCACCGCCGTCTCAAGCACCGCTCCGCTGGGCCCTTCATCTCAAGCACTGCTCCGCTGGGCACCGCCGTCTCAAGCACCGCTCCGCTGGGCCCCGCCGTCTCAAGCACCGCTCCGCTGGGCCCTTCATCTCAAGCACCGCTCCGCTGGGCCCTTCATCTAAGGCACCGCTCCGCTGGGCACCGCCGTCTCAAGCACCGCTGGTCCATTGACAGTGCCGGTTCTGTGTCGAGCAGGTGTTCACGAAGCACTCTGGGCACCATGCCTCCTCCAATACCAGTGGAGTCGGTTATCCATCTGATGGACTGTGGCTTTGCACTCCCCAGGATTGAACAGTGGGCAACCCTCCCACTGTAGAGACTTGTCAGACTGTGGCTTTGCACTCCCCAGGATAATGCAGTGGGCAAGCCACCCACTGTAGAGACTTGTGAGACTGTGGCTTTGCACTCCCCAGGATGGCACAGTGGGCAACCCTCCCACTGTAGAGACTTGTGAGACTGTGGCTTTGCACTCCCCAGGATGGTACAGTGGGCATGGAGGCCCCTCGTGGATCTGGCGTCGTGGACTCATGTGGCTGAGGTGCCCCCCTTTCCCTTCCCCCTGAGGTGCCTGTTGTTTTATCATCTGATGCCCCTGCAGTGTTCTCTCCAATGGTATCCGGTCTCCTGTGTGGGCTTTGCCCATGTGTTTGTACACATTGGCCCACAGACTATGGATATTTAACGAACTGTGCAGGACTTATTGACTATGTTTATACTTTGCACTATGTTCATTATTTCTTTTGTATATTTCATATAGCATACTTACCATGACTTCAATGAACCTATTTTATACATAAATTTAAAACTTCATTTTAATTATGTCTTTGCATTCTTCCAGGGGGTTTGGGGGGTGTCACTCTGACTTGTTGCTCTGCATTGGTGTGTAGGTATTGGGGGGGTGGGTGTATCGCGTATGTGTGTGCACGTAACTTTTCCTCCTCCCCCCTCCCCTGTGTCGTAGGTGCAGTACTCACCGTTGTCGTCTGCGCCGGCGTTCGTACTCGTGGTAGATGAGCAGGTAGACAATAGCTGGTAGGATGTTTAATTCGGGTTCCATGCTGTCCAGATTCCTCGTGGAGTGTGTGGAGGTGAGCGTTTTCCCGTTCGTAATCTGTTTCCGCCGTGTTTTTATCGGCGGGGCTCCCGCCCCGGAAAAGGTGGCGGATTGGTGAGTTGTGATAGGGTGGGCGATACATTGTCTGCCGCCTGCCTGTTGGCGGTGACCGCCGCGCTGTTTGTCTGTCCCGCCGTGGCGGTAGGAGTGTTAAAGTGGCGGTCTGTGTTGGCGGTTCCCGCCAGGGTCAGAATTGCATTTTTTGGACCGCCTGCCTGTTGGCGGGTTGGCCGCCGCTTTATCACCGACCGCCAGGGTTGGAATCACCCCCAAAATCTTGAGATTTCAGGTGCGCACTGCATTTCACTACAGCAATCTTTTCAGGCATTTGAATAGCTTGTAACAAGTCATGGATTCTTTCACCAATTTTAACTGGTGAACCAGAAGAGGTCAGGAAACCTCTCTGTGCCCGTAGCTGACCAAAATCGTGGACTATTCCAAATCCATACTGGCTCCCTGTATTAATGGTAACTTTAAGCTGTGCAGAGACATGGCATTCTCTCATAAGGGCTACCAACTCCATCACTTGTGCAGAATACACTCCTCGAAGCCAGGATGTTTTGAGTATACCCGAAATTGTGCACACAGCATACCCTGCTCTCAATAATCCCATGTTATCTCTTAAACAGGAACCATCAACAAAAACAATTTGGTCATTTTCTTCCAATTGGGTATCTTTAATGTCAGGTCTTGGTTTTGTACACAGGTCAGTACCTCCAGACAGTCATGTTCGACTTCTTTCATTTTGTCATATTCTCCTTTGGAAGCAAGGTTGCTGGGGTAAGCACTGTACACCTTTTTAAGGTTACAATGGGGATACCCAGGATGACAGTTTCATACCTTGTCAACCTGGCATTCGTCAGGTACTGCGTCTTGGACCGGGTAAGCAAAACTTCTATGGAATGAGGGACCGTAACAGTTAAAGGATGTCCCATCACAATGCTCTCACTCTGAGTGAGGCTCAGTCCAAACGCTGCAACTGTCCGAAGACAAGCTGGTAAGGTTGCCTCGACTGGGCCCAAAATAGCTGAAAAATCTGCTACTGGGCGGTTTACACCACCATGGACTTGAGTCAGAACAGACAATGAACAGACAATGAACATGCATCATGCTCATGACAAAACAGCATGAAGGGTTTTTGTGTAGTCTGGCATGCCCAAAGCTGGGGCTTTGCTCTCTCTCAATTCAGTAAAGGCTTTCATGCACGCTTGATCTAGCTCTAAGGGATCAGTCATTTCTTTGTGAGTCAGTTTCTGTGGAGTTTTTTTTTTAAATAATTGAAAAGTTGGGAATCCACTGGCAACAATAGCTTACCATTCCCAAAAACATTCTAACATCTCTCTGTGGAGCTGGGGGATCCATCTGCAATATGGCTGTAAGTAACTCTCTCTCTGAAAATCCTTCTAGCCCCCTTCTCAATTTGGTGACCCAAATATTTCACTTCTTTCTGACAGTACTATAATTTGGCTGGGGACACTTTATGTCCATTCTTTCCTAAGTGTTTCAATAAGGCAATAATATTGTGCTTGCACGCTTCTTTTGTCTTAGCTGCAACTAACAGATCGTCAATGTACTGGACCAATGCCAATTGGAAAGGCAATTCCAATGACTCCAAGTTCTTTTTCAATATCTGGTTGAAAATGGACAGTGACTCTGAAAACCCTTGAGGAATTTTACACCAACAGTAAACTCGATCCAAAAATTTGAAACAGAAAATAAATTGACTAACCTCATGAAGAGGTACAGAAAAGAATGCTTGTGACAGGTCCAATACGGTGAAGCATTCAGCATCACATGGGATATGAAACAAAATCACTGCTGGATTTGGCACTACTGGACAACATTTAATTACAATGTCATTTACCTTCCTCAAATCCTGAACAATTTGAAATTTCCCGCATGGCTTTCACAATCCCATTATCGGTGAATTACATGGGCTGCTCAGTACTTCTTTTAAAACACCTTGGTTTACAAATTCTGCAATTATGTGAGCAATTCCTTCAATAGTATCCTTTGTTATGTGGTATTGGGGTATTTGGGGAAAAATTGCATTTGGCTTGAATGGGACTTTAACTGGTTCCACTTCTTTGATTAGACCAATGTCTTTTCTTGTAAAATCCCACAATTTAATTTTAACTGTTCCCTGTAAGTCAGAAGGAAGATCTCTCACTGTGAAAACTGGAAAGAAAATGATCAAAGGGTACACCTCATTCACTGTATCACAGTCTTGTTTGTCTGGATGGCAATCCCATCGTTCAAGCAAGTCTTGCATAATAAATCTCTCCCTAACAGGAATACTGGACTTGAATCACAAACCACAAATTTGTGTAATCCCTCGAAATTGCCAGTTTTAACCTGGATTGGTTCTGTTATTGGATTTGTCAAATACTGATTGGCAACTCCAACAATCTGGACTGTCTTCCCTGAAAGGGGCAAGTTTGGAACTTCTGCTGTTCTCACTATTGAGCGTGTAGCTCCTGTGTCGACTAAGAATGAGACTTTGTGACCCATGACTTTTCCCTTCACATATGGACCTTTCTGATCTACTTTTAATGAAGCTACTAACACACATTCTTCTTCATCTGAACTCTCACTGACCCAGTCATCATTTGCTTCATCCTCACTGTTTTACGGGAACTGGCGTACTGTGTTATTACTCTGATTAAACCTTTGACCTGTGACCTGCTGAGGAAGCATCACCTGCTGCTGCTCCACCAGGGCTTGAGATATTTGAATTTGTTGTCTAGGTACCATTTGCACATGAGGTTGCATTTGCTTCGACTAGGGCATCTGCAAACGTGGCATTTGCACTTGTTGTATGGGCGGAAAACTTTGCATTGGGTTCACTTTATTTTGGAAATTCAGATTTTGACCTCTCATTTTCAGTCTTCATATTCTGGAAATAACTGATTTCATTTGTTTGCTGAACAACACCTTCCTGCACTAACATCAGATACTCAGTTACCAATGTCTGAGGCCTCTGCAAGCGTGACACAGCAACAATCTCTTCATTCCTTGCAGGTCATTCTTTACAACAACTGTACTCAAATCGGGACCACGAGTCACATTTCCAATTCCACCTCTACCTCTCACTTAATTCTGGAACCACATGTTTCCTTGCTGCTGCTGCTGTGGAAAATTTCCCTGCATCCCTGTTTGTGCCACTTTAGTCTGCATCACCATTGCCTTCTCCTTCAACTTTCTCTGCTTCAATTCAATCTTGTCGCTACAGTACTTTGCATGCTGCAATTGGCTTCGCTTGCCAACAAATCAAATTACCCTTAGTCATCTGGCTAATCTAAAGTCTCAATCTTTCAACAAATCTGAACACAAAATGAATCACCTCTTTCGGCTCAATTGTTTCTGTCCCACTGTAATGTTTGAACGCTTGTAATAGCCTCTTATAGTATGCATTTATTGACTCTTTCGCTTCCTGGGCTGTCCTGTCTATTCACTGCCAGTTAATGTTCTTGGGTGAAATTCTTGTTTTCAAAAATTCAATCACTTTATACTAATATTTCATTATGTCAGGAGATGTGCCCTTGTTGCTGGATCTCGCTGAGATTCTCTTGTCGGCCAATCTACTCTCCTCTTGTACTCAATCCATAAATCTGTTGGAACTACTATTTCTAACAGGGTGATCAAATCCTCCCACAGACATTTTGCAAGTTACATAAACCTATGTGTTTGCTGATACCATTCTACTGGCTTCTCTCTCATCCTGGGATAATCATTCGTAAATGACAGAATGTCACTTCTGCTCCAAGGGACGTGAAAAAAAATTCCTCCCGGAATTTCTGTCATTGGTAATTTTTTCAGTGGGTCTTCAACCTGCTGCATGTTTACAGTAAGATTCCCAGAATTTATTTTTCTATTGTCTCTTTTCATCACCCATCTGCCTTCCTACTTGTCTAATGCTCCCCATGTTTGAATGCTCTGAATAAATTCCCTGTGAATTTTCATTCCCGGTATCCTCATATTCTCGAAGCCTTTTGAGTCAAATTCTAACCTGTAACTTTTCTTTACATGCTTAGTTTTCTCAATTTCTACGTCATATTTTTCTGCCAAACCTTCTAGTTTCTGATGGGCTATTCCTTCTTTGTTGGTAATCAGTTTGCATAAGTAACATAGCTCATATACTCTGTATGAGTCAATTCTGTCTAGCCCCATTGTTCCCTCGATTAGGTCTTCTGCTTCTAATCCAAGTCTGGTCAAATTCAGGGCACATCCTCCGCTGGAATCACCTCAGGTGCTACTCAGCTTCTCTAACCACTCAGTTGACTGCTGAGGTGTTAAACCTTGTAATGAAAGGTTGTTATTACTTACACTGGGCATTTTCTGTAATTTTAGGCTCGAGGCCTCTGCTGTCACCATGCTTAGATCTGAACCTATTTCAAATCTTCCCTGATTATTTTAAGGCTTTTCTGAAAGAAACCAAATCTATTAACGGACCTGTTCCGTCAAATGTCAGTCTCATGGGAGTCATCATTCCTGCACTCTCTTCGAGTCTTTCCCTCGCTATGCTTGGGTTCCGGATTTTCTGCTCACTGCTCTTACTGTTTCCCTGGGTGAACAACGGTATGACTGGACCTATGGTAACTGGTACTGACATGGGCATCTGGACTTGATCAGGCATTTGGGTCTCTCAGGTGCATCGCTCCTGTATTCTGACTTCTCAATGCGGACATTTCTGTCTGTGATCCTGTAATGGGGGTGTATCTCGGGATCATCGGTGTCTGTATCTGGGACATCAAATTCAGTGTGGACTCTATCTGTATCAAAGTCTTCTTCCGATAAACCTGTCCCGTTGGCACTATTAGGTTTGTTGCAGTATCTACAATAGGTACATCTGGATAAATTCTGGGAATATCCATCTGCGGCATAGGCCTTTGAATTCCAGAAGTAGCTGGAATATTATGACTTACCTGAATCTGGCTCTGTGTAGAGTAAATTGTTTCGGAACTGTAGGGTCTACACTGGTACTTGAACTTCTCTCATGTGCTGCATATGGTGGGGTACGATTTCTCAATAACTGCGAAATAAACTCATCATCATCTGATTATTCATTGTGTGTCAAAGACTTCCTAGACTCTGTAGACTTCTGCTCTATCCCGTCTGAAGGGTAAGAATCCCTCTTCTTAGTACTCTTTTTAGCCTCATTCCCATTCTCTTGTGCGATTACAGGAAACAGCTTAATTCCCTGAGAAATATCAGTTCTCTAAAATCTTTGCTCACTATCCCATCTAGCCTCTGCTAGAGTTATCTCAGCTTTTCTCATTCTTATCACAAATTTCAATTGCAGTTGTTGTCTGGCTGCTAGTTCGAAAATAGCTAATGCTTCAAACTGTGCAGGTCTCGTTGGAAGTTTCACATCATACAATACTCTCCTCGAATTCCCTAAAATCCTCAAATTAAATGTTCCATGGGCAGGAAATGCTAAGCTCCCATCTCTCTCTGTTTCTTTGCACCACTGTTTTTAAAATACAATATAGGTGGGTGTACCTTCTGGCGGTGTAACTTCTCCTGTTCTAGTTGGAATAAACGTATCTCCCCTTAGGGCACTCTATAATGCTTTGAAATTTTTCATTTTCGGTAATTTATGCTACTTTCAATCAAATCAGGAAGTTACTTTCAATCCTAAAATCTTTTTCACCGACCTTCTCAACCAATTACTCTTCACGGTTTTCCACCGATCCGTTCGCGACCCTTCTCACTAACCAGCCTATCACAGCATGGCTCCAATGACGTCACACTCACACGTGCACCGGCTGACAAAGCCCTTTGGCTTGTCCTCCTCAACTCAGGTCTGTGCAAAACAAACCGAATTATTGTGAGCACTAAGTATAAACAAAAACAAAAATTTGTCTGCTTACTATACGTAGGTAACAGAATCACTTCAGAAACCTTACTGATTTTTTACTGTGGCATTTCGCTCTAACAGGTACTCCTTCTATTTCAGTTTCCCTGACTCGCAAGCGAAATACAACCCGCATATTTCACTCTCAATTGATCATTGGGTCTCTCCAGGTGCACATAGGACTCGCCAAGTCTCAGTCGCAAAACCTATTGCTCACTTCAACAGGCACTCTTCAGTGTGCCAATCACGCCCAATTGACCTATTAAACAGACAAATTACAACCTAAACCAAGTGTCTCACACACTTATTCAATACTCCAGAGACTTAGACCACGCAGGGTCCATATATCAGCAACCATATGGGCAATGTTTGAGCACAAAGTGCCACACACATGTGAAGTTCGACTACTTCCCCAGTCTCACACTTTGGAGTACGCAAACTCCTTTAACAACTTAGGCCCTCATTACGACCCTGGCGGTTTGTAACCGCCAGGGCCGCGGGACGCGGTGGCACCGCCGACAGGCCGGCCGTGCCCCGCGGGGCATTCTGACCGCGGCGGCTTAGCCGCAGTCAGAGAAGGGAAACCGGCGGTCTCCCGCCGGTTTCCCGCTGCCCCCAAGGAATCCTCCAAGCCGGCGCAGCTTGCTGCGCCGGCTTGGGGATTCCGACTCCCCCTCCCGCCATCCAGTTCCTGGCGGTTCTCCCGCCGGGAACCGGATGGCGGGAGGGGGAGTCGCGGGGCCCCTGGGGGCCCCTGCAGTGCCCATTCCAACGGCATGGGCACTGCAGGGGCCCCCGTAAGAGGGCCCCAAAATGTATTTCACTGTCTGCCTTGCAGACAGTGAAATACGCGACGGGTGCAACAGCACCCGTCGCACCTTCCCACTCCGCCGGCTCTATTACGAGCCGGCATCCTCGTGGGAGGGGAGTTTTTCCCTGGGCTGGCGGGCGGTCTTTTGGAGACTGCCCGCCAGCCCAGGGAAAAACTCATAATACCCTCCGCGGTCTTCTGACTGCGGAGCGGTATTATGGAGGGCAGAGTTCTGGCGGGCGGCCTCCGCCGCCCGCCGGAATCGTAATGAGGGCCTTAATCTGGAGTGCCCAGACTCCCTAAACCCTCACAAACATCACCTTTCACCTGCGATTTGCTTATGCTGTGCAAGCGCAAAAGCTTTTCCATTCACACTGTCACTAGAACGCCGAGAACAACCTCAAACAAGCATTGGCAAGCTCGAAGGTTCTGGGAAAGTCATAGTAGGTTCTTAGGGAGACAGACCATTAACCCCTTTACCATTTCTGGGAAAGACGGGCCTTATGATGGGCTCTTTAAGGAGACGAACCGTCCTACCATCGTACCATTTCTAGAGAGCAAAAAGGACATTATGATGGCCTCCTAGGAGACAAACCATGTTAACTTCTACCTATTTCTAAGAAAACTACTTTGTAGTGTCCTCTTAAGGAAACTAATCATATTGCTGTTTTACTTATTTCGTAAGGGGAACTTTATGGTGGCCTCTTAAGGAGACATAACCATCCTCTGCTCCCATTTCTGTCAGTGCGTCAGTCATTATTTGGTCTTTATATGTTATTAAATAAGGGGACGTGTTATAGGTCGATAAACCTTTTGACTATGCTTAAGTGATTCCACTATAAGCCTCTAAACTCTCTTTAATTACATGGCATAAGCAATAAACATCAAGCGAAATGCTTTAGACTCATTAACTGTCACGCACCATGCCCCAATTGGACATGAATAACCACACCATTTAATAAAAGTTAGAGTGTTTATTTCCCTAGTTTAACATTGCTAATATCACGTAAATTAGTCTCAACACCAACTGATGAACATATAAAAACAACATTGTTGACCAAATCTTCTAAAGAATCTCAATTTAGCTAGTGCAATGGGTATCAAACATTCTAAAATCACAGTACAAATCAACAACAAGAATAACTGCACATTTGAAATTACATACATTTAGGTTCAGCAAAAGAATAGCATCAACTCTTTTAGTAATGATTTGTTAGCATTTTCAGTGTCTCCCTCTCTACCTTCAGATTAGATTAGCATGTTTGGGCTTCATGCAAAGCAGTTTTTAGTCAAGAGTTAATTTGGAAAACATCTAGCTATGGCGCTAACAAAACAGCGGCTGGTACATAGAAACAAATAACAAATCTATAATTAGGACAATAGCATTTTTTTATACCTCACTTCAATATGAATTGGCAAGCTGTGATTCTCTTTGTCAGTTGGACATCAGTCTGGTCTTCTTCAGCAAAAGGACAGTGAAAGGGAATGGTTGAAACACAGGGATCTCTACGCAATCTGAACCAATTAAGAAGCAATAGTTTAAGGGCAGCATCAATTTCATTTAGTCATCAAGCTTCAAAGTTGAAGTCATCAGGAACTGCTCAGCTCCCAAAACAGCAAAGAATGAACCTCTACAGAGGAAATCAAAGTAGGAAAAGGCGCATTCCTCTCGGTGCAGTCGGGCTCAGTTAGAATCACCTAAAGAGCTTCCCACATTACCATTGGTCAGAAAATCGTACGTTTACAGTCAACCCAATTAGAATTAGCACTCAAATCAAAGATATAACTAAACTGTCTTTCATACATTGATGATTGGCTCCTCTTCTCCGGTCCCATCGTTCGACTCATCAGGTAACAATTTTTGTAACACTCCGTACTCCAGTCTGTGCATCCATTGTTGGTTCCTGGGAACATCGCTGTCTCACACATCAAGTTATACAGTTTAAAGATTACTAATACAAGATATTCTAGCAAGCAGTTCTCATGAAAAAGTTAAAGACATCTGCTAATGTTTGGTCAACACAGCGTGAACAATACATTAATTGATTTTGCTGGACATGCATTTCTACGATTTTATCAAACAGAGCAGCTTAATATGAGGCTGTGCAGACAAGGCCCAAACCTCGCTAACTTAAAGCCTACAATGAATAAACAAATACATAATGTAAAATCATTAATATAACACAATGCTACATTTCTTTCTCTAATGCAGGTACTTCGATTAATATTAATAAGCATATAATGAAGACACTTCGTACTTTAATGACGGCCACTCAAATGGGCACATTTTCCAAGTTGCACATTATTTTCTATATTAGTCAAGTTCTATGCAAATTCATAATTCATAATACATTAAATTATTCATATTCAATTCAGCGTTCACACTAGTCACAAAAAATAAGTTTGTTACAAATGTAGGATCAAAGACAAATCAATAAGTCACTCTTGCCTGTGGCAACAGTTCGATCAACATTGAAAAGTCCAAGCCGAAGATCCATAGTACAAGGGGGATCACCCAGTAATATAGTCCTTCAGATACAAAATAATACTGTTGAGGCAGAAGGGGATATTTTTATTATCATTAGATAACTGGGGTGATCGATGCGTCAATGTTCCGGTCCCAAACTGTCTGAGAACTAGCGTCAAAATTTGTAATTATGAAGACCATTTGTCAAATAAGAAAAACTATAATAAAAAGAAACTAAAACACATGAATCCACAAGATAATGACGTATGCCATAATGAATATGTGGATCACACACACTCAATGCGAAAACCGAAAAGGTGCAAGAAGACCCAAAAGCACCATAGAAAAACGGCCCTTAATGAAACTAAGACCAATTCACCAAAGAAGGAACCCGATTAAACAAGGTTGGCTAGGCGCTCAAAAATTGCCACAAGAAGCCAGACTGCCTCGAAAGTGCAATTGCTACATACTGTTAGTGATGGGTCTCTCACAATCTATTTAAATAATGGCAAAGCTTTGACCCCCATTTTTAGTACAGAAAACAAATAGTCATTTTTTGACATAACTTGCCCAGTTACTCAGATAAATGCTTCCACCCTTGAAGCCACAATTACTCGAACCACCAACACTATAATCCTAATAGATAAGCGACAGCAGGAAATTCTCAACTGTAGCACGATAACAATTCAAGCAGAAATTCAGGCAGTAAAAGACAAACAGCCATCTTCATTTACACCACAAATAACAAATCAAGGCCCACACTGCAGCCGACTTCCTCATACCTTGTTGTCAGCCACTCAAGCCACCAAATTGTAGACAAAGGGGCAAACCTCTCAAAGTCTAAAGCTCAGAAGATTAAGGAATGTTTTTCTAGAGACAAAGACATTAAAATTAGGTTTCCGGCCTTACAGCTTTACAATACACACCCCATACACAACATAACCCTTTCCCCAAACGAATTTCATACCACTCACACTGCTCCAAACACCCAAAGTTTAATAGTCACAAATAGAATTCTATCTACACTCTGTCATACTTTAGTAGAAACTTTCTCAGTGGTAAACTGGCAATCGAACAAAATGGAGATCCAAGTTTTCTTCTTCAGACATTACCCTCCTCCGTTATATCAATTGAAACAAGGCTAAACAAACTAGAATCTATATTTACTTCAATAATAAAAGAATCACAAATGATTCCCTAAACATTTAACTGACGCCTAATAATAGATAAATTGCCAAGCTTCCTGGGTTAATATATTTACTAACTGACTCTTTTAAAGACCTACCGGCTACTTATTCAAATCTCTCAGTTAGCCACACCACTCAAAATGAAGAGAATAATAAGACTGACTGTTCTGCTTGTAATAAACGTAGAGAGCTCGTACAGGAGGCAAGTAGTCCACAAGGTGGTAAAAAAACTAACATCAGAAATACTGAAGAAAATATTGGATGCCTCTGAGCTCTCTATCATGCCTCCTTCAGATTTGTGTAGACCTTTAACCCGAAAGCCAAAAAGAAACTTTGAAGATCATCCAAAGCACTAAGAAGTAATACTTTAAACTGTAACTCTAAAAGCAGCAACCTTCCTGCAAAAATGTACCCAGTATTTCACAGGCAGATGAAGGTTAGTGAACACGTCAGTCAAAGCCCCCATTGAATTGGAGAAGAAGAGTACTCTAGAGGAGCTACCTGCGACAAGTGGATCATACCACTATGATCGAACATGCAGGAAAATCCAGCTTTATGCCGCACTTTGTTGCAAACCCCACATATGGCCACAGATGGGCATCCCATACTCATAATGGCTCCTCCAAAGACTGAAGGGAATTATCACCTCAATCAGAGTCAGAGAACAGGCTCCCTCAATTATTTTCTAGCATATCACACCACAGAACAGCAGAGCTCACTGGAATTATGAAGTCTGAAATAAAGAGCAATCCCATACATTGCTCAAACATCCCAAACTGCACTTGAGACAACTCACATCATAATCTCAGTGCCCTGTTGCACTGTCCAACTTGTAACACACTTTGCATTTATTGTCTTTTTTAACAAGATCCACAAGATGCGTGCCAAGACTGGCTCTCACACAAGCCCCAAGTATGAACCCCAGTCTGATCGATAGGACAGCAAGGCTGACATTCACTCCCAGTAATCCTTTTTCTGACACTAGAATACAGCTCAATGTCTCAGCATTGTTGGAGTGTACAATTTTAGTGATGTTTTTAGTGACCCAGACATCATCTAGAGGATTCATGGTCAATAGCTTAACATAGAGAAAAGCTGCACTGACACATATTTCAAAAGTGCTCATGTTTTATTTTGTGGCGGACATCATTGTCCCTACCAGCATTGACAATGTGCTAACAAGATTTAAATAATGTCAAAGTATATTGTAAACATTAGAGTAACTGCTAGTAGTCAAATCAAATTGATTTTATGATGTTTAATATGTGATTTATGAGTATAAAGTTATGTGTGCATAAAAATAAATGCGCTTCTCTGTTGTGCCTGTGATGCTTTAACAAAGATTGCAATTTGTAATGAAATGCTTCTTCCTATTCTGATGATATATTATTAATGGTGAATATAAGTTTGCATATTTTATGTGTTTCATTAACTACGATAATTATGCATTATATCTTTGTGTTAGCATAACTAGGCCGGCAGACCTCGTATTTGCAGTCATGTAAAAGTGATGAATCATTTGTCTTCTCCTAACATGAAATTTTCTATTAGGTTGTGTTTTATGAATAGGGAAGGGTCCCATTGTTCACTCTTAAAAGACTGTTGCTAAATGACCTTGATTCCAAAACATTTAGGCCTGTGGACTAAACGTGAAGTAAATTGTATCTTTCAACATGGACTTTCACATGAGAAGAAGATCAGTTCATTGTGTACCCTGGGAAGACTTCTTCTCATTGCAGTTATAGAAAATTGTAATAGACTATTGTAGTCACACGGAAGAAGGAGATGACATCAGACCAAACCTGAGAAAACATAGCCATGTTGCAAATTTAGTTTGTACCTAGATACTAATTGGATGTTGCCCCTTTTGTGTGATGTGTAACCACTGAACTGTCGAATCAGAGACATTTGTGCACTTTACTATAGGAATGGACTTCATAAGTTTCAGTTAGTTGTTCTCTAGTTGTTCTTTGGTTGTCCTCTGGTTTTCCCAGAGAACTGCTTTCTATGCAGCTCGTGTTCTGCACTTACCCTAAGGGTTCTTCTAGGATACTTTGCTGATGATCTACATTTTTTGCTGACAAAGACATCTCTTGAATGCTGTCTCTAGGAGAAATATATCTCCCTGTTAATTGTGATTTCCTTTGACGTGCCATTTTGTAATATAAGGTAGCGTGCTGACACCTGTCTATTGTGTTTGTATGATTAGTTTCTTTTAGCCCGAGATAGATTGTTTCCAAATTATTTTTGCCTTCTTTTCTATTTTGTCCACATTTGTTAGCCCGCTCCCACACATGCACTTCTTGATTTGTCTGGTTATCTGGATAACCCATGTCGTTCCAACCCTGAGTATTATAACTCTATCTAATTTGATTTGTCAAATGTCAACACAGTCTGATTTGAGACATGTTTCTATTGCTTAAATTCTGTTAGAGTGCTTAATGGTGTTGATACAAAGTAGATTAAACATGTTTCACCATTGTTGGCAACCAGTAGTAATGATTTATCTTTATAATTACATTTTGTGGCCAATTTACTTAACTTTAAATTTGTGAAACTTTTACTGATTGGATTTTTCCTTCTGTGGCCACATTGCTCATGGTGTCTAAATTTGTTCCGTAAGTTGAAATTATTGTGTTTGTGAGAGAGCGTAGCTTATATAATCAGTATTAACATGAAATGATTATGAACTAATGTGTAATAATGCTGCATAGAAAATGTATTAATGTTTGTTAAATGCGTGCTTGAAAATGTGCCCACGGGAGTGGCCACCAATATACACGGGGACTAATGACATTGACTAATAATGTTGAAATATTATGATAGAATATAATTTTGTACTAATAATAAAAGCCTATACGCTGAAGTTTTGCTAATAAATCATTAGGCCTTACTTAGCATGAGTCGAGGCCTGTTTGCCTGACTCTCATATTAAATGTGTTTTTCTAAACGTGCAGTGTGCTGACTTGCTGAAGGACATGAACTCTTCTTTTTTTTCAAACTAGAAGCTGAATGTAACTGTAGTAGATCCGTTCTCATGAAATCCGACTTGCTTGTAGAAACATTTTAGCTGAATGCAACACCGTAGACCACTAGCAGGTACAAGGTCGCCTGAACCGGTACAGACAATGGAGCCACTGACTGAAGATGTGCAAAGGACCACGAGAGTATGAAATCATACCGGACATTCCACCCGCTAAAGACGTCAATCATAAGGACCAATAAAATACGTGAGAACAGTTATGGGGTGACAAATTCGATGAGCTAATTTGAAGTCAATTGGTTAGAGATAGTGGGGTGCAACCCCTCAACCAACCAAATTTTAGGGGAATGTACAACGAAAAAGGGATAAAAACCCTTGACATAAGGAAGTAAACGAGAACAGGAGAGAGTAGGAGACTAGGAGAGAGTTAGGGAGATGCTGATGCGATTTGCTATGATCCAGACACTTTGTCACTCTGCATGGAGACTTTGCTGTTTGGTTCTTAAAACCATTCTTGCCTTATATTACCCGTTTACACTTTACCTCCTTATGAGGGAAGTGCCCCTTTACCTGATTGCTGAATTCCTGATGGCGAATCAACTGATGTCCTGAGGACGAAGACCGAACCTGAGTGCTGACCCAAATACGGAGGGTAACTATATGACAATGAAATTGTAATTGTCTGTTTGCTTTTCCTTTCTAGGTACCAACTGCTCATTTGGACAGAGACCATAGTTAGACGTTTTCTAAATTGGTGTTACAAAATTGTTTTGCATGAACTCCAACATGCCAATGCTAATTCGAGGTTAGATGAGGGGTTCACTAAATTGACGCAAATAGACAAATGACTAAATCTATGCTTTGTTGAATAATGTGCTAATGTTACTCTGCTAAGGACAACCTGTGCTGACGCCGTGTTATGTTCTAATATTCGTGATTCTTGATGTGATGAAATCTTATCAGAGTTGCCATATTGTGACCATGCCGATGTGTTTCTTGGTTTTAAGATTAATAAACTTGCTCGTAGAATTGTAATCAATAGGGAATAAACTTCACAAAATCATATTAAACTGGTGTGGTTATTCATGACTGAAAGGTCATGGTGGTTTTTCGAGTTTATTAAATGTCTTTGATTAATTTGAATTGCCGTATTACTGTGAACTTCGATGACATTATTAACATATTGATTGACATGCTAATTAGCTATCGCGTCCTAAGGTGTCTTCAATCAGGGTCAAAAGATTCATTGGCCTAAAACGAGTCCCAAAGAGAGTAAATTAGTCATAAAGGGACGTGTTAACAGTTCTGGTAGCAGAGCGACGGTTTAGGCCCTTTGGGGCCGTAGGACGGAGGACTATTGTTTAAACTGTTTTCTGAGATAATGCAAATTGGAGATATGATGTGTTTCTAAATTCCCCATGACTTTCCCGGAATCTCGGAGCCTGCCTAAGTGAGTTGGGTATGTTCTTGGCGTTCTAGCATGTGTGATGTAGAATTTGCGCTTGCTCAGCTTATGCATATTGCAGGAGATTGATGAAGTCTGTGTGGATTTAGGCCAGGTAATGTTGTTTTAGTAGGAGTGGGCGTACTCCGCAGTATGAGAGTAGGGAAGTCGGCGAACTTCATATGAGTGTGACGCTTTGTGCTAAAAAATTATCCACGTGGTTGTTGGTGATGTACGGACCCGTTGTGGTCTAAGACTCCGGAGTATATTGACAAGTGTAGGAGACACTTGGGTTTATGTTGTATTTTGTGCGGTTTAATAGGTCAATCGGGCGTGGTTGACAAGTCGAGTTTGAGTCACGTTGTGTGAGTAAAATCTTCGATGGAGATTTGGCAAGTTCTAAAGTGCACTAGAACAAACCGTTGACAAGTCGAGAGTAGGATTTGTGGGTCGAATTCTGCTTGCGAATGCGGGAGCTGAGAAGGAGAGAGTAGCGGCCGAGGCTTCAAGTGAAATCTCTGTAAAGTTCTGAAGCGAATGTGTTACCCTTCCTGTAGTAAAACGGCAAATTTGGGTTTTTGTTGTTAAAGGTGCTCGCAATATATTGCATTAGTTTGTGTATGAAGAGGACAAGCCGCAAGACTTTGTCAGTTGCAGTGTGTGTGAGTGTAACGTCAGTAGTGCCATGCTGGGATAGGTCAGTTGCTGAGAGGGGTCACGCACGGATTGGCAGCCGTCCGTGAGAGGCAATAGGTTGAGAAAGGTGGGTGAAGAGTGTTCTGGGAATGAAAGTCACTTTCTGATTAGATTCTAAACAAAATAAAAGACGCGAAAATGAAGTTTTTCACAAGGCGCTAAAAAGTGCTTGGAAGGGAGATACATATATTATGGCGAGTGAAGGGGAGCCTACACCGCCTGAGGGTACTCCAGCTTATATCGTAATGGAGGAAAAGGGAGTCGTGCCATGTCTTTGGATGAAACAGTGGCGCAAATTAACCGAGAAGGAGGGATGTTTAGCGTTTCCGTAGCATGGAACGTTTAATACAAGACTTTTAGAGAACTTGAGGTGGATGTTAAGTGTACAAAAGCCGCCTCCGAGACCAGCTCAGTATGAGGCATTAGCAGTCTGGGATTTAATGGCCATACGACAAAGACAGCAGAAATTTGAAAAAAGAATGAAAAGGGCAGAGAAGACTTTAGCTGAGGCTAGATGGGACAATGAGAGCAGGATGTGGAGAAGAGGAATAGTTGACGGACTTAAATTGTTTCCGGCAATAACTCAAGAGGATGAGACACAAGGAAAGAAAGCCACTTGTGAGACAGACAAGGGCTCTAGTAAGTCAAAAGAGACTCAGAGGTCTTGGGTAGACAAAGATGATTCAGATGACGAAGAATTTCTTAATCAGTTGTTACATGATCGTCCGCCACCATATGCCATAAATATTAATGCACAGAGCACTAGTGTGAGCTCTGAAGAACCAGCACAGAGTAAGGGTGTCTCAAGTACTGTGCAGACAAGTGATACAGTTTTGATACAGAATGGTGTCAGTGTACCCACTGCACTAGAGAGACAGATACAGTTGCAGCCACCACAGATTCAAAGGATTTATCCAGACGTCCCAGTACTAGAAACAACTACGAGTCTGATGGTACCGCCTGATCCAATATATATGAGATCAAAGCTAGTGCAGATTGAGCCAGATCCACAATTGCTGCCCCAGCCGCAGCAACAGCTAGTTCCGAGTTACACTTCAGTCGCAGGACCGCAGTCAGCAGCTACAGCACCAATGATGAATCAAGCTACAGGAGTTAATATACCACAGGGTTTGGGACTTGGACAGTCACCAGCCGCCACATCATTGCCAATTACTGTTGGTCCACCAGTACCACTGTATGCGCAAGGTAAGCTTGGCGTATACGATCAGGGAGTAATGACCCAAGAAGCGATAAGAGGAGGGCTCACAGGAGCTTCCCAAGGAATGACACAAGCAGCGGAGGGACCTAGATCTCTGTTAGACTTTAGTCCGATTGGGGTTCCTTTGGAGACGGAGAGGCAAGCAGGGTTGGGAATGCTAACCCCACAGATAATGAGTACCAATACGACACAGACACCAATGGTGCAGTCTGGAAATATCTCGTTGCAGGGCTTAACCGCACAACAGTTGAACGAGTGGTTAGATAAACTCAATACTCCGCAGACTAATGCAGTAACCGCAGAGAGGTCAGAGAGAGATGAATACCTGAATTTTGTGAGACTGGGTGTAGAAGCCATGGAACTAGTGGAAGGAACAATGGGGGTAAACAGACTAGAGTCATACACAGAAGCATAATTTAGGTATTTGTGCCCTAAGTCACTAAAGAAGTGGGCAAGGTGCATCAGAGGTTGGCAAACCGGGCAGATAAATACGGCATAGATATTGAGAATACTAAACATTAGAAAAGAAGCTACAGATTAGACTTTGATTCTAAAGATTTTGATCACATGAGGTCTACCGGAATGAAAGCGCATCTTAAAGAAATACTGCAAAGTACGCAAATTTGGGGAGCCTTAGAGAAATGGGAAGATAGACGGGAAAAGAAAAGAGATAAAGAAAAGGGAGATGGTCCGGAACCAAAGCAGGCTAAAGCCGCACCGGACACGGGGACAATAACAATTTTACCAATGAGGGAAACAGCCGGAAGGGTTCTAGTCCATGTACCGTGGTCTAGGGGAGACATTTTGTCATTCACAAATGACTATCCCAGGTTGAGGGAGAAGCCGATAGAATGGTACCAGCAGACGGACAGGTTTGTGAAGCTTGCGAAATGTCTCTGGGAGGACTTGAATACCCTGTTTGAAATTATAGTTCCACCTGACTTATGGCTTGAATACAAGAGAGGTGTGGATTGGTCAACACAGGAACCGGCAAGGTATAAGGTGACTGGAGCACCATCTGAGGAGGTGATGAAGTATTATCATAAAGTGATTGAGTTTTTGAAGCAGAAAGTGTCACCGAAAGTGACTGATTGGCAGAAAATTTATCAAACATCACAGGAAGCCAAAGAGTCGATTCATGCTTACTATGAGAGATTGTTGAAAGCATTCAAACATTACAGTGGCACTGAGGTAATTGAGCCGAAATACATGAATCATCTTGTGTTCAGGTTTGTTGAAGGGTTGAGACCAGAGATTAGTCAGATGATTAAGAATAATTTGATTTGTTGGCAAGCGAAGCCAATTGATGAGTTGTTGCAGTATGCGAAATACTGTAGTGACGAAATTGAGTTAAAGCAGAGAAAGTTGAAGGAGAAGGTGATGGTGATGCAGATTAAGGCAGCCCAAGCAGGAATGCAGGGGAATGGAATACAACAGGTGGTACAACAGCAACCTCAAGGGAATGGCATGTTTCAGGCACAACCGAGAGGTCGAGGTTTTGTGAACTGTGGTCCAGACTTGAATACTGTTGTGGTTCAAAATGATGTGCAGGGGATGAAAAAGGTGTCACCATGTCACGCGTGCATGGGCATGGGGCATTGGAAGCGGGAATGCCCAATGGTGGTGCAGGATGGTGTTGTTCAACAAAGCAGTGATGTCGGTACATTCCAAAATGTGAGGGGTCCAAAGATGAGGGGCCAAAATCAGAACTTCCAGAATAACATGGTACAAATGCAGGGGTTACAACCCATGCAGCAAATGCAAATGCCGCATGTTCAACCAGCACAAATGCAGCAGGTACAACAGCAGGTTCCCATGGTACCTAGACAGCAGATGCGAATACCATTAGCTCCAATGGGACAGCAACAGGTGATGCTTCCTCAGCAGGTCACTGGCCAAACGATTAGTCAAAATAACACAGTACAACCGTTCCCATTGCGTGGCGAGGATGGAATAAACGATGAATGGTCAGATGATTGCTCAGACAGTGAGGAGTGCAGGCTTGCAGCGTCCCTAGAGGTAGATCAGAGGAGACCCTATGTAGAGGGGAAGGTGATGGGTCATAAGGTTTCATTCCTAGTCGATACAGGAGCTACACGCTCTACAGTTAGAAGTGCAGAGGTTCCGAAATTGCCACTTTTGGGGCGTACCATAAGGGTGTAGGAGTAGCAAATCAGTTCCTGACAAATCCGATTACAGACCCGGTCCAAGTTGAAATTGGCAACTTCCAGGGATTACATAAATTTGTAGTCTGTGATTCGAGCCCCATATCCCTACTGGGAAGAGACTTACTGTGCAAAAGGAGATGTTCAATTACCTGTTCCAATGAAGGGATAGAGGTACAGACAAACAGTGATGATGAAGGGGACGATGGTCAGTTTCCAGAGTTGGAGATAGAGACCGCAAATGAAGAATACCCTTTGATAACCTTAATCCCGATGCTTTCAGTACTTGATTTGCCACCTGAGTTGCAGGGAACAGTGACAGAGAAAGTTTAGGACCTGACAGGAAAGGAAGTGGGACTAATAAAGGGAGTAGAACCGGTCAAAGTACAGGTAAAGCCGAATGCAGTGTTTCCTCAGGTACCGCAGTACCACATGGCACAAGACGTCCTCATTCAAGTAGCGCAAATAATTGCGGACTTTGTGAAGCAAGGGTTTTAAAAGAAGTGCTGAGTAGCCCGTGTAATTCACCAATAATGGGTCTGAAAAAGCCTTGTGGGAAAGTTCGAATTGTGCAAGACTTGAAGAAAATAAACGAGATTGTGGTAAAATGCTGCCCCATAGTGCCAAATCCAGCTGTGATCATGTTTCAGGTTCCGTGTGATGCAGTGGTTCACGGTTGTGGATTTATCTCAAGCATTCTTTTCGGTGCCTCTTCATGAGGACAGCCAATTTCTTTTCAGTTTCAAATTCGTGGATAAGGTTTACAGTTGGTGCAGATTTCCTCAAGGGTTTTCTGAGTCACCTTCCATTTTTAATCAGATATTCAAAAAGGACTTGGAGTCATTCGAACTGCCTTTCAGTTCGACTAGTACAGTACATTGATGATTTGTTAATTACGTCCATGACAAAAGATGACTGCAGGTATGACACAATTGCCTTACTAAATCATTTAGGAAAGAATGGACATAAAGGGCTATATTTATACTCTGTTTGCGCCGGATTTGCGTCGTTTTTTTTTACGCAAATTCGACGCAAAACAAACTCCATATTTATACTCTGGCGTTAGACGCATCTAGCGCCAAAGTTCATGGAGTTTGCGTCATTTTTTAGCGTGGACACCTACTTTGCGTTAATGATATGCAAGGTAGGCGTTCCCTTCTAAAAAATGACTCCGAGGCATGTGCGCCGTATTTACACTCCCGGGCAAAAATTACGCCCGGGAGTGGGCGGGTCAAAAAAAATGACGTCCAGCCGCTTTTGCGTCGTTTTTTAGCGCCTGATCAGGGCAGGCGTTAAGGGACCTGTGGGCTCGGAAGGAGCCCAGAGGTGCCCTCCCATGCCCCCAGGGATACCCCCTGCCACCCTTGCCCACCCCAGGAGGACGCCAAAGCATGGAGGGACCCATCCCAGGGAACTTAAGGTAAGTTCAGGTAAGTATATATTTTTTTTTTTTTGTGGCATAGGGGGGCCTGATTTGTGCCCCCCTACATGCCACTATGCCCAATGACCATGCCCAGGGGACATAAGTCCCCTGGGCATGGCCATTGGGCAAAGGGGCATGACTCCTGTCTTTGCTAAGACAGGAGTAATTTCAATGGGGGTTGGGAGTAAAAAAAAATGGCGCAAATCGGGTTGAGGCGAAAATTTTGCCTCAGCCTGACTTGCCCCATTTTTTGACGCCCAAGCTCCATATTCCCCTACGCCGGCGCTGCCTGGTGTAAGTCATTTTTTTTGACGCACACCAGGCAGCTCCGCCGGCTAACGCCGGCTAACGTCATTGAATAAATACGGCGCCCGCATGGCGCTTCAGAATGGCGTTAGCCGGCGTTAGATTTTTTGACGCACAACTGTGTTGGCGCACTTTGTGCGTCAAAAAGTATAAATATGGCCCAAAGTGTCCCCAAAGAAGCTGCAATACTGTCAGAGAGAGGTGAAATACTTAGGTCACCTGATTGAGAAGGGGCCGAGAAAAATATCCAAAGAAAGAGTGACAGCCATACTGCAGATGAATCCCCCGACAACAAAGAGAGATGTCAGGATATTTTTGGGAATGGTGGGCTACTGTCGTCAGTGGATTCCCAACTTCTCTATTATCTCTAAACCATTGGTGAAACTGACAGGTAAGGAATTCAGGATGAACCGGGTACCATAACAGTGTCCGAGAAGGAGATGAAGGCATTCATGGAATTGAGGGAAAGCATGTGCAGGGCACCAGCTTTACGTATGCCTGATTACACTAAGCCTTTTCTACTGTTTTGTCATGAACGTGATGCTTGTTCTTTGTCTGTCTTAACACAGGTCCATGGAGGTGCAAACCGCCCAGTAGCATATTTTTCAGCTACTTTGGACCCAGTTGCAGCAGCCTTACTGGGTTGTTTGCGTGCAGTTGCAGCAGTTGGTCAAAGCCTCACTCAGTGTGAAGGCATAGTGATGGGACATCCCTTAACAGTAATAGTTCCTCATTCAGTTGAAATTCTGTTAACACGAACAAAGACACAGCATATGACAAATGCTAGGTTGACTAAGTATGAGACAATAATACTGGGGTCACCAAATGTGTCCCTCAAGAGATGTACTGTGTTAAACCCGGCAACCTTACTTCCTATTGATAATGCAGACATCAATAATACTGAGGAAGTGGAACATGATTGTCTTGAGGTAACAGAACTATGCACCAAACCAAGACCTGACATAAAAGATACTCAATTGGAAGAAAATGATTACATTATGTTTGTTGATGGTTCATGCTTGAGAGACTCAGTAGGAGTACTGAGAGCTGGATATGCTGTGCGTACAATCACTGGTATATTAGAAGCTTCCTGGCTTTAAAGAGTGTACTCTGCTCAAGTGGCTGAATTAATTGCCCTTACTAAGGCATGCCACGCAGCTGAAAATCTGAAAGTCACTATCTATAATGACAGCAGATACGGATTTGGAATTGTACATGACTTTGGCCAGTTATGGTCACAAAGGGGTTTCATGACCTCTTCTGGTTCACCAGTGAAAAATGGCGAAAAGATTAAGGATTTGTTGCATGCAATTCAGTTACCTCTTGAAATTGCCGTGGTGAAATGCAATGCTCATGTTAAATCACAAGACTTTGGGGGTCATTCCGACCCCGGCGGTCAAGGACCGCCGGGGCCGGGGATGCGGGAGCACCGCCAACAGGCTGGCGGTGCCCCGCAGGGCATTCTGACCGCGGCGGTTTGGCCGCGGTCAGAACAGGAAAACCGGCGGTCTCCCGCCGGTTTTCCGATGCCCTCAGGAATCCTCCATGGCGGCGCAGCTTGCTGCGCCGCCATGGGGATTCCGACACCCCATACCGCCATCCTGTTCCTGGCGGTTCGCCCGCCAGGAACAGGATGGCGGTATGGGGTGTCGTGGGGCCCCTGGGGGCCCCTGCAGTGCCCATGCCAATGGCATGGGCACTGCAGGGGCCCCCGTAAGAGGGCCCCACAAAGAATTTCAGTGTCTGCTCAGCAGACACTGAAATTCGCGACAGGTGCAACTGCACCCGTCGCACCTTCCCACTCCGCCGGCTCCATTCGGAGCCGGCTTCCTCGTGGGAAGGGGTTTCCCGCTGGGCTGGCGGGCGGCCTTCTGGCGGTCGCCCGCCAGCCCAGCGGGAAAGCCAGAATGGCCTCCGCGGTCTTTCGACCGCGGAGCGGCCATATGGCGGTTCCCTCCAGGCGGGCGGCTCCCGCCACCCGCCGGGGTCTGAATGACCCCCTTTGTGTCAATGGGAAATGCATATGCAGATCAAGTCGCAAGGTTTTGGGCATTGAATTGTATATCGTTTCAAGATCAGTGGGAATTGTTACCTGAAACTGAAAATGAGACATGCTTAAACTTTGCATTGAGGGTGGTTGACACATTAGATGAGCTAAGATCACTGCAAGGACGTGCCGGCAAAGAGGAGAAACACTCCTGGCAGAGAATGCAATGTGTACAAAGAGCTGATGACTTATGGGTCTCAGAGGAGGGGAAAATGGTTTTGCCGAACAGTCTTCTGTCACAGTTCGCGAGGTTTTATCATGGCCAAGCCCATATAGGGAGAGACGCAATGATCAGGTTGTTCAAAATCGATTGGTTCAATCCAAAATTCAGACAAGCTGCAGAGGTTATCTGTCACAGGTGCATCATCTGTCAACAGATGAATGCGGGAAAAGGGACTGTGGTGAATATGAGCCACGATGGGAGAGCTGGTGGTCCATTTAGCAGCATGCGGATGGACTTTATTGAAATGCCTGTGTGTGGAGGATTGAAGTACGCGTTGGTGATTGTGTGCGTTTTCAGTCACTGAATTGAAGCTTACCCTACACGTAGAAATGACAGCCTCACAGTAGCAAAGCTGTTGCTCAGGGAGTTAATACCACGTTTCGGATTCCCGATCTCTTTAGAATCAGATAGGGGCAGACACTTCGAAAATGAGGTGATTAAGCTCTTGTGTGCTGCATTGAACATTGAGCACAAGCTGCATTGTAGCTATCGCTGTGAAGCATCAGGACTAGTGGAACAAATGAATGGTACCTTGAAGTCGAGAATGGCAAAAATGTGCGCAGCTACCAATTTGAAATGGCCAGATGCATTGCCCTTAGTATTGATGTCAATGAGAAATACACCTGACAAGAAAACAGGACTATCTCCACATGAGATTCTGATGGGTCGAGGTATGCAATTGCCCGCAATGCCTGCAAATGCTCTTGTAAATATCACGGATGATATGGTGTTGGACTACTGCAAGGGTCTAGCTGATGTGGTCCGCTCTTTTTCTCACCAGGTGGAGGCTACCCCATTGCCACCGATAAGTGATCCAGGTCACACCCTGAAAGCCGGTGATTGGGTGGTTGTCAAGAAACACGTGAGGAAGTTGTGTTTGGAGCCGCGTTGGAAAGGGCCATATCAAGTAGTACTGACAACAACTACTGCTGTGAAATGTGCAGGTCTTCCGAATTGGATACATGCCAGTCACACAAAGAAGGTGACGTGTCCGACTGATGAGGAACCTGAAGTATCCAAAACAACAGCAGCAGAAAAGGAAGTCTCTGGGCCGGAGAGTATTCAAAGGGGAACTGAGACTGAAGGAGAGCCCACTGAGGACGGCTTAATCACTCAAAGTGAGTTCCAGAGGGGTGGCAGTGATCCTATCTCAGTTGAGGTAACAGGGTAACCAACACAAAGAGAGGTTCTCCCAGAAGCAGACGGACACAGGTTTGAAGTTGAGCCCGTAGCAGACCCTGAAGGTGAGGGGGAAGAAGCAGAGGGAGTTCAAAGTGCACTGACTCCTCCTGAGCCACTTGCAGGTCCATCAAGAGAAAACACCATAGCACAGAGGAGGGCGCTGTTCAACGTCCTGAAAGGCCAAGCAGAAAGAAAACACATAAAGGGGATAACTGGCCGAAGCCACAAGCTGCAGGAGAGAAAGTGGTCCCTTGTGACACAATAGAGGAAGAAGTTGACACAACCAGAAAAGAGGATCTCAGTGAAGGAGAGTTGCAGAGTGAACGCAAACTGAAAAGAAAGAGAGTTGCACACAGAAGGTACGCAGGTCCTGAATGGGCGTATGCAACATCAGCTGAATGGCAGCAAGAATTCTTGGCATTTTCTTTTGATTGAGAGGTTCCAGGTCAATACTACAGCACCTGAATTCAACTCTAGAAAGAGACTGTGTTAAAAATTGAAATTGAAATTGAAAGCTGAAAAGCTGAGAAAAGAGAACTGATGAATTACCGGATGTGACACTGTTAGCCTGAATTGACTCTGAAAACCGATTATGACAAGCTGCTAACTTGATTTGACAAAGGGGTCCTGGAGTTTGAAATGCTGTAAATATTCGCAGAGAGAGACTTTGCATAGAAGAAAAAAAAAATAAGAGCTTTTATATCGTTCTCAAATTGTTCGTTCTGTATTATTCTGCTATCTGATTCTTTACAGATCATGAGTGACCCTAGAGGTAATAGTAATAAGGGTGGAGTGTGGTTGGCTGAGTGCCATTCTAGGTATTGTGTGTGCAATAATAATTATAGGAGTGATTGTGGGAATGCCATGGATGGATAAGAAAGTGACTAACAATGCTTCAAATCCTGAGCCTGCTACCTTAACACCGTGGGAAAAGTTTGAGCAGGATGCAAAATACTTACATGAGGGAACTAATCCAAAAGGGGAACTATCTACTAATGTCTTCTATCGCTTGCTGAATGAGTATGTTGACACAATGGATGCAAAGAATTGTTATGTGTGCACAAAGGATCCTTCATCAGTACAAGAAGGGGTTACTTATCATAGTTTGCCATTAACATACGGGATAAGCTGTAGTTTGCTGTTAACAAGATTCTATGATCAAGAACATGTGAAATACTTCTACTCTAACTTAGATGTAGTGTTTTCTTTTGTGCCTGTGATTGAGTTTCTCAACAAATTAGCTAAAGAACACAGCATAAAATTAGTTAGGTGTTTCTTTGAGCCGACACTGACATTTGGAACAGCTTATGCGCACCGCAATAATCTAACCTGCTTACTAACGCCTGTAGAGAAGAGCTTCTTAGATCACACTGATGATAGATGAAAGGCATTAAAGGAAAGGCTAGAAAAAGGGTTAGAGAAACGCACGCTTGCAAATGATTATGCTTACACTGCAATCAAGACACAAGGCAAATTAGCTATAGATGCATTACATTGTAGGTAGGCTATGTATATAGGCCGAAATCTGAGCATGACACTTTATTTGTGGGAACGAGTGAGTGCAGGCATGTGTTTTTGTTTCAGAGTAAATGGACATTCATGTTAAATGGACAGGATCCAGCGATCCCTGGGATCTATTATGTATGTGGGCTTAATGCTTATTACCGTCTTCCAAAGGGATGGTATGGGACATGATGTTTGGGAATAGTTTTCCTAAAGATCTACCAGATTGATGACTTAAAGCAAATTCCTAAAATGTCTGAATTACAACATACTAGACAAAAGAGAGAGAAAGCGCCTGCTGTCGTTGGTGACATATTTGGAGCCATAATTCCTTCAGTAGGGGTTATCTTAAAGTCCATAAAGATTCGAAAGTTGTCTACTATTGTGGATAACATGCTGACAAACTTCTCAGGGGCTATACTCCTGATGGATACTGAACTTGCTGCGGAAAGAGCTATGACTCTTCAAAACCGGCTTGCTTTAGACATTCTTTTAGCAAAGAGTGGCGGAGTCTGTAAGATGCTTAATGAGTGCCATTGTTGTGCGTTCATACCAGATAACAGTAAAAAGATTAGAGGTATGCTTACTAACTTAACAAGAGATAGTGCAGATTTGAAGGAGCTGAAGGAACCTGGAGTTTGGGAAAAGGTTGGGAGAGGAATTACCAGAGTAGGGAATTGGTTTCGTAATATTTGGAATGGGGTTCTTCCAAAAATATTAGGGACTCTATTGATTGTCCTGATTTGTTTGTTGGGATTATGGTTATCTGCAAAGTTAATGAAAGAATTAAAAGAAATCTGACAAAACGAAATAAAAGAAATGAAGAAAACGAAAGGGAGAAAATGTTCAATGAAATTTGGGAAAGCTCACACAAAGGGGAAGATGTTGAAATGCGCATAATGCGAAAAAGTGAAAGGTTGAGAAGGGAAAGGTTCTGTATGATGACAAGTGTCATCAGAGGAGGGACTGAGAGAGCGTAGCTTATCTAATCAGTATTAACATGAAATGATTATGAACTAATGTGTAATAATGCTGCATAGAAAATGTATTCATGTTTTGTTAAATGCGTGCTTGAAAATGTGCCCACGGGGAGTGGCCACCAATGTACACGGGGACTAATGACATTGACTAATAATGTTGAAATATTATGATAGAATATAATTTTGCACTAATAATAAAAGCCTATACGCTGAAGTTTTGCTAACAAATCATTAGGCCTTAGTTAGCATGAGTCGAGGCCTAGTTGCCTGACTCTCATATTAAATGGGTTTTTCTAAACGTGCAGTGTGCTGACTTGCTGAAGGACATGAACTCTTGTTTTTTTTCCAAACTAGAAGCTGAATGTAACTGTAGTAGATCCGTTCTCATGAAATCCGACTTGCTTGTAGAAACATTTTAGCTGAATGCAACACTGTAGACCACTAGCAGGTACAAGGTCACCTGAACCGGTACAGACAATGGAGCCACTGATTGAAGACGTGCAAAGGACCACGAGAGTATGAAATCATACCGGACATTCCACCCGCTAAAGACGTCAATCATAAGGACCAATAAAATACGTGAGAACAGTTATGGGGTGACAAATTCGATGAGCTAATTTGAAGTCAATTGGTTAGAGATAGTGGGGTGCAACCCCTCAACCAACCAAATTTTAGCGGAATGTACAACGAAAAATGGATAAAAACCCTTGACATAAGGAAGTAAATGAGAGCAGGAGAGAATAGGAGACTAGGAGAGAGTTAGGGAGATGCTGATGCGATTTGCTATGATCCAGACACTTTGTCACTCTGCATAGAGACTTTGCTGTTTGGTTCTTAAAACCATTCTTGCTTTATATTGCCCGTTTACACTTTATCTCCTTATGAGGGAAGTGCCCCTTTACCTGATTGCTGAATTCATGATGGCGAATCAACTGATGTCTTGAGGACGAAGACCGAACCTGAGTGCTGACCCAAATACGGAGTGTAACTATATGACAATGAAATTGTAATTGTCTGTTTGCTTTTCCTTTCTAGGTACCAACTGCTCCTTTTGACAGAGACCATAGTTAGATGTTTTCTAAATTGGTGTTACAAAATTGTTTTGCATGAAGTCCAACATGCCAATGCTAATTCGAGGTTAGATGAGGGGTTCACTAAATTGACGCAATTAGACAAATGACTGAATCTATGCTTTGTTGAATAATGTGCTAATGTTACTCTGCTAAGGACAACCTATGCTGACGCCGTGTTATGTTCTAATATTCGTGATTCTTGCTTTGATTAAATCTTATCAGAGTTGCCATATTGTGACCATGCTAATGTGTTTCTTGGTTTTAAGATTAATAAACTTGCTCGTAGAATTGTAATCAATAGGGAATAAACTTCACAAAATCATATTAAACTGGTGTGGTTATTCATGACTGAAAGGTCATGGTGGTTTTTCGAGTTTATTAAATGTCTTTGATTAATTTGAATTGCCGTATTACTGTGAACTTCGATGACATTATTGACATATTGATTGACATGCTAATTAGCTATCTCGTCCTAAGGTGTCTTCAATCAGGGTCAAAAGATTCATTGGCCTAAAACGAGTCCCAAAGTGAGTAAATTAGTCATAAAGGGACGCGTTAACATATGCATCAGGTAACACAGGAAGTAATACCCAGATAATAAATCCTGTATCTGCAGGGATGTCACCATGTAATACGCAGAGATCAATCAATATATTCAAGCAATTGAGGTATGAAGAGAATAGCTTTGTATGTTCCAACTTTAATCCCTACACGGATTGCAGATCCTAACCAGATGTTAAATCAAGCAGGATCGATAGTTGATTTGAGATGTCCACATGGACCTCCACTCCCATGTATGCCCACACCAGGTCAGATTACAAGTGTACATTTCAATACCCCACAAAGTTTGACCCAGAGAAGCAATCCTAGTTTGCAAGGTTTTTCGGTGCAGCAGTTAACTGAGTGGTTAGGCACTCTGAGTCAAAGAGGAGCAACAGGTACAGTGTCAAAACAGAAGAGACCCCAGAGAGAGACAAGACAGTGAATGTGAAACAGATTAAAATTAGAATTAAAAGAGCTAATTGAGGGAACACTTGACCTGGAACGATTGGATACATACAAAGAAGATGAATTACGCTCAATGTGCAAAGATATTACACAATGTGTAGGACTGTCCTATGACAAATTAGTAGAATTGTCTGAAAAATACGATGTGGATTTAGAAAAGTCAAAGCTATTAAGAAGGAGTTACAGGTTAGAGTTTAGTACCATAGACATTACAAACATGAGATCACCTGGCATGAGAATGTACAATAAGGAATTAATTACGAACATTCAAACATGGGGAGCATTAGGTAAATGGGAAGATAGATGGGCAAAGAAAAGAGACCCAAAAAAACAAAGCAGAATTTGGGGGTTATTCTAACTTTGGAGGAGTGTTAATCCGTCCCAAAAGTGACGGTAAAGTGACGGATATACCACCAGCCGTATTACGAGTTCCATAGGATATAATGGACTCGTAATACGGCTGGTGGTAAATCCGTCACTTTTCCGTCACTTTTGGGACGGATTAACACCTCCTCCAAAGTTAGAATAACCCCCTTTGTCTCCAGCCAGAGCAAATCAAGCCAATGATAATGTAAAAATGGTACCAATGAGGGAGATTCCAAGGGGAGGTTATGTACATGTCCGGTGGAGCAGAAGTAACATATCGTCATTCACAAATGATTATCCGAGATGGAGGGAGAAGCCAGTGGAATGGTATAAGCAAACAGAAAGATTTGTGAAATTTTCAACATGCCGGTGGGAAGATTTGAACACTTTGTTTGACATTGTGGTTCCAGTCGATTTATGGGCTGAGTGCAAGTGAAGTGTTGATTTGCCAACTCGTGAACCGCTTTGTGATCCAATTACAGGTGCACAGTCTGAAGAGGTAATGAAAGGGTATTATAAAGTGGTTGAATTTCTGGAAAAAAAAGTTTCCCCAAAGATGTTGATTGGCAAAAGATTGACAAGACAGCACAGGAAACAACAGAGTCGATTCATGCTTGTTATGAAAGATTGCTGCGATCTTTTAAACATCATCGTGGTTCAGAACCTTATTGGGCCGAAAGACATGAGTCATTTTGTGATTAGCTTTCTGCAAGGATTGAAACCTGAGATTAGCAACATGATTCAGCAGCATTTGATTTGTTGTCAGAATAAACCGATTGATGAAGTATTGCAGTACACTAGGTACTGTAGTGAAAAAAATTGAATTGAAGCAGAAAAAGTTGAAAAATAAATTGATGGTGATGAAAACTAAAACTACTCAGACATGAATTCAGAGCCCGCAGATGATGGTGAACACTAGTTGAATGCAAGGTATGCAACAGCAGGTTAACAACATGCCTCAGTTTACAGGTGGAGGATAGATCAGAGCGGTAATGTGATTGATGTGCAGTCAATGAAGAAAATGCAGCCATGTCACATGTGCAGCAACTTGGGGCCCTGGAAGTGGGAATGTACATATAATAATGTGAAAAATTTGGTGCAGAATGGTGGTGTTGCTCAGGCTGTTGACAGTGGACAAGTTCAAATTCAGAGAATCCAAAGACCTTGAATCCAAAATGGAACTGCTCCTACAGGATTACCACAAATGCAGGTCTCTCAACAACGAATGCAGATTCCACAACAGATTCAAGACCCTCAGCAAATGCAAGTTCCACAAGCCCCAGTGACACAGTAGCAAGTGATGGTTCCTCAGCAAAACATGAATCAGAAAGCAGATACAAATGTAAATCAGTTGGTAACACACTTTCCCTTAATTGATTTGAGTGATGGGGAGTTTTCAGAAACATAAAACAGTGACAATTCCGATGATGAAGAATGCATGTCAGCAGCATCCTTAGAGGTACATCAGCATGGTCTCTATGTAAATGCCAATGTTACGGGACACAATCTTTCATTCCTGGATGACACTGGAGCAATGCGTTTTACTGTCAGAACCGCAGAAGTACCAAATGTGCCCTTGTTTGGAAAAAGAATTGAGGTGATAGGTGTAGTGAATCAGCACTTAACCAATCCCATTACAGAACATATCCCCATCAAAATAGAGTAATTTGAGGACCGCCACCAATTTGTGGTTTGCCTTTAAAGTCCTGTGAGCTTGTTAGAACCTGATCTATTGTGTAAGCTAGATTGTTCCATTAGTTGCACCCACAAGGGAATAGCAATCCAGACAAATAGTGATGATGAAATGGCCAATTAAATTGAAGAAATGTACCATCTCATTTCATTGTTCCCAATGATGGAAGTTAAGGATTTACCCAAGGAGTTGCAATAGACACTTATGGCAAGAGTTTGGGATTCTTCAGGAAAATATATTGGCCTCATAAGAGGAGTTGAGCCAGTTAAAATCACATTGAAGCCAAATGTATTGTATCCAAGGACACCAGCTTATAATATGACCCCAGAAGTAATTGCTGGAATATGTCCCTTGCTTGAAAATGTAATTGAACAAGGTGTCTTGAAAGAGATCCTAAGAAGTCCATGCAACTACCCTATTTTAAGATTGCAGAAACCCAATGGAAAATACCGCATAGTTCAGGATTCGAGAAAAGTGAACAAGATTGTCGTTCCATGTTGTCCTGTGGTACCGAATCCTGCAGTGATTTTGTTCCAGATTCCATATGAGGCAGAGTGGTTTTCTGTTATTGACTTGTGTGGGGCATTTTTCTCCATTCCACTTCATTAAGAAAGCCAGCACTTATTTGCATTTAAATTTGGAAGTCATGTTTCTTATAGAGTCATGCACCTCAAGGGTATACAGTCACCCTCCATTTTTAATCAAATTTAGATTTTGAAAAAGTCCCTTAAAAATGCCTTTTCATTCTGTTTTGGAGCAGTACATCGATGATTTGATGGTTGCTTCTAACACACAAGAAGCCTGTAGAAGAGATACAATAGCCCTGTTATACCATTTAGGTGAGAATGGTCATAAAGTCCCCCCTGCAAAATTGCAGTACTGTCAAAAAGAGGTGAAATACTTAGGTCACTACATAGAGAAAGATGCAAAGAAGGAGAATTTCAGTGATAATGCAAATGAACCCAAGAGTAACAAAGAGAGATGTCAGAATGTTTTTGGAAATGGTTGGCTACTGCTGCCACTAGATTCTGATTTTTTCTCTTTTGTCCAACCCTTTGTTGAAACTGACACACAAGGAGGTGTCTGACTAGATACCATTTGATGACACATGCATGAACACCTTTTTCGAGCTGAAAGGAAGCCTGTGCTGAGCTCCAGCTATGGGAATGCCTGATTCTTTGTTTTGATGGGAAAGAGACGATTTTGCACTTTCTGTTTTGATGCAGTTACATATGAAAGTTTTTGTGCCCCACTCTGTTGAAGTCATTTTACTGGAACCAAGACCCAATACTCAACCCATGCTTGTTAACCCATTATGAGTAAGCTATCTGGGGATCCCCAAACGTAAATATCAAGCGATGCCAAACACTAAGGGGGTCATTCTGACCTCGGCGGTAAAAGGCGCTTACCGCCGGTCAGAAGACCGCCATAACACCGCCGCGGCCGCGGAAAGCCGCCACGGTCATTCTGACCCACAACGGCCAAACCTCCAAAAATCCGACCTCCACTGCAGGCCGCCACATCAGCGGGCAGCGATAAACTGGAGATGACCAAACCTCCACCGTCACGCCAACAGAAATACGCCCATGCCATTTCGACCCACGAATCAACGCGGCGGGCTTTCCAACGCGGTATTCCATTGGCAGTACACACCGCCACGGTCAAAATACACACACAGCACCAAAACACAGGCACATTGGACAATTACAAATACACACACCTGATACACATACACAACCCACTCCCACACAATCAATCAACTATAAAACACACCCCCACATCACCCACAAACCCCTACGACCACAATTACTGAGAGAAGGAGAGAGAGACACAGCAGACAATCCATAGCAATACACACTGAGGCACACTACACCATCACACACACCACATAGTAGCACAAAGCACCACACACCAACATACTCATCATCACATACACCACCCCACACCTCACCCACACCACCCCATGGCACCCCAAAGGCACCCACGCTTTTCGGACCAAGAACTCCGGGTGATGGTGGAGGAAATCCTAAGAGTGGAACCCCAGCTCTTCGGCTCACAGGTGCAGCACACCAGTATAGCTAGGAAGGCGGAGCTATGGCAGCGGATCGTGGACAGGGTCAACGCGGTGGGACAGCATCCCAGGAATAGGGAGGACATCCGCAAACGATGGAACGACCTACGGGGGAAGGTCCGATCGATGGTCTCCAGGCATAACATCGCGGTCCAGAAGACTGGCGGCGGACCCCCACCCACCCCTCCCGAATTTACATCATGGGAGCAAGAGGTCTTCAACATCCTGCATCCTCAGGGCCTCGCAGGAGTAGCCGGAGGAATGGACTCTGGTAAGTCCAATCTCAACTACTATATCCCCCCCACCCCACCAGCATGCCAACCCACACCCCCACCCTCACCCCCAAACCCCCAGCACACATCCTCCCTGACAATGTCTCACCAGCACAACCCACCCATCCCAACACCAACTCCTGCATGCCAACACAATCCATGGACACCCATCACCCAAGCATGACCACTGCACTTACCCCCCCCCCACTAACCACCCTCACAACACCTCCCTCAAGGGAATGCCTGCACTGGGGGACGAGGGCACCCATAACACGCACGCCATTGCACACACAGAAACAATAACCAAACTCTCTTACCCCATGCAGGACCCGAACGCCAACACACCAGCCAGGAGGGTCCAGAAATGTCCATCCCACCCCCGGAACAGGCCCACAGTGAGGACAGCAGCTCTGTCGACACTGAACCTGATGACCAGCCCGGACCATCGGGGACCTCTGGGCAGTCGGTTCCCCTCAGGCAGCCACAGGCCACACCCGACCCGACCCCCTCTGCCAACACCAGCACAGCTCCCACCCAGCGGGCCCATGCCTCTGTCTCTAGGACACGTCAATCAGCGGTGTGTCTGCCACTACAGGGCACCCAGGCTAACCCAACACCCCAACAACAACAGGGACCTGGGGGCAGTGGGAGCGGGCACACCGTCCAGGAGACAGAGGCCGGGGGAAACCAGGCAGCTCGGAGGGCTGCTGTGCAACAGGGGGGGGGGGAGAGGCCCAGGGAACCCACTCTCCAAGAGGCCCTCACCACCATCATGGGGGCCTACCACCACTCCCAAGAGACGATGGCGACGGTACTGGCCAGGTTCACGGAGATCCAGGCACAGCAGGAGGAACGCTACATGGGGTTCAGGGAGGAGCTGAGAATCATCGGGACCACAATGGGGACCATCGTCCTGGCCCTCAACAGGATAGAAGACGCGTTGCGGGACCATGTGGCACCACACAGGGCCCCTGTCACTAGCCCGGACCAGGAACAGCCTACCACCTCCGCCGGCGCAAGTGGACAGGAGGCCCCAACACCACGACAGGCCACCAGAACCCCACCTCCTGCTGAAGAACAACCACCCCGTAAGAGGAGCCTGAGATCCAAAAAAAAGACAGAGTAGGATGTCAAGACCCCCGCCAGCAGGACATACCCCCTGAACTCTTCCCACTGTCCCACATTGCCACCCTGTCCAACCATGAACTGCCTCTGCTCCATCCTTCTACAGGCAAAAGGACAATGCACCTGTGAGACTGAGAACTGGACTCTGCCATGGACATTACTCCACCCCCACCCATCACCCTTATAATCACATGTACCAATATCTAGCACTGTAAATAAATCACATATTGCACACAAATCAGTTTGGAGTCATGCTGTATTATTAGCAAATGTATTACATATTACTGTTCAATATCTGTTCTGTCAATTAGTGATGACAACATACCAATGTCAATACGCTGTAGTTCATGGGCAAACCAAGCAGAAGTCAGGCACTGAGTCATACAGCACTGAGAAGGGAAGGGAAAAACAAAAATTACCCAAAAAGATCTGGTGGGAACTACAGAAAGTACAGATGCAGGAGGCTATAAGCAATTGTGAAATGGCGTGGGTGATTCTTACCTGGGTGTTACTGGAAATACTGTTGTATCACTCTGTCCCTATTGTCTGTGTCGTCCTCTGAGTCTTCCTCCTCTTCACTCTCCACAGGCTCCACGGCTTCTACAACACCACCATCTGGGCCATCCTCCTGCAGGAAAGGCACCTGGCGTCGCAAAGCCAGGTTGTGAAGCATACAGCACGCCACGATGATATGGCACACCTTCTTTGGTGAGTACATTAGGGATCCACCGGTCATATGCAGGCACCTAAACCTGGCCTTCAGGAGGCCAAAGGTTCGCTCAATCACCCTCCTAGTACGCCCATGGGCCTCATTGTAGCGTTCCTCTGCCCTTGTCCGGGGATTCCTCACTGGGGTCAGTAGCCACGGCAGGTTGGGGTAACCAGAGTCACCTATTAGCCACACACGTTGTCTCTGTAGCTGCTCCATCACATAGGGGATGCTGCTATTTCGCATCACATACGCGTCATGCACTGACCCTGGGAACTTGCCATTTACATGGGAGATGTACTGGTCAGCCAAACAGACCACCTGGACATTAATCGAATGATAACTTTTTCTGTTTCGGTACACCTGCTCATCGTCTTTTGGGGGTACCAAAGCCACATGGGTCCCATCAATGGCACCAATGATGTTGGGGATATGTCCAAGGGCATAGAAATCACCCTTCACTGTAGGCAAGTCACCCTCCTCTGGGAAAATGATGTAGCTCTGCATGAGTTTCATCAGGGCAGACAACACTCTGCTCAAAATCTTAGAAAACATAGGCTGAGACATTCCAGATGACATGGCCACTGTGGTCTGGAATGCCCCACTTGCCAAAAAATGGAGGACTGACAAAACCTGCACCAGAGGGGGAATCCCTGTGGGTTGGCGGATGGGGGACATCAGGTCTGGCTCCAGCTGGGCACACAGTTCATGGATAGTGGCACGGTCAAGTCTGTATCGAAGTATTATATGGCGTTCTTCCATTGTCGACAGGTCCACCAGCGGTCGGTACACGCGAGGATTCCTCCTTCTCATCCCAAGTCCCAGCGGACGGTGCCTAGGAAGGACAACATGGAGCACAGAGTCAGCCAAACCACAGGTACGTACAGACAGCTTGCACAGTTAAAGAATGGCAATGGGTTGAAAGGCGTGTATGTGTGGCAATGCAAGGCCTAGGCCTGTGTGTCGCAGTCAAAATTAAGCCATGTAGGCCCTTGAAATGGCGGCTGCCTGACCTGTGAAGTGGGACAATGGGATGTGAGGTCAATGCGCTGGCGGGGCACACCGTGGCGGTAAGCGGTCGAAGACCGCGGCGCAAAGCCGCATTGGTTAACATTGAAGCCTATGGGTTTCAGGAGCCAATGACGAAGTGCGCCGGCGGTCGCGGTACGCACCGCCGCGGTACGCACCGCCGCGGGCGTGACCGCCATTTTCTATCTGCTTAATCACTCGAGACCTGATCATCCACAGGAGAGGACCTATACTGCAAGTGCTGCTGTGACCTCGGTCTGGAAGATACAATGGCTGCTGCGACTGGGGAAAGGGCCCCTGCCTTCACGTCTGAAGAGTTGGAGAAGCTCGTGGATGGGGTCCTCCCCCAGTATGCGCTACTCTACGGTCCTCCAGACCAACAAGTGAGTACACCGGGTGCACATGGAATGGGCTATGCCTGTGTGGATTGGGGTGGATGTAAGTTGGTGGGGTGGGGGGACAATGAGGAGTGCAACGCCCGACAGATGAGAGCATGTGCCATATGGCAAAGTTGGAGGGGGGGGCCAATCACATCTAACATGCAGGTCATTGGTGATTTCCTCCTTTCCACCCTGTACATGTCAAATAGGTCAGCGCCCATCAGAAGATTGAGATTTGGCGTGCCATCGCCAAGGAAGTCCGGAACTTGGGGGTCCACAACAGACGGGGCACCCACTGCCGCAAGAGGTGGGAGGACATCCGCCGCGGAACAAGGAAGACCGCAGAAACACTGCTGGGGATGGCCTCCCAACCTAGGAGAGGTGCCAGTCGCACCATGACCCCCCTGATGTCCCGGATCCTGGCGGTGGCCTACCCTGAATTGGATGGGCGCTTTAAGACATCACAGCAGACACAAGGGGGTGAGTATCAGCACATTCTCCTATCTTTCTGCGCAGTGGAGGCGTATGGGTGGGGGAGGAGGGCTGTGGGTGACATTAGGCCAGGGCGCTTTCTGTAGTGTAGTCCTCTCCCCTAGGCATGGCCCTGTGCCCCCGGCCCCCACCTCGGTAGGGTGACAAGTACAGCCATTGAAGGTCCAGCATCTCCCATGTGCGCGTTTGACGTCTCTTGGCCTGTTGTCTTAGTCAGTAGTACTGAGTAGTGTAACCCGAATGCGCGGCTTAGTGCATTAGGCACCTGTGTCTGTCCTCTCCGCCAACAGTGTTGACATTGCATGCACTCAACCTGGTCTTCTTTTTTCTCCCCCCACCCTTTCTCTTCATCTTCTTGTGCATGTGTGCATTAGCATCATCAGGCGGAGGAGATTTGGCATCGGAGCACGAGGGAGCTGCAGGACACAAGGCCCCAGTGGGCCCAGGAACAGACACCGAGGGCACCAGTGATCCGGAGGGCGAGGGGAGCACCACGACGGGGACCGCTGGTGAGAGCAGCGAAAGCGACACGTCCTCGGATGGGAGCTCCCTAGGGGTGGCGGCAACATCCATGCCCCCCGCCTCTACAGGTACAGCCGCCACCCAGCGCACCAGCCCCGCCCTCCCAGCAGCCCCTCAGTCTTCGCTCCGTGCCCGTTCGCCCAGGAAGGCGCGCGTCTCCTTCGCCCCAGGCACCTCAGCCCCTGCCCCTGTTGCCCCTGCTGCCCTCAGTGCGGAGCTCATTGACCTGGTAAGGACGCTCATTGTTGGGCAGACGACCCTTTTGAATGCCATCCAGGGTGTGCAAAGGGAGGTGCAACAGAGCAATGCGTACCTGGAGGGCATTCATTCGGGTCAGGCTGCCCATCAACGAGCGTTCACTGCTCTGGCCTCAGCACTGACGGCAGCCATTGTCCCTGTTTCCAGCCTCCCTCTTCTTACTGCCTCCAGCCTTTCTCTGTCTCCTGTCCCTCAGCCTATCCCATCCACACCATCAGACCAGCTCAACACCCAAGAGCAGCTCATCCAAACACAAGCACCACAGATCCCACAAACACTCACCCAAGCAACACCCAGATGCAGACATGCCAACAGCCACTGCCACCCCTGTGTCCCCCTCCTCCTCGTCTCCCTCCTCCCTCCCTGTGACGTCTACACTCACACCTGCATGCACCCCAACATCAGCCAGTGCTTCCATCACCACCTCACCCTCCAGTACAGTCCACACTCATGCAGTCACCACCCCCACTGCCATTTACACGTCCCCTGTGTCCTCTCCCACTGTGTCTGTCACCCCCTCTTCCAAGACACACAAACGCAGGCAGCCACCCACCCAACAGCCATCCACCTCACGACAGCCTACAGCACCAGCACCTTCACCCAATGACAGCACACCTGACTCTCCTACAACCACCTCCTCTACCTCCACTTCCATCTCCACTTCTCCTACCCTTTACCTTGGCCCTAAGAAACTTTTCATGGCTAACCTTGACCTCTTTCCCCCCGATGAGCTCCCCCATCCATCTTCAAAGAGTCCCAAGAGCACCGCAGCCACCACCAGCCCAGCTTTGGGTGTCACTGTTGTGCATGGGTTCTGGAGCCCACCCTTTGCCAGCAGTGACACATCGATCAGCAGCAAGGACACGTCCAGCCCCCCCCCCCCGGCAAGAGGACCCGCAAAAACAAGGGCCGCCGTGCGAGGACCGACAGGGCTGCCCCCAAGGAGCAATGTGCGGCCACTTCACCACCCACACCATCTAGGGGAGGCAAGGGCCCGAGAGCCCCATCAAAGGAGCGGAAGGGCAGCAGGAGCGCGGAGAAGGTGGACCCCACATGCCACATCCCAGCTGGGAAGGAGGACACTAAGGAGGCCAGGAGTCCGTCCCCGAAGGGTCCAGAAACGTCACGGTCTGAGGGCGACTGAGCAGGGAGTCCAGGCCAGGTCTGGCTCCCTTGACCTGCTGGATGAGCACCGCTGAACAGGGCCCGCCGTGGAGAAGAGCACCGCTGAACAGGGCCCGCGGTGAAGAAGAGCACAGCTGAACAGGGCCCGCGGTAAAGAAGAGCACCGCTGAACAGGGCCCGCCGCGGAGAAGAGCACCGCTGAACAGGGCCCGCCGTGCAGAAGAGCACCGCTGAACAGGGCCCGCCGTGGAGAAGAGCACCGCTGAACAGGGCCCGCGGTGAAGAAGAGCACCGCTGAACAGGGCCCGCCGTGGAGAAGAGCACCGCTGAACAGGGCCCGCGGTGAAGAAGAGCACCGCTGAACAGGGCCCGCCGTGGAGAAGAGCACCGCTGAACAGGGCCCGCCGTGGAGAAGAGCACCGCTGAACAGGGCCCGCCGTGGAGAAGAGCACCGCTGAACAGGGCCCGCCGTGGAGAAGAGCACCGCTGAACAGGGCCCGCGGTGAAGAAGAGCACCGCTGAACAGGGCCCGCCGTGGAGAAGAGCACCGCTGAACAGGGCCCGCCGTGGAGAAGAGCACCGCTGAACAGGGCCCGCCGTGGAGAAGAGCACCGCTGAACAGGGCCCGCGGTGAAGAAGAGCACCGCTGAACAGGGCCCGCCGTGGAGAAGAGCATCGCTGAACAGGGCCCGCCGTGGAGAAGAGCACCGCTGAACAGGGCCCGCGGTGAAGAAGAGCACCGCTGAACAGGGCCCGCCGTGGAGAAGAGCACCGCTGAACAGGGCCCGCCGTGGAGAAGAGCACCGCTGAACAGGGCCCGCCGTGGAGAAGAGCACCGCTGAACAGGGCCCGCCGTGGAGAAGAGCACCGCTGAACAGGGCCCGCGGTGAAGAAGAGCACCGCTGAACAGGGCCCGCCGTGGAGATGAGCACCGCTGAACAGGGCCCGCCGTGGAGAAGAGCACCGCTGAACAGGGCCCTTCTTCTCAAGCACCGCTCCGCTGGGCCCTTCTTCTCAAGCACCGCTCCACTGGGCACCGCCGTCTCAAGGACCGCTCCGCTGGGCCCTTCCTCTCAAGCACCGCTCCGCTGGGCCCTTCTTCTCAAGCACCGCTCCGCTGGGCCCTTCATCTCAAGCACCGCTCCGCTGGGCACCGCCGTCTCAAGCACCGCTCCGCTGGGCCCTTCCTCTCAAGCACCGCTCCGCTGGGCCCTTCTTCTCAAGCACCGCTCCGCTGGGCACTGCCGTCTCAAGGACCGCTCCGCTGGGCCCTTCCTCTCAAGCACCGCTCCGCTGGGCACCGCCGTCTCAAGCACTGCTCCGCTGGGCCCTTCTTCTCAAGCACCGCTCCGCTGGGCCCTTCTTCTCAAGCACCGCTCCGCTGGGCACCGCCGTCTCAAGGACCGCTCCGCTGGGCCCTTCCTCTCAAGCACCGCTCCGCTGGGGCCTTCTTCTCAAGCACCGCTCCGCTGGGCCCTTCCTCTCAAGCACCGCTCCGCTGGGCACCGCCGTCTCAAGCACCGCTCCGCTGGGCCCTTCCTCTCAAGCACCGCTCCGCTGGGCCCTTCTTCTCAAGCACCGCTCCGCTGGGCACCGCCGTCTCAAGGACCGCTCCGCTGGGCCCTTTCTCTCAAGCACCGCTCCGCTGGGCACCGCCGTCTCAAGCACCGCTCCGCTGGGCCCTTCTTCTCAAGCACCGCTCCGCTGGGCCCTTCCTCTCAAGCACCGCTCCGCTGGGCCCTTCTTCTCAAGCACCGCTCCGCTGGGCCCTTCATCTCAAGCACCGCTCCGCTGGGCACCGCCGTCTCAAGCACCGCTCCGCTGGGCCCTTCTTCTCAAGCACCGCTCCGCTGGGCCCTTCCTCTCAAGCACCGCTCCGCTGGGCCCTTCTTCTCAAGCACCGCTCCGCTGGGCCCTTCATCTCAAGCACCGCTCCGCTGGGCACCGCCGTCTCAATCACTGTTTATGGTTCACTGTGCCCACCATGCCTCCTCCTTGACCAGTGGAGACTGTCATCCACCTGATGGACTGTGGCTTTGCACTCCCCAGGATGGTCCAGTGGGCAGCCCACCCACTGTAGAGACATTGAGAGACTGTGGCTTTGCACTCCCCAGGATGGTCCAGTGGGCAGCCCACCCAATGTAGAGACATTGAGAGACTGTGGCTTTGCACTCCCCAGGATGGTACAGTGGGCATGGTGGCTCCTCGTGGATCTGGCGTCGTGGACTCATGTGGCTGTGGTGCCCCCCCCTTCCCTTCCCCCTGAGGTGCCTGTAGTTTTTACATCTGATGCCCCTGCAGTGTTCTCTCCAAAGGACTCAGGTCTCCTGTGTGGGCTTTGCCCTTGTTTCTCAAAACTTTGGCCCACGGACATGATGAATTCGTAGGATGTGCAGGACTTGTTACTTCAGTTATACACTGATGTGTATGTCATTTGTTTTCTTGTGAATATCTTTCATGGTTGTACGATATTTTTCAGGACCTTTTTGGTACATAAATATTTATTCCAAATTTGATTATGTCCTAGCATTTTTCTGGGGTGTTTGGGTGGTGTCACTGTGACTTGTTGCTCTGCATTGGTGTGTACATAGTTGGGGGGGGGGGTCGCATATGTGTGTGCCCGTAACCTTTCGTCCTCCCCCCTCCCGTGTGTCGTAGGTGCAGTACTCACCGTTGTCGTCTGCGCCGGACTTCGTACTCGTGGTAGATGAGAAGGTAGACGAGAGCAGGTAGGATGTTTAATTCGGGTTCCATGCTGTCCTCCTTCCTCCTGGAGTGCGTAGTGGTGAGCGTTTTCCCGTTCGTAGTCTGTTTCCGCCGTGTTTTTATCGGCGGTGCTCCCGCCCCGGAAAAGGTGGCGGATTGGTGAGTTGTGATAGGGTGGGCGGTACATTGTCTGCCGCCTGGCTGTTGGCGATGACCGCCGCGCTGTTTGTTTGTACCGCCGTGGCGGGCGGAGTGTTAAAGTGGCTGTCTGTGTTGGCGGTTCCCGCCAGGGTCAGAATTCCATATTTTTTACCGCCAGCCTGTTGGCGGGTTGGCCGCCGCTTTAACACCGACCGCCAGGGTTAGAATCACCCCCTAAATCCTGCAACGCTTTTACACAGTACTTTTCGAAATCTAAATGATCCTGAAGATGAAGTGGAGCATGACTGTCTTAATGTGACTGAAAGTGCACCAAACCAAGACCTGATATACAAGATGAAAATGACTATGGCCCTCATTATGACATTGGCGGTATTGACCGCCTACCGCCGCCGCGACAACTGCCAAAATACCATCGCTGTGGCTACCTGCCGTCTGCCATATTATGACCGTAGCCGGAATTCCACCAGAAGGATGGTGGAATTCCGGCTGCGGCCATGGCGTCGGACGGCGGTAAGGTGGTGCTGCTGGCAGCAGCGCCTGTCCCGTCTCCTGCCGGAGAGTCCCTGCAATCAGGTAAGTCGGGTGCTCCGACAGGGGAGGGGGGCGGGGGGATGTTGTGTGGGTGTATATTCGTGTGTGGTGCATGCGGGTGTGTGGCGTGTGGAATGCGTGTGTGCATGCATGGATATGAGTGTGCATGTATGTTGCATTGTGTGAATGCATGGATGCTTGCATGTATATGTATGTAAGTATGTGTGGATGTGTATGTGTGTGAATGGATGTATGCATGCGTGGGTGAATGTGGGTATGAGTGTGTGTATGCGTGTGTATGATGGTGGGTGAATGTGCGTGTCTGTCGGGGGGTCTGGAGTGGGAAGGGAGGGTGAGGGAGGACTCTGGGGAGGTGGAGGGGGCGGAGGAGACCCCTATCAGGGACAGGGAAGTGATTCCCTGTCACTGATAGTGCCTACCACCATGGTTTTTGTGACAGTAAGGAAGCCACGAAAACCAAGGCGGGGTCATAATCCTACGGGTCAGACAGTGACGGCCGCCTGGCTGGAGACTGAAGCTGTTACCGCCCTGACAGAGTGGTACATTGGCGGTTTGGCTTGAGCCAAACCGCAATGTCATACTTTGGGGAGGAGTAGCGCCAGACTGTTGGCAGTACGTTTCTCCAAAATACCGCCGTCCGCCAGGGTCGTAATGAGGGCCTATGTCATGTTTGTTGATGGCTCCTGTTTAAAAGATACTGACGGAACTCTAAGATCTGGTTATGCAGTTTGCATAGTCTTAGAAGTGATAGAAGCTTCATGGCTTCAAGGAGTCTTTTCTGCCCAAGTGACCAAATTGGTATCTTTTACTAGAGCATGCTGTACTTCTGAACAGCTTATGGTAACCATTTTCACCGATAGTCAGTATGGTTTTAGTGTTGTTCATAACTTTGGACAGTTATGGTCCTCTTCTGGGTCGCCTATATGAATCGGTGACAGAATTTACCAATTGTTGAAAGCATTACAGTTACCTGTGAAAACTGCAGTTGTTAAATGTGCAGCACATCAAAAGTCAGCTGATTACATCTTGTTAGGCAACACCTATGCTGACCAAGTGGCAGGCTATTGTGCACTCAAAGGCACATCCTTTAATGAGGAATGGAGCAATAGAAGTAACACGAATGAGACAAACCAAAGTTTCTTTAAGATAGCAATTCATACTTGCAAAGAAGTTAGGAAATTGCAGGAAAAAGTAACAAAAGTGGAACGTAGAGGTTGGAGTAGAGCCGGTTGTATTCTAAGAGACGAAGACGATGTTTGGGTTTCCAGTGAAGGAAAAGCAGTGTTGCCAAAAGTCTGTTACCTTCAATGGCTAGGGATTACCACAGTCAGACACACATTGACAGAGATGCCATGATCAGAACTTTCAGACAAGCATGGTACAATCCCAGATTCAGACTGGTTGCAGAAGCAGTGGGTCTCAGATGTGCAACATGCCAACAGATGAACATAGAGAAACACACTGTGGTTAATCTGGGCCACATAGGTAGATCAAGAGGTCCTTTCAACAAAAATGCAACTTGATTTTATTGAAATGCCTGTGTGCAATGGATTGAGGTATGTTTTAGTGGTGGTGTGTGTGTTCTCACATTGGGTCGAGGCTTCACCAGATCGCAGAAATAATAGCCTTTCAGTTGCAAAGCTGCTTTTGAAGGAATTGATTCCTCGATTAGGATTTCCGACTTCTTTGGATTCAGACCGGGGATCTCATTTCAATAATGAGATCATAAAATTAGTGTGTGCAGCATTTCAATTCGAGCAAAGATTGCACTGCAGTTACAGACCAGAAGCCTCTGGATTAGTCTAACAAATGAATAGAACTTTAAAGTCTTGACTGGCTAAAGTGTGTGCATCCACAATGTTGAAATGGCCAGATGCATTGTCTGTTGTTCTGATGAGCATGCGCAGCACACCCGACTGAAAGATAGGACTATCCTCTCATGAAATCAGTCAGTCAGGAAAACTTTATTTTGGTCAGTCAGACAATAACAGTCAGCATACATTATTACAAAGATAATACAGATAAAATTATTAGAATATCATTAAAAGACCATATGGTATCATATCTTACAAAACAGTTAAAAAATCTAAAAATGCTATTATAAATATTCATTCATAACATTTTAAAACAACTGTTGCAGCACTACAAAGCTAGGGGCATATAGAAAGTATAATCTAAGTGAGCCACACACTGCACTGATCACAAAAGTATAGATACAATCAACGAAATACCCCCCAAAACAATTCATTTGCCATGAATTTTCCTAGCTTTTACAGCAGAAGAGATAAAATGATAAAAAGTGGCCCAGAGTAGGTCTGTAGTAGCAGTAGTAGTAGTGTATTGTACAGATAATAAAATCCAATACAAATAAGCAAGGCAAAAAACTATCAAAAATAGTAAAATACCCTCAGAGACTGAGCTCAAACTAAAAGCACACCATAAATTACGCATGCGACCTATTAAAAAACATTTCTCCCAAAAAGGAATAAAAAATAGAATACAAACCACCCGACCCGGAGCCCCACATAAAACACAAGGCGATATACATAGGACACAGCCCTAAAGTTCATGGTGCATAAGGTAGTCATTGCGCTAAACATCGTCATAACTGTTAGAGCTCCTCATCCTAACCAATAACGGGCAAAATGGCAAGAGCATGGAAGAATTCCAACTAAACGTGTTCATTGCTCGCAGTGCCATTAAATTTAGATTGAGCAATTTTGTTAAATTTGGTCAGTAACAGAGTAGGTCTGTTTGCAACAGCCGAAGGTAAATTATTGCTTCATTGGCAAAATCATTGCAAAATTGGCAGCTCGGTGTTGCATCACTTCAGAAACTGGGATGCACCATATGTTTCCCCTAGTGCTGGCGCTAAATTTAGGCACCCTTGCACCATGGTGCAAGGGTGCCTGCGTTACAGGGAATGATTGTTTATGTGCAGAAAGGTGCCCCTTCCTGCACATAAACAATCAATAATGGTGATTTACTAGTTCTATGTGTGCTGAAGTAGCAAATCATAATTATTTAATGATTGTTTATGTGCAGTAATGGACACCTTCCTGCACATAAACAAGCATTCATGGTGTTTTGCTCTTTCTATGTGTGCTGCAGAATGCGGCCCACATAAAAAAAGCAAAAACAAGGAGAAATAAAAGTATTTCTCCTCTTTGCGCCATGGTAACCCCACCCCTGGGGTGGCCTTACTTTTTGGAGCTGCCTCAGGTTTACAATTCCTCGTAAATCTGGGGCAGCGTCAAAATGCAATGGGTGTTACAGTGGAACACCTACAGCAACACCAATTGCACGCTCCTTCCACACAAAGTGATGTGGGTAAGCAGCTGTATTTACAAGGCAGCGTTAAGCCACAAAAAGTGGCTTTACGCTGCCATGTAAATATGGTGCAAGGCATTGCGCCACTAGAGCGTCTCTAAAAGTGACGCTCTGGTGGCGTAAAGGCCTTGTACATGAGGCCCTAAGAGCCTTAAAAAGTGGAAACAATATACTCCTTCCCTGTTCATAATAAAATCCTCAAAAAGCACCATATGTAACTGTGATTTAAGCAAACGGGAAACCCATGGACACAATTTTAACTGTTTAGAGAAATACACATTCAAATGGGCCAAACCTACCCGGAACCTCACTAAATAATGCCTGTAGTACTGTTGTCCTCTTAGTAAATAAGGCTCAGCTTTAGGGGTCGTACAAAGTCGAAGGTAAGCCGTCACCATTTCCTTACATCAATCTTTATTCCACCTCCCTCCCTTAGCCAGTTAACTAGTTCACTCTTACCCACAGGGCTAACCAATTTATTTGCCAGCCATGGCTTAAAAGATAGCTCAGATCTATTAATGATGCCAAGAGATTCCTTCACAGACATGAGCCATTTACATTTGTACAACCCATCAAGTTTCATACAGTCTAAAATCAAAGACTAGGTTGTGCTGATTTGGGTATAGACCACCCTGAAAGCCACAATGCTATGGGTGCCTTCTTTACTATGTCCTCCAAAATTGGGAGGCCTAATTCCTCGTGGACTATGGTAGCAGGGATACCACTGTGGAGTGACAACAATTAGCTACAACATTTGTTCTCACTAACCTGGAGTGAACACCTATCAATGTATCCCCACCCGCCTTCACCATGTGTGGCAATTGAAATGGTCCTAGCTTTGTAAACAGGAATAAACGCAACTGTGTAGTTCTTACATATTTCAAATGACCCCACTTACTGCTGCTATTGAAAGGTACCCCCAGGTAAGAAAATGTAGGCACACCTTTAAGGTTGGGGTCCCCGATGTGAAAACAAACAGTTCTCCTTTTTGAGTGTCCACAAACCAATGCATACTATTTCACCTTATTAGTGGAGAGGCCCAGGCTTGTCATAAAATCAACAAAATTACCTATCAATTTTTGGAGGCCCCTTCCAGTCTGTGCCTTAAGGACACATTCATCAGCATAAAGAAGTACTGGTTGCTGACATGTCTCTATCTTTGGGAGATCCGCCTCAACCTTCACTAAAAAAGTCCTCCAAGCCAATGATATAAAAACTAAAAAGAAAGGGAGTCAAGATACACCCCTCTCTAACCCCTTTCCTAATCTTAATAGAGGTACGCTCCCCTTTGGGAGTAAATAGTGGAGACCTAGGCACTCATTAGTATGTCAATTTTGTATAGAAAAAGACTCTGGCGGACTATGCAGATTAATTATATAATTGATTAGACATTCACTGGAAATCTGTAAATTGACACAATCCAATAAACATCATGTTGATTGACAAATCCATCCTTTATTGTAACACTGAACCAGCCAACACGTGTTTCGTCATGGGAGTAGGTACTCCCTGTGACTTTCTCAAGGCTGAAAGAAATCCAAAGTACAATATGTGTATGTATATGAAATGAGAATTACAATACATTCTACATACATTCCATTGCTGATATTAGTTAACATAATCAAGAAAAAAACATAGCAAAAAAAGGCAGTTGCCAACTCTTCATTGTTCTGCAATCAAAATATAATCAGAGACTGCTCATTGAATATATAATATAGCATAAAGATTTACCATATAAGTCACTACCGTCACAACCCAGTATGACAAGCGAGAAAGGGAAAAACCAAGGCAACACGCACAAATATCCAATTAATGGTAATAATAATGTAAATTAAATTCAAAACATAATAAATGTAATCAAAATCCATGAGTTACCCATAAAAATACACCCAAACCACAAGTAACCAGTGACCATTATCCCGAAACGGTATAAAACCCAGGTGCAGCTAGTGTGTAGCAAAACTCACACAACATTTTTGAAAAGTGACCACCCAAGCACATTACGTCATACCTCGATCGATTATAATGCGTGAAAAATCAGTGCTTCTAGCTTCTTACAGACATTATCAACATCCACTCTATAAATAGAACGTGTAATAAGTGTGAGGTATAACAGGTGGCAGAAAACTATCAAAGCCAAGTGCTTCACCGAATTCCAATATCGAACACCTACCCGCTTATGGCCATCTAGCCATAGCAGCATAAAAAGGTAAAAGAGTATCCACGACGCCTCTACTGCTGAAATTAGTACCGAAAAGCCGATTAGCACAATATTGTATTTAAGATAGCTCACAATATCCAGTATAATAACAGTATAAAACACAGTACGTTTTGGTCTCTTACCTGATCCTAATGTAGAGACAAGTAAATAGACCGGAGCAGAGATTAACAGCTCCGATCACCCGAACTTCAAAAAAACCTGTCTGCATTGAGCTGCCTCCTTATAAATCAGCCCATTGGCCGGCGCGCGTAACACTGAAAAGCGCGACCGTACGTGTCAAAGTATACATCCCAACTCACCGGCAACTCGCGGGCGCCATCTTAGAGGGAGAAAGACCATCATTAATTACTCCCCAGCCATTCTGTAGCTAATGAATTTGCGGCCACTATACTAAACCATAAGTTGGTAGCAAAAGAGAATCCAAACACGATCAGTATAAAGATTATAAGAATAGAACACTTCACAACCACGAAAAGAAAAATGATCATAATCGTAACGATTCTATATCCGCAGGAGTCTGCCAATAGGCGATTACCTCCTAATATATATCCCAAATTTTACATATATCCGGTAGTAATGGTATATGTATACCTGAAAACAAAAAATCAAAAAATCAAAAGAACACTTGTGCCTTGGCCCCTATCTCGCAAGTCAGACCGGGGAGCGACAAATCAGTTAGAACTGAAAAAATCAGTGTCCACTATTCAAATCATATCAACTGTGTAATAATCCAGCACTAGCAAATGGAGAAGGCTGTATAGTCAGGAAGAATTACATAGGATTTAAATGACTGTACCGCAGTAAATATGCGATGCATAGTATCTGACAGATACAATAACTATCCTCTGCAGAATTCTAATAAACAATATTAATTGCTGGAATAGAGAAGACCCATACATTGATATAGATACAATAATGTGATAACAGTAGTGTCTAATCGTGTTAAATCAGTCAAAAAAATATTCCATTTCGTAATTTGAATTAAGCCCCATTTCTACCGCTCTAAGTTTGAGAATCCATTGGCATTCCCTCTTCCTTAATTGTAATTCCCTGTTTCCGCCACGCGGATTGGCATGAACCATCTCAAAGCCAAAGAATTCAAAGGTCAACCTGTCCGTCTGACTAGGACAATGACTCATGTGTGTGATAATGGGATAACGCTCATCTCGATGTGTAAGGGCTCTGTAGTGCTCACTGATTCTAACTCTGAGGGGTCTGATAGTGCTGCCAATGTAATATAGACCACATTTACAAACTATCATGTATATAATGAAGCAACTATCACATGTGATGTGGGAGGTGATAGAGAATTTATCTCCCATCAGACTATAAAAAGTAGAAATACCGGATCTACTGAGTTTGCACATCCCACACCGGCCACATTTAAAGAACCCCTTGCTACGGGTAGTAAGCCAATTGTCCTGTGGGGATATCCTAGGGTAACTTGGACATAAAATGTTCTTTAGAGTTCTACCCCTACGAAAAGTAAAGATAGGTGAATTAGATATTTGATCCTTAAAAGTTGTATCTGCTTTAAGTATGCCAATACTTCCTCATACATCTCCATAAAGCCATTGAGGCAGGAGTATAATCAACTACACACCTGATGTGTTTGTCTGATACTTTGTTTCTATGTTTTAAAGTATTGCCCCTGGGTACATACCTAATTTTACTACATGCTTTCTCCAAAACCCCAACAGGATACCCCCGTGATTTAAACCTGGCTGATATATCACGAACATTCGCAGTGAAATCCGCTTCCACACTACAATTTCTTCTGGCACGTATCATTTCCCCATAGGGAATAGAAAAGATCTGGTGTCGCGGATGTGCGCTACTAGCGTGAAGGATTGAATTGCAAGCTGTACTTTTCCTATGTAAACGACTCTCAGTTTTATCATGAAGAATAAAAAGTTCCACATCGAGAAATGTTATATTAGTTTTGCTGTATTCCCAAGTGAACCTGATGTTGGAATGATTGGAGTTCAAAAATTCAACAAACTCCTTCAGTTGGGTAATGTCCCCAGTCCAAATCATGATACAGTCGTCGATATATCGACCCCAGAAGAGTATATATGAATTCCAAGTTTGTGCTTCCGGACCCATATCAGTTTGTGTTCAAGAAACCCCATAAATAGGTTCGCATATGCTGGAGAAAAGCGAGATCCCATGGCTACACCTCTCTTTTGACGAAACCATTTGTTTTTGAAGAGAAAGAAGTTATTATCCAATATCAGTCTGATCATATCTAGCACCATTGTAGTGTGTCCATATAGACTGGCCGATTGGCTGTATAGAAAGTGACGTAAAGCTGTCATACCTAAATCGTGATCAATACTGGTATACAATGAGGTAACATCTAACGTCACTAACGTCATACCCTGCTCCCAAGTGATATCGCTTAGGATACCAAGAATATGTTTGGTATCCTTGATGTACGAGGGGAGATTGCTAACAAAGGGCTGTAAGAATATATCAACATACTCAGACAACCTCTCCGTCGGGCCCCCCATTCCCGATACAATAGGTCTACCCGGAGGTGAGCAAGCATCTTTGTGAATTTTGGGTAACGTGTAAAGACAGGGAAATCTCGGTCTGAATATCTGCAAATATAAGTACTCGTCTTCCCTCAATAGCCGTTGGTCAAAACAAACTTTTAGAAATGTATTGATCTTATTAGAAAGAACTGGTATAGGGTTGTACTGAATTTGCTCATAACAGGCAGGATCCTCTAATTGTCTCGATATCTCTAAGTTATAATCGTAGGTGTTCATAATCACAATGTTACCGCCCTTATCAGCTTCCCTTATAGTAATGTCCTCACAAGTACGTAAGCTCTTAAGGCACTCCAGTTCATTCTGAGTCAGATTGTTATGCTGCTTCCGACAGTGAGCCTTATTTTTTCTCTCAGCCTTCAAAAGATCCTGCCACACCAGTTTAAAGAAGGTATCTACGCTATTGCCCCCACTCAGAGCAGGTGTCCATCTTGATTTAGATTTCAGGCCACTTGCTCTAGTCTCTGGCACCACATCCAAGTCTTCCAAACCCTTAGTGACTGCAGTAGGATCCTGTTCATAGTCTGTAATGGAGAGCAATACCGCTGTATTGTGTATATCCCTGATAGAAAGAGAGTGATAATCTTTACTAACAGCAGAAAGGATGTCCCTGTCCGTAGTATTACTACAGGCACTAAAGAACTTCTTAAGTTTGAGTCTCCTCACATATTTAAAAAAATCAATTTAGATTTTTTGAAAATCCCCGGAACTAGCCGGGCAAAAACCTAGTCCCTTCGTAAGTAGTGTATTGGCATGTTTGGAAAGTTCAAAGTTCGATAGGTTAACAATAGCGATAGACCCACTATTATTATCACTCATTTCCGCCTGTTCCAAGATCTGGTTTGAACCCCTACTTTGATTTCTTTTTGCCCCCCCTCTCTTGCTTCTCCTTGTTTTGCGGGGTCTTCTGTACGTCTGTTTGTTTCTCTCTGTCCTTGCCTGATTCTCTGTACTTCGGCTGAAAAAGACGTTGCTCCCTGTTTATTAGAAGCATCCTGATCTGAAATGTTAGAGACCTCACTAGATTCACTATTAGTAGCAGAGATGTTGCTAAGTGATGACTGCGAGCCCGAAAGTCGGACCTGTCTGCCATCAGTGTCCTTAATTAAGTGATCATATCTACGTGAAAAGGTAAAGACTCTGCCCCTCATATAATCTAATTCATCCCGCTTAAGTTTGCGAGATTTCCTACGTGTGACCTCTAATTGGTGTTGACTCACAATCTCATTTAGGATTGCATAATTCTTAGAAGTTGCCTCCTCCATGTTCATGTCTTTAATTTCAGTCTCTAAAATTTGAATTTCATGCTGTAATTTGTTAACTTTCCTTTCAGAATTTTCAATTAAAATGTTCATCAGTTTCATAGAACTCGAAATCAATTCTTGTTCCCAAGCATCTAATAGGTCCGGGTCCAAATCATCAAATGTGGGAAATATATGAGACCTCAAACCCCTAGGAATCCTATTGAGTTTAACATAATGTTTCATTGGGACAATATCTAAACCTGACTTCAACATCACTGTGCAATTTTGCCAGAAGGTGAACTACTTTTGGATTTGTCCCTCGGTTAATCAGCATCTCCCATAATTTACTCCTTATAACTTTTTCGAGTGCTGCGCTAAGGTCCATGAATGCCACGTAGAGACATCCCTCCTTGGCACTCACATATTTCTCAACTAAGAGGTGGAGACTCAAACATTGATTCTCTGTCCCCAGCCCACGCCTGAATCCATATTGGGCAGATGTGAGAATACTATTATCAATAGCCCAAACCTCAAGATGATCCAGTAGGATTCTATGCAGGACTTTAGCAGTATCATCAATCAGGGATATGGGGCGATAACAGTGAGGGTCATTCTGATCACCTTTTTTAAATATTGGTACAATAGTTGCCCTTGACCAAGCGGGTGGTGTAGTGCTAACGGCATTTCTGAAAACATTCACTAAAACTGGAGCCCAGGTTATCCTTAAAAAGATCAATGCAAACCACATCAGGGCCTGTTGCTTTATTCTAGGGGGACCTCTTAAAAGCTAAGACTACATCTTCAAGATTAATAACTAGGTCATCACTAGCTCCTGAACTCAATAGAACAATGACACTTCCAAAGGGTTCAACTCAGTCATATTCAAATACCTTTGATTTGAATTAACCACCTTCCAGAATTGGGATGGATCTTTTACCACAGCATCATAGACCAACTTCTCCCATGCCTCCCCTCGAATTTCAATTTTTCTCTTACTAATGGCTTATTTATAAATTGGCCTTGTTTTCCTTCCTTCTACTTGAATCCTAGTCTTCGTTTTCCGTACCCGAATCAAACCAACACGGGCACGCAAGCAAGCCTTGTCAAACCACTTGAAAGGCTTCTGTGGGTAAGATCTAACAGTAAGGGACAGGAGTACTTTGGTTAATGCACTGATATACATAAAGGCATCCAGCACTGAACCAGGGTCAGTATTAATGCTTAGACAGAGGTCAAACCTATCTCTATTCCGCAGATGCCCCAATGAATTTTGTGGTCACTGAGGCTATTATCAAGAACCTGAAAATCAACAACATTGTTAGCCCATATCTTAGATATTGCAACATGATCAATTATTGATCCTCTGCCCTCCTTATAAATGTTGTCTGTTGGGCAGCGTCTCAACAGTAGGCCAATACCCAGTGTTAGATCAAATAACATCAACAATGTGTTTAATTTTTCCCCGCATGGATTATGTACAAAGTGTGAAAAATTAGAGAAGTCATGATCGGGTACCCCACACACCCTATCATCCCCAATAATACAGGATTTGAAATTAAAATCATCCCCCAGACAACTATAGGATTAAAAGACAGATGTCAGGGCACTCATGAATCCATGATTAAAAGTTAGTGATGTGTCCAATCTTCAATGTATATTGACAACAACCTCATGTAGATTTTAGAGTCCACTTTATTCATAAAGCATCACAGCCAACACGTGTTTCATCCTATGAGAAAATGTTCTCTTAAGGACTTCATCAGGGCTTTGCAAAGTATAAACAATCCAAAGTCAATAATGTTTTGAAGTAATCTCCATTCGTACCTATCTAATAATGGTTATCATCTGTAATGGGGAACCACACCGCAATCAAATCATCCCACAGCGTTCCCAGTATCAACGAACAGCGTCCACCTTAAAGGAAATTCATTAATAGATAATGCAATCAACTGAAAAAAGGGAGAATCAGTCCAAACCTTGACCACCTTTGCCTTTAAAGAGGTGCTAATGTGTGTTAAAAGTCCCCCACTACAGCGCCTTGCAGGAGATGGTGTAGCAAGTGGCGAGATCGATAGGAAGCCATTAGTGAAGACATTCATATTAGCTCATGTTTCCTGCAGACAGACTATCTGCTGGTTATTAATCAATGACACCTAATTTCTGTCTGTCTCTTTTCCTCTAAGACCAGCAACGTTCCAAAAAGTGTATTCAGATTGGAAGTTAACCCTCTATTAGTGTTGCCAACTAAAGATTAACTAGCTAAATTACAGGACTATTTCCTATCAACTTGCCCTTCCATCACTGTAATCGAATGACAATCCCTCCCAACTGCCGTATTTGGCAGCGACAAAGAAAAATCGTCCATAGAGGCAGTACCACCGAAGTGAGCAACCACCCCTAGCCCATCATCCTCCATATTATTACTACTAGTGTTTAAGGAGACACTCTCTTCCCCATTAGGGAGTCTATCTATCTCCTCTAGTGGAGCATAATGATTGTGGGTTGACACAGCATAAGTATTACTCCTGGCTACATAAGCCCTGCCAGATAGTCTGGGATGATATAAATAACCCAGAGGGATAGCTTGAATACTATGTAGAATCTCCTATTGGTTATTAAGCGTGTCCAGTATCCACCCTGCCAGACATGGATCTCGAAAGTTAACAACCATGCAATCACCAGGTGCCTTCTTTGGGGGTATATACCATCCAGTGGGCCCTTCTTACACCAATTATGCCTCTTACTAACACATCACTAGAGATACCTACAAGTGCTTTGGAGAACCACTGAATCACCTTGTTCTTCAGTTGATAATCTTGTTCCTTTACCAATGGGGGTAAGTTGGGACATTCTGTTAAACAATAACCTAGGGCATACAATCCGGAGGAAGCTGTAACACCTGTAAACCACTATTGTTGGCATTTGGGCCAAACTCCAGGTTTAGGATACTAAGGCCCATTTTTATGCTTTTTTAGCGCCGCATTTGCGCTGCTTTTTGATGCAAAAATGGCACAAACGTACAAAATACAATTGTATTTTGCAAGTTTGCGATGCTTTAGCGGCAAAAAATGACTCAAATGCGGCGCTAAAAAAGTATAAATATGGGCCTAGGTGAGTAGCACTCCCATTCTCCTCTCCTCAGCCACGGGGGACCTGATTGAGTGCTGCTCAACAATGTCCGAGTTGTCTTTACTATTCCGAACATTCTCCCTGGTGACATCAGCAACCACCAATTTTGACACTGTCATCGTCGGTGGGCCATTTGTAGCCCCCTTTCTCTCTTCAACAGATTCAATCTCAGTCGTTAAGGCACTCAGTAGTAGTCAGAAAAGAGGCACTTTACACTGTTACCTGGTTGTCTTTAGAGTTTGCACAAATAGCACTTGCATTTCTCTTGTACATGACTCTTGGGGGGTTTATATCCAAAGCTATGCCTACCACCATCAAGCAGCAAAACAGCTGAGCCAAGAAAAGAGGCCAGCCTAGCCTATTCAAAATGTGGATGGGCACAGAAATGCCCCTTATGGCGCGTCCTGTGCGTCCTGTGCAGCCAGCCCCCAGGCTCTTTTTATGTGCACCTCCCGGCACAGAAACTACGTTGGCGGCCCTCCTGATGCATTTCCTGCTGGGGGATAGAGTCCATGTCGCAGCCCTTCACACTATGCGCTTCCCATGCAGTGTGTCCCCCAGGCTCTTTTTATGTGTGCCTCCCAGTGCAGAAACTATGTTTAAAGCCCTTCTGCCACGTTTCCTGCTGGGGGATAGAGTCCATGTCTCACCCCTTCACTCTGTGCGTGTCCTGCGCAGTGGGTCCCCCAGGCTCTTTTTATGTGTGCCTCCCGACGCTGAAACTGTGTTGGTGGCCCTCACGCCGTGTTCCCTGCTGGGGGATAGAGTACGTGTCTCACCCCTTTACACTGTGCACGTGTCTCATGAAATCATTATGGGGCGAATTATAAGTTTGCCAGCTGTGCCTGCAAATGCACTTGTGAACATTACGGATGACTTGGTGCTGGATTATTGCAAAGGATTAGCTGACGTGGTTTGCCAGGTTGAAGAAGCAACTGCCCAACCAAAATAAGATCAGTGCCACGATTTGAGTCCAGGAAATTGGGTTCTGGTGAAGAAGCATGTAAGAAAGTCATGCTTAGAGCCGCACTAGAGAGGGCCTTTCCAGTGACTACAACTGCTGTGAAGTGTGCTGGTCTGCCAAATTGGGTTCATGTGAACCACACAGGCAAAGTTCCAAGTCTTCTTGAAGATACAGTGCCTGTTCCTCTAGAGTCAGATACGAGGAGAAAAGAGGTCCAGGTTGGCTAAGCTGTGAGGTCTGGACAAGTGGCTGTGGCAGAACATGGTGAAAATCTGAGTACGTCAAAGGCAATTAAAGGTATAGAAGGGTCACAACAGAGTTAGTCGACTCCTGCTAGCTAAGTGAACGTTGAAACCCCAGTTGTGCCTGAAACAAGAATTGTGATTGGAGACCAGTGGCCCACAAGATGTCCAGACCCAGAAGTAAATGTGCCTCCAACTATAGCTGAAGTGACTGAAGAGTCCGATCAAAGTGACAGTGAAGATCGTGCAACAAGGAGATAAAAAAGAAAAAGAGTGCCAAGTCAAAAATATTCATCTCCTGAATGGACTTATTTCTTAGCTAATGAATGGGAGAAGGAATTTGTTGCCTTTTGTGCTGACAATTTGGATTCAACTGAATATTTTGGAACTTGAAATTGCTCTAGAACTGAACTTAATAATCTCATTGCTGCTTGATGAACAGAGGCATTATTTGCTGGAAGTGCTAATCAGTGATTACCAGATGATTTATTACTAGAGACATTTGAACGTTTATTAGTGATTTTAAACATTTGCAAGTAGAGAAAACTTGATAAACTTTCTAGAAGATCAAGAAATTTGTAAATAAGTGCAAAAAGACTGAGAAACGATTTTTGATTTTGTTTTTGGTGTGCTCATCTAAAGGAAAGTGAAAAAAGGCTGAAAATAACTGAAAGCCGCTTTTGTATTTTGAATTTTTAATCTTGATTTTGATTTTAGAATTTTATATCTTGGTCTGACTCTAGTCAAGCCAGGAGTTCAGATCAAGGAAAAACAAAGTAAATGTAAGTATGTGTGTGTGGGTGTAGGATTAGCAACAGTGTGTGTGATTGTGAGTATTTTATTGGTAGTTCGATTGAGTCTGCCTGCGAAAAACAAGGTTGAAAGCACAATTACATCAGTGTTGGGAGAGCAGCATACAGAACAAGATTCCTTGTATGAGGATGAGAGATTACTTCACGTTGATGACTCAAAGGGAGATTTGTCTTCAAATGTATACTGCAGGGTATTGTATGAATACATTGAGACTATGGAGGTGTGTGATTGTTATGTTTGTTCACAAATCCCTTCATCAGTACAGGAAAGAATCACATATCACAGCTTGCCATTAACACAAGGAATTTCTTGCAGTCTTTTACTAACCCGATTGTATAATTGAGTATATACAATATATCTGTTCTAATTTCAACATAGTGTTTTTTACTTGTTCCTATAAATCAGCATCTGAGTAGTATTGCTGAAGCAAAAAATATTGACATTGTGGGAGGTTTCTTTAAACTGACCCTGACTTTTGGAAACTCATGTGCACACAAGAACATTGTAACCTGTATTTTCACACCAGTAGACAAAGAGTTCAATGGACAAGTAGAAGACAGAAGGAAATCAATGAAAGCAAGGATAAAAAAGGAGTAGTTTTACAAGACTTGTAAAAAGAGCCTTGTTAGACCTGACAGCCCTAGGGTAGTCATTCCCCAACTTTTTGCCGGCCTCCCTCCACTTTTTTGACACTGTTTTTTGCTGGTTTTAGGACTCTGCGCACTTTACCACTGCTAGCCAGTGCTAAAGTGCATATGCTCTGCCCCTTAAACATGGTAACATTGGTTCATATCCAATTGGCATATTTGATCTATTTGTAAGTCCCTAGTAAAGTGCACTACATGTGCACAGGGCCTGTAGATTGAATGCTTCTAGTGGGCCTGAAGCACTGGTTGTGCCACCCACATAAGTAGACCCTTTACCTTGTCTCAGGCCTGCTATTGCAAGACCTGTGTGTGCAGTTTCACTGCCACTTCGACTTGCCATTTAGAAGTACTTGCCAAGCCTTAAACTAACCTTTTTCTACATATACGTCACCTCTAAGGTAGGCCCTAGGTAGCCCATAGGGCAGGGTACTAGGTAGGTAAAAGGCAGGACATATACATGTGTGTTTTATATGTCCTTGTATTGGAAAACTCCTAAATTCGTTTTCCACTACTGTGACGCCTCCTCATTTCATATGATAACATTAAGGCTACCCTCATATACTGTTTGAGTGGTAGATTCTGATCAGAAAGGGGTAGCCAGGTCAAATTTAGTATGGCCAGAATGGTAATACAAATTCCTGGTTATAGGTGAAGTCGGATTTAATATTACTATTTTAGAAATGCCACTTTTCTAAAGTGAGCCTTTCTCTGCACTTAAGATCCATCTGTGCCTTACTGCCTGTCTCCAATCCACGTGTGGCTGGGCTGGTTGACAGCTCCCTTGTGCATTTGACCCAGACAACCACAAACACAGGATACTTAGTCACACCAGCACTCATCTGCATACTGAATGGGTCTTCCTGGGCTGGGAGGATGGAGGGCCTGCCACTTACATTTCACAGGCTAGTGGTCTGCTCTCACACAATGGACTGCCAAACCCCTTAATGGGACCCTGGCGGACAGACCTGTGCTCAAAATCGACACACAGCCGGCCAGAAACGACGCACAGCCTGCCCTGCAATGAGAAAATCGCCCCACTGACCAACCGTAAAGATGCAGCCCGACTTCGTGAGTGAAGATCGATGCAGCACCTGTGTTGCGACCCGAACTTCGAAGCACAGCCCTACTGGATCAACGCACAACCAAGCAGGAACGACGCAGCCCAACTTCCTGAGTGAAGAATTGACGCAGCACCTGCCGTGCGACAGAAACTCTGATGCATCTCCCACCAGATCAACGGAGCACCTGTGACTTCGTCCCGCACACCCAGGATTTCCACGCATCGTCACTGGGTATCAAAAGAACCCCTCATTGCAGTGGGGACCCAAGACTGCGCGCCGGAAATCGACAGAAAGCCCTTGCAGCGTGGGAAGAAACAACACATCGTCTGCATCGCGGCAAGAAATCCAATGCACACCTTCCTTTTCCTATGCATCTCCTCCTCTGCAGTCTCTGTGCGTGTAATTTTGATGCAAACCAGGTACTTTGTGCACACAAGAGACAATTGTTGATTTTTAAGACTTAAGACTCTTTTTAACAATGCCAAAGTGATATTTCAACTTGTGCTTATTGAATCTTTATTGTTTTTTTACCTTATTTTAACCAGATAAATATCTTACATTTTTCAAACCTGTGTGGTGCATTTTTGTGGTGTTTTCACTGTGTTACTGTATGGATTCTTGCACAAATACTTTACACATTGCCTTCTAAGTTAAGCCTGACTGCTCACTGCTCAGTACCAGAGGGTGGGCACAGGATAATTTGGATTGTGTGTGACTTACCCTGACTAGGATTGTGGTTTCTACTTCGCCAAAGGTGAATTCCTCTGCCAACTAGATACCCCATCTCTAACAAGTCTGTACATGCTTCAGGTACAATACACAAGGTCACTTAGCTTTAGACTGGCAACATGTTGGGAAATTATGTATATATAGACATCAGTCAAAGATGGATACACATTTTGTAGGGACTAGTCATTGTATACATGTATTTTTGTTTAAACATGTTTGGACATTTATGCTGAATGGATAAGAACTGCCATACCAGGTGTTTATTTCATTTGTGGAAAGAATGCCTATTACAAGCTGCCGAAAGGCTGGTACGGTACCTGTTATCTAGTAGAATTTTTTGCGAAGATTTATCACAGGGACAATCCAGTCTAGAGAGAAAAAACGAATTCCAGAGTTAAGAGAGGAGCTAGTGCAGCAGATATTACTGGTGATATATTTGGTGCCATCATTCCATCAGTTGGTGTAATTTTCAATTATCTCAATTATCTCACACTTTTGAAAAATGACCTGAAAAGACTGACAGCCACCAGTGCATGGGAAGCAATAGGTAATGTATTTTCATCCATTGGAAAGTGGTTTGGAAACTTGGGAAAAAGAGTAGTAGGAATTATCTTGAAACCTGTATTGAGTGTGGGTTTGTGTGCCTTAATGGTACTTGGAGTTTAAAAACTATACAAATTGTGGAAAGAGAAGAAAGCTAAGAGCAAACAGAGGAGGGAAGAGATTGAAATGGAGAAGATGAGGAGCATTTATGACAAAAACTTGAAGAGACTTGGGAGTAACAGTAGACCAAAACTTTATCAAACTACAAGGCTTTGAATTGTCTCATTGGAATGAGAGTGTTCTTTTTGTGACAGCTTACATTGCCGTCAGAGGAGGGACTGTTGGAGTGTAACATAGTAATGTTTTCAGACACCCAGACGTCAGCATAGGTTTTTATGGTTAATAGCTTAACGTAGAGAAAAGCTGCACTGACACATATTTTAAAAGTGCTCATGTTTTATTTTGTACCGGACACCATTGTGCCTACCAGGATTGACAATCTGCTAACAAGGTTTAAATAATGTTGAAGTATATTTTAAACATTAGAGTTACTGCTAGTAGTCAAACGGAATTGATTTTATAATGTTTAATATGTGATTTATGATTATAAAGTTACATGCACATAAAAATAAATGCACTTCTCTGCCGTACCTAATGTGGTGCTTTAATAAAATAATTAATAATGAAATGTTTCTACATATTCTGATGATATATTATTAATGGTGAATTTATAAGTTTGCATATTATATGTGTTTTATTACCTGTGATACTAATGCAACTAGGCCTGCAGAACTTGTATTTCCAGTGATGTAAAAGTAAAGAATCGTTTTTCTTCCCCTTACGTGAAGTTTCCCATTAGGTTGTTTTTTTATGAATAGTAAAGGGTCCCATTGCTTAATCTTACAAGACTGTTTCAAAATGACCTTGATTCCGGAACATTTAGGCCTGTGGACTAAACATGAAGTAAATTGTTTCTTTCAACATGGACTTTCATATGAGAAGAAGATGAGTCAATTCTTCTTGTTGCAAAGTTATAGAAAATTGTAAAAGACTATTGGATTCACACAGAAGAAGGAGATGACTTCAGACTAAACCTGAGAAAACGTAGCCTTGTTGCAGATTTGATTTGTGCCTAGACACTGAATATTGCCCCTTTTGAGTGATGTGGAACCAGTGAACTATTGAATCAGAGACATTTGTGTACTTTACTATAGGGATGACTTTGTAAGTTTCAGTTAGTTGCTCTCTAGTTGTTCTTTGGTTGTCCTCTGGTTGTCCCAGAGAACTGCTTTCTGTGCAGCTCGTGTTCTGCACTTACCCTGATGGTTTTTCTAACAGACTTTGCTGATGCACTACATGCTTTGCTGATGAAGATATCTCTTGGATGATGTCTCTAGGAGAGGTATAGCTCCCTGTTAATTATTTCCTTTGACATGCCCTTTTCTAATAAAAGTTAACATGCTGACACCTGTCTTTTTATTTTTCTAGTCAGTTCCTTTTAGCCCAAGATAGATTGTTTCCAAATTAATTTTGCCTTCTTTTGCATTTTTTTCGCATGTGTTAGCCTGCACCCACACATGCATGTCCTAATTTGGCTAGTTATAGGGATAACCCATGTCCAACCCCGATTATTAAAACTCTGTCTAATTTGATTTGTCAAATGTCAATACAGTCTGATTTGAGACATACTTCTATTGCTCAAATAATAATGTTAATGATATGTATTATTCTGCTTGAATGCTTAATGGTGTTGATACTAAGTAGATTAAACGAGTTTCACCGTTTTGGGCAACCGGTGGTATGATTTATCTTTACAATTTGATTTTGCACACAATTTACATAACTTTAGCTATGTGGATGTGAAATAAAACCTTGAATCTTTTATTGATTGGAGTTTTCCTTCTATGGCCTCATTGGTATGGTGTCTAAATTTGTTGGGTAAGTTGAAATTATTGTGTAATGATTAACCACACTCTTCACTGGGTCCAAAGGTCTGTCGACCTCAGTGAAGCATTTTGATTCCTGTGAAGGATGATGAAAATGCGTATGCATGCATAAAGGAAGATATTGGGGCTTCTGTAAGTGAATGACTTAAAATATCTGAATTCTCACAATATGGAGGGAAATGAATTTGTAGAGGGAGCGATAATTGCTGGGAAAAAAACAAGAGTAATTTGGGCCAATTCAGCAACAGCCAATCTGGTTGGGATGACTAAGGACAAATTTGCAACATGGGACATCATGTTTAAACCTGGTAAGGTGGGCTATCTGGAACCACTAAACTACACACTAAATCCAGTCATGCACTCTACCACTGTCCCAGAATCATTCCTTAAGGCCAATCTGGGCTACAGATCCTCTAATCCAACCAATGATGATTTGATACTTAGGTGGAACCCTGAAACAGGGAGACAAGCACATGTACAGAAATGTTACATCCAGAAAACAGATTATGTAGCAGATTGAAGCTGGCTGGCCAGGACCTTACATAACACATCCTCTCAGTTGGGGTAACAGCATCCAACCAAGTAAACAGCAAGCGATTTTAGTAGGAGGCCTCTAACAATGCTTTCATGGAAGGAGGCAGGATTGGGCAGACTCTTAAAAGATGGAGATAGTTACTGCTTTCTATTCTCCCATTAAATAGTCTGCATTCAGGGATCATGGTGCTGAGATCCTATCCCTGTTTTGGGTTTCTGATGTTTTCTTGTAAACGCTAGCAAATCCCAAATCAGTGGTAGAGACAATGAGGGCTTGTGCATTCATGTATCAAATAGCCCGAGCTGTGTAGCAAACCCTATTAATCTTCCATACAACAGGTTTCAGGCACTGTAATTACCATGGCATATCACACAGACTACCCTTAACTGCATCTCAGAGGAAAGAGAGATGTCTGACCCTATCTTAACAGGCAATATCAATCTCAATTTGGCATACAACTTGACAGAGGATCCCTTTTACACACATTGACATCTTCTGGGGAATTCACAGAGAGATTGCTGTACATAAACTTCACAAAGCTAGTGGCCTCAAACTTCTTAAGTCATTACAGTAATTTATTCTACAGTCTCTGAACAGAAGATTTTTTCCTGAAGGCCGATGAGATATACACGCTTTCTGGCATCCAGAATGCAGTGTTAGAATACAATTTTGTCTCATCAGAGTTGTTCAGAGCCATACAATTGTTTGAAATCATTGATTGCATAGAAAGCGATCATGTGGCACAAAAAACTACATCTGATGCATCAACTATTAAGACACCAAGGCCCGTATTTATACTTTTTTAACGCCACATTTGCGTCATTTTCTGACGCAAAATCCGTGCAAATTTACAAAATACAATTGTATTTTGTAAGTTTGCACCGATTTTGCGTCAAAGAATTACGCAAATGCGGAGCTAAAAAAGTATAAATACGGGCCCAAGTAATCCCGACCGTAGGTAATGTGATTTATTATAACACACTAAAATGTCTGAAATAGTCTGATGCGGCATCTGCAGTCTTGCAAAATGGCTGACTTTGAAAGGTGGAGCGTCACATATTACCTATGCCCTGGCAGATGTGTGCACACAAACAACCTGCAACACTGTATGGACTGAACCAACTAAGGTAAGGCTACTAAAAGGGACCAATATCACTTGTAAACCACCTAGATGCAGACCTATTTTTAATAAAATCTGGTTCACACAAAAATTAAAACACTAGAAAAGATAGCTAAACAGGAACCTAAGATACATTAGAAAGTTACCAGTGAATGCAAGTGCACTCAAGGCAAAAAGATCTCTCGGAAAAAGATATAGGGCCTTATTACAACTTTGGAGGAGGTGTTAATCCGTCCCAAAAGTGACGGATATACCACCAGCCGTATTACGAGTCCATTATATCCTATGGAACTCGTAATACGGCTGGTGGTATATCCGTCATTTTACCGTCACTTTTGGGACGGATTAACACCTCCTCCAAAGTTGTAATATGGCCCATAATCTGGATGTTTAGGGGGCAAAGAGAATTTACACTGAAGCTCAGTGGCTCAAAATAATACAAAAATCTGCTTGGGGTGCATAAATACATTTTGACAACCTATAAATGATCTTAATTCCCAGCACCCAAAAGAAACAAATAATTCAATCTCTTTTGAAAGTTTTATTGCCCGCATACTTGGACAGCTCAGGAGATTGGGCTCCTCCCTATAATTCGACCTATGCCAAACCAAACTTCAATACAATCTGAGCTCACTTCAAAGTATCATAAACGTTCAAGACCAGATGGAGTCCCAGGCCTCCTAAACCTCCTCTTCAAATCTGACATTGACTTTTGGGCCTTTACTCTTAATAACCTTTACAGCAGTGTGTTTGAAACTCAGGTAGTCCAGCTTTGTGACCTATTTCTAAATTTTGTGGTCCGATGAATGTTCCTTCTCTGTTCAGAAGGATGAGTAGACAATGTATCAAGTTATTCACAGTTAATTACAGTGTAACTCGATGGTCACACATCCAATTCCAGAAACCAATTTGTAGTTCAAAGGGATTTATTTAGACTCAAAGTCAAACTTACATATATGAGTCTCAAAATCACAGTATAAATGTACAGAATGACCAAAAGACAATCAAAATATTGTACAATATGAAGTTTAACTACCATATAAAAGACCACTAATTTGATAGCGATAATGAAGAAAATGAGGAAAAACAATTGATGCATGAGTTTGAATACCAGTTTTCCTACTTAACCATTTGATTTAAAGTCCTGAATATTCTACTATTCTATAGGTTCAGGCAGGTAGTCAGCACAATAGAACTTCTGGAGAAGTTTCCATCAAGAGTGGTATAGCAGATTTAAAAACACATAGCAATTGGAGTTCAAGAGAGGTATTTAAGTAGGGCCTGCTCTCAGCTAAAGGCAGAGAGAATCTGAAGCTTACCGCTAACTAACCCAAACGAAAATCTTGGTCCTTCCAAGGATGATCTCATAGGCAAATACCTTTCCCTAGTTCAAAAACAAAGCCACAAATTACAATTTGCTAATTGACATTTGGCCTTCTGGGGTTTCCAAGTAGAGCTTGGTACACCCTAACGCTTTGGAATTCCACAACAGTTACAGCTGCCACAATACTCCTCACATCCTTGATAAGCATTCTGTCTGTTTTTTTATCGTCTCAAATAATGAGCTCCTATTAACTTAGTCTTGGATCCTGACACCTGCAGCTTTAGAAAAACATTCAAAAAGCATACTGCACATTGAAGGTTAAAACCCAGAAAATATATGGGCCTTCACTCTGGTCAGACTAATTAAACACAAATACACTTTCAAGTTAAAGAAATTCTATACATCTCTTTTGTGAAATATATAACAATTATAAAGAATAATCTTTCTAAAACATTGTAACATAAACATTCTTTCGAATGATGATAAAATATGGCATACATGGAACATTGCATTCATCTGCGCACTTGGCTTATATATTTTATTGTGCACCACTTTTAAATTAAAATACTTCTTTAATTAAGAACAAAAACAACCACCCCATCATTTCACATTTAAGAGGTGTAATGGCACAGCTAGGTTATGCTCTCCCACCTTCATCTTGGGAAGGATCCATACTGCATCTAATATAGGTAAAAGATGATCCAGGGCTGACCACAAACTATAGACTGATTGTCCTATTGGATGCAGAGGTCAAGTATTATGCAAAGCTATTACTAAAGGAATTAGCAGGCTGGACTGTAGCAACACATTTATTTCCAATAGCTCAAATTGGGTTTGGGGGAACAGTAACACCACAGATAAAATGCTGGCCCTCTTAATGCTAATAAAATGAGTCAAGGAAACATACGAAGTGCAATCTATTTGTCTGCTTCATAGATTACCGCATGGTATTCGATGGTACAAATCATAATAAGTTTTGGCTAAAGCTAGAAAACTGGGGTATTCCAGGGCCATTACTTAAGGCTATACAATCCATGTATTGAAAAATGTGGCTAAAGGTTAAATTGACTCATAATACCCACGTCACACAAAAATAATGACAAACAGCTTGGCATCTCTGCTTTTTAGCTTGCATACTACGGATTTACCAGACACCATTAAGGTTGAAGGTACTCACTTCCCAAAGCACAATTATATTTGACCACACTGCCACAGGTCTTCAGAATTCTTTAACTCTTGAATCTAAATATTGCTACTTATGGATATGGATCACTGCAAACTGCTCTGCTCATGAACACTGGGCACATATGAAAGTGCCACTTTTCTTGCGCCCTTTACCGCCCCCCTAGTGCCACCATGTGTGCTCTGTATCTAAGGTACAGCGCACCATGGCGCAGGGTAGGGGGCAATTGTGTCATTTGTATTGACGCTATTGATGTACTCTGCAGGAGTAGTGCCAAAATATTGGCGCTACTCCTGCAGAGTACTTAGGGGCCCATTATAAATAATGAAAGCCCCCTTTTAACGCCTGCTCTGAGCACGTGTTAAAAACGTCGTTAATAAAAAACACAAGGAAATCTGTTAGATTTCCTTGCGCCATTTTTCAGACCCCCCTAAAGCCCCCTTTGCATACATTATGCCTGGCGCAGGTATAATGTAGCGCAAAGGGTTACAAAGTGGGGCAATGCATGCATTGCCCCACTTTGTAAATACGGGGCAAGGATTTTGCCTTTGTTGGGCCACATAAGCGTAAAAAAAATTATACCAATATGGCGCAAGGTGGCGCTAGGGGCTTTTAAATATGCCCCTAGAAGTGTTATGGGATGCAGGAATTTGCGAATTACTATTAAAACAAGTAGTCAGGAAACAGGTAAAAGTAATCTCCACTACGCAGCACATTAAAAAACTGCAAAACACGAAATATGCAGCCCACTTGGCAGAGAGGTTTTCGGAGAAGAAATTAGTCAATTACCTTTCCTTCCCTTTGGTCAAATCAGTGAAACTACGATTTATCCACATTCGCTTTCTATGCTCTCTCAGTGGAGTTCATGCAAGCACAGCCAATTTACTATGCAAAACAAAGTCACCCGTGCAATTAAAAATTAGAATTAATGGTGCATATTGTATGTACTTGCCCTGCACTGTTACTCGAGCGACGAAGATGGCTAAGACCGCTCCTAATCAGAAATGGGTGCCACATGGTAATGGAGGCACTGAAATGTATACTGAGCATATGACAGCGAGTCTTGAAAAATTTATAGATGGGCACTGCCTCTCTTAAAAACCAAAGAGGCTGTCTCTCTTAAAGACTTAAGAGCCTCGGCGACTTCGGGGAAAGTTTACTGAAAAAGCTATTTTTCCAATTCACTTTCATACATTTTCTTTCTAATATTGCAGACATTACAAAATTGTTTATATGTTACCATGAGAGATTGTTTTTACTGTTATTTTTTATACTCGTACTTTTTATGGATTTGTTTATGTGGGGTTTCTATTTTTAGCTCAGGTTGCATTATTTTACCCTTGCACTATTCCCCTTGATTTTTAGAGAATCGCATAACTGACTTTTAGAGAATCATGTATTGTAAAATGTTTGATCAAGCTTACAATAAACGTTTAATTATTGATTGATTGACTTGATTACAGTATAGCATACTCTTATTAGTGTCTTGGCAATCTGTATTAACATCTAAACCAGAGTCCTTAAAGGGTCGTGTAAGCAAGGGTAAGGTGGACAAGTAGCAGATGAACGTTTTCATCCTTTCTTTCTGGACTATAACTTGATCACACTAAGCAGGTATAATGAAGTTTCATCAAATAGATGAATGACATGTTGGTAAAATAAAGTTATCTTTATTACACCACCCCATCCATACGAAATCAATAACTGACAGTTTTTATTTGAATCATAGAACCATATGCCTCCTAACATTCTAATAAAAGGAATACACCAATACACATTTCTGGGGAAGAAGGAAATACCACACATCCTCCTTCACAAAGGAAGAATAACTATAAAAAACACGTGGCACTACACTGAACATAGCACCGCACCAAAGGATATGGTATAAGAAATAAAAACTGCCAAACAAAATCATCTCAAAACAAAATTCTGAAGATAGTTTGGCTTTGTGACCAATGTAGCGTTCTGTCTCCCATTTGAACCAACCTTTCTTGCCAAATTGCAACAAACACTCTCCAGTCTCACACTCCTTCCATCAGCCACTTCTAAACGTTCCCCCTCATTTTACAAAGGGATACAACCACATCTCAGTTCTTGTTTCAAATGTGCCCATCTTCTGTCTTCATGGCATTTCTGAAAACTTTGACAACTTTCACAGGCCTTGTAAATTTTCACCGATTTGCAAATCCACAGGAGCTCTTATCTTAATGTCATTTCCTAGCATCACTATCACATCAGCCACACTCTCTCTCTAGTTAAGACTTTTCTTCATCTTTCATTGCAATTTATTCTCCTGCTTTCTCCAGGCACTTGAAGTATTGTCCTGCAATCCTTTGTTGCACTTAATCTATCCTGGACATACCATGGTAGATGGCATGTGTCCTTGGAACTGTTCAAACGTTGATTTACCTGTTGTGCATGCAATATGTTATAATGCATCTTTCTAGTTATTGTTCCCAGTCAGAGTATACAGTTCAGTTAGCTTTCTGAATGGCCTGTCCCCCACAAATGAGCCCTATTACAGCAATGCATATCTCTTTCCATGGATAAGCAGGCAAATCATGGCAAACCAACAGCAAATGTCACTACCTGTGCCCAGCTACATAATGGTAACGCCTAACCTGGGTATGTGTGGTATCAAACATGTTGGAATCATACCCCAATACTAATGCCAGTATTGGTTGTATGATTCCATGCACTCTAGAGGCTCCTTAGAGGTCCCCCGAAGTATTGCTCCTACCAGTCTTCCAGGGTTTTCCAGGCAGCCCGCGCTGCTGCAGCCCTCCAGACAAGTTTCTGCCCTCCTTCTGCTTGACCAGTACAGGCAGGGGAAGGGAGAACAAAGGATTTCCTGTGGGAGAGGGAGGTAACACAAGGCTTGGGAGGGGTGGCCTCCCCAAGCCACCAGTTTGCTTTGAAGGGCACATTTGGCGCCCTTCTTGCATAAACCGGTTTGCATCAGCCCAGGGACTCTCATTCCCTGCTCTGGTGCTAAAATGGACGAAGGAAAGGGGAGTGACCACTCCCCAGTCCATTACTACCCAAGGGGTGGTGCCCAGAGTTCTTCCAGGTGGCCACTCAATTCTGTCATCTTGAAACTAAGATGGGCAGAGGCCCCTGGGAGGACTTGAGTGGCCAGGTCAGGCAGGTGACGTCAGAGACACCTCCTGATAGGTTATCACCATACAAGGTGATCAAACCCCATTTTAGAGCTATTTAGGGACTCCCTTGTGGATGGGTCCCCAGTGTCGAAGTGCAATACTCCACCAGAACTCCTCTGCTTCGTTTACTTCTTCTTTTGGTTGCTGGAACCGCAACTGGACTCTTCAGGAACCAACAAGACTGCAGAGATGACCTCACCTTGCAACATTGTTTCCCCGGCTCCTTCCAACAACTGCAACATTTTCCTGGCTGTACATCCTCTCGGGTCAGCAAGACTTCAGTTTGCACCAGGAAGCAAGAAGGAATCTCCCTTGGAGTGACAGAGTCACTCCCCTGCATCTGCAGGCACCTACAGCAATGATGTACGGCTGCGTGGATCTGCTCTCCTCTGGAACTGCGTGGATCCTGCATCACAGGTGGTGGTCTAGAGTGGTCATCTTGGTCCTCTCTCCCCACTGTTCAACTTGGGAGACGGTGAGCCCTTGCCTCTCCTTGCGGGACAGTACCCCTATGCACTGTGACTTTTGCAGCAACTAAGGCTCGTTAACTCCTGCTACAAGGGACCTTAACGCTCCAAGTATCCCTGGCCTCCAGCATTTCATCCTACCAAGAACAGTCTTCTCACTGCTGCTCCAGGGATATGCTCCACATGCGCTGATTGGGCCTCACTGCAACTTACTGTGCCTGCTGCCAGTGGGTTGCCTGTGGGGGCTGCGACTGCTTCTATTGGCTTTGCCAACTGGTGAGGGTCAGCCCGGACTTCCCTCCAAGGATCAAGTCTCCTAGATCTTGCAGCTCCTATTCAACTTTGTAACGCTTCTTTTGCTTCTTCATTCATCTGTCAAGGCTTGTTGTTGGTTCTCCTAAAACACTGACCATCTGCGACTCGACGTGGGACCCCATCTGCACCACTCCAAGGGCTCCTCTTCAGCTCTTGGGCTCCACAGCTGGTCTTCTTCTTCCCCCATCGCTTTGGATCTTCATCCACAGATGGCTCCTGCCCCGACTAGACACTCCATCGTGGACTGGACTCTGTCTCCTTCTTTTGCAGGCCTTCTTATTCCAGAATCCACCTTTGGTTTCTTCTAGTCTGGTCCTGTTCTTGCACTATATATTTTTTAAGTACTCTTGTAAGTCCTGAGGAGGACCAGGTACTTACCTCTGCTTTCCTGGTCGCTGGGAGTCACTCAGGTACTTACCTCTTGGGGTCCCTATTTCTTCCAGCTCCCCTCTAACTAATCCATACCTTTGGGAGGGGGTCTTCGCTTCACATTCCACCATTTTAGTGTATGGTTTGGCCCTCCCCTAGAGCTCTCACTACTTTTCACTAATTCTTGCCAATGCTCATTGTTTCTTGTGCCATATCTAATTATTACCGTATATATATATATATATATATATATATATATATATATATATATATATATATATACTGTATATATATATTGTACTTACCTTCGGTTAGGGGATGGCCTATAAGTAATCTAATGTAGTTTCATTGTAATAAAGTACCTTTATTTTTGTAACACTGTGTGGTTCCTTTCATTTGTGATAAGTTGCTGTGTGACTATTGTGGTATTGCATATGCTTTACATGTGTCCTGTATATGTCTTGGCTGCTCATCCACAGCTACCTCTAGAGAGCCCTGACTTCCTAGACGCTGCCTACATTCACTAATAGGGGTTGCCTGGACCTAGTATAAGGTGCCAACAGCATAAGTGTCCACCACACACCAGACCAGCTTCATACATTGTCGTCTTCTCTTAACCCAAATAATATCTTTCTGAAATTGTACTTATACTAGCAAAATAATGTTGGTCTAGTTTCCTTGTGGCACGTTCTTACTCATTCAACAGTTGTTCACCCTCTGCACTCAAATTTGGTAGACAAAACAGCAACGATGCATGCTTTCTATCCACACATAGATTCATCCCACACACTCTTGCATAGTTCTTAAAAACGTTTTTACACTTGTTCCATCATACAACAGGTTCCCCAGGTGAAGAAAGCAAAAACAGAGATGGACTGGTGTGCTGCATCATAACATTTGGATTTACTTCACAGCCTGACTACGAATACTTAAAATGCATGATTTGTCCCAAGCTTTCATATTGTATATATAATTAAAACAAAACAAAGGTTAAGATTAATTTGATGTTATAGTTAGGCAGGACAATACAATATTTTAAGTTAAAGAAAATTGTGAAACGCACTGAAAAAAACAAAGGTTAAAATAATGTCATATTTAGGTCTGGTGATAATATATTACTTTATGTTGGGAAAAAACCTGTAGAAATTCTCTGAAAAAAATCAAAGTTTAAAGTGACGTTATAGCTAGATGAAAATGTCATTTAAACATATAATTTTAAACTAAAAAACTTTGTAATTCACCGGTTATAGCTTCCTGGGCTAACTATATTTTGCGCTTTATGACCTCACATATTACATAACTCATGACATGTTCAATTACATAATTGTTGACATCACTGATGACCATGCACGGCGAGGGGTTGGCCGTAGACGTATCGGAATAAGATGTCACTTTATTTTACATACATTTCGAAATTCAATGGAAAAAAACAAAGGTTAAGCTGAAGTTACACGTAAGTTAGGCAGCAAAATTGTAACTTATGTTCAAGAAACCTTTGAAATTCACTGAAAAAGGTTAGAGTGGACCTACATATAGGTCTTCTAATAATAAAAATAAGTTTCAAAACAAAAAAGTCCTGAGATTCACCATTTATAATGTAAATGCCAAAATTATGACTTATACTACTATGATGCACTGCTGATGACATTACATATTACATCACTGATGACATCTGAAATCTGTAATGGTGCAAGATAAAAGGGCACTGAAATTGTCTTCCAACAGCTGGAGAACGTGTTTTTCTAAATGGGAATGGACGGGGCCTTCCAGTGGGGGGAGTGTATGGAAATTTCTGTAAGGGGGAACCGGATGTGAGCTTTTAGAGAACAGACAAACTTGTAGGGCCGGGCTTTGGCATGGCTGAACTAGGTCAGTGCCCAGGGAGCCAACTTTCAGAGGGGACCAGGAGATGCCTGTGATAAGATCCTGCAAACATCAGCACTCCTCTCACTTCACTCCTGTTAAAACTGTTTTAAAAGGAGTTGAGCTTTTGGGTGAGTTGTGGGAGGAGCTGAAATATTGTTGTTTAGAGGCCAGTCACTGCTGTGGTGTAATCAGGCAGGGACTGGCCCGTGAACACAAAAAGGCTGCCCTGCTGGCTTGTTTCATTCACCAACAACAGAGGACCTTTTAGATGGGGCTATTAACCAGACACCTGGATGGGGTTTTAAAAGGGATTCTGGATGAGGTACTAAAGAGGTGGCCTAAATGGTGTGCTGTAGAGAGATGCGTGGATGGTGCTTTGGAAAGCATGTCTTACCTGTGCTTTGATAAGTGGCCAAGGCTTGTTCTTTGCTGGTGGGGCTTGAGTGGCACATAGAAGAGAAATTCTGGGTGGGGCTTTGTAGAGGTTTCTAGGTGAGAGTTTTTTAAAGTTTGAATTTGAATGGAAATTTGCACTCTTCATTTTAGGACTTTGTACAATTGTACAGAAAGGTAATGTCAACACCAGGACAGTGCACGCTCTACGGGCATCTAGAATGCAAAAACCCAACACTCGCAAGATAATGTAATTTATGCATTGTGATGATATGTTATTGTTTAACCTTTTGCATTGCAGAATTCCATCCAAAAGATTCATTTTTAAGGTGCTTATAAATACTGTACATTTGCAATGTATTGCTGCAGACATTCAGAGTGTGTTAGGGTGTGGTCCCTTTCCAGGGCCTTCTAGAGACTTTCCCTGCAACATGCCTGGGCGTGGTTCTAGGCAGGGCCAAGACTCTATAAAAGAGAGTCAGCCCAACTTCCAGTGCTCACTATTCAGAGGTCCCGGTGCAGAGCAGCAGCTTCTTCCTGAGCTCCTGTCCCGGCGGCCTATTTGGATTTTCCAGTCTTCTGCACTCATCTCTCATTGGTGATCACTGTTTCCAGGCGGTAAGACGGTGTTTGGACATTTCCCAACACCGTAATTGAGAATTTTCATATTCTTGATTTTAATTCTTAAATGAATAACAGATTACTTGTGTGCTGCCATTTTGTGACATTTTTATGGTGGTTTGCAAATAGGGAGGACGCGCAATTTATTCCATAAAGATTTGACTTCGTTATTACATTGTTGTTCATTGCGCGCTGATATTTCTTGACATTTACATGATGTTTTACGAGTTGGCAAGACGTGCAACTCGTTTCATGAGCATTTAACTTTGTTGTTCATTGCGCGCTACCTTTTCTTGACATTTACATGGTGGCATTCGAATCGGCGAAACGCGCGATTCACTTCTCGTTTGTAATTCATGCTGTTCATTGTGCGCTACCATTTTCTGGCATTTACATGGTGGCATTCGAATCGGCAACACGCGCGATTCTTTCCTTGAGTGTTTTTTCATGTTATTCATTGTGCGCTACCATTTCTTGGCATTTGCATGGTGGCATTTGAATCGACAAGACGCGCAATTCTTTCCGAGTGCTTTTCATGTTGTTCATTGTGCGCTACCATTTCTTGGCATTTGTATGGTGGCATTTGAATTGGCAAGACGCGCAATTCTTTCCTCGTGTATAAATAATGTAAATTACTGTACGCTGCTATTCTAAGACATTTTCTTGGTAGCATTTCAAGTTGACACGTTGCGTGATTTATTCCTTGAATCTACGTTGTGTGATTTCATGGTGCACAATCCTTTATGGTGTTTAATACTCATATAAAAATCTGCAATGTGCGCAATTCACTCCCCAATGTTTTTTCTGAGATGAACACAACAATACCAGAGTTCAAGATGTAATGCTGTGTGTTCCTGATATATATTCTTAAAAGGAGATTCATATGGTTGTTTAGAAATTGCTCAGAGTATTTCCTGATTCTCATGCTAAAGAAAGTACTCGAATCTGAAAGTCGTATTTAACTTTTCCTGTTTCCTCCTCAGGCATTCGGTCAACTAAAGCCTAGTCAGTTTTAGGACTATTCTAGGGTTGTTCATGTTTTTCGGAAAAGACAAAGCTTAGAGTTGTAGCATGGTACTTTATTTCATGAGATGTAATTTTTATGTTGTGTTTTAACCTTTTGCTTCCTACAGGTCTCCTTCCCAGCTGTTCCCGTCCTAATCCCCTTTTCCCCACTTGGACTCTGTGATAAATCTAATCAGATTATTGGAGCTGTCTTGTGGTGGAAGTGTTGGGAACGTGCACAAACCCCGAGGATCGGGTGACTCTGACAGAATAGTGAGCCCACAAATTAATATCCTCCTGGTTTGTGTATGTTCTCAGCATGGCCACACTGGACGAGCTAGTCAAGGCTATCACCCAGCTCCAGTCAGAAGTGGTATCATCAAAGGATTTGACAAATAGTTTAGCTGAGAGGGTGAGTCAGTTACAGAATAAGGTTGAGAAGAAAGAACAAAGTCCCACAGGTGTGTCTTGGCCAGGTACTTCTTCTCAGACTTCTGGAGGTAATCCGACTAACATTTCCCTCAATGTTCCTTCAGCCATTCCTTTAGCTCCCTCAGAACGCTTCTCAGGTGATCCCTTGAAAGCGCAATCTTTTCTGGTTCAAGTGGAACTTCACTTCACCTGCAGACCACATACTTTCCCCGATGCCCAGTCTAAAGTAGCTTTCTTGTTGTCATATCTGTCTGGAGATGCAGCTACCTGGGCTATTCCTCTTGTGTGTAAAAATAGTCCCCTGTTGTACAACTGGAAACATTTTGTTCGTGAATTTGAGAGAGTTTTCGATCGTAGAACTGTAACACAGTCAGCAGATCGTGAATTATTAGACTTACTCCAAGGGAATCAGGACTTAGTGTCATATTTAGCCAACTTTAATCGGCTGGTCGCTGAGACATCCTGGCCTGAAGAAAAACAAGCGGCCTTGTTTTACAGGGGACTCAAAGAGGAGCTAAAAGACATCTAGCGCAAATCGACCCACAACCTGCAAACTGTCAAGATTTAATAAACCTTGTCTTGAGGCTTGATCATCGTTTAAATGAACGAAAAGGAACGCGTAAAAAGACTGAAAAACATTCTTGGCATGCTCATGATAACAAAGACTCAAGAACTCCGAGAGAAAGAACGCCGGAACCAATGGAAATTGGAACCATCAGGAGACCTTTGACCAAAGATGAAAAGGACCTACGCAGAAAAAATGGGCAATGTCTCTATTGTGGGCAGAAAGGTCATTTCGCCAAAGATTGTCCAATCAAAACAAAGAGCAAGCGAGGCCCAGTTCAGAAAGTTGCAACCAATGCATCAGTCGAGTCGGAAAATCTGAAGCACCCAAGTTGCAGGGAAGGGTTGCTCTTGGGTGTCACCGTGGATCCTTCACAATCCAAACATCTAAAATTGGGAATAAGAGTTCAGGTCAAGAAAAATACCTATTTCAAGAAGGCTCTAGTCGACTCTGGGGCTACCGGAAACTTTGTTGACGCCCAATTGGTTCGTGCATGGGGGATCCCATGTATTGAAAAGAAGACCCCAGAAACCATCCAGGCAGTTGATGGAAAACTCTTGACTGGAGGTCCGATAACTCTTCAGACTGTCCCCTTGACAATAATTTGTGAAGGTAAAAATCAAAGAAAGAAACATAAAGAGGAACTCATCCTTGACGTGATCCATGCTCCCCAGTATGGGATCATCCTTGGCTTGCCATGGTTAACTCATCACAATCCAGAGATTAATTGGGCAGAACGAAAGATCGTGTTCTCATCAGTGCTATGTAAAGAACATTGTCTCCAAAGGACTCAAGAATCGGAAGTTCGCCATTCTTACATAGCTACCGCCGCAGAGAAAGAAGTTCAGTTGCCCAAACAGTATTCGTCTTATGAAGATGTATTTGATGAGAAGGAAGCAGAGAACTTACCTCCTCATAGATCTTATGACTGTCAAATTGATCTAGTCCCAGGGGGGATACTTCCCAACTGTCGTGTGTATGCCCTGTCAGAACATGAAAATCAACATTTACGAAAATACTTGGATCAATTCTTAGAGAATGGTTTCATCCGCCCCTCTAAGTCTCCCACAGCTTCTCCTTTGTTTTTTGTTCCAAAAGCGAACGGAGAGCTTCGAATGTGTATCGACTATAGGGGCTTGAATAAAATCACCATCAAGAACAAATATCCTTTGCCTCTAATTCCGGTCTTACTGGAATAAGTAAAGAAAGCAAAAATCTACACGAAGCTTGATCTTCGAGGTGCTTACCATTTGGTCAGAATGAGAGAGGGTGACGAATGGAAAACGACATTCAAAACAAGATATGGCCTTTTTTAATACACCGTCATGCCTTTTGGTCTGTGCAATGCTCCAGCAGCATTTCAATTTTTCTTAAATGACGTTCTTAGAGAGTACCTCGATATCTTTGCCATAGTTTACATTGATGACGTTTTGATCTACTCAGACAATGAGAATGAACATGTTCAACATGTCAAGAAAATTTTGGCAGCCCTTCGTAAACACCATTTATATTGCAAGCTAACCAAGTGTGAGTTTCATGTTACCACAGTTGAGTTTTTAGGGGTTATCCTTACCCCTCAAGGTATGGTGATGGCAGAAAGGAAAGTAAAAGCTGTATCTGAATGGCCCATTGTAGGAAGTTGGCTCTGTATGCACTATTTCAAAGTAAGGAATAGTATGCACAGAGTCCAAGGGTTCCCCTTAGAGGTAAGATAGTGGCAAAAAGAGATAATACTAATGCTCTATTTTGTGGTAGTGTGGTCGAGCAGTAGGCTTATCAAAGGAGTAGTGTTAAGCATTTGTTGTACATACACACAGGCAATAAATGAGGAACACACACTCAGAGACAAATCCAGCCAATAGGTTTTGTTATAGAAAAATATATTTTCTTAGTTTATTTTAAGAACCACAGGTTCAAATTCTACAGGTAATATCTCATTTGAAAGGTATTGCAGGTAAGTACTTTAGGAACTTTGAATCATTACATTAGCATGTATACTTTTTACATAAAACACAATAAGCTGTTTTAAAAGTGGACACAGTGCAATTTTCACAGTTCCTGGGGGAGGTAAGTTTTTGTTAGTTTGTCAGGTAAGTAAATCACGTACAAGTCTCAGGTTTGGGTCCAAGGTAGCCCACCGTTGGGGGTTCAGAGCAACCCCAAAGTTACCACACCAGCAGCTCAGGGCCGGTCAGGTGCAGAGGTCAAAGAGGTGCCCAAAACACATAGGCTTCAATGGAGAGAAGGGGGTGCCCCGATTCCAGTCTGCCAGCAGGTAAGTACCCGCGTCTTCGGAGGGCAGACCAGGGGGGTTTTGTAGGGCACCGGGGGGGACACAAGTCAGCACAAAAAGTACACCCTCAGCAGCGCGGGGGCGGCTGGGTGCAGTGTGCGAACACGCGTCGGATTTTCAATGGTTTTCAATGAGAGACCAAGGGATCTCTTCAGCGGTGCAGGCAGGCAAGGGGGGGGCTCCTCGGGGTAGCCACCACCTGGGCAAGGGAGAGGGCCTCCTGGGGGTCACTCCTGCACAGGAGTTCCGTTCCTTTAGGTGCTGGGGGCTGCGGGTGCAGGGTCTTTCCCAGCCGTCGGGAAATGGAGTTCAGGCAGTCGCGGTCAGGGGGAGCCTCGGGTTTCCCTCTGCAGGCATCGCTGTGGGGGCTCAGGGGGGACAACTTTGGTTACTCACGGTCTCGGAGTCGCCGGAGGGTCCTCCCTGAGGTGTTGGTTCTCCACCAGTCGAGTCGGGGTCGCCGGGTGCAGTGTTGCAAGTCTCACGCTTCTTGCGGGGAGTTGCAGGGGTCTTTAAGTCTGCTCCTTGAAACAAAGTTGCAGTTCTTTTGGAGCAGTGCCGCTGTCCTCTGGAGTTTCTTGTCTTTGTTGAAGCAGGGCAGTCCTCAGAGGATTCAGAGGTCGCTGGTCCCTTGGAAAGCGTCGCTGGAGCAGGGTTCTTTGGAAGGTAGGAGACAGGCCGGTAGGACTGGGGCCAAAGCAGTTGGTGTCTTCTGTTCTTCCTCTGCAGGGGTTTTTCAGCTCAGCAGTCTTCTTCTTCTTGTAGTTTCAGGAATCTAAATTCTTAGGTTCAGGGGAGCCCTTAAATACTAAATTTAAGGGCGTGTTTAGGTCTGGGGGGTTAGTAGCCAATGGCTACTAGCCCTGAGGGTGGGTACACCCTCTTTGTGCCTCCTCCCAAGGGGAGAGGGTCACATTCCTATCCCTATTGGGGGAATCCTCCTTCTACAAGATGGAGGATTTCTAAAAGTCAGAGTCACCTCAGCTCAGGACACCTTAGGGGCTGTCCTGACTGGCCAGTGACTCCTCCTTGTTATTCTCATTATTTCTCCTGGACTTGCCGCCAAAAGTGGGGGCTGTGTCCAGGGGGCGGGCATCTCCACTAGCTGGAGTGCCCTGGGGCATTGTAACACGAAGCTTGAGCCTTTGAAGCTCACTGCTAGGTGTTACAGTTCCTGCAGTGGGGAGGTGTGAAGCACCTCCACCCAGAGCAGGCTTTGTTTCTGTCCTCAGAGAGCACAAAGGCTCTCACCGCATGAGGTCAGACACTCGTCTCTCAGCAGCAGGCTGGCACAGACCAGTCAGTCCTGCACTGAACAATTGGGTACAATACAGGGGGTATCTCTAAGATGCCCTCTGTGTGCATTTTTTTATAAATCCAACACTGGCATCAGTGTGGGTTTATTATTCTGAGAAGTTTGTTACCAAACTTCCCAGTATTCAGTGTAGCCATTATGGAGCTGTGGAGTTCGTTTTTGACAGACTCCCAGACCATATACTCTTATGGCTACCCTGCACTTACAATGTCTAAGATTTTGCTTAGACACTGTAGGGGCACAGTGCTCATGCACTGGTGCCCTCACCTATGGTATAGTGCACCCTGCCTTAGGGCTGTAAGGCCTACTAGAGGGGTGACTTATCTATACTGCATAGGCAGTGTGAGGTTGGCATGGCACCCTGAGGGGAGTGCCATGTCGACTTACTCGTTTTGTTCTCATCAGCACACACAAGCTGGCAAGCAGTGTGTCTGTGCTGAGTGAGGGGTCCCCAGGGTGGCATAAGATATGCTGCAGCCCTTAGAGACCTTCCCTGGCATCAGGGCCCTTGGTACCAGGGGTACCAGTTACAAGGGACTTACCTGGATGCCAGGGTGTGCCAATTGTGGAATCAAAAGTACATTTTAGGTGAAAGAACACTGGTGCTGGGGCCTGGTTAGCAGGGTCCCAGCACACTTCTCAGTCAAGTCAGCATCAGTATCAGGCAAAAAGTGGGGGGTAACTGCAACAGGGAGCCATTTCTTTACACCCATCCCAAAGACTGTTCGTGATGTACAATGTTTCCTGGGCTTTGCAAATTTTTACCGGAGGTTCATCAATCATTTCTCCCAGACAGTGGCTCTAATTACTAAGTTATTAAGAAAGAAAGAAAAATTTGTATGGTCCCCAGAAGCAGACCAAGCCTTTTCAACTTTGAAAGAAGCTTTCTCCACTGCCCCAGTCTTGACTCATCCAGATGCGGATCGACCTTTCATAGTGGAAGCTGATGCTTCAGATGTGGCGATAGGAGCAGTCTTGTCACAACGAAACAAAGACACTGGTCAGCTTCATCCTGTAGCTTACATGTCTCGGAAGTTGAACGAAGTCATTTCTGAAAAAGAGCTTCTGGCGATTTGTGACACCTTTAAAGAATGGAAACATCATTTGTTGGGAGCTAAATATACTGTCACAGTATATACTGATCATCGCAATCTTCAATTCATGAGTTCTGCTAGACTTTTGACTCCTCGGCAATTACGCTGGATGCTGTTTTTTGCCGAGTTTGATTTTGTGGTAACCTTCTGGCCTGGTAAAGATAATCACAAAGCTGACGCCTTGTCCCGCCAAGAGTCTACCACATTGCCTGCAGTTCAAACCTCCCGAGCTATCATTGCTCCTGACAAGGTCCTATGTATCATAAAAACAGAAGATTTCTTTGAAGACATCCGCAATTCATTCACTGTTGAAAAATGGCAGGCATGGGCCCAAGCAGATCCGAAAAGATCAATCAAGCAAGGATTACCCTTACACGATGCTCGTTTGTTCGTGCCCACTACCAAACTTCGCAAGATAGTGTTTCATTGGTTGCATGTTATACCTACAGCAGGTCACCCAGGTACTCCTAAAACTCTTGAATTAATCCAACGCTATTTTTGGTGGCCTACCTTAACAAAGGATGTAAAAACAATGGTAAACAACTGTGAAGTCTGTGCTCGCACTAAAACAAGTAATTCAAAACCGAAAGGGCTGTTACACCCACTCCCAACCCCAAGTCGTCCGTGGGAACACATCTCTTTAGACTTTATTACAGGTCTGCCAGTGGTTCAACAGCATTCAGTAATTCTGGTGGTAGTAGATAGTCTCACGAAATATGGACATTTCATTGCCTGTAAGAAATTACCCACCTCTAGTGAACTGGCAACTATCTTACTGAATAGAGTGGTTCGTTATCATGGACTGCCAAAAGTGATCCTCTCCGATCGGGGATCGCAATTTGCCTCCAACTTCTGGAAGACATGGTGTAAAACACTGCAAGTGACATCTACCCTATCTACTAGCCACCATCCTCAAACAGATGGTCAAACGGAGAGACTAAATCAGACTTTGAAGCAATACCTATGTGCTTACGCTGAAAAAGCACTTAATTCATGGACATCAATGCTCTGGTTAGCTGAGTTAGCCTACAACAACTCCCTCCACACGTCTACTGGCGTTACACCCTTCTTTGGTTTGTTTGGCTATCATCCTGACACCATGCCCATCACAATTCCTCAAGAAAGTTCTCTCACTCCAGCTGTGTCAGAAATCATTCAACATTTGCATCAAACTCAGAAATCGATTCAACAACATTTAGAAAAAGACAAAAACAAATACAAAAAGCATTATGACAAGAAATATTGTGAGGGACCGCAGTATCAACCTGGTGACAAAGTGTGGCTTTCCACAAAATATATAGACTTCAAGAAGAAGCACATGTTCAACCCCAAATTTATAGGTCCTTACACTGTTCTTCAGCAAATCAATCCTGTGACCTATAAACTACAATTGCCAAAATCATTAAGGATTCATCCAGTGTTCCATACTTCCCTCTTAAAAAAGGCAGTCCAAAAGGTCCACCCTCATCCAGCTCCTGTTCTAATACAGGGGGAAGAAGAATATGAAGTCAAGAAAGTGTTGGACTCTAAACTGAGAGGGCGTAACCTATGGTACTTAATCTCATGGAAAGGTTATGGCCCTGAAAGTAATTCATGGGTTTCCGCATCTGATGTTCATGCTCCAGTACTTGTGAGACGCTTTCATCGTCTCAATCCAGATAAACCAGGCCTGGGAGAGGGGAGTACTGTCAACACCAGGACAGTGCGCGCACTACGGGCATCTAGAATGCAAAAACCCAACACTCGCAAGATAATGTAATTTATGCATTGTGATGATATGTTATTGTTCAACCTTTTGCATTGCAGAATTCCATCCAAAAGATTCATTTTTAAGGTGCTTAAAAATACTGTACATTTGCAATGTATTGCTGCAGACATTCAGAGTGTGTTAGGGTGTGGTCCCTTTCCAGGGCCTTCTAGAGACTTTCTCTGCAACATGCCTGGGCGTGGTTCTAGGCTGGGCTAAGACTCTATAAAAGAGAGTCAGCCCAACTTCCAGTGCTCACTATTCAGAGGTCCCGGTGCAGAGCAGCAGCTTCTTCCTGAGCTCCTGTCCCGGCGGCCTATTTGGATTTTCCAGTCTTCTGCACTCATCTCTCATTGATGATCACTGTTTCCAGGCGGTAAGACGGTGTTTGGACATTTCCCAACACCGTAATTGAGAATTTTCATATTCTTGATTTTAATTCTTAAATGAATAACAGATTACTTGTGTGCTGCCATGTTTTGACATTTGTATGGTGGTTTGCAAATAGGGAGGACGCGCAATTTATTCCATAAAGATTTGACTTCGTTATTACATTGTTGTTCATTGCGCGCTGATATTTCTTGACATTTACATGATGTTTTACGAGTTGGCAAGACGTGCAACTCGTTTCATGAGCATTTAACTTTGTTGTTCTTTGCGCGCTACCTTTTCTTGACATTTACATGGTGGCATTCGAATCGGCGAAACGCGCGATTCACTTCTCGTGTGTAATTCATGCTGTTCATTGTGCGCTACCATTTTCTGGCATTTACATGGTGGCATTCGAATCGGCAACACGCGCAATTCTTTCCTTGAGTGTTTTTTCATGTTATTCATTGTGCGCTACCATTTCTTGGCATTTGCATGGTGGCATTTGAATCGACAAGACGCGCGATTCTTTCCCTGAGTGCTTTTCATGTTGTTCATTGTGCGCTACCATTTCTTGGCATTTGTATGGTGGCATTTGAATCGGCAAGACGTGCAATTCTTTCCTTGTGTATAAATAATGTAAATTACTGTGCGCTGCTATTCTAAGACATTTTCTTGGTAGCATTTCAAGTTGACACGTTGCGTGATTTATTCCTTGAATCTACGTTGTGTGATTTCATGGTGCACAATCCTTTATGGTGTTTAATACTCATATAAAAATCTGCAATGTGCGCAATTCACTCCCCAATGTTTTTTCTGAGATGAACACAACAATACCAGAGTTCAAGATGTAATGCTGTGTGTTCCTGATATATATTCTTAAAAGGAGATTCATATGGTTGTTTAGAAATTGCTCAGAGTATTTCCTGATTCTCATGCTAAAAAAAGTACTCGAATCTGAAAGTCCTATTTAACTTTTCCTGTTTCCTCCTCAGGCATTCGGTCATCTAAAGCCTAGTCAGTTTTAGGACTATTCTAGGGTTGTTCATGTTTTTCGGAAAAGACGAAGCTTAGAGTTGTAGCATGGTACTGATTTCATGAGATGTAATTTTGATGTTGTGTTTTAACCTTTTGCTTCCTACAGGTCTCCTTCCCAGCTGTTCCCATCCTAATCCCTTTTTCCCACTTGGACTCTCTTAGACTCTGTGATAAATCTAATCAGAGTATTGGAGCTGTCTTGTGGTGGAAGTGTTGGGAACGTGCACAGACCCCGAGGATCTGGTGACTCTGACAGGTAAGGATAGCATTTTCAGATGAATTCGGGATGCCTTTTGATGAAGAGACTTGTATGGAGCTTTTCAACAGTGCATTTCCAAATAGACATATGATTTAGTAAGCCTCCTAACCATCAGATTGATCCACCCCTTCAAAAGTATGGGGGCTATGGGGAACACACAGGCCGGCTTGACATAACAAAGTTTGAAGAGCACTACTCTAAGATGATAACAATAGGATAAAGGAACAGAAGTTAACTATAGCTCTAAAGATAAATGCAAGTCCTGAGGAATACAGAGTGACCTGAGCTTAGGTGATGAGGAGGGCAGTGTCTATTTTGACAGTGGCAATGCAGAATTCTGCAATCTCTGAGGGTTGTTTCCAACCACAAGAACCAATATATTACTTCCATTGATTTGTAAGAAATTGCAAGATATCTAGTCCTGAACAGAGATAAGACACACATTTGTCTGCCCCCATCCTGAATGCTGACCCATGCAAACAACTGGGTATTGTCTGCAAAAGAAATGAGAGAACATCAAAATCATCTAACTAGCTGTACAAAAGAATGGATACAGAAGTTAAAGATTTTGGGTGGGGTGTTTGTGGCTTGCCTTATACCTTGGCCTCTGAGTTGATCGGGCCACTGAAGGTCTTGGTCTAGGCCAGGATTCCTTCCTGGCAGGGCAGAAAGATGGCTGGGACATAAAAAGCTGAAGACGTGGTCTGAAGCAGCAGTCTATTGAAGCATGGTCTCCGGTCCACCTGTGGGCCGGTTAGCTCTTTGATTTGTCCTCTTGATGCAACCTTTGAATAAGATCCTGCTGGTAGTCGGCACTGCAGAATCCAACATGTTTCATCTCTCTGACCTGGCAAAAGTGGGCATGAAAATCACGAGCTAGAAAAATAAATCTTTAAATTATCACTCCTCTTCCTCCCAGAAGCCCCTAGCTGATGAAAAAGGGGTGCGGTTAAAGCCTCAAAGCAGAAACCCCCGCTAGGTCTGCTGTTTTCAATGCCTTCTTAAGGATTTTTGGGGTTGCAAGCAAGATCTATTTTGGGAGCTGTTGTTTGGGACAGCTGTGAATGTTTCACCCATTTTGAGTTAATGTATGCATAAATGATGTCAAACAGCACTGAACTGTAAGTTGACCTTTTAGAAATGCAATAACAGCCAAACACTGAAGCGTCTGTCAAACACATAGAACCAAACATAAAACTTGAACAAGCATTGATAAATCTATTTCTTTTTGTATTTGGATCTAAATATTTTGTCATGCAAAAGCAATATTTTTCATACAAATCAATATTTAATAAGCCAGTTCATATCATTGCGGGAAAGACACAGTAACGGTGGCCTGGTGGATGCTTAGTGGGCAAGTGCATAATATTAAAACATATGCACATAGTGCTTGAGATTCTAGCCTTCATTGCTTGTATATTTGTAATCACAAATAAATCCACCTTCACCATTAGCCCCTTTGTTGCAACAGGGAAAATTAAAGCACTTCTCTGAGGGTATTCAGAGTATTATCAGGTGAAATAAAATAACTATCTGCTTAATTCTCTAGCCTCAGCCTCAACCTCCTTTCTTTACCTGGCTAGGTAGTGAGCTCCAGTTCTGCTATGTTAGCAAAATAGAAAGTACAGCCGAAGCAATGTCAATGTCACAGTAAGATGTAAATTAGTGGTTGGTAGTGACAGAGATGATGCAAAGAGATAGGTGGGATAGGGAAACCCATAAGGTGGAAAGAGAATAGTGAGGTGGTGTAAGGAAATGCCTCATTGGCATGGTTACCCCCTGACTTTTTGCCTTTGCTGATGCCAAGTTATGATTTGAAAGTGTGCTGAGGCCTGCTAACCGGGCCCCAGCACCAGTGTTCTTTCCATAAAACTGTACCTTTGTTTCCACAATTGGCACACCCTGGCATCCAGGTAAGTCCCTTGTAACTGGTAGCCCTGGTACCAAGGGCCCTGATGCCAGAGAAGGTCTCTAAGGGCTGCAGCATGTCTTATGCCACCCTGGGGACCCCTCACTCAGCACAGACACACTGCTTGCCAGCTTGTGTGTGCTGAGGGGGAGAAAATGACTAAGTCGACATGGCACTCCCCTCAGGGTGCCATGCCAACCTCACACTGCCCATAGCATGGATAAGTCACCCCTCTAGCAGGCCTTACAGCCCTAAGGCAGGGTGCACTATACCATAGGTGAGGGCATAGGTGCATGAGCACTATGCCCCTACAGTGTCTAAGCAAAACTTTAGACATTGTAAGTGCAGGGTAGCCATAAGAGTATATGGTCTGGGAGTCTGTCATACACGAACTCCACAGCACCATAATGGCTACACTGAAAATTGGGAAGTTTGGTATCAAACTTCTCAGCACAATAAATGCACACCGATGCCAGTGTACATTTTAATGTGAAATACACCACAGAGGTCATCATAGAGATGCCCCCTGAAAACATACCCGACTTCCAGTGTGGGCTGACTAGTTTTGCCAGCCTGCCACACACCAGACATGTTGCTGGCCACATGGGGAGAGTGCCTTTGTCACTCTGTGGCTGGTAACAAAGCCTGTACTGGGTGGAGGTGCTTCTCACCTCCCCCTGCAGGAACTGTAACACCTGGCGGTGAGCCTCAAAGGCTCACCCCCTTTGTTACAGCGCCACAGGGCACTCCAGCTAGTGGAGATGCCCGCCCCCTCCGGCCACGGCCCCACTTCTGGCGGCAAGGCCGGAGGAGGTAATGAGAAAAACAAGGAGTCACTGGCCAGTCAGGACAACCCCTAAGGTGTCCTGAGATGAGGTGACTCTGACTTTTAGAAATCCTCCATCTTGCAGATGGAGGATTCCCCCAATAGGATTAGGGATGTGCCCCCCTCCCCCCAGGGAGGAGGCACAAAGAGGGTGTAGCCACCCTCAGGGCTAGTAGCCATTGGCTACTAACCCCCAGACCTAAACACACCCCTAAATTGAGTATTTAGGGGCCCCCAGAACCTAGCAAGATAGATTCCTGCAACCTGAAGACGAAGAAAGACTGCTGACCTGAAAGCCCTGCAGAGAAGACGGAGACACCAACTGCTTTGGCCCCAGCCTTACCGGCCAGTCTCCCCACTTCAAGAAAAACTGCACCAGCGACGCGTCCCCCAGGGTCCAGCGACCTCTGAAGCCTCAGAGGACTACCCTGCATCTAAAAGGACCAAGAACTCCCGAGGACAGCGGCTATGCTCCAAAGAAGAAACAACTTTGCAACAAAGAAACAAATTTTAAAGGACTGCACGTTTCCCGCCGGAAGCGTGAGACTTTCCACTCTGCACCCGACGCCCCCTGCTCGACCTGCGGAGAACCAACACTACAGGGAGGACTCCTCGGCGACTGCGACCCTGTGAGTAGCCAGAGTTGACCCCCCTGAGCCCCCCCAGCGACGCCTGCAGAGGGAATCCAGAGGCTCCCCCTGACCGCGACTGCCTGCTTCCAAGAACCCGACGCCTGGTAAAGACACTGCACCCGCAGCCCCCAGGACCTGAGGGATCCGACCTCCAGTGCAGGAGCGACCCCCAGGTGGCCCTCTCCTTTGCCCAGGTGGTGGCTACCCCGAGGAGCCCCCCCCTTGCCTGCCTGCTTCGCTGAAGAGACCTCTGGGTCTCCCATTGAACTCCATTGCAAACCCGACGCCTGTTTGCACTCTGTACCCGGCCCCCGTGCCGCTGAGGGTGTAATTTTTGTGCTGACTTGTGTCCCCCCCGGTGCCCTACAAAACCCCCCTGGTCTGCCCTCCGAAGTCGTGGGTACTTACCTGCTGGCAGACTGGAACCGGGGCACCCCCTTCTCCATTGAAGCCTATGTGTTTTGGGCACCACTTTGACCTCTGCACCGGACCGGCCCTGAGCTGCTGGTGTGGTATCTTTGGAGTTGCCCTGAGCCCCAACGGTGGGCTACCTTGGACCCAACTTTGAACCCTGTAGGTGGTTTACTTACCTGCAAAACTAACAAACACTTACCTCCCCCAGGAACTGTTGAAATCTGCACAGTGTCTAGTTTTAAAATAGCTTATTGACATTTTTGCCAAAACTGTACATGCTATTTTGCTAATTCAAAGTTCCTATGATACCTAAGTGAAGTACCTTTCATTTGAAGTTTTACTTGTAAATCTTGAACCTGTGGTTCTTAAAATAAACTAAGAAAATATATTTTTCTGTATAAAAACCTATTGGCCTGGAATTGTCTTTGAGTGTGTGTTCCTCATTTATTGCCTGTGTGTGTACAACAAATGCTTAACACTACCCTCTGATAAGCCTACTGCTCGACCACACTACCACAAAATAGAGCATTAGAATGATCTCTTTTTGCCACTATCTTACCTCTAAGGGGAACTCTTGGACTCTGTGCATGCTATTTCTTACTTTGAAATAGTACATACAGAGCCAACTTCCTACATGTGGACAGAAAGAAAGATGTGAAAGGTAAATAGAGAAAGTGGAGCTAGAAAAGGGAGGTAGAGTAATATTTTAGAGTGAGGTACATAGATCGATTCGTAGAGACTTCAGTATATATGGTAATGAAATGTAAAGAGAGGGATAGGGTACACATAGGGATGAGGCAACCAGAAAGTAAATTTAGGAAGATGGGTTACTTAGAGAGAGCTAGAGACTAAGGGCTGCAGAGGTACACAGGCAAAAAGATAAGGTAAAGGTGTAGAGAAATGCAAGCTAGAGACAGTGGAGAGGTAAAGGGAAAGCACAGGGCGGGATGAGAAGTAGGATACAGAAATATGGGTCAGGTAAAGTTGGCTGTGAAGTAGAGAGAAAGGTAGATTGATAGGAGTGAAAAAATGGTGAAACAGAGAGACAGATAAGGGAAGAATGAGGGGAGATTCAAACAGAGGAAGAGTGATAGTGTGAGGAAGAGCCTGGGAGGTGAAGAAGAGAGACGTTAAAAAACTAGGTAGATAAGGTGTGTTGAAAGGTGGTCCAGAGATAGATTTGAAAGAGACAGATAGAAATTGCAATGATAGCTTAAAAAGAGGCCTGGAGGTGTAGAAAAAAGGGTTCAAAATAAAGGAGTGAGGTTGAGAGAGAGGTGACATAGGGAATAGTGGTAGAAAGAATTGGACGTGTGAAACAGTGACCAAATTAGGGAAATTGAGAGAAAGAAATGTAGGGGGGATGATGTGTATGAGATGTGAAGTAGAGGGAAAGTTGAGGCACAGGGTGGTGAGGTAGAGCAAGGGGGTGGGAAAGGTAGAGGGGGTGAGGTATAAATATAGTGTGGTAAGGTACAGAAGTAGATGAGGTTTGAGAAAGGGGCAAAGTAAATAGTGGAGACAGACAGAGAAGTGAGATGGGAAGGTTTGCAAGGTGCTGAGAAAAGGGGTGAGTTAGAGATGGAGTATGGAATAAGAGATGTGGAGGTAGGCACAAAGAGTAGGAGAATGAAGGGTAGAGAGAGGTGGGACACAGAGAGGTGTAGTGATTAGAGCGATGTAAGGTAGACAGAAATGTGGTAGAAAGGGTTGCAATATAATATGAATGGTGGCAACAAAGAGATGTAGAGACCAGTGAAGAGAGAGGGAAAGACCAGGATGAGGTAGAAGAGCTTGGGTCAAGTAAGGGGAGAAATATGAGACAGAACAGTTGGCAAGGTATAGTGAGGTCTAGGAAGAATACGAGAGTAATAAAACAGGTGACATGAAAGTATTCAGAGAAAGTTGTAGATAGGTTTAGGCAGGGAGTTAGTGACTTGCGATAAATGAGACACAAAAGTAGAGACGCTGAGAATTGAAAGCAATGAGGTAAAGGTGAAGAGTAAGTTAGAGGGAGGTGGACAAAAGTAGAAAGATTAGTAAAGAAGGGTGTGGGTAGATATTGAGAGGTGCCATAGCAAGTGATGGGTGAGGCCTGAAAGAGAGGTAGACAGAATGGAGGTGAGACAAGAACAGAAAGAGAGACACAGTCAAAAGTAGACAGGGAAAGGGAGAGATAGATTATTTTAAAGAGTCAGATGTAAGAAAAAAGAGAGTGAGGGATATTTTTTTCCAAAGAGATCTTGGAAGGCCGGGGCTTTTGCAATCGTCCACCAAGCCCATTCCTTAAAATGTCTCTGGCTACTTTCCTACTCTGGCAGGCTAGAGAGTGAGGAATGTGGCCCAGCCATAATGAGGTGAGGCAGGAATCTTGAATGTCTCCTACTTATGGGGATGGGATTAGAATCACAAACATCACCCAACATTATTAAGAGCCTTATTTGAAATCCAGGTATTGTTCCATTAAAGTGTTACCGGTGTATTAGGAAGTACTGTGCTGTCCTGTTAAAAGGCCCTATAAAGTAGCAGCCAATGGCTGAATGTATTATATGTGTTATAAACACTCTAGTATATTCCAAAGGTTGGGGCAGGGGTATGCTTAGCCTGGTTCACTGCTGAGGACATAGGCAGCAGTGAGTGTAGAGGCCTTGTGAACAGCCCCACTGTGGTTTCAAGAGTATGTTGGTTCTGTTACTAGCGATGTGCTCCTGCGAGAGTGCTCAATCATATGGTAATCCTCTACAAATACACACTACAGATAAGCAGGTAAGAATACAAAGTCTAGTCCCTGCACCGGAGTTGCAAGACAAAATAATTTAACCAGACCACTTGTACACCCCGGAAGCCCAGCCTGTGAGTTACACGACCTTCCTCCTATTTCTTTTATTTCTCACTTTTCCTCTTTTATGTATGCGCTGATACAAAACGTTTTACTTCTCGATAAAGATTAGCGAGCCAACAAATTAACAGTAAGAGCCAAGCCAGAACCAAACTAGGGACCTGACTCGGATCTTAGAGCCTGTGCACAAGTAGAGCCATGAGAATGTTAGCTATTTAAATCAAACAAAAACATCAGGTAAAGTATGATATAGTCTCTACAAAATTCTAAAATGTATATTTCTTTAACATGTGGAAGCTTTGACATTAATACGATACATTATAACACAGCACTCAGAACTACTTATTAAAAGTGATAGGCCCATATTTGTAAAAAAATTGTGAAACAGTGCGAGCCACCTTGCTCCGCTGTGTGCAAAAAGCCAGGAATGCACCATATTTACTATTATATGATGTATTCCTGTCCTTTCCTGGCACTGGGGCACGTTTGGCTGCCTAGTGCAAACATAGACACCCTTGAATCATGTTGCAACAGTGCCTGTGTTGCAGGTAGGATTGTTTTTTGTGCAGGAAGAGACACCTTCCCAGAACAAAAACAATTCTCAGGCACTTTACTCAGAACATTTCCAAGTGTATTGCTGAGTGAGAGGAGAAAAAATATATTTCTCATCGTTGCACCTCTGGTGGGGAGGCTCTAATGCTGCCACATTCCCAAGTCTACAGATGTTGGAAAATCTAGGATTGGGTCAGAATCCATGGGTGGATGCATAAGAATACCTCCGCTCCACACATGACATGCCTCCCTGCCGCAGAGTAAAACAAGGCAGTGACTTGCGATAGCTTGCGTTAATCTAGATAGATCGAGCCACTCAGGGCCAACCTTAATATGCCCCACAGTATTTAGACATGAACCACAAGTGAATGAAGAGACAAGCCAATTGTAAAACCTGTACCTGGCCCAGATCATTATAGAGCAACATTGTAGCTCTATTAAATCAAACACAATAGGTTTTTCTATGACTGGTATTCTGAACTCACATATTTGAAAGTTCTTTTATATGTGATAAAAACGTGCTGAGCGGCCACGCTGAAGACACAAGGCGAGGGATTTGTCCACTGCTCCTGCAGGGAGGACAGCGACCCTGCCCCCAGGCCATGAAGGTGTGATCCGGCCCCCCACCTCGGAGAAAGGATAGAGCAGGGCCTGCAACTACTGAAGGGTGGAACTGAGCAGCCTTTCGGGGGCAATGCTTCATTCAGATGCTGCTGAATCATGGGGACAGCCCTTTGAAATGCCTCAAACAGTTCCCCTGCCAAGCTCATGAAAAAGCGATGACTGGGTTCCTGCCCCGGTGCATACAAAGTTGAGGGCAGGGTGGGTTCCTGCAGCCACTACATGAGGTTGGGCTTCCATAGCCCTAAGCTGCACTAAAGCACAATGACAAGAGGATACCAGGGAAGGCACGATGGCCCCAGCCACGAGGAAGAAAAGTCCAACTAGTAGAGATGTCAGACGGCCCATTACTCCATTGAGCACGGACAACAACCCCCTACACACTCAAAAAGCACTCAATAGGAGGTACGGCGCCTACAAGAGTGACCGGCTGCAATCCAGGTCCACAGAGAGGAGCAGGAGAATGTCTCCCGTTGCAACAATATCAGGATTTGTGGGGTTCCGACAGGCGCCAAAAACTCAGACATCATGGGCTACGTAAGGGCCCCGTTTTAACACACCCTAGGGCCGGACAGTAACAATGAACATTCAACTAGACAGGGTCAACAGGGAGGGCTCCCCGGGAGGAAACACCACCAGAGTGTCAGGCATCTTGCCTGTGTCCATGACTTCCAGATGAAAGAGGGGATCTTCCGTAAGGCAAGTGAATTGCATCCACTTCAATTTGAAGGACACAAGATAGCTCCTTTCCAGGATCTCTCTGCAATCACCATCCAGGGCTGATGGCATTTCTGTCCCATTACTGATTTCCTTCGGAGCAAAGGAGACTCCTACGGCTGGGGGACGCTCCAATGGCTCGCAAATACCAATGGCAGAGGGTGCACAGAATATCAAAGAGATCTCAACCAGACCCCGACACAATCACGCAAGAAAGATGAGTGACCCTGGATAAGGTAATGGAAGAGATTGGTCACTGACTGAGGGAGCCACTTAGCTGAGAGAGGCAGCCAGAAGGCAAGGCAAGGTCAGGGTTGCCTTCATAGACCAATTATGACTGCTGGTGGGCAGGGAAGTGAATGATTGTAACACCAATGTGTGGGGAAAAGGCCTAACTCCAGTCTGGGCATGGCCCATGGAACATATAAAGCCCACTTCCAAGTTTTTGGACTTGTTAAAAGATGTTTTGTTGTTGTTTTTTTAAAATAAGTTTCATAATATGTACCAATTACTCTAAACCCACCTTCTTTGCTCGCCCAGCCAACAAAATGGCAACATCATAACACCACCTAACATGGCTGACATGATGCCCCACACAGGCTGCCACTTGACAGTGAGAGATTAACTGCAACTTGATTGCCACCGAAGTTAAAATACTCAGCCTCAATGTTCCAGGCTTAAATTTTTCAACCAAAATGGCGGTTCTGTCCATGCTCAAACAGTCCATGGGAGACGTATGCTTACCGCAAGAGACCCATCTCCTAGCTAAGGATGAGCACAGAAGAACAAGTTACTTACTTTCGGTAACGCCTTATCTAGTAGAGACTCTGTCCAGCTGCAGATTCCTTACCTTGGAATTATCCCCAGGCATCAGACTGAATAAGGACATTTTTAGTGAGCAGTACCCTTGTGTGCCAGTAGGTGGCATTGTTTGGCTTCGCATGGCATCGTCGCCATCTTTCCTGTCAGAAGTGATGTGCGTGGTGCCTATATAGGTGCCACCACAGCGTGCTGAGGTATGTTTCTTTTTTAGACTTTCCACACCAGAAGCACAGAGCCAAGAAGAACACTGACCACTGGTGTGTGGACCTTGGGCCCTGAAAAGGGGAACAGCCCTCAACATTAAAATCTGTTCACAGAGCGGGGAGGATGGGTGGGTCAGTAAGGAATCTGCAGCTACATAGAGTCTCTACCAGATAAGACGCTACCAAAGGTAAGTAACTTGTTCATCTGATAGAGACTTCTAGCTGCAGATTCCTTACCTTGGAATAGATACCCAACCAATACCTTCCTGGAGGTGGGTCTGTGAATGTGATTTCAACCAAAAAGTCCTGCAGGACCAAATGGACAAAATGCCTATTTCCACGAACTTGACTGTCCAGGCAGTAGTGTTTGGTGAATGTGTGCAATGAGGCTGACATTGCTGCCTGGCAGGTATCCAGGATAGGAACTCCACATGCTAATGCAGTGGTTGCAGCCTCTGCTTTGGCTGACTGAGCAAGCAATCCCTCTGGGCATTGCTTCTTAGCCAATGTGTAGCAGATCTTAATGCTGAGCATGATCCAACAGGAGATGGTTTGTTTTTGCACGGCCTTCCCCTTTTTGGCCCTGACACATCACACACAGAGTTGATCGTTCACCTGGAATGGTTTTGTGTGGTCAAGGTAGAGCTACAACACTCTTTTTAGGTCCAGCTGATGTAGTTTCTCCCCTTTCTTAGAGGAATGCGTCAGAGCACAAAAGTTGGGCAAGGTGATAGATTGGCCTACATGAAACAGGGTTACTACATTCAGCAAGAAGGATGCTTGGGCCCAAAGGAGCAGTTTTGCTGGGAAGGAGACTTCCGGTAGCTGAGATGATAATGCCTGTAATTCATAGACCCTCTGGGAGATGTAATTGCTACCAGATAGGCCATCATGATGGTGAGAAGCCTAAGAGGGCAGGTATGAAGCAGCTCAGATGGAGCAGACATTAGGAAGGTAAGGATCAAGTTAAGATGCCACTGAGACATAACAAAGGGAGATGGAGGAAACAATTGTGGCAAACCATAAAGGCACCTATTTACAATACAGGAATTAAAAAGGGTAGGCCGATCTGGCAGCCACAAGAAGGCAGAAATGGCAGAGAAATAACCCTTCAACATTCCCAATCCATAGCCCTGCTGGGCAAAGGTAAGGATCACCAGAACTCGGAATGGGGTGCAGATAAGGGGTCAGACTGTTTGGCTGTACACCACACCACAAATTCTTCCCACCACCCGGCGTGCACAGTTGTGGTGGAGGGATGCCGGGCTGCCAAGATAACATTGCAGACTTCGGGCAAAAGGTTGAAGGCTGTCAACTGGTGCTGCTCAATCTCCACGCTGAAGACAGATCGTTGACAGGTTTGGGTGGAGAACCCTCCACTGCTGCTGCAACAGAAGATCCTCCCAAAGGAGCCACCTGATCAGAGGACTGATGGCCATGCTCAACAGCTCGGGATACCAAACTCTGAGTCCAGTCCGGGGCCACAAGTATGACTTGGGGCCAGGCCTTCCTGATCTTCTTGAGAACTCTGGGCAGGAGTGGTATGGGAGAAAAGGTGTATAGAAGGCCGGAGCTCCACTTGAGATGAAAAGTGTCTCCAGGTGAGAGCAGCCTTGGAAACTCCAGAGTGCACCGGAGCTCCAACAGGTTGATGTGGAGCCCGTATTCCAGTGGAGATCTCCTCACCACCAGAGCAAATGAGGCTCCCTCCTCCTTAGCCACGGTAGGAGGTGAGACCAGGCCAGTATCTGGGGAGGTGTCCAGTCCTCTGGCATCTGCCAAATCCTCACACCAGGTGTCCTCACTGGGTCTAGTAGCTAGTTTTCACATGGGTCCAGTGGCCACTCCCAATCTTTCCCAACTCCTACCCAATAGGAATACGGCTAAGGCTCTGTCCTGGAGGGAATTGCTCCTATCGGCACCGGAGTCAGTGCCAGACGATGCCCATCTGGCTCCATGTCGGAGTCAGGGATAAGAATGGGGGCAGCGCTGCTGGTGGGAGCCAGCAGCTCTAGGGATGTCAGCTGAGAGGCGGCACTGAGAAAAGTTGAGGTGAGTCGACCAGCACTGGCCCTGATCTATCCATGGATCCACGGGGCTCGATCTGTGCAAGGGGAAACCGACCAGCGGTAAACCAGTAGGGACCACTCCCAAACCCTTAGGGCCCAAGGGTGTGCCAGCGGTGTTGGCTAGCCAAATATGAGGTGCATGGCCTCATAAAACTTGCAGAGTTGCAGGAAACCTGGGGAGGCATGGAGTTGGCCCAGCACAGGCTCAACTGCAGAGCCAGGCCTAGAATGTGGACATTCCCTCATCCCTTCGGCTTCTTATTCTTTTTCTTGTGGGACTTACCCAAGTGGGATGACTTTGACGAAGATTGATGGCTCCGCATCTGATCCCAGGACCTTCCTCTCAACCTGGATTGAGACCATTGAGGCGTTGCACATTGAGTGGCAGGTGCTTGAGGGATTGCTTGCTCAAGGCCTTGTGGTGCATGGTGTGACAATCGACACAGGTCTTGGCGTTGTGGTTGCGCTCGAGACACCATAGGCAGACGATTTGTGGGTCTGTCACTGACACTTGCCAGGGACAGGTGCCACAGCACTTAATCCCAGACTTCCTTGTGGACATCTCTGCCACACCAGGAGACAGCGTCTCAAAAAATCCTTTGACAAAAGGTCAAAAAAGGTCAGTCTAAAAGTGACTTCTGAAGTGGACAACACCATGAAGAGACAAACTATGCCACCTAATGGTGTGCAGGGTATTTCTCATGAAAAATTTCCAAATCAAGTCTGATGCCTGGGCATAATTCCAAAGCAAGGAGTCTGCAACTAGAAGTCTTTATCAGAATGAAATTCCATTGGTTCCTCCCACAATTTTAGTCAGCGAGACCTGCAAAGAGGGAGGGTGTGGCAATACCTATGCCTCGGAAGTTCCAGGGGGAGGTCTCTGTCAAAATTCAAGGATATAGAGGGTGCCTGCTGGCATTGCACATCAAGATAGACGAGTAACACCTCACACTAGCGATTGTCTATTACCCCAACAAACACCTCTCAATGCCTTATCTGTGGCCTTTTAGATCCTGAATGTGGCCATTTTGGTGGGGGGCGATGTCAACGTAGTTATGAAGAATTACATGGATGGATCGACCCAAAGATATGGACAAACGGGGCTCTTTCCAGGAAGGGACAAGCATGACATGGAGAGTGGATAGGTGGACCTCTGGAAGTTTGCACCTCACCGAAAGACTACAAATTGTACTCGCAGCTCATAACTTACAGATGCAAAGATTATTTCTTGGGCACAATGTCATTACATTCACTAGTTCATAGAGTGAGGTTGTTTTCATTTGTTTTAGTCCTCATTACACCATCAGTTTCTTGTAATGTTTCTTGCTTGCGTTTTGACCCCATGGGGATGCCTGATCACACCAGATATCCTTTACACTTAGAGTGGATGGGATGAGGATGACCACAGGATCTTGAAGGCTACGCGACAAAATCATTCAACACCCCACCTATGCCAAGACACTTGCTGCAGCCATGGTGGACTACTTACAGAACAGCAGCATGGGGGCGGAAACGGCCACCCTGAGGCAGGCATTGAAAACTACGATTAGAGGGGAGTTGATTCTGATATCCACAAATAACTGACTACAATGGGACAAATGGACACAACTAGAGAATGAATGCAAGGAACCAGAAACTATACAAATGCACCAGAGGACTCAGATTTTGGAGAGCCCTGCACAAGTCAAGAATACAGCTTAAGAGACCAGTGCCCATATTTATACTTTTTTTTGCGCCGCATTTGCGTCATCTGTTGACACAAAAGCGGCGCAAACTTACAAAATATAATTGTATTTTAGAAGTTTGCGCTGCTTTTGCTTCGAAAAATGACGCGAATGCGGCGCTAAAATAGTATAAATATGGGCCCAGATCTGAAAAGAGCAGAGTATGCCATCCAACGCTTAAAATATAAGTTCTTCGTAAGGGGCAACAGAAGCGGAAAAATGCAAGCTCACTCTATATGCACTAAAAAGAATGCAGAAAGAGTTTGCACTCTAGCTTGCCAGAACAGTGCCGAAATCACGGGGAATGATCAGCAGATGTTTTTAGGGGTTTTTACGCACAGTTATATTCTACCCAAGACTCTGGCAGCTTCCTGGCATATCTAGGAGGGGTGCAGATAACAAAACGCATGCAAACACAGGCGAAGGCACTCGAGAAACCTACTGAACGATCTGAGGTGATCTCTGCTATAGAGCGCTTGACCCCTCTTAAATGCTCCAGACGAGACAGCTTCACACCACTGCTTTATAAGACTTTCTGCCACACTCTGGCCCCTGTACTCACTAGACTTTTCAAATCTTTCGCTGACAGCTGGGTACTCACACATTCCATGCTCGAGGCCTCCATCACAGTTCTGCCTTTACCAGAAACATATAAATGTCTATATAAGTTGTACAGGCCAATCTCAATAATTAACATATGCACAAAACTATTTACTAGTGTTCTAGCAGCCAGACGCATCTCCTACATGCCATATTTGATCAACCCTGACCATGCCGGTTCTATCCCCAATAAGACTTGTGGGGACAATATCAAACCCATATAATGGCTAGCGTGATTTTGAAATCCCTGCATCGAGTCAGGTCCAAAACATTTGTGCTCTGCTTTCAAATGAGCAGGAGTTGGAAACCAGTTTGTATTCTCTCGGTGCCAAGATACATTGTTTGGGATACTTGAATCTATCTACCTCTATGTGTAGTTACATATTCCTAAACTATATAGTGCTTAAAAAAGAGTGAAGCGTTCGCAATATTTGTAGATATTTGTAGAATCTATAAATGCAGGGCTGGTCCTAAGGAATGTGGGGCACCGGGCAGAAAAGAAACATGTGAGGCACCTGTCAGATGTGACATCACAGAAAGTGACATCATAGGTGGGGACATCAACTGAAAATCAATGTTCTGGAATTGTTGATGCAGCTTTGCAAGAAACTACCTACCTAGTGTGCATATCACTAAAATGGCAAAAAATGTAAATAATAATACTAATTAAAATGTATATATTTACATATATATTTTTGTAAAGCTGTATCGTGGAAATACATAACAATAATCAAGCTGGCTAAAAAAGCTAGGCCTATGTTTCTCCAAAACTGATATGATTGCTACAATGTTCACTAATTGTTTCCAGATTGGGGCATGATTAAAATTTCAACGCAGATTGTCTCAGAACTATACAGTGGGACTTCAAGTGACTCCAGGCCCAAGCAGCTACATGCCAGATGGGGTAAGTGACCTGCAAGACAGCAAACAGAATATAAGAAGAGGAGACAACACAAATGTCATACACAGGTGGGATGGCTAATATATTGGCAGACAGAAACACCAAAGGCTGGCCCACACCTGCTCTCATAGCACTTAAACATAGCAACTACTTTCAGACTCCATGTTTAAAAGATGCAAAGAACTGAAATAAGTTAAAGATACATATAATGGTGGCTTAAAGAGAAAACAGTTTGTGACTTGGGACAAAACGACTGCCAAAACAATAGTGGGAGCCAGTCACAGAAGAGATACATTAAAGCAACAAAACTAAAACGGCCTACTAAAGTAGACTTTATACAGTTTACAGCTAAATGGGAAGGAAATGTAGCAGTGAGAGATAGGTAGTGTCTTATCCAGGTGACTGGTTGACACCTGTTCGGTATAAGTCAATAAGGACGCTCAATGAAGGACCACACGCCAATTATGAATACAATTTAGCTTTACTAGAATTTCAGGTGAATGTATGTTTCTGATGGATACAACTACCTGTGGATTCCTCACCTCATGAATACTCCCATGGCGCCAGCATTCAACAGGAATCTTCTTACTAGTCTCTGCACGTCGACGAGGACGTCACTCTAGCCCACGCAACGCCGTCTGACGTCATACAGGCAATAAGAGGTCCTCGACGACGTGCGGACGTCAGTTCCCTTTTTTCCGTGCATTCGAAACGGTTATCTTCGAGGGAGCAACTGTTACTCTTGCGGTTACAGTGTATATCTTGCTGCGTAGTCTTTCGCTGTGGTAATAATGTCGCAGAGAAAGTCTGGATTTAAGCCTTGTCGTGAGTGTGGAGGCAAGATGTCGGTGACGGATCCTCATTCCGATTGCCTTTGGTGTTTGAGCTCCGACCACGACGTCTCGACTTGTGATTCATGTCAGCACATGAATCCAAAGGCCCTCAAGGAACGTGAGGCGAAGCTGTTTATGGCCAAGTCAAAGGAGAAACATCACAAGAAGTCTTCTTCCCCAAGACATCGGCGTCATCGAGACTCCCGGCGCCGTAGAGAATCTCGGCGTCATTCAAAGGAGACTCGTTCCAGGTCTCCGGATCGGCGCCGAAGGACATGGGAGGTCAGTCCCACGGTTACGCCGCATCCTTCGACGCCGTTGCCCTCTCCGGCGTCTCCAACTTCACCTGGACAGGCGTCGGTGATTGAGGTGTTGGAGCCTCAAGTGTTTTCTCCGGCGCAGACGCCGAGGCCGGCGTCGGGGTCGCCTCCGAGACAGGCACCCCAGTATCCGGCTTTTCCCACCCCTGGAGCCGATAGTTCCGCATCCTTGAATGCGATGTATGCCATCTTCCAACAGATGGCTCCAGGGGGTGCTCCGGCTGGGCCTTTGGCCTTTTCTTTGGGTGATCCTGCGCCTCTTCGGCCGGCACCCTTTATGCCCTTTCTCCCGTTTGGGAACGTGGGCTCGGCTCCAGTGTCGGCGCCGGTGGCCGCTCCGGTGGCTTCAGAAGGATTGGCCCCGGGGATTTCCATCCCGTCGACGTCGGGATTTCGGCCTGTGACTCCGGTGGGTCCATCTGCTTCAGCTGCTCTTCCGTCGGCGCCGAAGTTACCTGTGGCGCCGGACGCGGCGTCGGTGGCTTCTGAAGATCGGCGCCGATCTTCGACTTCGGCGGAGGCATTGTCGACTCCGCGTATTGAGCAACGACTTCATTCAAGGAGACGTGCTCTCCGTGTATTAGAAGAGCAGGAGTACCAACGAGCCCTAGAGGAAGGAGAGCTAGAGGATTCGGGTGATGGGCTGCGTGGACTGGAGTCGGCCAGTGGGCTGGACACTTCCCCTGAGTGGGACCTTTCGTCCCCGGGGGAATATACTGAGGAGGCTGCTTCCTTTCATGCAGTGGTACGGAAGGCAGCTAGTTTTTTGGACCTGCCTTTGCCGGTGGTGGAGGCAAAACAAAACCTTTTAACAGAGGTGTTACATCCGGCCTCAGCCGCGGCGGAGCCTCTGTTACCATTTAATGACGCTCTGCTGGATCCGGTGTTAGAGGTGTGGAAGAGGCCGGCATCTTCCCCAGCAGTTCACAGAGCCGTGGCCAGGAGGTATCGGACGGCTCCAACTGACCCTGGTTTCCTATCTAGGCACCCTACGCCGGAGAGCTTGGTGGTGCAGGCCTCCTGTTCGTCCAAGTCAGCGCCTGGTTCTTTTCCGACGGTGCCTGGGGACAGAGATTCAAAGAAGCTAGAGGCGCAGTCGAAGAAGATTTTTTCGTCCTGCAGTCTGGCGTTAAAAGCCACCAATGCAACCTGTATCCTGGGGAGGTATATTCATGCTCTGATGGATGACATTTCCTCTTCGTTTACAGAGCTTCCCCAGGGTCTTTTGGATCTTGTCTCAAATGCCCAGGCTGCTGCGACCCAAATTATCCAGACGGGACTGGATACCACCGACTCGGTAGCCAGGGCAATGGGCACAACTGTGGTGGCAAGGAGACAGGCCTGGCTCCGTAACTCGGGCTTTTCGGCAGATGTACAGTCCACATTGTTGGATCTCCCGTTTGATGGGGACAAACTGTTTGGAGCTAAGGCTGATTCGGCCTTTAAGGAAAGCAGGGCCACGGCTAAGTCGTTAGGGCTCCAAGCTCCTTCTTCCACGGCCTCTTCCAGATTCTTCAGGAGGTTTCGTGGATTTGGGCGTGGCTCTTCCTCCTCTTCCTTTCGGGGGAGATATCAGCAACCTGCTTCTTCCCATCCCTATAGATCTTTCAGGGGGAGAGGTAGGGTCCGCACCAGAGGAGCCTCTCAGCAGCACTCTGCCTCTTCCTCATCCTCTGGCAGGGTGCAGCAGGGGAAGTAGCCTTAGGCTTCCACCATTTCCCACTCACTCCTCTCCTGTAGGGGGAAGATTACAGCATTTTCTCACCAAATGGAAGACTGTTACATCGGACACTTGGGTTCTCAGTGTTGTGGGAAAAGGCTACACCCTTCCCTTTCGGGAGTTCCCGCCCCTCATCCCGCCCCGCCCTTCGTATTGTTCAGAAGAACACCTCCTGTTGCTAGAACAGGAGGTGCAAGTCCTCCTTTCAAAGGGCGCGGTGGAGTTGGTCCCGGAGCAGGAAAGGGGTCGAGGAGTTTACTCAAGGTATTTCCTGATTCCCAAGAAGGATGGTCGTTTGAGACCAATTCTGGACCTGAGGATCTTGAATTGGTTCCTCAAGCAGGAAAAGTTCAAGATGCTGACCCTAGCACAGGTGCTTTTGGCGTTGAACATGGAAGACTGGATGGTGTCTGTCGACTTGCAGGATGCTTACTTTCATATCCCGATACTCAAGTCACACAGGAAGTATCTCCGGTTTGTGGTGGGATCGCAACACTATCAGTTTGCGGTCCTTCCGTTTGGTCTTACTTCAGCAGCTCGAGTCTTCACGAAGGTGATGTCGGTGGTTGCGGCAGAACTCAGAAGGAAGGGGATAGCAGTATTCCCTTACTTGGACGACTGGTTGATCAAAGCCAAGTCCCCGGAGCTTGTGTCGCATCATCTGCAGTCAACAACCCAGTTGTTGTTCGACCTGGGTTTTTCGGTGAACGAGCCCAAATCTCACCTAGAGCCCTCTCAGCGCCTCCTGTTTATAGGGGCAGTACTGGATACAACATTGGGTCGGGCCTTTCCTCCGCCTCAGCGGATTCAAGATATTCAGGATTTGGTTCCAATGTTTCAAAATGGAGCGGTAGTTCCAGTCCTCAAGGTCCTTCGTCTGCTCGGTCTTTTTGCCTCCTGCATTCTGTTGGTCACGCATGCTCGCTGGCACATGAGGGCTCTTCAGTGGTGCCTCCGAAGGCAGTGGTCTCAACACAGAGGGGATCTAGAGGGTACTGTCAAGATCTCCAGAGATGCTGCTGTGGATTTGAAGTGGTGGATTGCAAGCAACAATCTTTCACAAGGAAAGCCGTTCCAGCAGTCGCCACCAGTGGCCACAGTCATAACGGATGCTTCCACTCTAGGGTGGGGAGCTCATCTGGGGGATCTGGAGATCAAAGGTCTTTGGTCTCCAGAGGAACAGATGTTTCACATCAATCTGTTAGAGTTACGGGCTGTACGTCTGGCTCTCAAGGCCTTCCTCCCTTCCCTTCGTGGTCAGTCGGTACAGGTCCTAACGGACAATACTACCACGATGTGGTACATAAACAAGCAGGGAGGAGTGGGGTCGTACCTTCTCTGCAGAGAAGCTCTTCGACTATGGTCCTGGGCAAAGGACCATCGGATTTGCTTGATAGCAAACCATCTGGCCGGAGTTTTGAACGTGCGTGCGGACAGTCTCAGTCGCCACTTCTCGGCAGGCCACGAGTGGCGTCTCCATCCAGATCAAGTCCGTTTAATCTTCCAGAGGTGGGGGTTTCCTCGGGTAGATCTGTTCGCCACTCGAGTGAACGCGCATTGTCCGTAGTTCTGCAGCCTTCAGTATCCGATGCAGGGAGCGTTGGGGGACGCGTTTCAAATAACCTGGTGCGGCCAGTTGCTTTACGCGTTTCCTCCCATACCCTTGATTCCTCGAGTATTGAGGAAGATTCGCCAGGACCGGGCTCTAGTCATCCTAATAGCTCCGGATTGGCCAAGGAGGGTATGGTATTCCGACCTTCTCCAACTCTCAATGTGCCCGCCGCTCCGTCTCCCTTTCAGGGCAGACCTCCTCTCGCAGTCGCAGGGGCAGGTTCTACACCCCAACCTCCAGAGTCTGCACCTACATGCCTGGAGATTGAACGGGGCAACCTGAGTTCCTTCTCTCTCCCGCCTGAGGTAGTGGATGTTATATTAGCGGCCAGGCGACACTCCACTAAATCTATCTACGCTAATAGGTGGTCTAAATTTGTTGCGTGGTGTGGAGAGAGGCAGATTGATCCTTTGCATGCTCATCTATCGGACGTTTTGTCTTTTGCTCTGTCTCTGGCGCAGAAAGGTTGTGCAGTGGCTACCATTAAGGGTTATTTATCGGCCTTGTCAGCCTTCATATGTCTTCCAGACCAACCATCTTTATTTAAATCCCCTATTGTTATCAGATTCTTGAAAGGTCTTCTAAATCAATATCCTCCAAAGCCATTCGTTATGCCGCAATGGGATTTGTCCTTGGTCCTGACTTTCCTTATGGGGTCCCCTTTTGAACCTATGCATTCTTGCCCCTTGAGGTATTTGGTTTTAAAAACAGTCTTCCTGATAGCTATAACATCAGCAAGGAGAGTGAGTGAGTTGCAGGCCTTATCAGTAAAGCCCCCTTATACAACTTTTTATGGGGATAAGGTGGTGTTGAGGACCAAGGCTGCTTTCCTCCCGAAGGTTGTTTCACCCTTCCATTTGGCTCAGGCAATTACTTTGTCCACGTTCTATCCTCCGCCTCATCCTTCCAAAGAGGAAGAAAGACTGCACCGTCTGGATCCAAAGAGAGCGTTGAGCTTCTTTATTGATAGAACAAAGGATTTCAGGCTGGAGGATCAGCTGTTTATTGGATACGTGGGCAAGAGGAGAGGAAAGGCAGTCCACAGGAGAACACTATCCAGGTGGGTTGTTCTTTGCATTAAAATATGTTACTCTTTGGCAAAGAAGGATCCTCCTGAGGGCATTAGAGCTCATTCCACCAGAGCTAAGTCGGCCACTTCGGCCTTGGCCAGGGGTGTTCCTGTGGTCGACATCTGCAAGGCCGCAACTTGGTCGTCCCTTCACACTTTTGCAAAACATTACTGTTTGGATTCTGAGGTTAGAAGGGACGGCCATTTTGCACGGTCAGTGCTGCAGGATTTCTTGGTTTGACCATTTAGGCACCCACCGCCGGGCGTGGTACTGCTTTGGGACTCTATTCATGAGGTGAGGAATCCACAGGTAGTTGTATCCATCAGAAGAACGAGTTACTTACCTTCGGTAACGACTTTTCTGGTGGATACATTAGCTACCTCTGGATTCCTCACGGTCCCACCCGCCTCCCCGTTGCCTTTCTGGTCTTACCAAGTAATCCTTGAGTGCGCTCCTCTTGGTCTTTGAGGGTGCAATAGATGTGTATATAATATATTTATATATATGTATATATGTATATATCTTTGTGTATATACTTGGTGTGTGTATATATTTTAAAAGAGAGAGTTTTATATATATATTTATATAAAAAGATTTACAGTTATTCATACAATGTTGTGTATTTTTACAATATAATGGGATGTTGCCTTGCTCTTTCATTGCATTGCCTGGTTGTTCTCATGCACGTAAAAAATGATTGGTACTGACGTCCGCACGTCGTCGAGGACCTCTTATTGCCTGTATGACGTCAGACGGCGTCGCGTGGGCTAGAGTGACGTCCTCGTCGACGTGCAGAGACTAGTAAGAAGATTTCCGTCGAATGCTGGCGCCATGGGAGTATTCATGAGGTGAGGAATCCACAGGTAGCTAATGTATCCACCAGAAAAGTCGTTACCGAAGGTAAGTAACTCGTTCATTTGGCACATCAACATGGTAGAATAAAAATAGCAATGAAGAGCATCTATTTATATATGAGTACACTACAAAGAGCATCTATGTGTATATGAGCAAAAAGTTCATTGACAGATATAAGCTTTGATTAACTGTATACCAAAATGCGTCACACTACGATGTTCAGGAGGCAAAATATAAGCGAGCTGAATACTTCAGATAAGCTTTGATTAACTGCATACCAAAATGCATATTTCAATTACTGCTGCAAGCTCACACTTCGATGTTCAGAAAGCAAAATATAAACAAGCTGAATACTTCAGATTATAGACACAGTGCAAGCATAATAATCAATCATAATAATAGAGCAGAGAAACAAAGGCCTTTCATCCCTGTGTGGAACTTAACTTAGTCCACGAATTGCTGGAAAGCCCTCTACTGCCCGCTTGGACCTCTCTCCCCCTCAAGCGTCACGATCTCTGAACAGCAAATAGGGAGGCAGCGCTGTGGGCATGGCAGCTTTCACAACCCCATCTGCGAGGTTCAAATCCCTCACCCGCACTTCAGTGCTTAAATAGCTTGAAGCTTGGATTCTATCCCTCTCTGGCATATTCTAGCTATGTTATCAGCACTTGTCTCTTGGCTGCTCTGCCATGCCCTAGCCATTGTTTTCATTCTATCTTCTCCCTGTACTCTCGTTCCCAAGGTTGAGACGGAGTCTCCTACACAAACAAGCTTGAAAATAACATCGTGAACTTTTCCACGTTGTTCGGGTTTCAGCAGGCATCACGCTCATCTACACTGCTCAAGCTAATTAACCCTTCGCGTCACAATGTCTTCCGCACCTTTCCCTATACTGATCAGGTAGGTTGGGGGAAGTGGTGTGTGACTTGCAGACAAGCGCTAAAGTAATACAAGAGACTTACAGTTTAAAAAGAATTACGCCACATGTCCTTAATATCTGAAAAGACACTTGCCAAATCCAAAGGGACAGAACAATGCCATAACGAAATTGTGCCTGCCCTCAGGTAAATCCATGGGATCGTTGTTAAAGAGATAATTGAAGGCAAGACTATTTCCATTATCCACAAATCAATTCAGTCTCTCCCCGGGTACCTAACCAAACACTTTTGGTCTTCCAGCCTCCAACAACAGATCTCTCTTACTGAACCTACTGGCACCCTACTTACATAGGCTCAGTGTTTGGAAGATCAGTCAGTGTGAAGTGATTTACTCTATGGAATGCCCCCTTGCTTCTCAGGCTTCTCAGCTGCTCTCCTCCCACACAGCCCCCATCTCCTGTACACTGCTCCTTCTTCCCCCCACCTCCCACAGGAGGCAAATTCTAACTGTGTTCCTGATAAGTGTCCACTTCCCCAGGCCTCGCTGTCACTCCTTGAGGTTTGGGATTATTTGTTGTAGGAAGAGGCACACATCATACTATTTTTGCCCAGACTGGCCCATTGTCAGTTTGCACATGAGAATGAGCCAGGTGTCTTTGTGAGCACATTCAGACTGACTCCATGCACATCAACCTTAAGGCTGTTGCATCCTTTTGGGTTGTGCACCAGCGACCAAGCCTGCCCAAGCAGAGTTTATCCACAGTAATATAAACATCTCAGCAAGTGGCCTGGTCATAAGCCCATCAGTCTACTGTGGATTCTCTGCCTTTCCAACTTGAATCCAGCCCCTTCTTTGGGCCTCACAGCACTTAAGTCTTCCAGAGTGACAGCTGTCCATTATCATGTTGCCGGACACTTTGCACACACAGATGTTGTAAGACGTTTGTTTGGTACTGGGGGACTATTAGTCTCAGAACACCTTTTTTGTTGTTTCATTCTATTACCAACTGCTCTAAATCAGTCCCTTTTTTCAAAAGACATAGCTATGCTGGCTTACTAAGGTGCTAATCTAGTATGATAAATATGACATACATATTTGAGTTTCAATGCAGTTAGCACATCTTGGAGTGAGCTTTGCACATTGAGGATGGTTCAAGATCAGAACCCTTCGTGAAGGATAACACATACCTCTCAAAACTAAGGGCCTGATTTAAGAAAACTGGTGCTCTTCTTGCGCCCCTTAGCACCTGCCTAACGCCACCATCTAAGATACGGCGCACCATGGCGGTAGTTAGGGAAACTAGCGTCAACATTTCTGACGCTAGTTCAGAGCTTTGCAGAATTAGGGTAAAAAATGTTGAGCGACTCAACTTATTACGCTCTAGGGCGAAAGACTTCAGAATCAGATTCGTGCCATGATACATGAGGCAGAAACTAACGCCTGGATTATCCATAAAGTGGCCGAGTTTTTAGAAACTCCCCACCCAGGCATCCCTTATTTTTATTGTCTTCCGAAGATTCACAAGGGTAAATCGCCCCCTGGTTGTCCCATTGTCTCTGGGATTGGTTCTGTCCTTGAACCTCTTTCGACTTTTTGTGATAATTTTTTACAACCTATTGTGAGAGAATCTTCCACATTCCTGAAAGACACCAAACTCGTCCTTAACTTGATTGACTCTCTCAATGCCTCCGACTATGTCTACGCCCTTATCACTCTTGATGTGGAAGCTCTCTACACTAACATATCTCAGGAAGAGACAATACGGGTAGTAGAGGATACTCTTAACAATAGACCATGGAACTCATCTACTCCGGTGGATTTTATCATGCAATGTGCTACCCTAGCCCTCACTGAGAACTTCTTTTTGTTTGAGAATCAATTATACCATCAGATATGAGGGACATCAATGGGGAGTACCTTCGCTCCTAGCCTGGCCTGCTTATATATGTATCACTTTGAACTTCGCTATCTACTCAGTAATACTAATCCCTACTTTGGCAATATTGAGTTATGGTTATATTGATGACATCCTTGTGATCTGGCAAAGCCAGATTCAAGATGTAGAGCCTTTCCTACTATGGATCAATGAAATTCACCTCCACCATTTCTTCCACTCACATTTCGTTCCTGGATTTACTGATCTCTATCAATCAGGGTAAATTAGAAACCCAAACCTATCAAAAATTAACTGATTGTAATAGCTTACTATTTTATGACAGCCACCATCCAAGAGCGTTATGCAACAATTTACCCTATGGACAGTTCCTGCGACTTTGTCGTAATTACAGCACCACAGAAGCTTTCGAGAAACAAGCAGATGACCTTGCAATGAAGCTATATGAGCAACATTATCCTAAAAAAATCATCAACAATGCCCGTAAATGGGCCTGCAACAACAATAGCGAGGCTCTGCTATCAACAACATTAAAAGAGACTGACAAACGCCTTACCTGTGTCTCTACCTATACCCCTCTTTCCAACACTGTTAAGAAACTGATAAATAGTTGATGGGCTATTCTCTGCAGTGGTGGGGTCAATTTACCTAAACCCCTCTTTGCTTTTAAAAGATCTACTAACATTAAGGCAGTGGTTCCCAAACTGTGCGCCGCGGCTCCCTGGTGCGCCGTCAAAACTAGCCAGGGGCGCCGCACACAGTCTGGAAACCACTCGGAGGTGCTTTGAATCGGTAGCTTTTCCTCGTGGTATTGGAAAAAAACACCCTGCATTAATTATTCTGACCAGCGGAGGGCGCCAAAGTACCATTAATAATATCCCTGTAACAAAAATTGTTTCCAATAAATGGTTTTCAGCAACGTGAAGGAGAGAATAAAGAAGACAAACGGTAAATAGTGTAGGTACAGGTACAGGCTGGGATTACATTCCCCCACCCGCCAAAAAAAGTAACATAACGGGGAGTCATGGCCAACACGGCCAATAGGTCAAAGGAGCCGGGGATCAAAAAAGTTTGGGAACCACTGCATTAAGGACTTAATAGTTCACACACGTCCCATCCCAGTCTCTAATGTCTCATGTCCCTAATGTATATTATGGCAACTTCCACCAGTCGTAGGCCATCACCCATGTGGTAATCGCAATGTATGCAGATTCACCCAAGAGGCTGATGACTTAGACTTGGACCCCATTGGTACTTGGCCCCTTTTGAAACTCACAAATTGCAACACCCAGAACTGCATTTACATGATCACATGCCCATGTGATCTACGGTACATTGGGATGACAAGAAGGCCTGTTAAGGTCAGGATAAATGAACACCGTAGTAATATTAGATGCAGTTGTTTAACCACCAAATTGAGTGCCCACTATTTAGACGTCAACCATACCCCTGATGATATACGGTGGAATGTTCTCGACTCTCCAAACCGCTCTTCTAGATCTCTTTTAGAGCTGGACGAATGGTGGGTGTTCAAATTGGGGACTCATCATCATGGTTTAAATGATGATATACCATGGTTGACTATTTCCTCTACTCAGTGAGACCCTGATATACCTTGGTCATGACTCTTCCCCTATTTTTCCATTGTACCTTATTTTATATATTTCATACTAATTCATCCCCCAGTGGGGTACTCCCTTTTTCACTGTATACGTGCTTATTCAGTTTGGATCAATTTTCTCAATTTTTTAAAGTATACTAAGGGATGTCTGTATGTGTGAGTATTCTATATGATTATCTCATACCATACTATGGTATTCCCATTCTGTTTTTGCTTGATTTTTACTTTTCATTAGTGCACCACCTTGCTAACCATTCTCATTAGGCCATGTTTGCATCTTTATATATTTCTTTTTACATTCTATACCTTGTTGAGTGTGGATTCCTATCCCGAGTGAGACAACTCCATGATGTCGCGTTTTCCCTCCATTTTCTTTTTTCAGGACTTTCAGCCGTTTGACTTTCTTTATTAATCTATATTAACGCCACCAATTGGGCGTCCTGATACACAGAATAATTTTTTTGATATGTGTTTCCCATTATCTACTTTTTGGGCCTGGAATACACGACGATAATTTACCGTAGGTTTTCTTTACTTGTCCCATTTAGGACCTGCTCTGTCCTTCCACTATCTTGACTTTTTCATTGCAGAGTAGGATAATGGTTTCCTTCCATAGCAACGACTCGACGATAGCCCGTTGTTGATTTCCGTTGCTATGTCTTCATGAGACGCGCCTGGTCCTCTCTCTATTTTCATTTTCTAACATTGGAACAGCCTCTTACTTTAGAAGTTAGCCACTGATTGGTCGCACTTTCCTCCAACCTTTCTTTTAACCGGGAGCCGCGTTTCTCACTGCAATGTACGGGATCGCGGCCCCGGAGTAGGTTTCCTGTCGGACTGACGCTTGTGAATGTAAGTACTCTGTTGTACTCGACATAATTGATTCACGTTTTATCCGTGTCTGAAGTGCTACATTACGGGCTTTGTTTCACGACACCTTGCACTTTATTGTTCCTCCTTTTTGTTGATTTTACTTTGTGAGCTTCTACAATTAGAGCATTTTTGGCTGCATATTGTGGCCACATACAGCTGCAGAGTACTTAGAGAGGTTCACCCTCTCTTGATACCGGAGAGTTGGTATTTGCGATTTTAACTTTTCTGTCTTTTCTCTCCTGTTTGTTTCTTGATCTTTGCCAGTAGGTTTGAATAGTTTCCTATGTGCTCGTTACCATGGCACATACCATTAGCTAAGATCTCCGGCAAAGAGTCCCTGTGCGGTCCCGTCAGATACTGCAGTACCGGTCTGACGAGGAGCCACCCTATGATGAAGCATAACATCTAATACGATGTGTGAGGGTTTTGGCTCCTACATATAGAAGTGCCTGGCGATGTTTCTCATTGTTACATTATTGTTGGAACAGTGTATTTTTGTTTAATGTTGCTAATCCTGCAAATCTAATTGAGGCCCATTGTAAACAATAGTGTGCCTCCTTTTAATGCCTGCTTTTAGCAGACGTTAAACGTGCCTAACAGGGGAATGCCCCCTTTGCATACATTATGCCTGGCGCAGGCATAATGTAGCGCAAAGGGTTACAAAGTGGCGCAATGCATGCATTGCGCCACTTTGTAAATTTGGAGAGGCATGTTTGGCCTCATTGTGCCACATTAGCGTAAAAAAATGATGCTAATGTGGCGCAAGGAGGCACTAGGGGATCTTAAATCTGTTCCTAAGACTTTTTTTTACACCTTTTATGGGAAAATAGATTTTTTTTACCTCTTCTACAGCCTAGTACCTTTTTGCTGATTCTGCTGACTTACATCCCTCTCCCCTCCATGCTCCACTTTACACCTCATCTCTTGCCCAGCCTCTTAGCTACTCTTGCTGCTTCAGCACCCTCTAATATCCACTTCACCCCTCCATTATCTCCTGTATCTCTCCACAAGCATTTTACATTCACTCTTTGATTCTGCATCTTTTGCATCCATCTTTCCCCTCAATGTCCACTCCTTTCCTCTCATCTTGCCACTAAACCTCTCACCTTCTCTTGCCTCAACGTTTTTGCTGGTTCTGCCCCCTTTACATCAATTGCTCCCTTTCCCCTTGCCTGTTTTTGCTGGCTCTGCCCCTCTTACATCCACATCGTCTCTTCATTTGCTGCTATTTACCTCTCTTCTGCACTAGCCTCTTACCTTATTTTAGCTTTTCTTGTCCTTTGTATTAATCTCTTCCCTTCCACTCTCACACTCTCCAAATGTTTTTAACATTTTTGCATGGATTTTGTCCCACCCCACCAGCGTTACTCTCTTTTGCATGCTAATATAGGTAGGCAAGCACCTGAAAACTCAAGCCAGAGGCCTTTCTCTGCTCTGTTCAAGGTGCTCTTGTAACCCAAGCCCGAAATGAGCTGGACTTTCACAGGAGGCAGTGTGGCCTAGTGCCTACAGCTGCCCACCCTGCACCAAAGAGGCACGGCTTCAATCCCTGTCATGGCTTAGCATCCTGTGATTCCAGACAAATCTCTATTCTGGAAAAATATTACTGTAGTGTGTGTCTGTTGTGAGGTGTTCTTATGTCCATTGCCAACATTTGTGCTATGTCAAACTGCCAAAAATATAATGTGGAACCCTGCCATGCACCCAGACTCTAGTTCACCCTCCAAGAATTAGATGAAGTGTTATGTTTTAATGCAATCAAGAGATACCCATGTAGTAGCTGAATTGCACAGTGAGAAACTGGAAAATCTAGGATCAATCCTGGCTTCCCTCCTTGACATAATTATGTGATCCTAGGCAAATGCTTTATTTCACCATCCTCTATTTTGTTTGTTATCAGACATCAGAACACAGTCAAATATTTGCAGTCAGGGTGTGTGCTGTACAGCACTTCATTTGATTGATGTAATATTGCTGCATGCTTAATAAGAATGTAGCTCACGTACAGGGTACACATGAGCCCTGACATGCCTCTTAATCAGTGCCACTGGAACTATTCGCTTTTACAGTTGCTGCATTTTCCATGTAATTATGGGTTTGTCCCATTTGTGGAAAGGTCATCTGCTCCATAATAGATAGGTATTTTTTCTTAAATAAGAAAATTACTTTTGTTTCTAGCTCAAATGTATTAAGCATTATTAAAACACAGCAACACTCGTCCCTGCACAGTGGAAAGCCCTTCCCAAAGGTTAACTGGTCACCTTTATATTGCTTATTGCTGTATTTGGATGAATGACAAAATGAGGTAATACTATCACAAAGGGGGTCATTCCAACCTTGGCGGTCGGTGTTAAACCAGCGGCCAAACCGCAAACAGGCTGGCGGGTAAAAAAATGGAATTCCGACCCTGGCGGAAACCGCCAACAGAGACCGCCACATTTCCACACCGCCCGCCACGGCGGCACAAAAAAACAGCGCAGCGGTCACCGCCAACAGACAGGCGGGAGTCAATGTACCGCCCACCCTATCACAACACACCAATCCGCCACCTTTTCCGGGGCTGTAGCCCCGCCGATAAAAACATGGCAGAAACAGCCATTTCAAACGGAAAACGCTCACCTCCATACACCCCACGAGGAATCTGGACAGCATGGAACCCGAACTCCACATCCTCCCAGCGATTGTCTTCCTGCTCCTCTACCAGGAGCACGAACGCCGGCGCAGAAGACAACAGTGAGTACTGCACCTACGACACAGGGGAGGGGGGAGGAGAAAATATTACGGGGACACACATACGTGACACACCCACCCCCACCCTCACCCACTACAACACACACATCAATGCACAGTAATACATCACAGTTACCCCCCCCCCAAACCACCCGGCAGAATGCAAAGACAAAAGGAAATGATTCTAAACATTGGAATATATTGTAATACTGGCAGAATTTTATATATATATATATATATCTACACATCAAAAACACTTATATACATATATGTACAAGTCCGAGCATTGTAGCAGGCATTGTCTGTGGACCACTGGGCCCAAATCACATGGGCAAAGCCCACACAGGATACCTGACTACAACGGAGAGAACACTGCAGGGGCATCAGATAGGAAAACTACAGGCACCTCAGGGGGAAGGGAAGGGGGGGCACCTCAGCCAGATGAGTGCACGACGCCAGATCCACGAGGGGCCTCCATGGCCACTGTTCAATCCTGGGGAGTGCAAAGCCACAGTCTCTCAAGTCTCTGCAGTGGGTGGGTTGCCCACTGTGCCATCCTGGGGAGTGCAAAGCCACAGTCTCTCAGGTCTCTACAGTGGGTGGGTTGCCCACTGTGCCATCCTGGGGAGTGCAAAGCCACAGTCTCTCAAGTCTCTGCAGTGGGTGGGTTGCCCACTGTGCCATCCTGGGGAGTGCAAAGCCACAGTCTCTCAAGTCTCTCCAGTGGGTGGGTTGCCCACTGTGCCATCCTGGGGAGTGCAAAGCCACAGTCTCTCAAGTGGATGCATGTCTCCACTGGTTCTGGAGGGGGACTGGTGCCCAGAGTGCTCGTGCAGCCCTGCCCGACACAGATGCGGGCCTGCCCCTGCCGCTAATGGGCCAGCGGTGCATGAGACGGCGGTGCCCAGTTCAGCAGTGCTTGAGACGGCGGAGCCCAGTTCAGCGGTGCTTGAGATGAAGGGCCCAGTGCAGCGGTGCTTGAGATGAAGGGCCCAGTTCAGCGGTGCTTGAGACGGCGGTGCCCAGTTCAGCGGTGCTTGAGACGGCGGTGCCCAGTTCAGCGGTGCTTGAGACGGCGGTGCCCAGTGCAGCAGTGCTTGAGATGAAGGGCCCAGTTCAGCGGTGCTTGATACGGCGGTGCCCAGTTCAGCGGTGCTTGAGATGAAGGGCCCGGTTCAGCGGTGCTTGAGACGGCGGTGCCCAGTTCAGCGGTGCTTGAGACGGCGGTGCCCAGTTCAGCGGTGCTTGAGACGGCGGTGCCCAGTGCAGCAGTGCTTGAGATGAAGGGCCCAGTTCAGCGGTGCTTGAGACGGCGGTTCCCAGTTCCGCGGTGCTTGAGACGGCGGTGCCCAGTTCAGCGGTGCTTGAGACGGCGGTGCCCAGTTCAGCGGTGCTTGAGATGAAGGGCCCAGTGCAGCGGTGCTTGAGATGAAGGGCCCAGTGCAGCGGTGCTTGAGATGAAGGGCCCAGTTCAGCGGTGCTTGAGACGGCGGTGCCCAGTTCAGCGGTGCTTGAGACGACGGTGCCCAGTGCAGCGGTGCTTGAGATGAAGGGCCCAGTTCAGCGGATCAGGCCATGGCGTGCAGGTCATTTGCCACCTGTCCTGTGGCTGGTGGGGCCTTCCTGCCCATCTGTCGGGTGGCTGGCGGGGCCTTCCTGGTCTGCAGTACCGGGCCTGTTGGTGTCCTCCTGCCCACCTGGGATGGGGCTGGCGGGGCCCTCCTGGCCAGCTGGGCCGATGGCGCTCTCCTCGGGCATGCTGCCCTTCCCAGCCTTCCCTGTTCGTCTGTGGCCCTTCCCGACCTTGGGCGGTGTGCCACCTGTCTCCACACTTCGTGCCGGAGCCATGGTAGGGATTTTAGTGCCTGCTGTTTTCACCCTCTCGCGCCGGCCGCTGACTATCTTCGGGTGTTTCTCCGGGGGTGGGCTGCCCGTGCCTTGGCTCCGTACTGAACTGGCTGCCCTTGAGGGTGGGGGACTCCACAGTCCATGGCAGACTGTCATCAAAGGGCCCGGTTTTGTGGTGGCTGAGGTGCTGACTGGAGTCCTATGAGATGGACGGGGTGGGGGTGTTGTAGGAAAGAGGTTAAGTTTGGACAGGAATAGTAATTTAGGACCAGTGGGACGGGTAGGTGTAGTGGGTATGGGAATGGAGGAAGAGGTTGTGGTTGTAGGAGTCTTAAGTCTGGTGTCTTTGGGTGCAGGTCCTTGGGCTGGAGGCTGTCGTGAGGTGGATGGCTGTTGGGTGGGTGGCTGCCTGCGTTTGTGTATCTTGGAAGAGGGGGTGACAGATACACTGGGAGAGGACACAGGGGACGTGTAAATGGTAGTGGGGGTGGTGACTGCACGTGTGCGGGGGGTTCTGGTGTGTGTGCTGGTGATGGACGTAGTGGCTGAAGATGTTGTGCATGCAGGTTTGAGTGGAGACGTGACAGGGAGGGAGGAGGGAGACGAGGAGGAGGGGGACACAGTGGAGGCAGTGGGTGTTGGTATGTCTGTATGTGGATGTTGCTTGTGTAAATGCTTGTGTGATGTGTGGTGCTTATGTCTGGATGAGCTTCCCTTGGGTGTTGAGGTGTGTGCAGGCTGGTCTGATGGTGTGTCTGGGATAGGCAGAGGTACAGGTGATAGGGTATGGGTGGAGAAAGTTGGAGGGGGGAGGCTAGAGACAGGGACAATTGCTGCCATCAGTGCTGAGGCCAGAGTGTTGAACGATCGCTGAAGGGAAGCCTGACCAGAATGAATGCCCTCCAGGTATGCATTACTCTGGTGCACCTCTCTTTCGACACCCTGGATGGCATTCAAAATGGTAGACTGCCCAACAGTGAGCGTCCTCAGGAGGTCAATGATCTCCTCACTGAGGGCACTAGGGGTGACTGGGGCAGGGCCTGAGGTGCCTGGGGCGAAGGAGATGCCCACCTTCCTGGGTGAGCGGGCACGGGGCAAACGCTGAAGGGCTGCTGGGAGGGCGGTGCTGGTGCGCTGGGTGGCGGCTGTACCTGTTGTTGCGGGGGCACGGATGTTGCCGCCACCACAAGGGAGCTCCCTTCAGAGGACGAGTCCGTGTCACTTATGTCTGCCCGAGTCCCCGCTGTGGAGCTCCCCTCGGCTCCGTCCCACTGGTGTATTCTGAATCTGTTGCATGGCCCTCCAGGGCCATGTGGGATGCAGCTCCCTCGTGCTCCGATGCCACCTCTCCTCCGCCTGATGATGCTAATGCACACATGAACAGGAAGACCACAAAAAAGGGGGGGGGGGAGAAAATAAAGACATGTTGAGTGCATGCATTTGCGACACCGTTGGCGGACAGGACAGACACAGAAGCCCCCTGCACTACGCCGCGCACTTGGGGTCCACTACTCAATCCGTGTGACATGGCCTACAAGCCTATGGACGACATCTGCACACATAGATGACACAGGGCCATGAATAGCTGTACTTGGCACCCTACAGAGGTGGGGGGCGGGGGCACAGGGCCATGCCTTACGGAGGGGCCTAGCCTACAGAAATCGCCCTGGCCTAGGGATACCCACAGCCCTCCTCCCCCACCCAGACCCCTCCACTGCGCGCAAAGTCACCAGAATGAGAGTGTACTCACCCCCTTGTGTCTGCTGTGATGTCCTCAGGCGCCCATCTAAATCGGGGTAGGCCACCGCCAGGATCCGGGACATCAGGAGGGTCAAAGTCCGACTGGCACCCCTCCCACGTTGGGAAGCCATCCCCACCTAAGCCTCCGCCGTCTTCCTGCTCCAGCGTCGGATGTCCTCCCATCTCTTCCGGCAGTGGGTGCCCCGTCTGTGGTGGACCCCCAGGGCCCGGACGTCCTTGGCGATGGCACGCCAAATGTCGATCTTCTGGTGGGCGCTGACCTATGTGAAATGTACAGGGGGAGAAAAAGAGTCATCACCTTCTGCACCCTCAATGTGAGTGGCCCCCCATCCCTACCCTTGCCATGTGGCACATCCTGTCATCCGTCGTTTGATGCATGCCTCATTCGCTCCCCTCCCCACCATCTTTCATCCACCTGACTCAACACAGCCATTGCCCCCAAAGCATGGTCCCAGTGTACTTACCTGTTGGTCTGGAGGACCGTAGAGTAGCGCATACTGGGGGAGGACCCCATCCACGAGTTTCTCCAATTCCTGAGCAGTGAAGGCAGGGGCACTTTCCCCAGTCGCATGAGCCATTGTCTCTTCCAGATCGAGGTCACAGCAGCACTTGCAGTGTAGGTCCTCTCCTGTCGAAGATCAGGTATCGAGTGATTAAGCAGATAGAAAATGGCGGTCACGCCTGTGGCGGTGTGTACCGCGGCGGTGCGTACCGCGACCGCCGGCGCACATCGTCATTGGCTCCTGAGACCCATAGGGTTCAATGTTAACCAATGCTGTTTTGCGCCGCCATTTCAAGGGCCCACATGGCTTACTTCTAACTGCGTCACACATACCTAGGCCTTGCATCAACACTCATACAAACCATTCAATGCATTGGGAATCGTGTTATGTGCAAGCTGTGGTTACGTACCTGTGGGTTGATTTACTCTGTGCTCGCTGTTGTCCTTCATAGGCACCGTCCGCTGGGACATGCGAGGAGATGGAGGAATCTTCCCGTGTACAGACCGCTGGTAGACCTGTCGACAATGGAGGAAAGACATGTCATACTGACATACAGGCTTGACCGAGCCACTATTCATGAACTGTGTGCCCAGCTGGAGCCAGACCTGATGTCACCCATCCGCCAACCCACAGGGATCCCACCTCTAGTGCAGGTGCTGTCAGTACTCCATTTCTTTACAAGTGGGTCATTTCAAACAACAGTGGCCATATCATCAGGGATGTCTCAGCCTATGTTTTCCAAGGTGTTGTCCAGAGTGTTGTCTGCCCTTCTGAAACACATGCAGAGCTACATTGTTTTCCCTGAGGTGGGGGATTTGCCTACAGTGAAAGGTGATTTCTATGCCCTTGGACATATCCCCAACATCATAGGTGCCATTGATGGGACCCATGTGGCTTTAGTACCCCCCCACAGGAGTGAACAAGTGTACAGAAACAGAAAGAGTTATCATTCGATGAATGTACAGATGGTGTGTTTGGCAGACCAGTACATCTCCCATGTTAATGCCAAGTTCCCTGGCTCAGTGCATGACGCGTACATCATGCGGAATAGCAGCATCCCTTACGTGATGGGTCAACTCCAGAGGCACCGGGTGTGGCTATTAGGTGACTCTGGTTACCCCAACCTGTCATGGCTACTGACCCCAGTGAGGAATCCCCGGACCAGGGCAGAGGAACGGTACAATGAGGCCCATGGGCGAACTAGGAGGGTGATCGAGCGGACCTTCGGCCTCCTGAAGGCCAGGTTCAGGTGCCTCCATATGACAGGTGGATCCCTATTCTACTCACCAAAGAAGGTGTGCCAGATCATCGTGGCCTGCTGTATGCTTCACAACCTGGCTTTGCGACGCCAGGTGCCTTTTCTGCAGGAGGATGGTCCAGATGGTGGTGTTGCAGCAGCTGTGGATCCTGTGGAGAGTGAAGACGAGGAAGCTGAAGAGGACGACATAGACAACAGGAACACAGTAATACAGCAGTATTTTCAATGACACACAGGTAAGATTCCAAACCGGCATATTACATATACTTAACCCCTACTACCTCTCTACTGTCTGACCTTTTCCCCCAGTGTATGGTAACTGAGTTGTGACTTTCCCTTCCAATTTCAGAGATGTGGGCCATACTGCGTGACATCTGCTTTGTTTCCCCATGGACTACAGCTGTGTGACAGTGGTATGTTGGCATCACAATGTAAATATGCATTTTGGGACGGTAATGTCTAATACATTAGTACAAAATCACAGCCAGACTCCTGATTGTTTTGTGCAATAACTGTGTTTATTTCAGTGCTCTATATTGGTGGGTGATTACAAATCGGTGAGGGGTGATGGTGGAGGATTGTCCATGGCAGAGTCCAGACTATTAGTATCACAGGTGTATTGTCCAAATGCCTGTGGAAAGTGGAGCATGGGCAGTATAAGAATGGACAGGGTGTCAATGTGGGACAGTGGGATGACAATCAGGGAGGTATCCTTTCCTGGCGGTGGTCTTGGCATCTTACTCTGTCTTCTTCCTGGATCTCAGGGCCCGCTTGCGGGATGGTTCTCCTTCTGCAGGGGGTGGGGTGCTGGTGGCCTGTTGGTCCTGTGGCGGGGCCTCCTGTCCACTAGCACCGGCAGAGGTGGTAGGCAGTTCTTGGTCCATGCTAGTGTCAGGGGCCCTTTGTCCTGCCACAGTGTCCCGCAATGTGGTGACTACCTGATTCAGAGCCCCTACAATGGTGGCCAGGGCGGAACTGATGTTTTGTAGTTCCTCCCTGAACCCCAAATACTGTTCCTCCTGCAGAAGCTGGATCTCCTGAAACCTGGCCAGGACCGTCGCCATCGTCTCCTGGGAGTGGTGGTAGGCTCCCATGATGGAGGAGAGGGCCTCGTGGAGAGTGGGTTCCCTGGGCCTGTCCCCCCCCTGTCGCACAGCAGCCCTCCCAGTTCCCCTGTTTCCCTGGGCCTCTGTCCCCTGGACCGTGTGCCCACTACCACTGCCCCCAGGTCCCTGTTGTTGTTGGGGTGGTGGGTGAAACAGGGTGCCCTGTAGTGGTGGACACACCGCTGATTGACGTGTCCTGGGGACAGAGGGATGGGCCCGCTAGGTGGGTGCTGTGCTGGTGTTCCCAGAGGGGGGAAGGTCTGCTATGGGCTGTGGCTGTGTGAGGGGAACCGACTGTCCCGAGGTCCCCGATGGGCCGGGCTGGTCATCTAGATCCAGGTCGATAGAGGTGCTGTCCTCACGGTGGGCCTCTTCTGGGGGTGGAGTGGACATTTGTGGACCCTCCTGCGCGGTGACGTGGCGTTCGGGTCCTGCAGGGGTATAAAAGTATGGTTATTGCATTTGTGTGTGCCATAGCGTGTAATGGGTGGGTGCCCTTGTACCCCAGTGCTGGCATTCCCGTGTGGGGGCTTTTGTGACGGTGATTTGGTGGGGGATGGGTATGTGCAGTGGACATGCTTTGGTGATGGGTGTCCATGCTTTGTGGTCGCATGCAGGGATTGGTGTTGGGATGGGTGGGCTGTGATGGTAAGACATTTGCAAGGAGCAGGATGTGATGGGGGTGAGGGTGAGGGTGAGGGTATGAGTTGGTATGCTGGTGGGGTGGGGGGGATGAAGTAGTGATGATTTGACTTACCAGAGTCCATTCCTCCAGATACTCCTGCGAGGCCCTAAGGATGCAGGATCGCCAAGACTTGCTCCTCCCATGTTGTAAATTCTGGGGGAGGAGGTGGGGGTCCGCCGCCAGTCCGCTGCACCGCGATGTTGTGCCTGGATACCATTGAACGCACCTTCCCCCGTAGGTCGTTCCACCGCTTCCTGATGTCGTCCCTATTTCTTGGGTGCTGTCCCACAGCGTTGACCCTATCGACTATTCTGCTCCATAGCTCCATCTTCCTGGCAATGGTGGTGTGCTGCACCTATGTCCCGAAGAGCTGTGGCTCTACCCGTACAATTTCCTCCACCATGACCCTGAGTTCATCCTCGGAGAACCTGGGGTGTCTTTGCAGTGCCATGGGGTGGTGTGGATGATGTGTGGGGTGGATTGTGTGGTGATGTGTATTGGTGTGTTGTGTGAAGTGCGTGGAAATATTGCTGGGTGAAAGTAAAATGCGCGTCTGGGTGCTCAGTTCTTTTTTTCTCAGTGCGTGGTCCCGATTCTGTAGCAGTGGGGATTTGTGGGTGATGTGGGTGTGTGTTTTATGTTGTGTTGGGTGTGTGGGAGTGGTGTGTGTATGTGTATCAGGTGTGTGTATTTGTAATTGTCCAATGTGGCTGTGTTTTGTAAGTGTGTGTGTATATTGAGCGCGGCGGTGTGTACCGCCAGTGGAATACCGCGGTTGAAAGACTGCCGCGTGGATTCGTGTGTCGTGATAGTGTGGGCGTATTTCTGTTGGCGTGACGGTGGAGGTTTGGTCATCGCCAGTTTCTCGCTGCCCTTTGGTGTGGCGTACTTTTGTGGATGTCTGTATTTTGGCGGTTTGCCTGTTGTGGGTCAGAATGACCGTGGCGGTTTACCGCGGCGGTATGTTGGCGGTCTTCGGCAGCGGTAAGCGGCTTTTACCGGCAAGGTTGGAATGACCACCAAAGTGTGCAGCAATCTTTCACATAATTGCCTTTTCTTGCTGCATAAACTAGAAAACTTGGCACTTTCTTGCCACATAATTCTAGTGGCCCTGCTCTTAGTTCACTAAAACCATCATCATCAGGGTAGGGCCTGCAATGTTTCTAACTTCATGTTAAAAAACTCTCACTTTAACTAAATATATCTCAATGCGGTGATATAATCCCATGTACCAAGGTTAAACGCTTTTGCCTGTTAAAGAAGTGCGTGTGTGTGTTTTTTATTTTTTTTATGTTGACTATGCCTGACTCCCTTCTCTCCATCCTCGGTAATGGGGCATTTTTCTTTCTTTTGTTGTGAGCCTTGTCAGACTCTTGCTTTTCATTCAAAGAAGGGCAGGGCTCACTTCACACCTAAGGGCCCATCTAATTGCTGTTATCATGCAGATGCCGTGATTAGATTTCTGATGCCCTTTCAGCCCAAGGATCAGAGGCCCAGGGGAGGGGTACTACCCCTCCTTTGGGCCTCGCAGCGCTGAGCCACTACTGCTCCCTGAGCCCCGTAACTTAGAAGCTTTCTAACATGAGGTGAAAGGCCCTCTAGTTCCGACCAGGCGCGGGGCCCTGGGCAGCTGCCCACACTGCCCATGCCTAGCGCTGGCCCTGTGTATATGGGGAAGAGAAGTGCTTTGCCAAAGATCGAATAATGTAACCAAATGCAAACACCGGGATTGGAAATCGTGGCTCCAGGCGACAAGGTCGACAATTTAGCTGCTACCACTCCCTGCTGCACACACCCCTGCCCCCACCTTCACTGCTTCTCAGAATGGGACGTTGCCTCTGTGTGAACTAGTGGTGTGGATGGAAGTGCAACATTTCACTGGATATGGATGCTTTCAAGAACATTCTGGAAAATATTGCTATTTACCTTTCATAATCTCTGACTGGAACAGGATTTATGGTCATTGGCAACGGGGTGTGATGCAGATAAACTTAACTAACTTCATGTTCTGGGCATTGTGCTGAAGAAAATAAAGCATTTGCATGGAAATTAATTTAATCTGAAGAAAAGTATTTGTGAAACAAGTCAAAGAAGTCCCCTAGAAAATTCCTGAAAGAGAATTATGGACCAACGGCTCTAAGTGACCCGATTCTAAAAGGAAGAGACTGAATGAGCTGTTGGCAGTAAAGGAATGCACACAATATCATAGTTATTATCTCAGAGTTTTAAGAGACTCTTAGGTCTACAGCAAAATAATTTATAATATGTTTAGTGCCGGAGACTGAAAACCATGGTAATCGACCATTGTGTAAATTGCAGTTCACTAGTTAGTTGCAATTGGTGTCTGCTAGGTCCAGTTCTTTGACCAATATCAAAGTACTACTGAGAAAATCCTAGTTCATTGTTTATGTGTCTTGCAACTGGATTTTAGTGTCGGATGTTGTTAGGAGCCCCAGTAAGCATTTTTCTTCAACGTGTTGAATTGCCCTTGTGTTTTTCTGTTGTATATTAAGTCCAATGTTCAAAACTCCATATGCTGCACCATCATCAATCACAATTCATTAATTTGTAATGGGTGAACTGGAATCACCTCCATGGTAGAACTAGCAATTAGCATATTGCATGATGGAAAATGCAGGGAGTATGTGCATTTTGTAGAGTCATCTGACTCTGGTTTTTTACGAGTATTGATCTACTACACCCACCTTGCCACACCATCAATAGTTGGTCCTGCTTTGTAAGGGTGTGTCTGAATGGCCACTTTGGGGGCTTGCTCTTCTATAGCCTTAGCCTGAGTTTTGCTGCTGTTATAGTCTGCCACCTTAACTCTCTTCGCATGGGCAAGATGCAGGTCACCCAAGATACCACACACACACCATGGAATTTTGAGCCCATATCTAGTAATTCCTTATGGATCTATAGTTTGTGGGCTTGTCGAGGTACTTTTCGATGTATTGGTTGCAGCCTTTGCAAGCCAAGTGGCTTAATTTGTGGAAGACCTTCCTATGTATTGACACCACTTGCCTTGCTGTTCAGCTTTATCATTTCGCATAAATGTACTGGAAATAAACTCAGTATTCCAAATCTGAGAAGGAACAATACATGGTGGCATTTCACTGGAAATGTTAGTGTTTTGTTACCAGAATCACTACTCCTCTAGTTGGTCTAATGGGCTAGTTCAAACTGTTGCAGCAGAAGACATGGTTTTTAATCCTGGCCTCTCACTTGGGCCAAATTTTGGGCTCTTTGACGATCACGTTTTGAATATATGCCCTTTCTTCCTTTTTGGGAAGATTGGAAATATTTAGAATCAGTGTAAAAGCAACTAGGAAGTGTATAGTTGACAAAAACTGTACTGGTTGTTACTTGGGGGAGGGAGGACATTGACCATTCTCAAGGTATATTCCCCATATGCAGTGGTTTCAAACGTATAGCCTTCGGTACGAATAGCAGTGTGCTGTAATTTTGAGAATGCTACTTTAACGAACGATTTGATCATAGGCAAATCATTATCTCCCTGTGTCAGTGCCCCTTAAACTGACAAAACATGAGCACTTTGAAACAAGTTTGTCGAAATAAATAAACATCAGTGGCATATTCCCGGTACAGGACACCGCCATGGCTTTCATTCACACATTCCGCAGTAAGAATCCCGGTACACTGCACGATTTTCATTTAGTAAGCTTTAATAGTTAATACATTTGAATATGTAATGAAAAATGTGCTGCAACGTGCGCCATTTGTTTTTAAAAATGTTCTTGGGGGTCCTTCCTTGCAGTGGTCAGGCTTGCTTGAAGAGTACTGTATAGGGACTGGTCTGTCTTATTTGTTGTGTTCTCTGCTCTCTATTCTCTGATCTCTCCTTATTGTGTTCTCTATGGGCATATCTATGGGTTTGACTGGGTATCCTGGTGCAATGTGAGGCCATCATTTACTATGCTTTAAAAGTGAACACATCTGAATATAAAATAAAAAAAGGTGTTGTAAAATACATAATTTTTGCCACTTTTTCCAAATGTTCTTGATATGACAAAAATCTGCCTGGGTTGGTTTGGGTTCCCAGTCCAGCCCTGCCCAATAGCCCTTCAAATAATGAATTGGAACACCCTGCATAACCATATCGCTACAGGAATCTGCAGTTCATCCACAAAAGATGGATTTCCTTCAGAAGCAAAACACTAGGAGAGTGGTACTTAACAAATGTAGGAGGCTGGACTGGCTTGTAGTGAGTACCAAGGGGTACTTACACCTTGCACCAGGCCCAGTTATCCCTTATTAGTGTATAGGGTGTCTAGCAGCTTTGGCTGATAGATAATGGTAGCTTAGCAGAGCAGCTTAGGCTGAACTAGGAGACGAGTGAAGCTCCTACAGTACCACTAGTGTCATATGCACAATATCATAAGAAAACACAATACACAGATATACTAAAAATAAAGGTACTTTATTTTTATGACAATATGCCAAAAGTATCTCAGTGAGTACCCTCAGTATGAGGATAGCAAATATACACAAGATATATGTACACAATACCAAAATATGCAGTAGTAGTATTTGAAAACAGTGCAAACAATGTATAGTTACAATAGGATGCAATGGGGACACATAGGGATAGGGGCAACACAAACCATATACTCCAAAAGTGGAATGCGAACCACGAATGGACCCCAAACCTATGTGACCTTGTAGAGGGTCGCTGGGACTGTAAGAAAACAGTTAGGGTTAGAAAAATAGCCCACCCCAAGACCCTGAAAAGTGAGTGCAAAGTGCACTAAAGTTCCACAAAGGACATAGAAGTCGTGATAGGGGAATTCTGCAGGAAAGACACAAATCAGCAATGCAACAACAATGGATTTCCAAACGAGGGTACCTGTGGAACAAGGGGACCAAGTCCAAAAGTCACGAGCAAGTCGGAGATGGGCAGATGCCCAGGAAATGCCAGCTGTGGGTGCAAAGAAGCTGCTACTGGACAGTAGAAGCTGGAGAGTCTGCAGGAACGACAAGGGCTAGGAACTTCCCCTTTGGAGGACGGATCCCTCACGCCGTGGAGAGTTGTGCAGAAGTGTTTTCCTGAAGAAAGACTGCCAACAAGCCTTGCTAGCTGCAAATCATGCGGTTAGGGTTTTTGGATGCTGCTGTGGCCCAGGAGGGACCAGGATGTCGCCAATTGCGTCTGGGGACAGAGGGGGTGTCGAGCAAGACAAGGAGTCCTCTCAAAAGCAGGCAGCACCCGCAGAAGTGCCGGAACAGGCACTACAAAGTGGAGTGAAACGGTGCTCACCCGAAGTCGCACAAAGGAGTCCCACGTCGCCGGAGGACAACTTAGGAGGTCGTGCAATGCAGGTTAGAGTGCCGTGGACCCAGGCTGGACTGTGCACAAAGGATTTCCGCCGGAAGTGCACGGAGGCCGGAGTAGCTGCAAAAGTCGCGGTTCCCAGCAATGCAGTCTGGCGTGGGGAGGCAAGGACTTACCTCCACCAAACTTGGACTGAAGAGTCACTGGACTGTGGGAGTCACTTGGACAGAGTTGCTGGATTCAAGGGACCTCGCTCGTCGTGCTGAGAGGAGACTCAGGGTACCGGTGATGCAGTTCTTTGGTGCCTGGGGTTGCAGGGGGACGATTCCGTCGACCCACTGGAGATTTCTTCGGAGCTTCTAGTGCAGAGAGGAGGCAGACTACCCCCACAGCATGCACCACCAGGAAAGCAGTCGAGAAGGCGGCAGGATCAGCGTTACAGAGTTGCAGTAGTCGTCTTTGCTACTTTGTTGCAGTTTTGCAGGCTTCCAGCGTGGTCAGCAGTCGATTCCTTGGCAGAAGGTGAAGAAAGAGATGCAGAGGAACTCGGATAAGCTCTTGCATTCGTTATCTAAGGAGTCCCCAAAGACAGAGACCCTAAATAGCCAGAAAAGAGGGTTTGGCTACTTAGGAGAGAGGATAGGCTAGCAACACCTGAAGGAGCCTATCAGAAGGAGTCTCTGACGTCACCTGCTGGCACTGGCCACTCAGAGCAGTCCAGTGTGCCAGCAGCACCTCTGTTTCCAAGATGGCAGAGGTCTGGAGCACACTGGAGGAGCTCTGGGCACCTCCCAGGGGAGGTGCAGGTCAGGGGAGTGGTCACTCCCCATTCCTTTGTCCAGTTTCGCGCCAGAGCAGGGCTGAGGGGTCCCTGAACCGGTGTAGACTGGCTTATGCAGAAATGGGCACCATCTGTGCCCATGAAAGCATTTCCAGAGGCTGGGGGAGGCTACTCCTCCCCAGCCCTAACACCATTTTCCAAAGGGAGAGGGTGTAACACCCTCTCTCTGAGGAAGTCCTTTGTTCTGCCTTCCTGGGCCAGGCCTGGCTGGACCCCAGGAGGGCAGAAACCTGTCTGAGGGGTTGGCAGCAGCAGCAGCTGCAGTGAAACCCCGGGAAAGGCAGTTTGGCAGTACCCAGGTCTGAGCTACAGACCTGTGGGATCATGGGATTGTGCCAACTATCCGAAACATGGCCATATTTGGAGTTACCATTGAGAAGCTACATATAGGTAGTGACCTATATGTAGTGCACGCGTGTAATGGTGTCCCCGCACTCACAAAGTCCGGGGAATTGGCCCTGAACAATGTGGGGGCACCTTGGCTAGTGCCAGGGTGCCCACACACTAAGTAACTTAGCACCCAACCTTTACCAGGTAAAGGTTAGACATATAGGTGACTTACAAGTTACTTAAGTGCAGTGTATAATGGCTGTGAAATAACATGGACGTTATTTCACTCAGGCTGCAGTGGCAGGCCTGTGTAAGAATTGTCAGAGCTCCCTATGGGTGGCAAAAGAAATGCTGCAGCCCATAGGGATCTCCTGGAACCCCAATACCCTGGGTACCTCAGTACCATATACTAGGGAATTATAAGGGTGTTCCAGTATGCCAATGTAAATTGGTAAAATTGGTCACTAGCCTGTTAGTGACAATTTGTACAGAGAGAGCATAACCACTGAGGTTCTGGTTAGCAGAGCCTCAGTGAGACAGTTAGGCATCACACAGGGAACACCTACATATAGGCCACAAACTTATGAGCACTGGGGTCCTGACTAGCAGGTTCCCAGTGACACATAACAAACATACTGAAAACATAGGGTTTTCACTATGAGCACTGGGCCCTGGCTAGCAGGATCCCAGTGAGACAGTGAAAACACCCTGACATACACTCACAAACAGGCCAAAAGTGGGGGTAACAAGGCTAGAAAGAGGCTACTTTCTCACAACAAAATGCAGGATGGCTCCTCTTTTAGTCGTTATTTAAACTGTTTACATTCAGTGAAAGGACCCTGTATGTGATGTATGTCACTGTATGTATGGTGGTCATGTGGTATGGTTACAGGACACCCTATAACACACGGTCTGCTGAAACAAGACTATAGGAAAACTAAGTCAATGAAAACCCAACTCCTCAATCTCCCCTCATTCAACAATTCCACCCAATGAATATCCATCACCAAGTAAAGTACTCAGTACGTCCGTACTTAATCTGATGCAAAAATTCAGACCATCTTTTTCAATCTTGTGTCATTCTAGACAGAGAGCCGCCTTATACCAATTACTCTTGGTCCTGTTCAAATAGGAACAGTGCAGCCCAAACTTTCAGGACAAGTCTGCTCCAGAAGGGAACACAAGCAACCTCAGACTGGTTTCGATGTACTTAGGTCTCGTCAGTGAGGTACAACTTGTGTTGTATGGTACATTGAGCACGGCATCCACGTCTGGACGTACCCGTTGCACTTAGGGCGTCTAGTGCAAAAATGATAAGGCGATGGAAGGAATGATTTAACTAGTCTCAGCCATTGGTGATTGTTCTGGGCCATGTTCCAGACTATCATTTTTCGCCCACTGCCTCATTCTAGATATAGACAGCGATTGACTGGAATGCGACCGAGTGATCGCCAGTGGCTGCAATTAATTCAAGCATTCCACCTTGTGGTTGTTGTAGGGTTTAATTTAAGCCACACTATTTCCCTAACCTGCTAGCTTTGACAAACTGTAGAAAAGATGTGTTGTCTTGGCTACCCACATGGCGTCACTACCTTCACACCATAAATCAGTGAACCAGCATGAGGATGCAACATGGTAGGGGAAGGAGATTTTAGGAATTGTTGGACCTCATCAATAAGATAGCCAGATGAACTTGAATTGCATCGCTCAAGATCGGGAAAGGGTGTTCTCGTTTTACCATGCTGCTTCTGTTAAAAAGAACAATTCTAAGAATCACATTCATTCATGCAGTATTAGCGACAATTCCTTCCTTGAACACAAGAAGTTTTTTTTTTTTTTTTGGTTTATACTTTATTGCATAATTAATTAAAATCAATACAATTACCGTAAAAAAAGGAAGTGTAGCTGAAGGCCTGGTCTATCCTCTTGTCTTTTTGTAGCATGTTTTAAGAGGTATTCGGTTTTTAAAATAAATTTAGCAAAACAGGCCATGTATTGCGGAGTCAATCCTTTCAGACTAAACAGTCTAGCCTGCCGGCATGAGCTGATACCATTGGCATTGAAGATATTTTTTAGATACAGCTTCCGCCAGGGTAACAGAGTGGGGCAAATACAAAGGATGTGTAGGAAGTCCTTCCGGTGATGTGTCAAGGTCTACATCTTCTGCTGTTTGTGGGTCTAAGCCATTTTGGTGCAGCATCCAATGAAGGTAGTAGTCCGAGTATGGCGTGGAGCGCCTTTATTTTAGTGATGTTTTTAATATTTCTGCCATTTAAGGCTGTGCTGTTGTAGCCTTATACGTGTTAATTGTCATCCATGAGTGCGATCAATTTCTGAACTTGTCTTTGTCCTTGCTCCATGAGAGCAGCTTGATTTGTTTGTTTAGTAATTGCTTGACATTTGTATGGGGTAAATACTTTTGCCATAGCTCTTCTGCTTGCAGATGCTTTATGGCTGAAGCAAATCTCTTTGGCCATGAATTTGAGACTTCCGCCAGGTTTGTGCCAATTTCCTCCCAAATCAGTGCCTTTAGTGTGTTTGGTTGAGCCTGTCTTAACATGGAGGCATAATTAAGCAAAGCCCGTCTTGTGCTAATGCTTGGTCAAATTCCAATCTAATCTGCGCTGGAGAGGAGCTGTATGGAAAGCGGAAAAGAAGGGGATGGACTTTGCTCTGTGCAATATCCATGAAGTCATTTAGCTTACCTGGAAATATTTCCAAACTGTATGCTAGGGCCAGCAGAAATTTTACTTTGATCACTGTAAGGTGTGGACATCAGGCTGGGCTTTGTAGTTTCGAAGCCAGTGATAGGACTGATGCAAGTAGAGATGCCAACATAGCTTTCAGGGTGTTCAGGTGCAAGCAATGCGACCAGCGCTCCTGTAGCCAGACGCCAAGATATTTATAGCTTCTGCTTCTTTCCACGGATTGATCCCCACAGAGCCATTTATTTTTCTTGATTATCCACTTACCAAAGATGATTAGCTTGGTTTTCTCCATGTTTACCACCAGCTAATTAGTTGTGCAATACTGATTGAAGGTGCTTAGCACTTTTTGGAGTCCTGTACCTGAGAGATTCAGAAGGACAATGTCATCTGCATATAGTAATGGTGTTAGAGGGGGGTTGCCCAGTTTGGGGGGTGGGGGCTAGTGATGTTCAGATGTGTGCACAGATCTGCCAAATAAAGGTTGAAGAGCATTGGAGCCAGAACACAGCCCAAGCTTGACACCTCTGTCTATCTGAATTTCCTTTAACACACAAAGGGGGTCATTCTAACTTTGGAGGAGTGTTAATCCGTCCCAAAAGTGACGGTAAAGTGACGGATATACCCCGTATTACGAGTTCCATAGGATATAATGGACTCGTAATACGGCTGGTGGTAAATCCGTCACTTTTCCGTCACTTTTTGGACGGATTAACACCTCCTCCAAAGTTAAAATAACCCCCAAAGTATTTTTCGTATACGCCCTGCACTTGATTCTTTGGGGTTGATCTCCATAAATGTCCCCTTGGATGGGGATTCATTTTTCATAACCAGTTTCTCCATTCATTCATTTTCATAGCTTTAAATTAAATCTTGAGAAGTGATTTTCTCTTGAAATGTTCTGGTACTAACCGTTACCACACATGTTAACCAAGTGGTACTAATCAAACAAAATATTAATTCTCAGTTTCATACTTCTCATGAAATGTGTTTGCTATTGTCTTTTCGATGCGTGACTGCAAAAATGAACAGGTCATTTGGCACTAACCTTTGCTTTGGTTCTTCTCTTTCAGGGATGGAAGCATTGAAATCCAGCACTCGAAGTCAAGGTTCAGACTGGAGTGCCACAAGATTGCTAGATAAGAGCCTTTTTGATCCTGGGTTCTGGATTTTCTTGATTCTAGACTCGGAGCGAAACATAACCGCACCCTGGCCATACTGGAAAGAAGTTCAAGGTCAAGCTGTTGGGTACGGTTGTGGCGGGACTTGATAGCGTCTCAGTAGTGAGATGGTCGCTAGTCCCAAACATCGCAAGAGATGCAATTTTTAGAAAGCTCCCTATTGTCTTGATGAAACTGTGTTCTCAGGATTAACCCACATGCATCTATCAGGCAACATCTTGGTGAATCGGTGAAGAGGCTCTGTGAGGCTCATGGTTCAAACTCAGCTGGAAACATGGTGTTATTTAAAGCTTGAGACATTGTTGGTACAGGATTGTTGGCTTCACAGGCCAAAGCGAGCATCACTCTTCCAGAAAACTCTTAAGCCAATTGAACTGGTGCAGGTGGACGAATTATGGCAGAAAGATGCAAACTCTAAGGTAACGTGACTGTTTAGGGTACTCAGCCCCATAAACAAGGGATCCTGTTATGTTAGTAGTTTATGACACCACACATACATATACAGGTGTCCCAACACTAAGAGACTGTTGAAGGTATTACTTAATTATCTAAGCTGAAATGAGAAAAACAAATGAAAAAAAAGAGCCCTAGCTATAACATTTATCGACAAGTCAGTGGGCCTTTTAGTGAAAAGAAGCACTGAGAATACTGCTGAGAGCACCATGCCTAGACACTGAAGGTAAAGAGGGAAACCATAATTATAATCTAAACAACCAGGTCTTCAAGGCAGATGCAGACATATTTTCACAGCGTGATAGGGAGAGTGTGTCACAGTTTGGCAGCCACCGCTTAGAAAGCCCCTCCGCCTGCATTGACCTGATGGAATCTGGAAACCCAAAGGAAAGATGCATTCCACAAATGGAGTGAACAGCCCTGAACATAGTTATTACATTTTTTACTCATATAGCATAGTTCAGAGTCATGGATAGCTCTTTGCACAAGATAGAGGTACTTAAAAGTAATCTTTTTTGCCCCAGGAAACCAATGCAACATATCCAAAGCAGAGGAATAGGAAACATACCTAGGCAAACCATGGTTTAGTTTAGCAGCAGCATTTTGAATTCACAGGAGCTTATTAACCATGGTCAATGGTGCGCTCAAAAAAAGAGTTACAGTTATCGAGGCAATTAAGATTAGTCGCCACAATATGCAGGCCTGAGTAGGTAGAAGTGGGACAGTTTTCCTCGGTGCCCTCAACATGAGAACGCAGGAGGAGGACAGATGGTTAACCAGTTTTTTCAGGGGCAAATACGAGATTCCTTACAGTCTTTGCTGGGTTTAGGGAATCATACCAGGATGGGGGCCAGAAAGTAAATGGAAAACATTGAGTCGGGGAGGTGTGGGGAATCCAGAGGACCTCGGTCTTATCGGTGTTTAGCCTTCAGGGCATTGAGTTACATCCATGAAGAAACAGCAGTCATGCATTGATGGAATGACTCAAGTGAGGCAGACCTCATCCTATCCAAACCAATGATCAATTGGGTGTCATCAGCATAATTCATGCAGGTGACAACAAAAAACTAACTAAAGTGGCCACAGGGATTTGCGGACATTTCACGTTGGGCAAGCACCAACTTTCTCTCCACGTCGGTATTTGTCCCACAGTGATTCCATTTTGTTTTTTATTGTCTTTTACTCCTGCTACCCTCCCCACCCTGCCAAAAACATTCACCACCTCCATCTGCAGCACTGTTTTATTAGGCGTTGCAGTACAGCCATCAAAATGTCTGCCTGCAATAAAAATACTGCACAAATTCTGCATACAGACAAAGGACAGACACAGATCAGACCACTGCATTACAGCTTGACACAATGCCTTGAAAGTCAACACAAATGAGGGGAGATAATCTGCTTAGTGTCATTCCTTTAAATAGGATTTACATCACTTGTAAGCCATCCTGCCAGTTCCGGACTTGGGCAAGTCTGGTTAAAGGGATTACCTGGGACACTTTGTTGAATGGGGGAGACATATTGCGAAGTATTGAGGCAACAGGGTCTCCCTTTTCTGCCGACATTCTCAGGTCATCAACATCAAAGAAGGGTGGAGGTGTGGCAACAGTTGGGAGTGCTGAGTAGTCCATCCGAGAACTGCCTCTCAAGGAATGTCCATTAGCATAGTTAATAGGGGGCTCATTTACAAGGACCTTGCACTGCAACATTGTCATTTTGTTTTATGCTGCAGCGACACAAAAAGAACTCCAAATCTACAAAGTGACGCTAGAGGCCTCTAGCGTCACTTTTCACCCTTGGGCACCAACTACTGCCAATGATACGCAAGGTAGGCGTTACCGGACAAAAAGTCACACAGAACTGACGCAGTGAAATTTACAAAATTTCACTGTTTTGCTCTGTGACTTCACTGCTTTAAAAATGTAACGCCTGCTCAGAGCAGGCATTAAACTGACGCAGGGCTTTTTTTCTATGTGAGCCTTCCTCACATTGCTGGAGTAGCGTTATTTTTTTGACGCAAGTCCAGCAATGCGTGAGTTGAGCACCAACAGATGCTTTCTGATGCAGCTGTAAATACATGTGCCATGGAGCTCTGTATTGTAAATACAGTGCATCCATGGCATTGTTAGGGAATCGTTAAGCAGCGTAAGAAATCTGATGACTCGGAGCCAATGCACCTTGTAAAGGAGGCCCTAAGTTTTTCCATCGTCACCTCAACTTCCACCCTGCTAACTGCAGTGGTTTGTTACCACCCATCTGGCCTGGCTGAACCTTTTGTCAATTTGTTTCTCCCTCTGTCATTACTGCATTCAAATCTGATTGTGGAGATGAAATCAACATATGGTTTGAGCCCCCTCCCCAACCACAGTGTCTAATTTTATTAAAGGCATGGCTTCTATGAAACGTTTTCAGAAACTTCAGGCCCCACACATCATACAGGTCATACTTTAGACCTTGTTTTTGGGCTTTCTAACTCTGTACAATATATGGAAACCTTATCTGAGATCTAGAGGGACCGCTATCTTCTTAAATTAATTTGTAAACTCGAGTCTGACAGTCATCAGGGTCAAGTTAGGCCAGATGTAAACTATCTGTTCCTGAGCTCATTAATAGTTTGACTGAGACTGTAAGATCCTGTCATCTGTTTTCTTTAGGATATGGATATAAAAGCTACACACAGTGGGTTGAAGCTACACTAGATGTTGTTGTGCCCTTAAAAGAGTTAGCCCTAAGCAAGTTAAACCCTCCACACCGTAGCATACAGCTGCTCTTCCTGAAGCAAAAAGAGAGTGCAAGAAATTGGAAAGGGCCTGGCATCAGAATTATTCTGCTAAAGCCAGAACTAAAACTGGCATTCATTAAAGATATAAAAAACTGTTATTTACTGCCAAAGTGGAATTCTACTCCAATAAAATCAGCAGAATTCTTCCAACGCTTCTCCCAACTATGAGGCTCCAGATATTGTGAGTTCCCCAGAGCTAGAGGACAAGCTCTTAAACTAGTTTGTGAAGAAAAAAATAACACCATCTCTAACTCAGTGGGACTCTTGAGACACAAAGCAGAGTCTAATTTGGGATGTTGGCCAAAATCTACTGACTTGACCCTTGACACCCCTAGTGTAGATATGGGTGACTCTGGTTTGATAGGCATCCTGGCTTTGCCGTATACAGTTCATTGGCTAGATCATTCTGAGTGTGTGACAATGGAACAACTCCAGTGGGTAATTTGTATATAAAAACGTGCTGGTGCTCAAAACCCTCATCTGAAACGTGTGGCTGCTGCATTTAAATGCGAGCACTAACTACTGAGGCACATGATCCTAAAGCCATCTCGGGCCTCTTTAATCCACTTACAAGCACCCCCTGCTCCTTCAGTGCACTCTTGCAAATTTCTGCTTTTTTCCCTTTGTGACACTTTTCCATCTTGCTTTCCTGCATCTTTCCCATATGTTCCTTTTGCTCACAATAATTGTCTGATGCAGAAAAATAAGTGTGGCCTTTAAAAATAAGCGCCTGTGCCTCCCACAAGCAACCATCTGCTCACATTAAGTACTCACCAGCTGACAGCCATTGCTCCTTCCAACTTTTTGAGCACTCCGCTGGATCCCATTCCCCCTAAATTCTGGAATATGCCTAAGATCGTGTTCTCACAGCCTTTGCTGGTAGTCTCTAAGTGTTCCATTTACTAAACCTTGGATTCTGACAGAGTGGAAAAAGCTATTGATTGTCCCTCTGTTAGAAAACCTAATTTGGATCAAGCCAATCTCACCAATTATTACTCTCTATCCCTCCTCTTGTTTTCTATTAAAATCTTGGAGAAGCACGACAACTCTCTGATCTCTGACTTTTAAAATATGCTTTTCAATCCATAGTAGGGTTATATGCTACTCATGTTTGTGGATCACAACTGCAGATGGCACACCCAACCCTCCCCCAAATAAGGATGCGAGCTGCTCGCACTAATAGTGGAGGGTTAAAGCTTACAGGAGAGGCTGGGTACACATATACTAAGAACTGCTGTTACACGTAAGCTGATGAGGTAAGCCATATGGAGGTCTCCGAGTCTGTGTGTACTCGATTGCTCATGCCTAATATTGAAATCATTTAAGATCCAGAATATGAAACATTTTCTGATCAAACCATCCCAAAACAGATGGACCTGTTCAGTCAACATATAATTTACCTGTGGTTCCCTATTTTAAAATTTGAAAGTAAACCATCTGTAACCTGACATATAAATTTTCCCCAGTGTAAACTTCAGGATGTATGTCAGGTTCCAACAATTGTTCTCCTACTTTCTGCACAAAAGATGTTTTCCATAGTTCTTCATTAATAATTGTATAAGGTGAACCAGAATCAGCTAAAATGATGACCTTTACACCACCAATTTCCATCAAACACTGTTTTTTTTTTGCACAACTCATCATTGATGTTTAACACAAAATTGTTCCTCACATTCATGACAACATTACTGACTGAGGCATTGCCCTCATTCTCACTAATTGTTCTCCTACTTTCTGCACAAAAGATGTTTTCCATAGTTCATTATTACATGTGTAAGGTGAACCAGAATCAGCAAAGATTTTGACCTTCACCCCACCCATTTCCATCAAACTCTATGGTTTATTTTTGCACAACTCATCGTTGATGTTTAACACAAAATTGTTCCTCAGATTCATGACAAGATTACTGACTGAGGCATTCCCATCATACTCATCGCCACCCGTACCCTGATCTCCCACATATTTAATATGAGTTTTTCTTTTCCTACAAACTTTGGTGTAATGTCCTAAAATGCCACACTTACTGCACCTTTGTTTGGCTGCTGGACAGTTTTTACTGTACACCAAAGGATCTGAGGCCCATATTTATACTTTTTGACGCAAAACTGCGCCAACGCAGTTTTGCGTAAAAAAAATTAGCGCCGGCTAACGCCATTCTGAAGCACCATGCGGGTGCCGTATTTATTGAATGACGTTAGCCGGCGTTAGCCGCCGGCGCCGTCTGGTGTGCGTTAAAAAAACGACGTACACCAGGCAGCGCCGGCGTAGAGGGGTATGGGGCTTGGGCGTCAAGAAATGGGGCAAGTCAGGTTGAGGCAATTTTTGCGCCTCAACCCGATTTGCGCCATTTTTTTTCACTCCCAACCCCCATAGAAATGACTCCTGTCTTAGCAAAGACAGGAGTCATGCCCCCTTGCCCAATGGCCATGCCCAGGGGACTTCTGTCCCCTGGGCATGGTCATTGGGCATAGTGGCATGTAGGGGGGCACAAATCAGGCCCCCTATGCCACAAAAAAATAAAAAATAAAAACTTACCTGAACTTACCTTAATGTCCCTGGGATGGGTCCCTCCAGCCTTGGGTGTCCTCCTGGGTTGGGCATGGGTGACAGGGGGTGTCCCTGGGGGCATGGGAGGGCACCTCTGGGCTCCTTCAGAGCCCACAGGTCCCTTAACGCCTGCCTTTTGCAGGCACTAAAAAACGGCGCAAAAGCGGCCGTACGTCATTTTTTTTGACCCGCCCACTCCCGGGCGTGATTTTTGCCCGGGAGTATAATCCGACGCACATGCCTCGGAGTCGATTTTTTAGACGGGAACGCCTACCTTGCATATAATTAACGCAAAGTAGGTGTCCACGCTAAAAAATTACGCTAACTCCATGGACTTTGGCGCTAGACGCGTCTAACGCCAAAGTATAAATATGGAGTTAGTTTTGCGTCGAAATTGCGTTAAAAAAAAAGACGCAATTTCGGCTCAAACGGAGTATAAATATGCCCCTGAGTAACTGTAACATTTTGCCTGGTCTTTGGTTTTGGTCTTATCGCGATAACATTTTGGAAGGAATTTCTTATTTCCACCTGTGTTTAAGTTCCCTACAACCTCAGACAGTTGCGCATCTTGTTCGAGAGCTGCTGCACATCTACTTGAAATTTCAGCTTGCATATTATGGTAAGGACTTACTTTAGTGATGTGTCACCATTTACTCAGAGTCGCTCTTGAATGGCAGGATGACATGTGTGCATGACAACTTGATCGCTAATCATGTGATCATGTAAACTACCTAATTTACACTCCAACACAATTTTTTTAGTTCTACAACATAGTTATCAATGGATCTGCCTTACTCTGCTTCCTTTGGAAAAACTTAAATCTTGTTATGCCATTGCAAACCTTAGGTGCCTGAATGTAGTTGTCTAAATTTAACAGTGCTAAATCATACACATTTATAGCCCCTGAAACCAATACCCTGGTCATTTGGTTATACACTTTTAACCCAGCTGGTCCTAAGGAATGAAGTAAAATTCTCATCTTCTGTTCTGCAGCCATCTTCCCAGATTAATCCACTGCATCAATATAATTGGTGAAATAAGCTTTCCAGTCCAGCTACTTTAAAGAAGGCTCCAGTCCAGCTGTCCAAAACGCATGAGGTAGACATATGCTATAATTTGTGTGCTCATTTTGAATGGATTTGTCCAGTGTCCACTCTTCACACAAGGACTAGTTCGCAGTCCAATATTCACCACAACAATATAACACCAGAATATGTGTAATAGCCATAATATTTGTACAATAAAAGAAAAAAACGTATAAAGTACCTTAAACGCAACCAAACTACAACGAAAATGCTACCAATGTAGTTGAAACTTCCCAAAATATTGACAGAACTCCGAAATGCACAACTATTGAAGAGAATGGTGTTTTAAATACTTCCAAGATGGCTGTTGCGCATGACCATGCATGATGACGACACTTCCTGCCAGGAGCTTCTGTGGCAATGTGAACAGATGACTGCACCCCAGGACTGTGCTCTTCGTGTTCTACACAGTGCAAGCACGTTACGGTAAGCCCCTGTGCTCAGCACAGTCCACACAGTGCGAGCAAGTAATGGTAACCACCGAGCAGGGATCAGCCTTAAAAATGGCACGTTGGCAATAGTACCTCACAACAAAAAGCTCCCAGTTAAGTCCAATAACTGCCTGCTATTACCAAACGGTCGAAAGTATCTCCAGGACGCCTCAGAGCACGGAACTCCAGGAGCATTAAATAGACGAGTACTTTGCCTGTTCCACAAGTAGCACATATTCCAAAACATCCAAAATGAGTAGGCTTGTGTAGCTCCTCAGCACTCATCGCCAGTGTTGCAAAGGAACACTCTGGATGTGTATTCTTGCAATATATTTATTATAGCTGAGGGGCATTAAGAAACACAGCTTCAAGTAACGTGTCTTTCTTCCGACTGTCCCCCCTAACTTCTTACCCCTTTAATATACACATTCCATGAATGCTAGGTAGTCTGGCATTTTTAATGTAACTAAGCAACATAATACTAATTACTTTCAAACAATGTGGTTTCACAGCCAATTGGTCAATGATGGAAAGTATCTTGGCTTTATGGATACTCGCTAAACATCCATCTCACACCATAAACAGCTTCTATATGCCACATTTAGTGATTTTAGTTCTACTTTTGAGAAAGTTAACTGTTCACTATTATTGAATAAGTTGTAGAACTGGGGCATTCCAATTCTTCTATTAACTGCCTTAATCCTTATTATGACAACTGACCAGGGATACAATTAAATTACTCTGTAGGAATGATCTGATGCAGGGATGCAATTTTTTCCCTTTATTATTTTCCCTATATCTTGCTTACCTACCAACTGCCTTAAATAATGTACCCTCTTTTCTCTCTAACCTTGGTCTTAGATCTATTATTTACAAATGTGTGCAGGTCATATTGTGAATCTACATTTAATTCCAATTGGTCTTCAGAGAAAGTTATCACCTTTTCAGCAGTTTGTAAGAATACCAGTCACTACCAGGGATGTATTCAGTATGCATGCCTATACCTTTGCTTTTATTTATATAACCTCCTGTTTTAAAATATTTGTTTTACTTTTTCTGATTTTCCTCAAATCTTCCCTTTTTCAGCCTCTACCTCCCATTACCTTTTCACATACCTGAACCCTAAAAACCCTGTACCCCCCTTACCTCTATCTGCCCGTGAAACCTATAAAAACCCTACCTCTCTTTAGAGCTACCTCCCCCGACCCCTAAAGCCTCATACTTCTCTTTACCTCTGTCCACTTGAACTTTAATAGTCTCTTCCATCCCTTTACATCAACTCCCTCCTGAACTGTAAAACCCCTTACCTTTTCTTACATCTAAAAAATGATCACCTTTACAGCAGTTTGTAGGAACATCACTCGTTACCAAGCATGCATTTAGCACACACGCCTTCAACTTTACTTTTATTTATATACTCGCTTCTTTAAAATATTTGTTTTAGTTTTTCTGTTTCCCCTCAAACCTTCACTTTTTTAACCCTTACAGACCTTTACTTCTACCCACCCTTGAACTCTAAACCCCTTACAGTCCTCTACCACTACCCACCCCTCAACACTAAGTGGCATATTTATGAGCCCTTAGCACCACCGGAGCGTCACTTTATGTGATGCTCTGGTGGTGCTATATTCTGCGCCGTATTTACAATGTGGTGTTAAGCAACTTTTTGTGGCTTAACGCCACCTTGTAAATACGGACACTTAACACGCAGCACTTTGCGTGGAAGGGGCGTGCAATGAGTGTTGCTGTGGTCGTGCCACAGCAACACCCATTGTATTTTGACCCGGTCTCAGATTTATGTGTTTTCCCAAACCTGAGGCAGTGCCAAAATCTAACGCCACCCCAGGGGTGGCGTTAGCAAGGCACAACTAGGAAGAATACTTTTATTCCTCCTCCTTTTCTATGTGTGCTGCATTCTGCAGAACGTATAGAAAGAGCAAAATTCCAGAAATTATTGTTTATGTGCAGGAAGGTGTCCCTTCCTGCACATAAACAATCATTTCAAAATGACGCTTTGTCACTTCTGTGTGTGCCGCATTCTGTAGCACACACAGAAGTGCCAAATCGCCATTAGTGATTGTTTATGTGCAGGACGAGACACCTTCCCACACATAAACAATCAAACTTCTCAACGCAGACATCCTTGCACTATGGTGCACGGATGTCTGCATTGGCGCTAGGCAGTTAAATTTAGTGCCAGTTCAGGGTGAAACGCAGGGATGCACAGTATTCGGATAAATACAGCGCATCCCTGCGTTTCTAAAGTGATGCAGTGCTGGCAATTTTGGCACAGCACGCGCTGGGCCATGTTTTGGTAAATCTAGCCCTAAAAAACCCTTACCTTCCTTTACCACTACCCACACTGAATGATAAAAACCCCTTACCACTACCACACCTAAAGCCTAAAAATAGGTTTTAAACCCTTGCTATCCTGTAGGCTTACCCAAATTCGAATCCAAAACCCCCTTAAAACCCTGACTACCTTTATCCACCCGTGAATACTAAAAATCCTTTACATCCTGGAACCCTTATCCTTCCCTTAACCCTTAAGTTCCCTTTTTTTAATGACACCTAATTATGACATTTAAAAACATACTTACCTGCACGGTATAGTCTTTTAAAGGCCCAAAAACAGGCTTATGGTACTTACCTGCATGGTAATGTCCTGTGGGGTAAATCCTGTAAGCCATATGTAAATAACAATTTCCACCAAATACATATTTCTAAAACCAAAATCATGATCTTTAGTAAATCTCTCCAAGTGAATAATACTTCCTGATTTATTGATAAGGTTAGAATAGAACTTTTTCAGAAATATGTTTCCTTGGGTATGTTATTCAAAGAAAATCTCACTACAAAAGAGCCAGACTCAGTGTAATTAGACGTTATCAGGAGTTCAGAGATAATTAAGCTTTTGTAATGATATTGGTAGACAGCGTGAATGTCTTGTTAAATGCTGATACCGATAAAGTCCCTCCCTAGTTAATTATTGATTACACTGTGTATCAGTAGCTGGGAGTACAACACTGTTACTAGGAGAAGGTACTTTTGGGCAGCGTTATTTATCAGTAAGAAAATCCATTTCCATCAAAGCAATTCGTCTGGTATTGGGTATAATCAGCATTGTCTAAATGGGATTTGGTCAAATTATACATGCTTGGAACTCTATTAGGCACACAGAAGCAGGGCTTTGACCACATAGGTAATGAATTGGCTTATAGTACATTCCTATGTAAGTTAAGTGAATTGTTTAAGTATGCAATTTATATTCTGGGGACAGAGGGATCTGAGCTTCATTTCTCATGTTCTATGTATCAATTTTAATTTGTCTCAAAAGGTTCATCACTATAAATAAGTTGTGAAGGAGATATTGGATATTGTTCACAAATGAAATTTGCCATGATGAAACACATACAGTTTTATATGGGAGCCTATATGGATTTTAAGGTCAAACGTTTTTACATGAATTTCAAGTCCGACAGTCTTCATACTGGAAGTGATGTGTGGCCCTTAGATTATGAACCACAAAGAGACTGTCCTTTTTGCATCTACCAATTGTAAAACGAAATTAATGTAATTTTCTTCTGTCCTGGATTATTATGAATGAAGCATACATATTTGAATAATAATTTGGTTACTATAACAAGTGTGAGTGAATACGTATATTAACTTAAAACAATGATGCTATCAACTTTTTACTTTGTAGAAATAGGGTATACTCGGTGGAGCATGCAAATAAATGTAACATAAATAGTAAATGGCTATGTCTGCATCTGTCTTCTACATCTTCCCCCTTCTTCTTCCACCTGTTTAGTGACTTTCAGCAGGTGGGTGACTGTGCCCTAGAGGGCCAGAATTGTGACCTCCACTCCAGAGATCCTAGCCTTCATTGCGGTTACATGGTTTACCACATTTCTTATGTCCTGGTCAAGAAGTCACAGCTTGCTATCCAGACGTTAGTGTGACCTGGATCACCTGGAGGATATTCACCTTAGTGGTGCTTTCATCAGCCTTCGTCGCATTTGCACCTCCTGCCAGGGCTGGCATCTGTTTCAGGGACCAAAAGTTGAGTTGATATATTTGTTAATCTTGCCCTAAAGCGGGAGCAAGTTACCCATGTCCTTAGTCATGAGTAGATCATAAAGACTGAAATCCACTTTTATTCGAAACAGCTGATTTTTCAGAGGTATGCATCACTGGTAGTGTTGACAACAGCAACAACAGAACATGCCATTAAGCTCAAGGCAGGCGCAATTTTGAACAGGTTTATATAAAAGGGCAGGTATTTTCTCCTTACCTCTTTGCATCATACTAAGGATCAGAGTGATTACGATACAGGATAAAAATTCATGGTATTCAGCTATCAATAGAAATTTGTTTTTAGCTAAATAATTACCTACTCTTATACTAAGGGTTACGGCAACATAGACATAGGGCCCGATTTTGAGTTTGGCGGACGGAAATGTCTGATCGCCAAACTCCCAACAGGGTGGCCGCCGCCTGTGTGGTAACCTTCCTGCAACAATTAATAAGAGTTTCCCGCTAGGTCAGTGGGCATAAACCAGAGTTTCCACCAGCTGGCCTAGCAGGAAGCAGGCTACAGCATTGTCTCCGGCTCGCAATCGAGTCGGCAGCAATGCTGTATCCTGCAGAGTATACCAGCAACCTCGCCATGTTCATATAGCATTGTGATGGTGCTGGCCAGGGGGCACGGCACTTGGCATGGGCAGTGCAGGGCCCCCCTGGAACCCCCTGCACCTGTTCTCCGCCAGCAATTTCAGTGCTGCCCTGGCGGATTAGGACCGCCACCACCTCCAGACCACCGGGATCTCCGATCCTAGTGGAGCTGGCGGTTCCCTGGAGGCCCAACTGCCAGGGTTGAATTGTGGCACTCAGGTCCGGCCGCCACCCGCAAACCTGGAGGTCTAGTGACTCTGAAGTTCACAATGAAGCCCATAGTATTATGAAATTAATCTCATTTACCGAGATAAACGTTGTAATTATCTAAGATCCTTTACAAAACTTATAAAGTTATTTTGCACACCGTCAATTATTTCAACATAAAGATTGCATCTATAAAATGGTATACGCTTGCATATAAGATTTACTTTCATTTAAATGTACTGATACATAAAACAGCAATGATACAATCTTCAAAAAAAAGTGGAGACTATAAATTTTTGATTAGAAAAATAGTTTTAGAAATACAGCTTACTAATAATTATGGTGTAATTTATTTTATTTATTCTTATTAGGAAGTCAAACAATTTGGAAATTTTTAAATAATGGGTTGAAGCATTGAATGCTATCTTGAGGTTTAGTTATAATCTAGGGGTGTGCTCAAAAGATATGACATGTAAAGTGTGCATATAAACATTGCTGTATGATAGAATAATCATTAGAATTATAATAATTATAAGGAGAATAGTATTCTGAAAAAGTGTTTATATGTTTTCTAGAAATCTGAATTAGAATATTAGTAAGGCTATGAATTTGTGCCCGTGCAGAAGCATTAAAGAAATCATGAAACACTTGTTGTCCTTAGAAAAGCTTGTATGTTGCACAAGCATTGGCTTTAAAGAAATTTGGAAGTGTTGAACTAACATAATTTCTTATATTTGTTTTTTTTAGTATTAGGTATGTTGCTCTTCTCAGTAATAAAAAATATGAATATTTGGTATTATGACAAGGCAAGTTGTCATGCATGGAGGGCTATCGGTGTGCAGCCCAAAATTTATTCTAATTGCCTAACTGTATAAATCACATGTTCCCATATTGCCTGGACTAACTGAGCATCTGTTTTAATATATCCTCTTACTGCAATTCACTACAATCCAGCTAGGATATTTTTCTGGAATGTAATATAACTCAAATGGCATCAAATCAAGCAATCTTAAATCCTCCAGGAGAAAAATGTTTTTTACGAATAACTGCAAATTCTGTGTGTATGAGATGAATCCCTCCTGATCCTTATTTATGAAAATAGAAGCTGGGCTGGGGCCCTCATGGTGTTTAAAATTTATCAGGTTTTCTTTCCCATTAGTTTGAAGAGGTTACCCCTTCTTAAAATACTAATGAATCCTTCTACGTTTGTAAGCTACCAATTTTGCAAGTGCATGTATTTAAAAATATAAGCCTGAAAATAAAGACTCTATTCACTCTGTAAATCAGAGAAGTCCTTAACTTGTCTCTTGTGAAACAAAATCCTTAGGGCCTGTTCCATTAGGCTTCTCACAAGAAGCTCCTTTCAGATAATTATGTATAGATTTAACCAGGGAGGGGTAAGCTCATGCCACTGTGATTTTCAGAGTTTTTTGCACAAGCCTTAAAACACGTAACAAAATTTCTACAACTCGGTCCAATTTTTTTTGCAACATTTATGTTATGCAAATTAATGCAGAAGCCTTTTAATTCCATAAAAGTCTGCCATGACTGAAAGAACGGAATTGTCCATTCCTGCTGAATCATGAAGGGTCTAGTAAAGTTCTTCAGGAACCCAATTACAGTGGCATTGTAATAGCTCTCATGTAATATCCAAAAACATTTATAAAGTTCTTAGCACACTTTCATGCAGTTAATTCAGCTACTCATACCAACCCTGATAAATTGTATCAGTACTGAAGTAAGAGTACTATAGCAATGAGCGAAAGAGTTAATCTGTAATATAAGTTTTTCAAGGAAGACCTTTAGGGCAGTTAGGGCCTCATTTACAAGAAGCGGATGCATCAGCTCTGGTACGTCAGATTTCTTGCACTGCCTAATGATTCCCTAACAATGCCATGGATGCACTGATTCCCTAACAATGCCATGGATGCACTGTATTAACAATACAGAGCTTCATGGCGCACGTTTTCACAGAGCCAACAGAAATTGACGCATCTGTTAGAGCTAACCTGATTCGTTGCTGGACTAGCGTAAAAGAATGACACTACTTCAGCAATGTGAGGATAACTCCCATAGGGAAAAGCCCTGCATCATTTTAAAGCCTCCTCTTAGCACGCGTTACATTTTTTTGACACAGTGAGCTCACAGAATGACGCAGTGAAATGTTGTAAATTTCACTGCAGCAATTCTGCGTGTCTTTTTACTCAGAAACGCCTACCTTGCATATCATTGCCGGTAGCTGTCACCCAGGGGTGAAAAGTGACGCTAGAGGCCTCAAGCATCACTTTGTAGATTTGGAGTTGTTTTTTCACCACCGTAGCATTAAATAAATTAAAGCTGCAGCTCCTCAAGGGCCTTGTAAATAAGCCCCTTAGTTTCATAGAACTGGTGATATTGTGATCGAGCCTGGAGTCATCATTGTGTTAGTGAATGATGATATATTACTGTCTTGCAGCATAGTACCCAACTGCTCCATGTAAAGATTGACAAGTTGTGGAGAAAGAATGAATCTTTTGGTACACCACTGTTTAATTTTCATATTACCCATCAATAGTTTTCAAATTAGGATTTTGAGGTCAAAAAGGATTGGAACCAATTCAGGACTTTGTCATCGATTGCTATTTTGGAGGGGAGGATGATTAGATGAGTTTTATGATCAGTTGTATTACATGCCACCAATGATCCTAGGAGTGCTAGAAGACCAACTTTACCTTCATCTTGAATGTATAGGATTAGCCCTCAAAAAACCATAAAAATGTTACAGGACCAGTGTTTTAGTTGGGTTTCACCCATTCAGTACCCAGATTTTTTGCCTTTTGAATCACCCGTTTTTTTGTTTTTTTTTACTGTGGGTGAGTCAACTACATGTGTCTCACCCAAAGTAATCACACTGCATATGGACTGCATGTCTTTACTACCAGTGTCGCCTTTTACAATAAGGCTGCTGTAGGAAACTGGCTCTTTATATAGTGGACCAAGATGAGGTACATTGTGCAAAGAGTCCAAGCAATCCCCATAGGTATCACAGAGGCACAAATGAAATCCCAAATGCTCTCTTTTTGGTAATGTGATTGAGCAGTTAGGCATATCAGAGGGTAGTGCTAAGCATGTAAGGCACACACTCATGCAGGAAGTGAGACACACACTCAATAAATAAATCTACTTATACAAATAACACATACTTTTAAGTAAATTTAGGTACCAAGCTCAACAAAATCATGTAAGTACTTCTTGAGTTATGAATTTTTATAGTTTTCAAAAGTGGACAGTGCATTTTTCAGATTCGGTAATGTTATCCTATGGAGGAAGAACAAGCACTGCATACAGGTTTAGTACAGCGACTTACAGGACCAATCTCCTGGACTTGGGGTCAGTATGGGGCAAGGCCAAAGGCCAAACAAACCAGACACCTCGTGAGGCAGAGGGGAGGCTGGGTGCAGTGGTGAAGTCCAGTGTCGGGTGCCTCATGTACGTCTATGGGGTTCAGTCCGGTCACAAAGCTGCTGCAGTGGTGATGTCAGGTGTCAGCTTTTTGTAAGTCCCAGTCTTCACAGTTCTTTCTTGGGTGCCTTCGAATGCAGCAGAGCAGCCCCCTCTACTCCAAGGAAGTTCTTCTTGGCGATTTACAGAGCACTGGCAACTCTCCCAGTTTCTTAAAGGCTGCAGCGGCAGGACAGGCCTGTTGCTCCTCCAGGGTTGGGTGCAGCAGACAGACTGGCAGGGTTGGCGCCCAGTCAGTTGTACTCCTCAGTTTTCAGGCTTCTCATCCACTTCTCCTTTTGTGTCCAGCAAAGATCTGAGGATCTGGTATCAAGGAGTCCCCTAGATACTCAATTTAGGGGGTGTCCAGGGGAGTGAAGGGTAATAGCCAATGGACTACGTACCCTTGGGGTCGTTCACTCCCCACCCCCAAAAAAACACTTCCTGTGGGGAGTGGGCATCTCTCTGTCCAGAGTCCCTAAATTCCATCACACGCAAGATGGCAGAATTTCCTAAGTTGAGTCCACTTCAGGCTGGTCACCCTAGGGGTGTTCCCAGGCTGGAAGTGTGACACACCTCCTGCATAGCTACTTTTCCCACCTGAGTAGGTGCCAGATAGGCCCTGGGGCAGGAGGGTTGACAACTTCCTCTTTGGAAGGCCAGATTTGTATATCAAAGGCTCCTGCCTTAGAATGCAGGTCATCCTGTGGGGAGGAGTGGGTAACACCCCAGCCTGGACAGGCTTTTGTTTCTGACCTCTTGTGAGTGGAGGCTCTCTCCCTGGGAGGTCTGATTCTCATCTGTTGGTGGCAGGCTGGTCAGAACTGGTCAGTGAGCGATCCAGCAGTTGGTAGGTTTTTCAGGGGGCACCTCTAAGGTGCCCTCTGGGGTGCATGCATTAAGAAACCCATAACTGAAATCAGTGAGGGTTTACTAGTACGAGACGTTGAGAACAAACATCCCTAGGTTCAGAGAAGACTTCATGTAGCTGGGGGAACGTGTATTGACCAGTGTCCAGCACATGTATTTAAAATGGCTTCCCTGTACACTTACTACGTCTAAGAATTGACAAAGACATAGTAGTGACGCATTTGCTCATACATATATGCCCTCACTTCTAATATAATGCACGCTGCCTTAGGGCTGTAGGCCTGCTGTAGGGGTGACTTATAGATATTGCAAGCAGTGTTTTAGGGGACATGGCACAAAAGTGTCTGCCATGTTGTGTTTTCAATATTGGGAGCACCTTGCCATGCAGTCTGCAGTGGCAGGCTACATTAGGTTGATGCTGTGTTCCTCAGAGTCGCACACGTTGTGCTGCAGCTCTGAGAGGGCCCTCTTCAGTACCCATGCCCTAGGTACCAGGGGTACCAGTTATTAGGGACATACAGGGGGCTGAACGGCATGGTCACTTGGGGATCAAGTAACCAGATGTCTTGTTTTATGGTAGGAACACTGGCAACCTGGTTAGCAGGAACCCAGTGCACTTCAGTCAAAGTTGCATCTAAAAAACAGGCAGAAAGTGGGGGGGGTAAAGCAGCCAGAACCCAGCTCCCTACAGCCGCTGTGTAAGAGGCACATGGCTGAATACACCTGAACACTTGTACAGAAGTATGTACACGTGTGAGGGCTGCACGTGGGAGACTACAGCCAAGTAACTGCGTGAAGGTAGCCTGGTGCAGAGGGGAATGAAGGATTGGATATTGACCCCAAGTAGGACTTATAATGTTAGTGTACACAAATAGGGAAAGTCAGTGTCTATAGTAACACTTTATAATAAACATAGGGAGAAAACGGCCTTTGAGTGCAGTTTCACTGCCCTTTGACCCTCAGAGACATATCGAAGTGGGGTGAACCTGTGCGAGAAAATCAAATCTGCATATTCCAAAACGATTTCTGTGTAACTTATGGGTCATCCTGAATTGTCATATTTCTATGGCACAGCTCAGGATCGGAGACCAGGCCTTTAGTTTCCCTGCTGTGCCAGGTTAATTACATTTCTCTCAAGCAGCAGGAACAAAGGCATTCCCACACAAAGGGAGCAGTTAGTGCTTCACTCAGCTACTGAGGAGGAAAAGGGTGGGTCTGAAGGAACTGCATCAATCAATCAGGTATTACACTGTACCAGGCATGGGCCTCCCCAAGCCCACTGAACAGAAGAGGGAGCCCAGATCTCTGGAGCCAACACAGGAGGGGCCTTCCCTTTGAAGATTTGGTGCGAAAGGTTCTGGCAGAGATGTCAGCGAGGGGCAGAGCTGAGGCCCCAGAAGTGATGTGACTAGTGATTCCTGGATGACACCATCTTTAACAGTCCCAACATGTGGTGCAGGAGATTTGGGACAGGGGTGGAGAGGTGAATTGGCAATATTGGATTGGTAAGGGGTGCCTGGCTTCTGGAACTTTCCACTCCCTTTTAAAAAAGCACAAGGTGGAGACTCTCTCTTTCTTTATGTTTTTCTGTGCTCCGCTGCTGGACCTTGAGGCCGTCATGGACAACTGGAAGGGGGAACCCCCTGATGCCCAGAAAGGACTAAGTTGACCCCAGGACCAGTGGCACTCCACAAGGGCCAGTGAGGCTGGCCTGCTTACAACCCCTGAGGACCAGTTGGGGGAAACCTTTGGACTTCAGGTCGCAGTGACTAACACCAAGAAGAAGGCTGGCACAGGGAGCCAAGAGAACCAGCTCCCTGTTGAATGCACAGCTTTGGAGGTGAGGTCTGCTGAAAATTGCCCCTGGTGGCTGGAGGTTGCCACCAGGAGTCAAATGAGCCCATGATCACCCATACTGGCCCACCAGGCCTAAGTTATAGAATTTGGAAGATTGGCAACCTCTTACCTCTTCTCGAACAGAGCACGTGTTTCAATGCCACCATTTCCAAAAATTACCCAGCGGTGTGCAAGGGTCCGGTGTTCAGCACATGAAGATTTTCGGCCAATTGTTCCTGGGAAGGGGCGTACATGGGGTACCCTCCCCAGAATCTCTCTATTGCCTGGGGACCAAGGAGGGGACCAGGATCCCAAACCCAAAGACCAGTACAGAAGGGGAAGTGGTGTTGCACCCATCCCATGTCTGGGAGGACTGGGCATCCCCTAACAGAGGAGAGATCCCTGTCCGCAGGAGTGGGCAAGGAAAGAGAAGCTGCCTGCTCCTGTGATTGCACGTAGACGTGCAGCCCATGCTGGAGCCTTCGGAACAGCAAGGGGTGAGCTCCCTTAGCTGTCCCCAAAGATTGGAGGCATGAGGGTGCCCAAGTTAGACTGGGCACCCCTAACCAAAAAATAATTTAAAAAAAGGGAAAAGCTGCCACGTGGCAAAGAAAAAGGCAGCGTGCCTTCCTGATGCAGCTGGAGAGTCGCTCATACAATATTCACTGCTTTGGCTGGAGTACCCCATAATGCCCTGTGAAGTTTTTGCATTTGCATAATTTTCTCTACCTGTAGTGGCCTAGGATGTAGAAGCTCCACCAGTGTGACAGAGGGACTTACCCTATGTTTGCAGGGTCCTAGTAATCAGGACCTCTGTGGAGTTTTACTAAATGTTTCAAACCACTCCCAAGACTGGAGCTTTGACTTTACACTCTCTAGCGGATGGTTCTATGCTTGCATATTGAGTGATCAAAATGTGATGCCCTGTAGGGTCAGTTTTTATGATTGTATTTTAATGGTTTGAAAGTATATAAAAAGCACGCAGACATGTTTTGCTCATTTTTAAGTGCTTTGATGATAGTATTGATAGTGTTTACAGATCAAAGCGAATAGGCTTTATTAACATTATTAAGTGCATTTACACATGATTATTATTGATGATTGCATTTACGTAGAAAGTGATGTCTTTGACATGCAGTTTGATGATCTTGAACCTTTGACCAAGACAGTTGACTTTCCTATATACTTGTGAGATCCCTTTAGGGAGTCAAAGGTGATAAAGCGATGTCATCAAGAGCAGTAAGCATAAGCAGTAGCTGTGCATCCGAATCCCACATGGCATGGGAGTATTGGCCCATGAGACACGCTGTGTTCACCGACTGCAATGCCAACTGGGAAGAGAAGATCCTCGTCCCAAAAGTATCTAGCTTCTTGGACTCCCTATCCATTGGTGTGGCAGGGCATGCATTTGGCTTAATCATAGCTGGAAAGCCCTCCACCTCTAAGATCTCATGAGAGGGGTGCTGGGACAGTAAGACTGTGTCTCTAGGTTGGGGTGATGGTGTTGGGCAGTCATTCTGTGCACAAGGGTACCTGTGCAAGATTTGGCCCAGGCCCCCCGGAGGACATTGGTGAGAGCCTCATTAAAGAGGCGCAGAGGATCTGCAGAGCTCGCCCCCACGGTTGAAGCTTCTCTGTCAAGACAATGGTCTTGACCGAGGGGATCAGCAGGTCAAGAACTTCCACCTGAGCATCATGGCTGCAAAAGATGAACCTTCATCTGTGGCAGGGCCTGGAGGAGAAACCAGGCCATTGTCTAGAGAGGTGTAGACCACTGGCATCACCCTGCTCTGCAGATCAGATTTCCTTCTAGTAAGAGCTGTCCTCCAGAAAGGCCTAACCTTCAACGTCATCCCCTTCTACAGGAAATGAGAACCTGTCCAGGGGTGGGAAAACTAGGGTTGGGTATGGTCTGGACAGCACAGGTGTTGACATCAAACAGCATCGAGGTGGAGCTATTTTCAGAGAGGAGACTAAGGGCCTGATTACAACTTTGGAGGAGGGTGTTAATCCGTCCCAAATGTGACGGATATACCACCCGTCGTATTACGAGTCCATTATGTCCTATGGAACTCGTAAGACGGTGGGCTGGATTTCCGTCACATTTGGGACGGATTAACACCCTCCTCCAAAGTTGTAATCAGGCCCTAAGTTCCTCTTCAAGCACTGCCGGTGATGCCGTCATTAGGACTGGGACCGAGAAAGGTGGAGGCACGCGTATCGGCATCAGTCTGGATCCGGGGCTGGACCCAGAGGACCCAGCTGCCATTGAGGGTGAACCTGCTGATGGTAACCCACTGAGGGAACCTCTTGCCTCCGTGAGGCCCAAAGGCACACCAGAGGGAGGCATGGCCTAAAGATCGACTGCATGGCATCGTAAACCTCCTTGATGTTGGGCAGGAATTACTCCAGTTCCAGGGAACTCTGGGAAGCATGGAGGGGACCCACCCACTGGCTCCAAAGATGGAGTGTGGGAGCGGGGCCTAGAAGCACAACGCACACTACGTAAAGCTTAAGAATCCTCCAACTTCTTCTTGTGCTTTTTTGGCTTACTTTGCTTTGAAGATGAGGATCTGGAGTGGAAAGATCATAGTTCCAAGAATGACTCCGGGAACCGCTCCAAGATCTCCGTCAGGATTGGGATGGACAAGGACCCTTCTTCTGCTGTGTCACCAGGAGCTTCATCGCCAGCTTGTGACTCGCCTTCAGGTGAATTGACTTACAGTTGGTGCAAGCCTTGAGTTCAGAGAGAAACATCAGATCTTATGGGTCGTAGACAGACATCTGTCTGTGACATTCCTCCCATGGCTTAAACCCCATATATTTGTTGGGAGACATGCCCCTAGCACACTGGGAGCAAAGCTCAAAAAGAGTTGACAAAAAGCCAAAAAAGTGGTCATAAAGCGACCGAGGTACCGCTCCGGATCTACACTGAAGGTATGGAAACAAGGAACTGATGTCAGTGCACTAATGTGGCACCTATATAAGCACTGCGCACGTCATTTAAAATACTGATGCAGAGATGATCAACACCATCTACCAGAACACAGAGGTACTGCTCAGGATTTTCCAGGTCCAGTCTTGACGCCTAGGGAATACTCTAAGGTGAGGAATCTGCAGTTAGAATTCTTTATCAGAACATATTTTCTCCTTTTTTAGAGCTTGGGTTGCTTCTTGTGCTTGTGACCTTTTCCAGATATTTTAACGTTGGCTCATTGTTCTTTTGCTGGTGAATAAATCTGTTATACCAAATAGTTGAGGGTTTTTGTCCAGGGACAAACTTGTCCTTGATTTGTAGAGTGGACTTCATGAATTCATTTCTGAGATGGCCTGTAGCTGTGGGGGCATTTGAGGGAGTAGCTGTGGCTTTGAGAATTTAAAAATGTGCTGGAGGGAGATATCCTTTAGTTACCTTCTCATGACTATCGGAGGTTCTGATTGCCCTTTGTTTTTTAGTTCTAGATGAGCATACTGAAATGGTGCTGCTTAATGTTCTGCAATGACGACTATTATGTCTTTGGACTGTGGTGTATCAAATCCCTGTCATACAAATTTTTATGATAAAACCATTTAAATTGCTGCAACCCTTTAAAGTACCCTTTCGGACGAATCTGACTCAAACTGATTTTAAATGTGTATGTGGTTTTGTTGGTGTTTAGCTGTGTGTGGTTAGTAAAGAGTTTATTCAATGTAAGGTGCGTTCGAGGGTAAGTAAAATGGGTTCGATGTAGATCTTATTGGCATTTTATCTGTATTGGTGTGTGGAGGGGGACAAAGGACTTTTTTGATTTTTCGTTCGGTTGGGGAGGACAGATGTCATCTGCCCATTTTTTCGCAAGAGTATCCAGCTTTTTCAGGTCTTGCTAATGACAGATTCATCTCGTGGGAGGTGATGGCAGGGCAGAAGCACCACTGAGTTGCAGCATCCGTACGTGGTCCATTGTAGTGGCTTTTGGCCTGGTGATGCTAGGTATTAGAGGTGGAGAGCGCCAACCAGTCCCTCGCTGATAGATCCCATTCACCATCTCTGCTGCTTAAGGGGCATTTAGGCCACTGGCATAGCGAAACTTGAGGGGCCCCCCTTCAAAGCACATGGTTAGGCAGAAACCCCGGGAGGTTCTTCCCTGTTGATCATAACACCTCAGTCTGGCTTTCTCATTTAGGAGTTAATCAGAGATTCTGAATCCCTTAAGTATGGCAAACTATTTCTGCACCTTTTCGCTTGGCACCATAGCGGGACAAGGGGGTGATTCAAAACACCTCATTTTTTTACCCGTCACTTGTTACAACATGCCATGCATGCCTATTGTTTTTTTTTTTTTTTTTTTCTTTGTCCTCATTCACCCTAGGCCATATGCAAACCTCCTTTTCTTTTCAACCGGAACGCAGGAAGTTTTTCTTGGCCAGGGGTTGCTTATTACTCTCAAACAATCCTCAGACTGTCCCAATTCTATGAGGATTTCAGAGCAGGGTGTAAAATCATTGGACAGATGTCACAAATGTAATTCCATTCCAACATTAATTACACAAACATCTATACATCAGTCTCCTGATTTCCAGTTCATTAATGATACCCAAAAATTTCCCTGCATCCTTTCCTTTCCCCCCATCTTTTGATCCGATTCTGCTGTACAAAAAACATCCCTAAGCCATTCTGAGTAGTTTGGGGGGTCTTTAAAGTCCATTTTCTGCAAATTTCTCGCCTCCCCAACAGTATTGCATAAAATACAAACTTTTTATCTGCAATAATGTCCCGACCTGACCACCCCTGCTGATCTTGAACTTGCCCAAAAATTATTAACTGGAGAGAGGGTTCAATTCCCCGATTCAATATACCTGAGATTGTTTCGCATACCCCTTCCCAAAAGAGTCGAATATCAGGACATTCCCAAAACATGTGAATATCAGTTGCTTGCAATAAACCACATTTTGGACATCCCACCTCCTGCCCTCCTTTCATTTTAGATAGTTTCTCGGGGGAAATATACACTCTATGTATTGTAAAATAATGATTTTTCCTAAGAGTGGCTGGTTTCACAATACCAAAAAGCATTTTTAATGACTCTTCCCACCACCTTTTAGCTGCCTCTTCTGGAAAAAAATTCCTCCACAAATCGCTAGGTACTCGCCATCCACCCCTTCCAGGATCCCCCAATACCAAGTAGACACTCCGTGAGGACCTCCTAGTGGGCTCGGGGTGATCTCACTCAATGGATTAGACATACCAACACCTTCCTTAATCCCCTGAGCCCATTTTCTTATTTGTAAAAATTTCCATCTGGACAAAGAACCACCCGTCTTTAACTGCAATTCCTCCCAAGAGAGAAGAATCCCTTCCGAAAACAAATCTCCCCAATATTCTAATCCTGCTTGTCTTATCGGTAATGCCAGAACATCTCGAAAACACTCTGGGGTTCCCGGGGAGTCCCAGATAGGTGCGTCAATGTTATAATAAGTAAGTTTCGCAGATTGCCTGATATGATGCCAACTTTCTGCCAGCCCTCGCATAATTTTCAACCTTATCTTTTTGAAAAATTTAGGGTACCCAAATTTAAACATAAAATTGGTTGAAGCACGGTTAATTCTAGAGGCCATTATCTTAAACATTAAACCCGTTGTCGTGGAATCTGACGCAAGAGACAAGAGTCTAAAATTTTTCAAAGGAAAGGCCCATGCATAATATTGCAACTCAGGCAATGCCAAACCGCCCTGAACCTTACGCCGACGTAACTTCTTCTGAGAGATTCTAACACCCTTAGATCTCCAAATAAAATTGCTCATGAGGCGCTGCATTTTTTCTATATATATTTTCTGCATTGGAAGTGGGGAGGTAGAAAACAAAAAATTCCATTTCGGAAGAATAGCCATTTTTACCAGATTTACTCGACCTATTATCGTCAAGGGAAGATACATCCAACCTTGTAATAAACTCTTATATTCTGCCAACAGTTTTTCCTGGTTCCTCTCCGCTAACTGATTAATATCTTGAGGTATCAAAATTCCCAAATATCTAATTTCTTTTTTACGATAAGCAGATTTATATTCCATATTCCAAGCCATGATCTCAGTTTTTTCTACATTCACTTGATAACCAGACACCCTCCCGAACTCCTCAGCCAGTTTAAAGATCTCGGGAAATGCAGTGTCTAAATTATCTGTATATAACAAAAGGTCATCAGCATACAAAGCAAGCTTTCTTTCCCAGCCCTGACAGCTAAAAGGAGTGATCATCGTATTCCGCCAAATTTTCCTCGCAAATGGTTCCATGTATAAGTTGAATAGTGCAGGGGATAGCGGACATCCCTGTCTAGTGCCCCTGGCTATAGCTATCGGCCCTGTAAGATTCCCATTCACTAATATTCTAGCTATAGGAGCCCTATATATCTGATTCACTACCCCACAGAGGTTATTTCCCAGTTTAGCTTTTTTTTGCAGAAATTTCAAGTAGAGCCAGTTTACCTGGTCAAAAGCTTTTGCAGCATCAACCGTAATAATCCCCAAGGGGGATTCCAATGCTACTGCCATATCTATGGCTCCTATTAATTCATATGTCAACTCATGCAAATACCTCCACTTCGAGAAGCCCTTCTGGTCGGGGTGGATTAAGCTGTCTACTACCTTATTTAACCTGTCCGCCACTATTTTAGTAAACAGCTTATAATCGCTGTTCAATAATGAAATAGGTCTATAAGAAGAGCAATAAGCTGGATTTTTCCCGGGTTTCGGTATCAATGTAATGACTGCTTCATTCCACGAAGCCGGCATACTTATCTCATTAAGAAAGACCCTACCAAATAACTCAGCCAAGAACGGGACAATCACCTCACCTAATGCTTTATACAATTCCACCGAGATGCCATCCGGACCCGGGGCTTTCCCTTCCATACCCTTAGCTAAGGCTGCTCGCACTTCCTCCACCGTAATAGGGCCATGAAGAAATTCCTGATTCTGCTGCGAAATTTCTGGTAATACATCCTGAGCTAACCAATTCTCCACCATTTCTACTCGCACCTCTGCCATGCATGCCTATTGTTGTTCCATGCTATTTGTCTTTCAGAATTCGAGCTACTGAGTGGTAGTGCGTGGGAACCGCCCCTCACCATAAAAGCTTCTTTACTGTTAGTATTCTTGCAACAATCTCCCAGAGCTTGGAGTGAACTGGATTTAACCCCTTCGCACTACCTCCCTTGTGTGGGTCACGACCAGTGGCCAACACCGGGGAGGGGGTTTGAAAATCCTCGGGTGCGTTGCACCCGATGATTTTCTTTTTTTTATCCCTGGGAGACACAGAAGAGCTTCCGTGTCTCCCCCTGCCCCCCACCCACCCCTTTGTGACGTCACACTGTTGTTTTCCCCATCGGAGCAGGAAGCGGCCGTAGGGCCGCTTCCTGCTCCGATGGGGGAAAACGGCCCCAAACGGCCTTCCCCACGTTCAGGAAGGCCTCGTATGAAAGGGGAGACTCTACCGTTTCATACGAGGCCTTCCTGAACGTGTTTCTTGGCCCCGATCGCAGCACAGCTGCGATTGGGGGCCAGGAAATGCCACTAGATGCCAGGGATTTCACTTGGGGGGTGGTCGGCCCCCTAGGAAAACGGGCCGCCACCCACCCCCGGGGGCCATATTTTTAAATTTTAATGTTGGGGCCCCCTGGGGGGCGTGATCGCGCCACCCCCAGGGGCTAATTAAAAAAAATATAAAAAATAAAAAAAACAAAATTGACAGGGGGTCGTCCATAGGCAGAGCAATTTTTTTTTAGTAGTTGTAGGGTTTCCCTGGGGGCCATTTTGGCCCCAAGGATACCGTGCAACTACCAAAAAAAAAATACAGATATATTATATAGATCTATATATAGATATAGATATATCAATCCATGTAGAAAGATATGTCTATCTACATGGATATATCTATAGATAGATCTATATATATATATAGATCTATCTATCTATAGATATATCCATGTAGATAGATATATCTATATAGAGAGCTATATATATATACATATATATATATATTTTTATATATATATATATATATATATATATATATATATATATATATCACTTTTGTCAGTGCATGTGTGGTTTCCTTGGCTGCAATCGGCCCCCAGGAAAACCAGACCCACATATAAAAGTGATCTATATATATATATCTTTTATATATATATATTATATATATATATTTGCCACCAGTTGTCTTGCAGTTGCATCTTGCGTCTTCAAAGCAGTGCACATACTTCAACTGACGCATTTCAACTGTAGCTTTTAGGCAGCAATAAAGAAGTCAAGTAAGTCTTGTGATTATGTTTCTGCTACAAAAGGATCCGACTTTTGTCTAGTGACAGTTTTAGTGCCATAAAGAAGCGCAGAAGGTTTATATGACTACTGCAAAGAGCAAATCTGTATTTTAAAGTAAATAGCTGAGTACGTTAGTAAAGTCAGCCACTACCTGCGCTATAATACAAATGAAATGTGTGTGCGGGGTGGGGGGTGGCTATGGAGAGATGAAGAGCACATTTGCTGGGTGGTAATGAGGGAATCCGAAGGAGGAGGACATGGGAGTGCGAGCACCAATAATGATTGTTGGACTGGGCGCAGGAGTTGCTAAAGACTGTGACAAATGGTATGTGGCAAGGTATTTGAGTGTCTTGAAAGAACGTGCTGATTGAGGGAAGAAGCGCAGGTAAGGTGGCCTCTACTGTTGCACGTATCACACACACACACACACCAGCAATTTTGTGACTGTCTATGTAGGCTAGTGTTTTAGAGCAACAGTTTAGCCAATAGCAGAGATGGCATCTTGATGGATGACTGATGCTGACGTCACTCTGGTTATAGAGGACAGCTCTGACATAGGATCAGAGACTGAGACAGCAGATACTGAGACATCATCTGAGGGATAGGACAATGGTGCAGACTCTGGGAGTGATTCTTCAGTTGGAGGAGTCCCATTGGATAACTCCTTCCAGTAAATTGTGAGGGAGGTGATGAGGGCAGTCCTGTTGTCCCTTAGCAAGCACAGTCTGTGCAACAGGGCAATAGTGGGTTAGCCCAACCCAGAGAGCAGGTGAATGCGGGGGCAAGCACAGAGAGGGTGCTCTCTTGGGAGCTCCCCAATTAAGTTCAGCCCCGAATTTCACTGCCCAAATTTTATTGTGGAGACATCAAAATTATCTATCACAAAACAAACTGGTTTTGTAAGGCAGGCACCTGTGTTTTTGGTCCTATGTTTGGCGGCTATATAGGGACACATACTAAACCCAAACATTTCTGGAAACTAGACATCCGGGGGAGTCCACAGAGGTGTGACTTGTGTGGATTCCCCAAAGTTTTCTTACCCAGAATACCCTTCAAAGCTGAAATGTTGAATAAAAACTCTATTTTTCTTGCATTTCTGTCACACAAACTACAGGAATATGCTGCGATCCACAAAACTCCTACCACCCAGTGATTCCTCACCTGTCCTGATAAAAACACTACCCCACTTGAGTGCCTATACCTAGTGCCTGCGTAAGGAATGGATCACCCCAGGGTCAACAGTTGCCTCATGTAAGTACCAACATTGACCGTTGTGTGATCTATTCCTGTCGCGGGCACTAGGCCTACCCACACAAGTGAGGTACCATTTTTATCGGGAGACTTGGGGGAATGCTGGGTGGAAGGACATTTGTGGCTCCTCTCAGATTCCAGAACTTTCTGTCACCGAAATGTGAGGAAAAAGTGTTTTTTGGGCACATTTTGAGGTTTGCAAAGGATTCTGGGTAACAGAACCTGATCGGAGCCCCACAAGTCACCCCATCTTGGATTCCCCTAGGTGTCTAGATTTTAAAACTGTGCAGGATTGCTAGGTTTCCCTAGGTGCCTGCTGAGCTAGAGACCAAAATCCACAGCTAGGCACTTTGCAAAAAACAGCTCTGTTTTCTTTGTCAAAATGTGATGTGTCCATGTTGTGTTTTGGGGCATTTCCTGTTGCGGGCACTAGGCCTACCCCCACAAGTGAGGCATCATTTTTATCGGGAGACTTGGGGGAACGCTGGGTGGAAGGAAATTTGTGGCTCCTCTCAGATTCCAGAACTTTCTGTCACCGAAATGTGAGGAAAATGTGTTTTTTTGGCCACATTTTGAGGTTTGCAAAGGATTCTGGGTAACAGAACCTGATCAGAGCCCCACAAGTCAGCCCATCCTGGATTCCCCTAGGTGTCTAGTTTTCAAAAATGTGCATGTGTAGGTTTCCCTAGGTTCCGGCTGAGCTAGAGGCCAAAATCTACAGCTAGGCACTTTGCAAAAAACACGTCAGATTTCAGTGTAAAAATGTGATGTGTCCATGTTGCCTTTCCTGTCCCGTGCATTAGGCCTACCCACGCAAGTGAGGTACCATTTTTATCGGGAGACTTGGGGGAACACAGAATAGCAGAACAAGTGTTATTGCCCCTTGTCTTTCTCTAAATTTTTTCCTTCCAAATGTAAGACAGTGTGTAAAAAAGACGTCTATTTGAGAAATGGCCTGTAATTCACATGCTAGTATGGGCACCCCGGAATTCAGAGATGGGCAAATAACCACTGCTGCTCAATACCTTATCTTATGCCCATTTTGGAAATACTAAGGTTTTCTTGATATCTATTTTTCACTCTTTATATTTCAGCAAATGAATTGCTGTATACCCGGTATAGAATGAAAACCCATTGCAAGGTGCAGCTCATTTATTGGCTCTGGGTACCTAGGGATCTTGATGAACCTACAAGCCATATATATCCCTGCAACCAGAAGAGTCCAGCACACGTAACAGTATATTGCTTTAAAAAATCTGACATTGCAGGAAAAAGTTACAGCGTACAACGCTGAGAAAAATGGCTGTTTTTTTCAGCTCAATTTCAATATTTTTTCTTTCAGCTGTTATTTTCTGTAGGAAAACCTTGTAGGATCTACACAAATGACCCCTTGCTGAATTCAGAATTTTGCCTACTTTTCAGAAATGCTTAGCTTTCCGGGATCCAGTATTGGTTTCATACCCATTCCTATCACTTACTGGAAGAAGGCTGAAAGCACCAAAAATAGTAAAAATGGGGTATGTCCCAGTAAAATGCCAAAATTGTGTTGAAAAATGTGGTTTTCTGATTCAAGTCTGCCTGTTCCTGAAAGCTGGGAAGATGGTGAGTTTAGCACCACAAACCTTTTGCTGATGCCATTTTCAGGGAAAAAATCACAAGCCTTCTTCAGCAGCACTTTTTTCCAATTGTTTTGAAAAAAACAACATTTTATGTGTATTTTGGCTAATTTCTTGGTCTCCTCCAGGGGAACCCAGAAACTCTGGGTACCTTTAGAATCCCTAGGATGTTGGAAAAAAAGGACGCAAATTTGGCTTGGATAGCTTATGTGGACAAAACGTTATGAAGGCCTATGCGCGAACTACCCCAAATAGCCAAAAAAGGGCTCAGCACTGGGGGGGAAAGGCCCAGCAGCTAAGAGGTTAATACCACCTAAATTACAACCAACCAGCGAACTCCGTCAAGTGCCATCATATTGAGAGCAAAAGAACTGTCACAGTGCTCAGTTGCAAAAGTTGATGCAACAAGATTACATTACTTCCCAGATTTTCCTGAAGCAGCTACCGGGAATCCCAGTAAGGAAGTCAATAGAAATCAAGGGTTTCGATCAAGACCTTGAGCCGCACGACTCCAGGCTGGTGAAGGTTAGAAATTCAAGAGCCACCACACTGAAGTCTCCTCAAGCAGATGTAATTTGTTCGGTATGTGAATCTGGGCCTACATACCCATACCCATCTGGAAATCGGATACAAGACATTTTACATTGAAGTATTATAAAAAAGGAATTTCAAGGCAGGCAGCAATGAAAAAGTCGTCAGGTCTTTAAACACGGTTCAAGTAAAAGAAAACAATATTTTTCAGTCAGTTCATTCTCATATCCATCCCTCAATGAAGAGTTTGCCAACTCTGGACAAAACATCTGAAATTTGAACTGCAAATACTACGAGTTCAGACAGGCAAATAATACAGAGTGATGCTGAAGAAGTAAGTGCTGCAAAGGCAATATTGGGTTTTCAAACCGCCATAAACGATAGGTTTTAAACCCCCAAAAGCCATGGGGGAAAGCTGATGTAATTTTTGTTTGTGTAAATGCTGAAGTTAGAAAGGTGGATAAGTGTGGTTCAGGACATGAAGCTGTGAGAAAGAGCTGCAAATAAGCAAAGGCATTTTCATAGGGTATGAGGACAGATACTAAATTTCATGGTAAAATGCCAACCGCCAGTTAACTTTTTCCACCAGATTAACCTACTGGTATGAACTATAGCTGCTTGCCGTGGTCCTAAGAAATATATTATACACCAGTCTCCTTGCTACTCCATGCTTATAATTTTACTCCCTTGTACTATTTTGTGGGGCAAAGACAGAAAGCTAATGTCTGTAGTCATATTACACTGTAAGAAAATATTTTTCCTTTGTGTTTTCTGTGCGTGAAGAACAAGTTACCTGTGATAACACTCTTTCTGGGGGAAACTCTATATAACTGCAGATTCCTCAACCTTTTAGGATATTCCCCAGGCACAAGAGTGGATCTGGAAAGGTTTCATAGCAATACTTCCACATGTCACTAGGTGTTGCGCTGTGGCTCTGCAATGACTTCGTTCCACCCCAAAGTGACAGAGCAGAGCTGCAGATAAGTGCCACTTCTGCATGCTGATATTAGTTTTTTTGCTGACAAAGAATGGTGGCGAGGTGGAATGCGAGTGAGGAATCTGTGGTTAGACAGTGTATCCACCAGAAAGAGCATTCTGCTGGCTGAGCTCATTTGCCCTGGTGTTTAAGGATCCCATCATGTGGTTCACAAGCAGGGAGATGTCCTGATTTTCCAATCACTTTCAAAAGGCCAAAGTGTCCTGGCACAAGACCTACTCCACGCTGCTTGATGCAGTACCACACTGAGGGGCTGTTGTCCATGAAAACCAGTACCAGTCTTCCCTTGATGGATAGCAGGAAGGCCTTCAATGCTATCAGAATGATAAGGATGTGGGTTTCCACTGAAGACCAGTCATCTGAACTCCACCTCTCTAAAATGACCTCTTCAACTCAGCAGTGACATATCTATCTCCACTTTCAGCTCTGTGTGGGGAGGGGAGAGGGATCTTCTGCTGCTCAGGTTGTGATCGAGCAGCCACCCCTGCAGATCTTGTAGAGTCTCCTTCAAAACCTGGATTACGTCCGACAGGTTCCTTGGTGGTGCTCCCACTGAGACTTTAGATTCTACTGCAGAGCCTGCATATGCCACCTGGCAAATAGGAACAGGGTGAATGAGGCAAACAACCAAGAAGTCCCAAAAATGCTCTCACTGAGATCCAGGACTGAGGCTGAAACATTGGGATCAGTCATCTAGGTAGGGGAAAACCGATATCCCCAAACTCTGAAAATCAGCAGTCACCACTGCCATCACTTTTGTGAAAACTCAAGGAGCACTGGTAAGGCCGAAGGGAAGCACAGTGAACCGAGAATGCTTTTGGCCAACTTTGAATTGCAGGTAAAGTCTGTGGGACTACAAAGAAGGGCACATGTAAATACAAGCCCTGTGGGTTCAAGGCTTCCAACCAGTCAACTGGATCCAGGGTGGACAGAACCGGGGCTCTGAGCATTCTGAAATTTTCCTTTCACTGGAAGGCTTTCAGACGGTAAAGATCTAAAAGAGATGAAGGCCACCATCCTTCTACGGCACAAGGAAATAGCCAGAACCCTCTTGATGGTCCCTTTGGAAAGTACAGCTCCCACCTCTTGCAGTAAGGTGGATAGGTTCTCTTCTGAGTCACTCTGATGTGGGAGGAAGCTGCAGTGGGTCAGAAAGGAATAGCAGGGCATAGCCCTGCTGAACGATCTGGAGGACCCATCTATGGGGTGGGATGGATTGGCACCATGGGAGACGGTGTTGTGTCTTGCCTTCTACAAGGATCATTTGTTACTTGCGCTATGTCATAAAAATATGCTTTACTGACATAGCTCATTGCACTTTTTTGTTTTAATGCTTTAATATTCATTAGTCTAATTTATTGGGGGGAAGATTTTACTTGCACTTTTTCACCTTTTGCTGTTATTGGGGGACGTTACACCTATTAGACTGAAGTGTTTGCAGACGAGGGCAGCCTACTAGTGGTGTTTTCAACCACATTGGCCCTGCGCTAGTCCCCTCTGAAGCCATCGGCTTTAGTGTGTAAATATTTCTTGCTAATGATCAATTTTCATTTTGAAAACAAGGGGGACTCCCTGGGCAGGGCGCTGTGGAACGAGATGCAGATATTACAGCTTAAACAATGGATAACAAGTCTGACACACAAGGCAGGACATATTTTGGACCTGCTATTTTCTAATATTTGTACCATTAAGATTCGTGATATTGACCCCATTCTCTGGTCTGACCATTTTTAATTAATTCTGCATTAAAGTTATCAAGTGGTCTACCAGGGAACTCTGGCCTTCCTTCCACTCAGAGGGGAGCCTGAGGCCTGAGCCTTCCACTCAGAGTCTGAATCCTTTACTAGTAATTTCAACCCATTGGGGACTAGAGATGATGCTTCACCAGAAACACTTTAGAGGATTTTAGTATATCCATAACCAAGGAATTTGATGCATGCACCCCTTGGTTAACAAGCAACTACCCCAGAAGTCTCCATCAGAAAAATGGTATTCCTATGAACTTAGGTCAGAGAAGAGGAATTGTAATGCCCTGGAGTGCCTCTGGTGGCTATCAAAGGGCCCTGAAGCCCAGATGGCATATAAAATCGATCTGAAATCTTATCACAAGATGCTCAGACAAGCAAAAAAATAGTGGCCCTCATTTTGAACACGGCGGGATTTCCCGCCGTGTTCAGGCTAGCTGTCTTTTCATTGACCGCCGCCCCCCTGGAAAACCCGCCAGCCGTGTAATATTTTCCCTGCCAGGCCGGCGGGCGAAGACAGTGTCTCCGCCCGCCGGCCTGGCGGGGAACACGGCCGTAACATTGAGGGCGGCTCCATTAGGAGCCGCCTCCAATGATGGTGTGCGGCGGGTGCAGCAGCACCCATCGCGCATGTCACTGCCTGTAAATTGGGCAGGGACATGCGCGACGGGGGCCCCTGCACTGCCCTACATGGGCAGTGCAGGGGCCCCCAGGGGTGCACCGGGGCACCCCCTCCGCCAGCCTTTTCCTGACAGGATATCCCACCAGGAAAAGGCTGGCGGCATAAGAAACATTATCCGCAGGGTAGTGCACCAGGCTGTCTGGCGGCGGGAGCATGGCAGTGAGTGACGGCTGCCGCTGGCGGCCGTCAACCTGTTCGTTATGTGGCGGTTCGGTCCGCCATGCCGGCTGGCGGCTTCAGCCGCCACTGCCGGCATGGCGGGCCGAACCGCCAAGTTCATAATGACTGCCAGTATTTTGTAAAAGACTGGACGGCAATAGTGTCTCCTCAAGGGAGATGTTTAAAATAGTGAAGGAACTGGCTCACCCTGAAAGTTTAAACCAGACAATGAAGGCCTCGGCTCAGCACTGAAAGGAGCTAGCTCTATTTTTAGATGATAAAAAAGAGATCTATATGACTTCTGGGGATCAACCTCCCTTAGTAGAGAATTCTTTTAAGAATCTTAGTCCTTATGGAAGAGCTTTGTCTAGTTTAGGCAGCTCTTCAAACTTCAAACTAGAAATAGTAGAAAAGGCTATGCTAGAAGTTAAATATAGTTCACTTTTGTACCCATGTCCTTATTTCATCTTTTCCGGTATGGCTTCTATTTCAAGTCAACTTTTTATGCAGATTTTTAACCTCTCTTTGAATAGAGCTGAGTAGCCTGCTATGTGGAAGCAAGCACTGATCTTGCCTTTGGCAAAGAAAGCAGGACTTGATGATTCCATCCTGTCCAATTATCACCCGAACTCCTTACTACCATATATGTCTAAAGTCCTAGAAAGGCTAGTTAATGCCCAGTTAATGCACTTTTTAGAAAGCAGTGAGCTGTTGGACCCTACCCAAATGGGCTTTAGAGCCAGAAACAGCACAGAGTTCACGCTCTTGGCAGTTTTAGATTGTATCAGATTGGAAGTTGACCAGGCTGCTGCCCTGATTCTTTTGGACTTGCTCACAGCATTTAACATGGTCTCACACAGCCTATTAATTCAGAGAATACATGAAAGTGGCCTACATTCAGAATCTTTGCAGTGGTTTGGATCCTATTTGAACAATCAATATCAATCAGTCAATTGCCCCCTTTTAGGTCAAACCATTGAATGTCCAGATGTTGAGTCCCATATGGCTCTTCACCAAGCCCCACCTTGCCCAATATCTATGTGTCATCATTAGCGGGTATTGTCAAGGCTTGGGGCTTTGAGATCCTCTCCTATGCTGACAATACTCAGCTTATTATCTCCATAGGTGAGAGGCACAGAGAGACAGGGGACAACCTCATAGGTTGTCTCTCCGACGTAGCCACATAGATGCAGTTGCACTGCCTGAAACTTAATGCTGAGAAGACAGATGTTGCTCTTTGGTGGAGCCTGTAAAATCTGGAACGAATCCTCGTGGTTTCTCTTTTGGGTACCGCCGCCAAAACCAGAGGATAGCTAAGAATCTTGGCTACTTAATAGACAAATACTTTCTCTATGCAAGATCTGATAAATGCGGCATGTGGAAAAATGTTTTGGTCTCCTCTGCATGCTACATAGGCTTTTTCGTTGGATCCCAGTAGATTGGCAAAGGACAGTCTGGTCCTGGCTGGTCTACGGGAATGCCTTATATCTAGGAATGGCCACTTCTGATTTACTTGCTTGCAGTCCATCCAGAACACAACAACTAGACTTATTTTAAAAGTACACAAAGCAGCTCGGCCACTGCTTGCTTGAACTCACTACATTAGCTCCCTTTACGGAACAGGGACAAATTCATGCTACTATGTCATGTTCATAGAGCATTCTACACTGCTGGGCCAGTTAAACTGTGTGTGTGAGTTGCTTTCCATAAGCCCACACGTGCACTTTGCTCCACCAATCTAGCTGTAGTGAGGGCCAAGTGCAATAAAAAGCCAGGATGGGTGGACGTTCTTTAAACCGTCTAGCAGCAATCCACTGGAATTCTTTGTTTCTTGATGTCTGCCTTACCTCTGACCTCTTTACATTTCGAAAGGGGTTGAAGACATGGTTATTTCCCCTATAATTTATTTTGCATGGTGCCATGTACTACTTAATCCAGTGCCGGGATACCCCTAGGGGATGATTATAGTGCTTTATAAATACAGTAAATACATAAGTTAGCTGTGTGCTGTTATGGGCAAACTAAAGTGGCTTGGAGGCTGAAGCCCCAGGGGAGGGGAACTTGGAACATTGGCTGCCTTCTTATTCCCCAGCCACAAAAGGACTGGGATGACTGCACTGAGGTCAGCACTGCTTGTACGTCAATGTTCGGGAGTAACCTCAGAAAGGCCGAAATGGGTAGGGAAACTGTCTGGCAGGGTCAATAAGCCCAAAAAATGCATTGTGGCCTGACTTTCCTTAAAGCGTTCCACGGCAGATCAGCTTTATTGTGAGATATGCAACAGCCATGATGGTAGCCTGCACATCTCCTGATAAACCTGTGTTTGACATCCATGTTTGGGAACTGAGCACCACAGTAGTGCCAACTGCTCGCCCCAGGCAGTTCGTTGTACCTAGACCAGCACAAATGACATATTTAAAGGCACCCTGACCATCATGAATGGTTTGAATCAGAAAGACCCAAACATCTTCTGGGACCACTAGCAAGATCTTGTGGCCATGTCCCAGAGGGCATCTGCACAGTAGGCAAACCGCAATGACCAAACTGAAGAATAGGCTGGCCAAAGACAACATTAGTTAACCAAAAGGTTGATATGGAACCAGGCCTCTACCGGATACCAAAGGTCTCTGATGTCCATTTTTCCCAGATGGCCACCCCAAACCAGAAAGGACACGTCAGTCAGAATGGTCAATTCTGGGTGGGGTAGGGAGAGGGGTCTGCCGTTGATTCAATCGCAGTCCAGTAACCACCACTACAGATCTTTCACAGTCTCCTCTGAGATCTGGACATTGACAGAGAAATCTCTTTGATGTTGGGCCCACTGAGACTTCCGATCCCACTGCAAAGCCAGTATATGCCACATGGTGTGCTTGACCAGCAGGGTACAGGAAGCCATCAGTTCCAGTAATCTCAGGGTCTACCTCATTGAAATCCAGGACAGATGCTGAAAGATCAGGATTATATAGCCTGAATATCCTGGGCACTCCTTTCCAGGGGGAGAGGCATAAAACCAAACTATGTCCAGAATGGCTCGAATGAAGGGAGCCCATCTGAGAATGAGTCAGTAGTGACTTTGTCATGTTGATAGTGAACCCTAAAGATGACAGGAGGTTTGCTGTTGTCTGGCAGAGCCTGATGACTACCCTGGGCAAGCCCACTTATGACAGCCAGTTGTTGAGGTGGGGGGAGACTGGGACAGGCCACCTCTGAAGGTCTGCTGCTACCATTGCCACCACTTTTGTGAATACCTGAGGGGCACTTGTGAGATCAAAGCAGCACTAAGCAAGCTAAAAATGCTCCTATCCTACCATGAACTGCTGGTACCATCCAGTTTCCAGGGCAGTCAAGAACTGGCCTATTGCGAGTATCTTGGATTTTTCCTTCCTGAGGAAGACATTGACAGGGTGCAGGTCTAAAATAGGACAAAAAACTTCCACCCTTCTTTGGCACCAGAAAATAGCGGGAATAACAACTACCACTAGTTCTGGCATGGGCACCCTCTTAATAACCCCCTTGGCAAATGGGCTTGCAGTTCCTTCCGTAAAATGGACAGATGGTCCTCCATCAGTTACTCTGAGGATAGTGGAAGTTGCAGCTGATTGGCAATGAAGGGGAAGGTGTACCCCTTCAGGGCTATATGAAGGAACCACCTGTAAGATGTGAAGGTCTGCCAAATGGACAAGAATCGTCAGATCCTGTCTCTAACCAGATGGCTGTGCTCCACCAAAGGCACAATAAAGGGGTTTGGCAGGTGTGACTCCAGGGGTTGTCAGTGGACTGGGAAGCATGCTGACCCTGATCACGGGGGCAATGGGTGACGTGGCCCAAGACTGCTGGCCACCTTGCTTAGGTTGAATTGGCTGCTGGCATGACTTGCTGAGGATGAATTGGCTGATGGCATGAGGTAGCTCTACCAAAACTGTGAAAGGAAGAGATGGGCACATGCAGCTGGCGGGGTGGGGCAGATGAACTCTGGTAGCGTGCTGTGGCTCTGCTCTCCTTGAACCTCTCCAGAGCACAATCTGCCTTGCCCAAAAGGGGCGATTCGACATTGACTGAAAAAACAGTTGACCTCAGCCAGACATGATGGTGAATGGCAACACAGGTACCAATGTCCTGCCCAATGGAATTTGTGGTGTCTGAGCCACAACGAATTGTGAACTTGGCCGCAATATGACCGTCCTGGATTGCTTGGGTTAGGACAGGTCAGATGTCTTCTGGGAGGTTTTGAGCCATGCAATCCAAAGAGCATGGGAATAGCGTCATAGGAGGCAGTTGACGGAAAGGTATTTGGGTTCATCCAACTTGTAGACATCATTACCAACAAGCTTTAAGGGGAGGGTTGCTGATACAACAATACAAGGTTGCCTGGTGCAGGGCTATAGCGTCTCTCAAACTGGTGCTAGACTCATAGGCCACAGCAATGTTTGACCTAAAAGGGTATCAGTAAATTTCTCACTGAAGGACAAGAGGGGCTCAGTAAGTATTTGCCCCAGCTGGAGAGCTTCCATTAGTACATTGGTTTTGACCTCTAAGGTAGGGAGCTGGAGGTCAATAACATTGCCCTTCATAAGCATGAGCATACGGTAAAAAGCACTCTCCTCAGTGGCAGGACCAGGGGGTGAAAGAAGTCCCAGCTTAACAGAAGTATCAAACCACTTTCAACTTGAAGGTCATACCAATTGTCCTCGTGGAATGGTTGCCCAATTTCATCACCTGTATCATAACCACTGTCTGAAACCATGCCAAATAAAGAATGCAGCATATTTTGTGGGTGCCAAATAAAGAATGCAGCGTATGTATCCTTCCTTGTGGAGGTGGCTAGTTGAGTGGTGGAGATTGCACCTTGATGGAAGCCCAACACAACCTTGGTTGGGGTCAAGGTGGTACAGTCAGACAGCACAATGGGCACCTCATCCTCTGGAGTTGATGAGTCAGGATCAGCATTGAGGCTCTGGGAACTTATGTGGAACATGGAACCAGAGTCAGAATGGCCGCGAGGTGGATTTGGAGGTACCCCAGATGGAGCCTCTTGGCTCCTTGGTGCCTAAAGATGTGCCAGAGGGAGATGGTAAGGATCTGAAGAGTCAGACCATGACCTTACAGAACTCTTTGATCTGCCTCAGTATTGCAGGCAGCCCTGGAGACTCTGGTGTGTCTGGAAAAGTTGCGGGATGGGCTTCAACATTGATTGATTTCGGGAGCAAGATGGAGAGGCATGGTGATGCCCTCGTACATTCTAAAGAGTATTGTGTGGCAGGAAGGGGCTGAGTCCCACTTGGATTTTTTGTATTTTCTTCGACTTACCCGAACACTTGGAGCATGATGCAACTGCTCTCAGAATGACTCCTGGGAGTACTGGGCCGGGACCGACCCTTAGACTTGGATCTGCCTTGGTGTGAGTCTTTCAGTCTTTGATAACAGATTTTCAACCTTGCGGTCTCCTATTGCCTTTGGGTTCATCAACGTACAGTCACTGCAGGGTTTAGTACTGTGGCTTGACCCCAGACACCACACTGAAACCTGATGAGCATCTGTCACAGACATTTACAGACAACAATCCATACAGGGTTTAAAACCTGTCATATTGGCAAGTGACATTTCCCTTGCTCACTGTATTTCGGATGAAAAGCTGTGTCAAAGAAACAAGTGATACCTCTGGATCTGCATTAGGTAGCACGGAAATAAAGGAACTGATGTGCAACGTGCTGGGGTGGCACCTATATAGGGCCCGCACCTATGATTTCCGGAACAGTATGGCATCAGTCCAGAGCCATACGGCACCACCCACCGGCGTGCAGAGGTACTGCTCAAAAGTTTCCCGATCCAGTCTGATACCTGGGGAATTTTCAAAAGGTGAGAAACTAGTGGATAGATTAATTCATGGACAGGTGGGTGAGAGTGACAAATGAATGAGCATATGGACGAATGAATGTATAAGAGAAGTGAATGCATGAACAGCTGATGCCAGAATGCTGCCTCCTCCCAAAATGGGTTTTCACTAATTGATTTAGTCATTTGCCTAATTATTCATCCACTTATCCATGCACTCACATATCCATCAATTCATCTAACCAATGACTCAATCTCATATTCACTCATCTACACATACAAACCCACCAATCAATTAAAAAGCAGTCTCAGATACAGAAAAAAACTGTTTCACTAGCTTTCCAATGTTTCTTATACATGCATCACCACCCAGGTCAATATCTCATGGAATAACGCTGTGCCTGTTGTCCCTGAAAACTCAGGAGCTAGGTACTACTACAAGCAAATTGTATTGACAACCTCCTCTTTTTATAAAATTTGGCTTTCAGGAGTTAGCGAGGATAAAAAGTGAAGGATTACCCTTGGGAGGTGATGTGGGTCGGAACGTCAGATGCAGGTTGTACTCACATATCATAGTAATTAAATTGTTCAGTTGGAGTAATTTATTTTCAAAAAGACAAAATACAATACTTTAATTATATTATGTTTAGTTGCAAAGTGATAACATTCTCTTACTTCACAGCAGCAATGTTGTTTCCAAAATAGACCAAGTGGTGGAAAACACTTTGCATAAATTGTAATAGGAGCAGCACTTTTATAATCTGATGCAGCATAAACAATGTAGGACTTTGCGAATGTCCTACTTGGGTTTTGAGCACACTGGCGCAACAGCGTGTTTCATGGTTGAGGTGGCGGGACGCACTAGCATAAGGCCAGCGCTGTGTTGGTGCGTTCCTGGGGCAAAACACCTGAGATTGATAGTCGCTGACACATTGGCCGCTCTGTGCCCCAATAACTGTGTATGAGCACAGATATATCGCAATCACCGTTGGATTAGTAGTGCAAGGTACAGAAAAGAATATTTTGAGCTGCCCGCATCTTGTCAGTTCTCTAACTTCAGCCGCTCACGTAGTGGCAAGGTGCTCAGTGGTACCGTCACCTCTCATGGAAACATGGAAAGACTGAGAACGGCCCTACTCTTTTCGATCATAATCTTAGTGTCGGACTGAGAGGTAGAAAACGGATCTCTGATTTTGTTCAGCTCTGTACAGGCAGAAGAAACCAGCACCCTGAAAGGTGCAGTTATTTTTCCTAGGCGATGGTATGCATCACACATCTCTCAGTTTCAACATCAAATACAAACAGCCTGAAAAAATATTCTGTGGCTGTTTCTGGGGTCAACTCTCCTTGCCACAGTTAGACATGTTTGATGGGGAAGAGGAAGTTAGCCCACTTTGTGAAGGTGCTTTGCAGCAATCTTGACTACAGTTTTGTTCAAGTGTTATTTTTCTCGGGCCACTTGCAGCCCTGCGGAAGCTACTTCATGAAGGAAAGGAGGACACAAAGAAATCTTCCTTATTGAAGTGTATGCAGTATCAAACCAGGCAAACAACAGGTGGTTTACAATGGCTTCTGCAGAGGGAACAGCAGAGAGCGCAGCAAATGTGGACATACAAGAAATGGTACCACTATTCTTAAAAAAGTACCCTACAATCTAGTGTTCTCATACAAATACTGAAATACTCTATCCTTATCCATTCACTGCCTGTTCGCCCCTCACACTCAGAGAGATTGAGAAAGCCCTGTCATGATAAACTAAACCGATGTTATCAGTGTTTCTTGTTTTGTCATCCCGCTCAACAGAAAGTAAAATTGTAGTTAGGATATAGTCACCGTGACCAGGAAGGTTGTTGGGAGTTGTAGTTCCTGAGATACTGCTCATATTCAAATTGCCCAGAAATTGATGAAAATAGTCTCTGTGATCATGGAAGCTTAAACAGAGGCTGAATATCCTACTAGCGGTGTATGGTCAATCAGGGAAATTCATCATACAAATCAACAGTATTGCTGGATATCTTATAAATTCATCTGTTCCTTATAAAATAGACTTCTATAGTAAAATGTATCATGCATTTTTCTATTCGGGACGTTTGTGACCAGGAAAATGCATTATGGTTTGTATGAATTGCGATTCGGTAACATGTTAATGAAACACAGTTTGGAATTGTGAATACATACTGATTCGGTACTAGGAAGGGGCGGGTTTAGGGTATCCCTTCCTAATACCGAATAGCAGTCACAAAACATTGATATTTTACCACCTACCTCACATAGGTGGTAACCCATTTGCAAACGGAAAGGGGTTCCCAACTGACCCCTTCCCCTTTGTGAATGTTGGGGAAAACATTTTTTAAGACCACAGTGGCACCATGGACCACTGCCTACTCATAAACAAGCATTTGCAATGCAATGGGTCTCGCATTTACTCGAATTAGAGTTATTAGCGTTGTAAACTCCTAGCCGGACTTTTCTTGCCATATAAATTGAAAATGAAAAGTAAAGCAGTTTCACATATGCAAGCTGATTCACAGCGCCACAGCCACCATGAGCATCAGCGATAAGGATAGACTCAAAAGGAAAAGAAGTTAGCTCGCAGTCAAACATATCGGCAAAAGTGCAGTTAGCCATGTAACAGGGGCGATGGCCAAGGCAGTAACAAAAGCTCCCTGATGAGGGACAAGCGTAAACCATTTGCCAATATCATCATAGGATTTTTGAAGGGTAAGTCCAGGAACGAGTGGTAGTGATGGGCGTGAGGTGGGTGTAGTTAAAACCCCAGGTACATACCAACACGTCAGAAAAGCAGCGCTTGCACGCTGCTATGCTCGACCTAAAAATTAAAATTAAAGTTAGAATTTTTCTTTTTTAAATGCATCCTGTTTTCCTTTAAGCAAAACAGCTGCATTTAAAAAAATAAAATAAAAAAGATTGCTTTTCTAAAAGCAATCACAGACATAGTGGTCTGCTGAGTCCATTAATATTAATGAGGTAGGTCGATTTGCGACCCAATAGGAATCGAAATAATAATAATACATTCGAAATAGTGAATACCTAATTGTGATTCGCTGAAAATCGCAATTAGGTAATCAGTATTCCTAAAACTGATACATCTGGCCCCTAATCTTTTCCTCATAAGTACCCACTCCAGACAGTTGTTCCAATATTGTCAACTTGAAATCATGTATTGTGTGGCCCAACTGTATGTAATAGGTTGCCATCCTAGTGGTCAAGCTTTTGTACTGTAAATTACTCCTATGTTTGGTCCAATCTGTAGTTTTACCTTACTGCGAGCATGCCAATATCTTCGAGGACAAAGAGGCAGTTAATCAAGTATGTAGCAAAACTAGAGTTGAAATTGTGAATCTGACTGAAACATGTCGATTCATTTAGATGTGAGAGATACATCTTTCTCCATTCACATCGCTGTATGTTTTTAACCCATTCTAGCCTCCCCCTGCCCCAAGTAAATAAAAGTACTATTAGGGACCTGAAGACTGTTTAAATATTATTTTTAAAAACTAGATCCCACAAAACATAAATCAAAGAGGTCCCCTTCACAACTGAAAAAGGATAAAGGTTGAGCCCGTCGGGGATACCAGACAATAGGGCGTGAACTCGAGGATGAAGAAGGCCACACGGTGGTGTGTCTGTGAGAGTTACAAAAAAGTGATAGGTGGCATGCCTGAATTAATCTCAGCCACTAGTAATTAGTAGGGGCCACATCCCAGTCCATTGTTTTCTTGCCTAACATGCCACCTCAGACTGGACCCAGCCATATGTGTATCAGTCTTTTTTGGGGGCATGTCCAAGATGGTGGCCGGAGAGGACACTTTCTAAAGAGCTCAGCTCGCGGCCCGAAATAAATCCATCAATTCTCCCTGCCGGCCCGCCCTGGTGCCTGCTGCCCCGGCCGGAGACGGCCCCCAGAAGCAGAGAGGCGAGCGAGCTACACGGGGCCCTGCGGTCGCGGCAGTGAGCGCGCTAAGGGACCAAGGCCGAGAGAGGCATCTGTCGATAGCGACGCTGGGAGATCGGCAGGGGCAGCACTCTATGCGAGGATGCGGCGGCGCCTCGGTACTCGCGCACTCGGACCCGCGGTGCCTGTGAGAACAGCGGAGGAGGATCGGGGGCCGCTGCGGCGGGCAACCACGAGGTAGGGAACGTCAAAGACGGATCACCGGCCGGCCACCAGCTTGGAGGGTGGATTCCTTGTGAATTGAACAAATGTGGCCTGCGGGCCGGACCAGACATTGTGCTTGAAGGTGCAAAGGTGGGGCCCTGTGCGGCCAAACAGTGCAATCTAGCACCTGAGACCCCACCACGTGTGGCTTGAACGCCCCATAAGACACAGAGATATCGCTTGGGTGCTCGAATATAGACAATGGGCAGATCTACGCACCCAGGACCACGTGGGGTGCTATTGGCCGCCCAACCATAAGACCAGCAAATCTTGATACGCGATGCACTGATGGGGACAAGTGCAACGTGAACTAGACCACTTGAGATATCAGATGCCCACCAGCAGCACAGGACGTGGAATGCATGGCGGCGAGCAAGCAGGCGAGGGGTCGAGGTTGGGAACCGAGCTGCCCCCATCTATCATAGCCGGTGAGTGACTCCCTGACCATCCAACGCGTCGACCCAACCATAAAATCAGCACAGGGAGCTCAATGGACATCCCAGTATTCAATAAATGTGCTAAATCATGTAGCCGATCAGGCCCCCACGACAACACCAGCCCTATGACGCGGCAGGACACCTAATTGATAGCCCAGACGGTACATGCTCAGCGCAACTGCTTGCTGCAGACCAGGAATACATACAATCATGGTCAAGCCAAAACCACCCAGACCGCAGCCAACGGCGGAGGTTGAAGAGCTGACTCTTGCAGGGGTGGCTGAAAAACAAGCTGCTGCATTACAACAGATGAACAAGACTCTGCAAACGCACTCAGCACAATTCGACAAGCTCCTACAAGCAGTGCTGGACACTAAAACTACCTTAGAAGGGAAAATAGACTCAGTGGCACTGGAAGTAAACCTGCTCAGAGCGGAACATCGCAAACTGGCGGACAGAGTCACTGATAACAAATTGGCGCTCAACGTGGCTCAAACGGAAATTAAAGAACTGTGAGACTAGCTACAGCGTATGGAAACAGAGGTCAACTACTTGCAGCAATGAGCGGAAGATGCGGAAGGACGCTTGCGGAGGAACAATGTCAGATTCGTGGGGTTCCTGGAGCGAGTGGAGATGCCAAATGCCTAAATATTCCTAGAGCAATGGCTCAAGGACACAGTATTGACAAACAACGCATCACCCAAGTTCACGGAGGAAGGGGCCCACCGAATTCCAAGCAGGCCACCGCGTCCGAGAGCCACGGCCCCGGCTCCTGACTGCACGCCTTCTAAACTTCTGCGATAGAGACCAGATCCTTCAGAGCTTCAGATCACAAGGACCAATACAGATGGACAATAACATTATCACGGCCTATCCAGACTACACGTTGAGGTGCAACGCAAGCGTGCGTCCTTCACGAGGGTAAAACAACTCTTGTGCGACAACAACCTCTCTTACTCTATGCTGTTCCCGGCGCGCCTACGGGTGATAGATGGGGAGAAGACCCATATTTTCCCTTCTCTGGAAGACACTTGGACCTGGCTACATGCCAAGGGGTTGGCCAAACCCAACGACGACGACTCCAAACAAGAAGCATGGCTCCCTCCTCAGCCTCGGTGGAGGAAGAAACCAAAACCTGGGACACGTCCCTCCAAAGCACAAGCAGCTGAAAGCCAGGTGCAGGCCTTAAAAGATGCCAACCTGTTCGCATCAGCGCTATGCTCGGCTCACCGCAAAGTCAGGATCACGAACTCGGATTCATTGTTGGGCCACTCCAGTGGCTCCACCTCCCCCTCCATATTCAGCAAAGAGCTCACTCCGCGTACGGCGCATTATATTTAAACCTTGCTACAGACCGTGTGATCGGTACGGACCAACCAGATTTTTCTCGGGCCGAAAACATGTCATAGTGGAATGTTTAGAAAGGAGAAAACCAGACCAGGAAAAGGCGGACAAAACCGGCAAGACCCCACACCCAGACACAGTGATCTCTGCCTGTGGACCTACCTGAATACCCCTCCAGGGGGAGAATTCTATTGCCATTGACGGCAGGGGTGGCAGGGCGCCTGGGGCGGAGCGGGGTGTGAAGAATATCCGGAACGGGCTGCTACAGACCCCTTGTTCCTAACATCCATGCCTCCCCACACCCCAATGGGACACCAAAGGGACCATGCTAGGACAGTTACTACAAGTGACACCCGTTGTGCCACTGTGTTACACGTTGGGCCTTGCCCAGGAAGTTCTTTCTTTGTTTATATTTGTTTCTTTATCTCACTCTTCTTAGTACTTATAAGACGGTAGGGGCCTGGGACAGGTGTATTAGTGAGAGGGGACGAATGTACAATAAAGATGCATTTCATAATATCCATGCCCCAGCAGTGCGCCCCATTGATATTCACACCATTACATAACCTCTTACTCACATGGGACTGGAGACCTATAACATAGTAACGTGGAATGTGAGAGGTATGGCCAACATCAGCTAACGCTGCAGGGTTTATGAGTACCTCAAAAGACACAAAACACACATAGCTATACTGCAGGAAACCCATTTAGCACAAGATGAACTACAAAACCTCAAAAGCAAATGGTGTGGCCTAGCTTACGGTATCACAACATCCGCATTCGCTAAGGGAGTGCTGATATGGATTGCCCCAGAAGTTTCTTACATAGTAGAACACCACAAAACCGACGTAGATGGTCGATATGTTCAATTGGAAGGTTTACTAGACGGTAGACCACTCACCATAACAGGACTATACGCTCCCAACTCGAAGCAAGGGGATTTCCTAATGTCAATCACCCCCCAAATTTTCTAGGATCCCACGACAAACGATATATGGGGCGGCGACTGGAATTGTGTGCCGGACATAGACAGAGGCAGGTCCCATCCCCCACTGGAAGGTGCTCGTAGCAGGAAAACCTCTCAGATGTTCCAGATTTGGATATCGGAGCGGAGACTTGTAAATGTATGGCGTATGCTACATCCTCTAGATAGGGAATACTCCTTCTTCTCCCCGGTCCATCGCCTTCACACCCGCATAGGTTTGCTGCTCTGCTCCGCCGGGCTGACTAACAACTTCATAGGGGCATCCTATCTAGCTAAAACTATATCAGACCAATGCCCACTGTCAGTTACCACCCAATGGGGTAGGGCACGTCCACGTATTCCCACTTGGCGATTACAGCCGAGCTTGCTGCTTGATCCCCTATTCCGCCAAGAACTGGCAGAGCGCATCTCTGCTTATTTTAAACTCAATAACGGGACAGCGTCGTCGCGCGCAATGGAATGGGATGCCAACAAGGTGGTGGTAAGGGGCCTCTGTTTGTCGGCGCCGAGTGGAGCGCGACGCGTGCTGTCCAGTGAATTATTACAAGTAGAATCAGAGCTCCGGGAAGCAGAGCGAGGGGTGGCGTTGGGCACTGTGGCCCAAGAGGCCTTACGTGTGCTACGTACACGTAGGAACAAGGTCGATTCACGCTTGTGAAAATTTGACTCCTGTCATTATGCACTCAGAGGGAGATCGTTCTGGCAGACAGCTGGTCTGTCTAGTACGCGGCGAACAACAACGCGACCCAATAGGGGCTATAAGATTGGACTCGGGCGCAGTGGTCAACACCCAAGCAGAAATAAACAACACATTTAAGCAATATTACAGTTCCCTGTATGCGGCGAAACCTCCCCCACCAGCAGCACAGTTAGCAGACTTCTTCCACGCACTCTCCTTAGCTCACCTCTCTATAGCCCAGCAGAGAAACCCATAGACTCGGAAGAGATTCAGCTGGCTTCACAAAAACTAGCTTGTAACAAAGCACCGGGTAGCGATGGTCTCCCAGCGGAATATTATCCCACATACTCAGCGTAGATAATTAAACCATATATAGAAATGCTACATGAAGCGCTCACAAAGGGACAGCTACCGGACACACAGCGGAGGCAGTAATAGTGGTTCTCCCGAAGCCAGGTCGAGACCCACTAGATGTTCGATCATACCGACCCCTCTCTTTGTTAAATCGTGATTGCAAGCTCCTAGGTAAGGTCTTGGCGAATCGCCTACTCCCGCTGATGCCACTGCTGTTTCATGATGACCAGTCGGGTTTTATTCCCGATCGCAATACCGTCATGAATATCAGATGCCTGCTGCTGCTCATGTCAGACGCCCCAGAGTTGGAATATGAACGGGTAGCAGCATCTCTTGATATAGAGAAAGTGTTCAACACATTGGGCTGGCCCTTCTTGATGGAGATGCTGAACCGCATGGGGTTTGGGAAAGTATTCACAAGATGGATCAACATCTTGTACTCTGACCCTATTGCCTGGGTTAAGACGGGTGGGATAATATCAGAGGGGTTTCCTGTTGGAAGGGGCACGAAACAGGGATGTCCACTATCACCGCTCTTGTTTACCTTGGTGATTGAACCATTAGCGGCGCAGCTACGAGGTAGGGCTCCAGAGTGCGGCATACCGGAATGGGATAGTCACCAGATTGTCTCCCTGTATGCGGATGATGCACTAATATATTTGCGCAATTGCACAGCTGTGCTCCCGGGCTTACTACAGTTACTGGGCCTAATTGGAGATCTATCGGGCCTGTGTGTAAATTGGTCCAAGTCCTGTCTGTTCACACTGACACCGATACCAGAGGGACTCCGCTCTAATATCTCCACACATGCACTACTGTGGTCGTATAATACCTTCAAATACCTAGGTATACAAATATATCACATCACTGCCGACCTCAGAGAGGGCAACTTAGGACGCACACTTAGATCAATCAGAGGTTCCTTGCCTTTTTGGCGATCGCTTCCGCTATCACCCATGGGAAGGGTGGCAATCGCTAAGATGATCATACTACCGCGACTGTTATACCACTTATCTGCACTACCGTTATTAGTCACCCACAATTTTTTTACATCACTGAACAGCCTCACGACTGACTTGATATGGGGTGGTGGACGACGGCGAGTAGCATTAGCAGACAAGCATTTATCGCTCAAACAAGGTGGCCTAGGCACCCCGCATTACGAATTTTATTACACAGCTGCGCAAATACATTGGATTTGGCGCTGGATACAGGATCCCCCAAACCTGGAGGCAAAGTTGGTACATGCCAACCTAGGACACACCAATGTGCTGCAGTGGCTGATGGACCGTAACAACCCATCCTGCCAACATAATATTTTGATGGTTGTAGCTCCTTGGTGTTGGTGCCTGTATATACTGGGTGGGCTCCAGACCCCACCGTACTTACCTAAGATCGCTCTATTGTCCATTCCAGGGATTTGGAAACTGACCGGACAACATAAGCTGGCTTTATGGCCTACTAGAGGCATACCGACAATTGGGGACATATTCATCGAAGGCCGCATCATGACTTATGCTGAACTCACGTCAGCACATGACGTGGATCGAGGATGGTTACTAACATACTGTGCCCTACAACTCACACGCCATACATGGCGATGCAGGGACAAGGAACCTCCGACCTCTCCTCTCCTGCACAAATTATTAACCGGCCCAGGATGTCAATGCAGCACATCCCAGCTATATGGAGTCTTACTCGGTAGCCCGGACGTAGCCCTGATAAAAGCAAAGGCTAGATGGGATAGAGTCCTTCCCACACCGCTGACACAACAAACATGGCGCACTGCACTCAGTTTGACACAAGAGGAATTGCGTAATCCTAGATTCCGCTTCACACAATTTAACTATCTACATCAAACCTACCTGTCCCCACATAGACTACAGCGCACGTACCCTTAGTCCAGTCAGGAGTGCCCAAGATGTGGCGACTCAGAGGCCACCTTCTATCATATGACGTGGGAATGTCCGCCGGTACTTTGGGCCTGGCATGACATAACCACGCTGACCGCTGAACTACTTGAACTCCCGCTCTCCCCCACGCCTGAATCCTGTTTGTTGGGTATCCGCCTGAAACATAAGGGCAGGAAACAGGTACACAGGTGCATTGAGCTGGCATTCATATTGTTCAAGCACCTTTTAGCGATGCAATGGAAAGCACCAAACGTGCCAGACATACGTCACTGGATGGGCGACTTGCTGAAATGGGCAAGAGCGGAGGCACAAGTGTTACACTCACTCTGGGATAGAGGGTTGCAGATTAAAGGGCTGGACACGTGGGATGCCCTAGTTGTGTCACTTGAGACTAAAGACGACACACGCCCCCCATGAAGCCGCAGGCAACACTAACCCACACACACACCTCGCACGATATATAAAATGAAAGATGACCTGGCACACCGCCTCATACCCCAAGCACTGTGACGACAAATAGTTAACTAGAGCGTTATGAGGCATTCACCCCGAACCCAACTCAAATGTCACCAGTAACCATGCCACACGGTTCACACCACGTACACAGTCGAATAGTAGACACTGCACATCAGCCATAGTGTTCCTGGCCTGGATCAATATCATTCATAAAATGACACCGAGCGTAACAGTACCTGTGGTGCTTATATTGACAGGCTGTCTCCGAATGCCTGCCTTTGACCTTATTTCAGCTAAATATCAATGAAAGAATCCTACAACCCACCAGGGCATATTGCCGCCTGGGGAACAATCCTCCCCCTTTCTCTCTCTGCCTTTCCGGCCCCTCTCCCCACCAAAGGTTACTTCCAGGCTGTAACAAACCATCACCGTTCTATTGTTCCTATCTCTCTCTTTCATATCTTCTAGACTTTCCTATACTGTTTTCTTCTCGCCATTATTGACTTATATGTTGCATTACGAATAAGGTAGCTTTATGACGCTCAATTATATATGGTGTTGCGTATTCAATAACAATAAAAAGAGATTAAAAAAAATGTATATCAGTCTTTTTTAAAGAAATCTTTTTAATGATGTTATATTAGCAAACACAAAAACCTCTGGTTATGCAGCAGCATTTTTGACATCAAAAATAACATTGCAGCGTACATCAGGAGTATCCTGCTTCCCCTCGACCCCCCACTCACTGCATGGACAGCTTGTGCATGTAGTCCTAAGGTGTCATGCATAGACCTTGCCTCGGTGGTTAAAACAACAGAATCACAGTTAAGACCTCGATACTCATTCCATCAGGCCCAAATTTTGGTTAATTTCTGGGGGCACTCACAGCCCTCGTAGACCACCTTCTTCACCATCATGCACCACTCCATATCTCTTTTCGAATCCAGTCAGTGAAGGACTTGTTCTGTTCCCCAAAGGCAAACAATGTTTCTTTTGGCAATGGGCAGTCCTAAAGTGATCCATATTTGCCCCATGTGACTGAGGTCTGATTCTCCCCAGATATTTAACTGGCACCATTTAGTGGAAACTGTATACTCATGGTTGCACAGGGAACCCATACATCCCATAGCAGAGTCCCAAAACCTTTGCATCAATGGACAGACCCAAACAATGCGACAGAAGGTACCAATTTGACCACATCCTTGCCTACAACATTCTGCCCATTTTTAACAGGCAGTATTGTGCGTAGTAGGAGCTGTGTATTATTTTTAATAGTACAAGACGAAACCCCTCCCGAATGGCCACTTCTTTTAAGAGACAACTGGGCCTCTACCCTTTCATCATATTCCAGGCTGTTCTGATCTTTAGTCTATTTTCTATTTATAAAACCATTTGCAGCCGACTTCTCTCTGAAAGCAACTGTGTAGTTTAACTGCTGTGATTGTGAATTTACAAAACACGCAAGACTTAAAACAAGTGTGAGTGAGTTTGAGGGAGTGACCTAATAAAATAGAGAGCGTGTCTAGACAACGTGTGCATGCAGACAGTTGTCAATGCAAGAGCCAATAATTTTATACACACTGCAATGCCATGGGCACACGGAGTTAAGGCACTGTTCCATCCCTAGCGGTGGCTAATGATACAGCAAAGCAACTTAAAAAGCCACTCACTAGCACAGTACCTCTGGATGGCAGGTTTGTATAAATGAATCATGTGTTTATTAGATTTCTACACATGCCAACAAATCCCTGCACTCTTCACAGTGGATAAAAATGCTAACGGTAACACATTTAAATCATAGTGAACCGTGTTATGTCTCAGTAGTGTTCACTGCTCAGAAACCTGTGCAGACAAGCATTGCACTGCTGCACACCAACAAACAAATAGAGGGAATGCTGCCACCTAAGTGACTTGTGGGTCCCTGTACATCCCCTTTCATGACGATGGGGGTAGTAAAGAAAGATCGCCCCAACTTAGCAGTTTACTCAACACAAGAGCAGTAATTAACATTAAACCACTTTTTTCCTGTGGAACGGGAAAGTTATTGAATCCGCCTTTCATCTTCCCAAAGTTGGTTGTAATTTGTGCTGTGTTGGGAAATGGCACCTATTTTTAAACGCAGGTTTGTTTTTATTAGAATCCACTACGTGGTTGCGCTGAGTGGGTATTTAGAGCAGAGTCCGTCAATGGAGTATTTAGCTATTTAATGTAGTTTAAAGAAATCATAAAACTAGGACTTTACCAACAGTTTAGGGTGGCAAGTGAGCTGCACCACCCAAAGTGGACTTGTATGAAATACCTTAGGCCTGGCACTTACATTTTCTATAAATTAAGCACTAGCGTCTATAAATGAGTATAGTTAATCTGAAGTTTGGAGAGCTTTAGATAAATGGGAAGGAAGACGCGTCAAGAAAAGGGAAAGACTGAAGAAAGAATTAGGAACTCCTTTGGTAGATTTGACGCAGACAGGAGAATCGGTGATGTTACCGATGAGAGAAACACCAGGAGGGAATTTTGTACATGTACCCTGGAGTAGAAGTGATATTTTAAGTTTTACGAATGATTATGCAAGGTTGAGAGAAAAGCCAGTGGAATGGTATAAGTAGACAGATAGGTTTGTGAAGCTTGCAAAATGTCTGTGGGAGGATCTGAATACTCTCTTTGATATTGTTGTTCCAGCAGATTTGTCGACTGAGTGCAAAAGGAGTATAGATTGGCCGACAAATGTGCCGCAGAGAGATTTGAAAACAGGTGCACTGTCTCCAGAAGTAATGAATATTACAATAAGGTTGGTGAATTCCTGAAAACAAAAGTTTAGCCAAAAAATATTGATTGGCAACACATAGGTAGAACAGCACAGGAAGCAAAAGAATCAATTAATACATATTATGAAAGGTTGTTGAAGGCATTCAAACATTTCAGTGGTTCGGGAACAATTGGGAAAAACGATATGTATCATTTTGTGTTCAGGTTTGTTGAAGGATTGAAACTGGAGATCAGCCAGATGATTAAGAGTCATTTGATCTGTTGGCAAGCTAAACCGATTGATGAGGTGTTACAATATCCAAAATACTGTAGTGACGAAGTTGGAATGAAGCAGAAAAAGTTGAAAGAGAAAGCAATGGCGATGCAGATCAAGGCTGCACAGACAGGAATGCTAGGAAATTTTCAGCAGCAGCTGCAAGGAAATGGTATGTTTCAGAGTCAAGGCAGAGGCAGAGGTCGAGGTGGAATGATGCTTCCAGTAGTCAATAGAAATGTGGATTTGAATTCAGTGGTGATAAAGAATGAGCAGCAAAGAAAGAGAATGTTACCTTGTCATAATTGCGATGCAATCGGACATTGGAAAATACATTGTCCAAAGTTAAATCAAGGGGATGTTGTTCAGCAGACAAATTGTGTCAATCCCTATCAGAGCATGAGAGGACCTAGAATGAGAGGTCAAAATACACAGATTTGTTGTTTGCGATTCCAGTCCAATGTCACTTCTGGGAAGAGATCGGTTATGTAAAATAAAATGTTCAATTACCTGTTCAGTTGAAGGAATTGAGATTGAGACAAACAGTGATAATAAAGATTCAGTGTTTACTGCTGACAATGAACAAGTGTCCTGTGATTAATTTCAATGAACTATGAGATGAGGAGAACAATTCGAGTGATTTGATTAATTTCTTTCCAGTTTTTGAAATAAAAGATCTTCCAGTCGATTTGCAGGAAACGGTTAAGTCTTAAGTTTGGGACCTTTCAGGGAAAGACTTTGGCTTAATTAAGGGAGTTAAAGTCAAAGTTGCAGTGAAGGAGAATGTGGTATTTCCACAGACTGCACAATACCCGATGACAAATGAAGCAATCAAAGGCATAAAACCTTTGATAGAGCAGTATTTGGAGCAAGGAGTTCTGAAAGAAGTGATGAGTAGTCCGTCTAATTTACCAATAATGGGTTTGAGAAAACCATGTGGGAAAATTTGTCTTTTCCAGGATTTGCGAAAAATCAGTGATATTGGGATTAAATGTTGTCCAGTTGTGCCAAATCCAGCTGTGATTATGTTCCAGATTCTGTGTGATGCTGAATGGTTTACTGTGATAGATCTATGCCAAGCATTTTTCTCCGTGCCTCTTCATGAGGACAGTAGATATCTCTTTTATTTTAAATTCCTGACCAGAGTCTATTGTTGGTGTAGAATTCCTCAGGGTTTTTCTGAGTCACCATCGTTTTTCAATCAAATTCTTAAAAAGAACATGGAGTCATTGGTAATGCCTTACCATTTGACATTGGTGCAGTACATAGATGATCTATTGATTGCATCAAAGACAAAAGAAGGATGTAGGGAGGTTACAATTGCATTGTTGAATTTTCTAGGAGACAATGGTCACAAGGTGTCCCCTACAAAATTGCAGTAGTGTCAAAAAGAGGTGAAATACTTAGGTAATTTGATTGAGAAAGGGTCCAGGAGAATTTCAAGGGAAAGAGTAGCGGCGACTGTGTAACTGAAAATACGAATTACTCGGAAAGAAATGAGGATGTTTCTAGGATTGGTAGGATATTGTCATCAATGGATTCCAAATTTTTCAGCTATTTCGAAACCTTTACAAAAGCCGACACATAAGGATGTTTCATACCCTATAATGATGGATAAAGACTATATAAAAGCATTTTCTCAGTTGAAAGAGAGTTTGTGTCAAGCTCCAGCTTTAGGTATGCCTACTTACACAAAAGGTTTTCTGTTGTTCTGCAATGAACGAGATGGATGTTCTTCATCTGTTTTGACACAGACATATGGTGGTGTCAATCGACCAGTAGCATATTTTTCAGCTACTTTGGATCCAGTCGCAGCAGCCTTACCAGGATGTTTGCGAGCAGTTGCAGCAGTAGAGCAGAGTATAACCCAAAGTGAGAATATTGTTATGGGTTATCACCTGACTGTAATGGCACCTCATTCAATAGAAATTCTGTCGACACAATCAAAAACACAAAACTTGACCAATGCAAGATTGACATGTTATGAAACAGTGATTTTGGGAGCACCAAATGTAATGATTAGGAGATGTACAGTGCTTAACCCAGCAACTTTATTACCAGTTGAAAGAATTGATTCAGATAAAATGGATGATATTGAACATGATTGCTTGGAAATTACAGAACTGTGCACAAAACCAAGGGCAGATATTAGAGACACCTGCCTAGAAGACAATGATAAAATTATCTTTGTTGGTGGTTCCTGCTTGAGAGATAACATAGGTACATTGAGAGCAGGATATGCAGCATGCACAATTACTGTCATACAGGAAGCTTCATGGCTTCGAGGAGTGTTTTCTGCTCAGATAGCAAAATTGGTGGCTCTTACTAGAGCATGCCAAATTTCAGATCAGATGAAAGTAACGATCTTTACAGAAAGCCAATATGGATTCGGCATTGTGCATGATTTTGGCCAGATTTGGTCACGCAGAGGTTTTCTAACTTCGTCTGGTTCACCTATAAGAAATGGTGAAAGAATACATGAATTGTTACAAGCTGTTGAGAAACCTGATAAAATTGCTGTGGTTAAATTCAGTGCACACCAAAGAGGACAGGATTATGTGACTCTGGGAATTACTTATGCAGGTAAAGGTGCACCATTCTGTCTCTTAAATAGTATCTCTTTCAAGGGAAAGTGGGAACTGATGCCTGAAAATGATAGTGTATACAAATTTTACTATGCAAATTGTCGAGACTTTGGAAGAGCTGAAAGCTTTACAAAATAATGTTCCAGAAGAAGAGCACAGAGATTGGGTGAAGCTTAAATGCATACAAAGGGAAGATGATGTTTAGGTGACAGAGGAAGGAAAGGTAGGTCTGCCAAACAGTTTGCTGACTTAAATGGCCAGATACTATCATGGTCAAGCACACATAGGGAGAGAGGCAATGATTAGGAGTTTTAAACAGTATTGGTTCAATCCAAAATTTAGACAAGCTGCTGAAGTAGTTTGCCATACATACGTTGTCTACCAGCAGATGAATGTTGGTAAAGGAACAGTGGTCAACATGGGACACATAGGCATGGCAGGAGGTCCATTCAGCAGGATGCAAATGGATTTTATTGAGATGCCTGCGTGTGCTGGTTTGAAATATGTGTTGGTGATTGTGTGCATTTTTTGTCACTGGATTGACGCTTATCCTACAAGGAGAAATGATAGTCTTACAATAGCTAAGTTAATTCTCAGAGAGTTGATTCCACGTTTCAGTTTTCCGGTCTCTTTAGAATCAGACAGAGGAAGCCACTTCAACAATGAGGTGATAATGTTACTATTTTCAGCTTTAAACATTAAGCAGAAGCTACATTGTAGTTACCGCCCAGAGGCTTCAGGACTTGTAGAGCAGATGAACAGAACTCTAAAGTCCCGACTGGCAAAAATGTGTGCATCAACAAATTTGAAATGGCCTGATGCTTTGCCTTTGGTTCTAATGTCAATGAGAAGTACTCCTGACAAGAAGAGTGGTTTGTCTCCTCACGAGATCCTGATGGAGAGAGCAATGAGACTGTCAGCAATTCCTGCAAATGCTCTTGTAAATATTACAGATGACATGGTGTTGGACTATTGCAAAGGCTTAGCTGATGTGGTCCGATATTTTCCTCATCAGGTGGAAGCCACAATTCAACAGTCTCAAGGTCAAGGTCACAACTTGAGAGCTGGTGATTGGGTCATCATACAAAAGCACGTGAGAAAGCTGTGTTTGGAGCCACGGTGGAAGAGGCCCTACCACGTTATCCTAATGACAACAACAGCTGTGAAGTGTGCAGGTTTGCTGAACTGGGTGCATGCAAGCCATACGCGGAAGGTGAATAATCCAACAGAATAAGAAGAGGAGCTGTTGAGATTACCAACAGCTACCAGCATTCCAGATCAAGAACAAGAATGCGACGATCTGGAGAGAATACCTGAGAATGTTCGAAAAGATGTACCTACTCTTGTGACAGATGAAAGAGGAAGAATCTTGGGGGAAAGTGAATCCTCTACAAGTGGAGTAGTGAAAAAATAAGTGCAAGAAGAAAGCGAAATACTGGTTGAGAGAAGTTCTGATGAGAGAAGGGTGTCCTCAGAAGAGAGTGATCAGAGACGACCGAGAGAGAGAGAAATTTTGCTCAGAGGAGGGTGTCCTCAGCAGCAGGTGGTTTGACATACCAAACTGAACAAATGACTGACCCCACTGCAGAAGGAATTGAGACGGATTCTGCCCAAGTGGATTTGACTCTTCCTGAATCAGTTGAGAGAACATCAAAAGAAAAGAGTTCAAGTTCAAATTCAATTTTGAAAAAGGTGTTGACAAGAAAGCACTGAAAGGTGATAACTGGCCAGAGAAGAGTTCAAAAGGACAGAAGATAAACGTAGTTCCGGCAATTCAGGAGGAAAAATAATTGAATGAAGGAGAAAATACTAGTGGAGAAGAAGGTGAAAATAGTAAAAGACCAAAAAGAAAGAGTTGCAAGCAGAAAATATTCTGGTCCAGAATGGGCATATGTAACTACCAATGAATGGCAAGAAGTTTTTGTTTTGATAGAGACATTTTGAATTTTCATTTTGGCACGTGAAGAACAACAGTGCATGGTTGGGAAAAGCTGAAATAAAAGGTATTGGTTTAGGGGTAGCATGCGTATTATTATGCTTATTGTTATTTGTAGGTTTGATTGTTTTTGAGATGAATGCAGACAACCATATTGCGGAGACACTTGTTACTGACAATTCTTTAGAAACTACTACTACGTCATTAACAAAAGATAGGTTTAGAATAGATGTCAAATACTTACATGAAGAGAAAGAGTTTTCTTCTAATGTTTTCTATCACTTATTGCGTGAGTATGTTGAAGTGATGGACGCGAAAGATCATTATGTTTGTACGCAGATTCCGACTTCTGTGGAGGAAGGAATTGCCTATCATAATTTACCTCTTACCTACGGTATAAGTTGCAGTCTTTTACTAACGCGTCTTTATAACCAAGAGTATATACAATATTTATTTTCTAATTATGATTTCGTTTTTTCGTTTGTGCCGGTCATTGGTTATTTGAATAAAATAGCCAAGGATAATAACATAGTCCTAGTAAGAGATTCATTTGAGCCTACACTAACCTTTGGTACTGCTTTTGCACACAGGAATAATTTAACCTGTTTATTAACATCTGTAGAAAATACATTTTTAGATAATACAGAAGAAGAGAAATAAAGGCTAAAATAAATAAAGGAAGGATTAATCGTAGACCTGGGACTGATTATGCTTATACTGATATTACTAAAAAAGGAAAATTAACACTGGATGCAGAGCATGTGGGAAAGCTTTGTATATATAGGCCACAGAGTAGTATTGATAGAGTGTTTGTGTGTACAAGTGAATGTAGACATGTGTTTTTGTTTAGAAGTAAATGGGATTTACTGATGAATGGACAGGATCCACCAGTGCCTGGTGTTTACTATATATGTGGAAGAAATGCTTATTACCTTCTTCCTAGAGGATGGTATGGAACATGTTATTTGGGAACAGTCTTTCTGAAAATGTACCAGCTTGAAGACTTGAATACATTTCCTAAACTGACAAGAATTCAAACGAGACACAAGCGAGACTCTAGCATTGTGGGAGACATTTTTGGAGCTATAATTCCCTCAGTGGGAGTAGTTCTAAATTCAATCAAGATACAGAAGTTGTCTACAGTAGTGGATAACATGTTGATGAGTTATTCTGGAGCTATTATTCTCCTAGATACTGAATTGGCTGCTACAAGAGCTATGGCTCTTCAGAACCGCCTTGCCTTAGACATTCTTTTGGCAAAGGAGGGCGGAATTTGCAAATTACTTAGTCTGAAGCACTGTTGTTCATACATTCCGGATAATTCTAAAGAAGTTAGGGGTTTGATTAATAATTTAACAAATAACAAAGAAGATTTAAAAGAACTAACTGAAACTACTATCTGCGAGAAAGCTGGCAAGGGAATTGCAACTGTGGGAAATTGGTTTGGCAACTTGGGAAAAGGAATTATATTAAAAATAGTCAAATGGTTTTCAATAATAGTGTTTTGTTTAATTGGAATTTGGGAATCATATAAATTATTTAAGTTGATTAAAAGGAGAAGGTTTGAAAAGAATCAGAAGAGATTTGATGTTCAAATGAATACATTTTATGGGAAAAGTATAGGGAAAAAGAATTTTTTTAGAAAAGTGAAAGAAACAAAATTTTAAAATTGGAAAATAAAAGTAAATGTATTTGAGAATGTGTGATAACATAATTAGTCATCAGAGGAGGGATTACAGGAGCCGAGATTTTACTGATAAAATGTATAATTAAATATGTACTGATCTTGATGAACTAATGTGTGATATTTAACAAAATGGAGTATTTAGCTATTTAATGTAGTTTAAAGAAATCATAAAACCAGGACTTTACCAACAGTATAAGGTGACAAGTGAGCTGCCCCACCCAAAGTGGGCTTGTATGAAATAACTTAGGCTTGGCACTTACATTTTCTATAAATTAAGCATTAGCGTCTATATACGAGTATAGTTAATCTGAATAACAGAAATACCTAGAATTTAAAACACAATCAAAATTAATAACAAAAGTTGTATACAAACTCAAAAAGTCATTCTGGAGCTAACACAGTCCACACACTTACCGTTCAGGAAGTTTGGCTTCGTTTCTGAGCTGGCAGGGCACGGTGTCAGTCTTTCTCGCATCAAAACTGAAGTTTTCATGATCAAACTGCAGGACCAGAGATTTTACTGATAAAATTTATAATTAAATATGTACTGATCTTGATGAACTAATGTGTGATCTAACGAAACATATGACTTTTGTAAATGGCCACCATAATCCATTTTGTTTTCTACTTAGGCCAACTTTATCTTAAAATGGAATTGTTTTTCATTATTCAACGCTTACTTGAAAAAAGTGTGTTTCATAGTTTATAGACGTGTAAATAGCTACCCCTAGTTGAATTTTATGTTGTGCCTTACAAGGTCAGTTTTATTAGGTCATTGCTAGAGTTTGACTGTCTTATTATTTAGGAAAATTTTACTAACGTGTTTTTCCCTCGAGGATAGAAGTAGATGCAACATTGTTAGAAGTTTCTTCTTGAGCATGAAGTTTTGTCGTGATGGAACAATGGCTCCACAGAAGAGACGGAAGAGAAGAACAAATTATTATAAATTGTGATTAGTTAATGTATTCGTCAATGAGTTGCTAAGAAATCAAATTTTAGCGTACTATGAAATGTGTAACTTTTCGATATCTAACAGTAGTTTTATTGGTTATAACACCTCATGTCCTGACCAATCATGGGCTTTGGGAGAATTAATTTAACACTCTGTCACTTATTCTTTGGGATAGATGAGAAGAGAAAATAAAAGAGAGACTTGATGATTCTTTGGGTGCTCTCTTGATATATTTAGAGACAATCTTTGATTCATGATATTGTGCTTATGCGCCTTCTATGCAAAAGGTTTAGAGTATCTTAAACTCATTAACTAATTGCTGCATATTATTTTTTATATAACCCGAGTTAGTATGTTTTCTAAATTTGTGTTTCTAAAACTTTTACATGCAGCCCAACATGTTAATGCAAATTAGTGGTTAGAGAGGAAGTCTGTTTTTACATGCTCTTGATTCGTGTTGACGTTCTTTGATCTACTGCTTCAATGTATACTATCTCGTTGGCACAGATATTGGTGCTATTAATTATTTTTGTGTTATAACTCTTGAGTTAATTTGTTTACTTGCTTCGATTAAACTCCGATATATAAGGCGTTCTAACCAGCCACTGATGACTCTTTATCTGTATCATTTGTGTTTGAAAATTATATTTGTGACTTTAGCATTGTTAATATTGGGAAATAAAACTTACAAATCTTCTTAATAAACTGGTGTGGTTATTGTAGTGTAATTAAATTGTCGGCTTCTTGTTTATTATTGTTTGTTGTGATGATTATTGCGGACGCTATTTGACATCCTCTCATTTCAATGTCAGGTCGGTCTATCGGCCTAAGTATCAAAATCCACTATTTGGTCTGAGATAATAGTTAGGATTCCTCCGGGCTGCAGCAAAACAAATGTAAAGAAGTTATGACAATCTCACCAGCCCTTCTCATGAGAGGCGGTGGCTAGGGACTTTGTAGGCAGCATCCCATACCTGAAGCCGTTCATGCTAGCCTCAAACACGGACTGCTAGTGTTTGCGGCAATCTGCTTCTTTCCCACCCTCTTTACTCCCGATAAGCAGCTGAGCCTGAATACCAAACAGGAATGATCTCTTCTCTTCAAAATTAAAAAAAAATGTACTTCTAAACAGGTGGAAGCTTTAACATTAATATGGCACAACATGGCAGTGCACCAAGTAGTACTTATTAGTGATAGTTTTTGAACATGAACTAATGTCAGAAACCTGTAGGTGGCCCAAATTATCATAGAGCAAAATTATAGTTTATTAAATCAAACAAAATGATTTTGTACAACTGGTATTCTGAACTAGCTATTTGAAATTGCTTTCCTATGCAATAATAAAGAAAAGGGTGTTTATCTGAAATAAAATATTTGCCCAAGATCACACAAGTTGAGCAGGGAAGCCATGACTTGCTTCACGTTGTACAGTCGGCCAGTACATGGGAATCTATTTGTATTTGCTTTTTTAGGATAACGCTTTGTTTTGACCTCTTTGTGCCATTATCTGCAGTTTTTAAATAGCGTAAATGTCACCCAAAGGTATTTACAAGAACATCAATTACGCTACTCAAGGTCACATTCATTTTTAGGTTGAGCGTAGCAGTGCGCAAGCGCTGCTTTTCCTGATGGTATGTATCTGGGCTTTTAATCACACCCACCGCATGCCCATCACTGTCACTTGTTTGTGGGCTTGCCTTTCAAAAATCCTTCTTTTTATTGGTAACTGCTTTACATTTGTTCCTCCTTAGGGCGGTTTTGTTACCGCATTGGGGACCGATCCTGTTACATGGATAATTGCACGTTTGCCAATAACTTTGACAGCAAGCAAACTTCTTTTTCCTTTTGTGTGTCTCCTTCACACTCGCAGTGGTGCTTTGAGTCAGTTTGTTTTTTGTCAATTGTTTTACTTTTTATTTTCAGTTTGTGTGGCAAGAAAAGTCCAGTTAGTAATTTACAACGCTAACTCGAGCAAACGCGAGACCCATTGCATTTCAAATGCTTGTTTTTATTTTAGGCACAGAGAGATCAAGTGATTTGCCCAGAATCACAGATGTTAAGCCAACACTGACTGGAACATGGTTCCCCGATTCCAAAAGCAGCAGCTCTGGCCTAATGCCACATACTCGATAGAGGGAGGGAGGGAGGCAGAAGCTCCATGAAAGCTTGGCTCGTTATGGGCTTGAGATTCAAACAGGACCTCGAGCTGAGACAGAGTCAAGCTTTAGACTTGATCCTAATTCGAGCTTTCAGAGGCTTGCCCACCTCTGCTATTAACCTCACCTCCTCTTCCTAACAGCTTCTACTTCATCACGACGTGTCAAAAGAAGAAGCAAAAATGTTATCTCGAAAGACCTTTTTATTTTTGCAGTTTTATATAGTGCAGACTTGGCCCAATGGCACTGAAGCATTTTACATGAGTAACAGATATCATCACACGATGTCAGATTCTTTTATTTTTTATTTTTCTAAACATGGGAAAATTAAATGATTTGCCCAGAAACACAAGCTGTTGTTCCTACGGCAGGACTCGAACAAGGTTCTGCATTTCCAAAATCAGCACTGGCTGCTCAACTCCTCATGTTTCTTTTGATTCCAGACTCAAAAAGGTGAGACTGTCCTTGGAAGGGGGTGAGAGAGGCACTGTTTGTGCTTGGACTTTGGGGGGTCGGGGAGGAGGGGAACCACCCATTTGAAAAAGAATCACCTTTTCACAGGCATCACACATCTTCTATAGCCATGGTACTCAAAGTGCCGCCATCCTGACCTTCACTTGTGGGCCCCCAGCTAAATCACTGCACTGTACTGCTGTTTACTTCAGACAGCACTGACATTTAAAAATATATTAAATAAACAACGGGTTTATTAACAGTCTAAAAGAAGTAAAAGAAAAGAAGCAAATAAGGTGTCCTGCAAAACTTAACTTGAGGAGAACATTAATTTTTCAGTACATCTTGCAACAAACGTGCAAAAAATATGATAACATCTCCTCAAAATTCAAAATGTGTATTAGATTAACATGCAGACGTGTTACACGTTAGTTCATCAGAATAGATAAGTGCATTCAGAGGTATTTTATTTAAAAGTGATCATTTTAAAAAATGAGTGCAGAAATATTCAAGGGTCCACACCCTGACAACAACGCCAATAATGAACTAAGAGGCAAGTCAGTTGCCACGTGGAACCCTCTGGGTGGGCAGGGTTGTTATTGTACATGGACAACATTATAGTTTATTAAATTAAACTCAAGGTTTAACAGGTGTGTACAGCATATATCTTGAACTCATGTATTTCAAGGTGCTCTTCTATGTCATAATGAAGAAAAAGGAGACAAAGTGAAATTAGGCAATTGCCTAGGATAAAATAATTTGGTCATGTGGGGAAGCCGAGATTGATCCTATGTTTTCTGGTTTCACATTGTGCAACTCTACTACATTTCAATTCAATAATCATGTTTACTTCCATTTTACACTTGCCTCTCCCAAGGTAGCAATAGCAAACAGAAAGGCATACCCACAAGGTACTATTGAGGGACAGCAATTCAGACACAGAATAACACAATATTGTCAAATCTATGACTCTTCCAAAGACTAGGGGCTTAATTTAGTAGACTGATGGAAAGAAATTCTCAAAAAAACTCCATGACTCACTGACATCAACACGTATGTGATTTGCTTACCCTACACCCACCTTAACCCCTCACAAAGACCCACTCTATTGCATTAATGCGGCCCTCGGGTGCACTACATGCCACAGTTTGTGGCCCCTACACAAATGTTTGCAAGTACCCACGTTCTATAGTGAAAAAATTTAAAAAATCCCTCATCGTGTATCATCTTTATCCAAAACTCTTAGCACGGGGCACAATTGCATAAGATTATTACCTGGTTCTTATTTCATTGACCTTGAAAGAATTAAAAACTCTGCTTTACATACAAAGATCTGAATCTGACCTGGGAACTATACACATAATGGGAAAGAATGAATGCTTACTCTGCTCGTATGGCAGCATAGGATGCTAAGAAAATGTTTTTGAATATTTTATTTGGTAGGCAAGATCAAACGTCTGATGTTGAGCATATGATGCAGATCGCTTTCATTAGTTCATTGGTTTCTTTTGTTGACAGTAAGTTACAGGAGCAGTGTTTAGGTTGTGCAGTGATGGTATCCTTAGTTGGTGAGGTTGTCAAGAGAATTGAGTTACTGACAAATTTAAAGAGAAATTGTAATTCAAGATCATTCGTTTTTTCAATCAAATGTTCTGCCAAAGAATTCACAGTTCCCAAGTGTGGTTTGTGTAGGTCGAGGTATAGTTCTCAGTAAGGCAACCAACAGAGTTTCTCATTCACACTTCGTCTTCTTAACAATTTTAGTAACCAGGGCCTGACTATGGCGAGCCTCTTCTTACACATCAAACGGGGGCAGTCAATCTGCCAGTCTTTCATTCTACACCCATTACTCTAAAGAGTGGTGTTCCTCAAGGCTCATCAATTAATCCTACCCTCTTTACCTCATACGTCTCCTTCTTTGCAGGTCTTATCCACTCTTTTGGATCTAAACACATGTCCTACACAGATGATACCCAAATCATGGTCTCCTTTCTTTATTTTCACTCCACAGACAAAACTTTTAGGGCATGCAGGTCCTCATCAGCTTCTTGGATGCCTGCCAATTTCCTCAAACTACATGGCACCAAACCGAAGTTCTGCTATTCAGAAGGCCTGCCTCCATATGGGTATCAAGCTGATGGCCTTCGGCGCTAAATCAATTCCCAAAACCTACTCAGTTTGCTAAAAATTTAGGTACAGTATTTTTTGCTCCAAGATCTTTAGTCCCCAATTAAAAGTCTCCTCTTTCTGCTTGTTTATCTCAGATTACTGAACAAAATATTGCCTTTCTCCTCTAAAGCATTATAAAACTGTAGCCCAAGCAATTAGAATATCTTGCTTGGCCTACTGTAACTATGTTTACCTTGGCCTACCAAAAACTTTAAGCTACGACTGCAGCTCTTTCTGAACAGTGCTCCTAATTTGTATTCCTCCTTGCTTTTCCATCACTCACTTCACTGATTTCAGATTACCAAACAAGTGGGATTCAGTGCTCTTTGATTTTGTCACCAAACTCTTCAAAGTCAAGGGACCAATGCAGAGTTGAGGCTTACTGCCCTGATCTCCTGGCTAGCAATGATCATTTCACTCTAATACCTACAGTCTCAAAAGCATGCCTGGGTGGGAGATCTTTTACCTACCTGCATCTGAACATTGGCATAAGGTTCCTCTTATCTAAATTAAAGAAAGTTTTTTATCTTTCTGTAAGAAAATCAAAACTTGAATGTTCACCTCACACAGGTGACTGCTTTTGCCATTTATCCTTTTAGCCAGGACATCCTAGTTGAGCATCAGCCATGCTCTATAAAAAAATAAATTTAAAAATAAACAGTCCAGCTCATGAAACTCAGATTATTCCAAAGAGTTCTTTAGTTGGGCATGTTACATCCAAGAAGGGTTGACAAATAAGTTTGTTTTGCCTTTCCTGTTGACTGCTTTATAGTTTCTGTACTGTTGTCGGAACCAATGTTTGTTTTGGCTGCACTTTTTGCTCCACTGTCTTTGGAAGTTTTTGGATTCAGTTTTTCATATCGTTACATCTTCATTGGATTAGTCAGACATACAGCACTCAGGCTTTAAGAGTCACTCCTACCTCCATGGCCTTTAACTGCAATTGCTGGAATTACTTTACACTCATTGATGGGTCCAAGGGCAAAGTATCAATGACTTAATTAAAAGGAGTTTAGATCAAAATTCTTCCAGGATCTAATAAGCATAAGTGTGTTGGGACCTTATGGTCGTGGTGTTACATTGGTAAGACTGAGACTGAAATTAATGCTCTACTTCCTGTGGCAAAGGTAAGTCTTCTTGAGGCAAAGGCTGTATAGTAGGCATGGTCAAAGTAGCCTGTGGACCCTGTAATTAGTGGATGGGGGCCATGTGGGTTAAGGTTAACGAGGAAAGACTTGGGCAGTTCAGTATTTTCAACCAGGTGTTGAAATCTAAGAGCTATGGCTCATCAACTGCATTGTAGGAGGCTGAGTCTAGGAGAGAAGCAGAGAAGGGTGGAATTTTTGGGGGTGCTTGATAGATGAGAAGAAAGAAGGCAGAGGAATTTGAAGAGGGAGAGCACAATGCAGTCAACTGCTGCTACTTGGTCTCCACGCATGGAGGTGTAGATTGCACATGTTCTCATGAAGGACCTAACCTGCTGCTGCACCAGAAGATTCTCTCAAAGTGGTTGCATGATCAGATAAAAGACGTGCTTCTGGATACTGCACCCTCATAGACCAATCCAGAGCCACTAGATTACTTGGGCCCAGTCTGTCCTGATCTTTTAAGAACTCTGGGGAAATGGTGCAGAAGCAGGAAGGCATACAGGAGTCACGTTTTCCATTCCAAGCAAAATGCATCTCCTAGCGAGAATTCTTGTGGAAAATCCAACACACAAAAAACATTTGATTCTGCATGCTCCCAAAGTTGGCAAAATCATCTAGTCAGAGTCTCCCCACTGTTGGAAGATTCCCTGCACAACCTCAGGACATAGCTACTATTCATTATCTGCCAGAGGCTGACTGCTGAGTGCATCCACTCTGGCATTCAAGGATCCTGTTTTGTAGCTCACACTTACAGAAATCTCCTGATGCTCCAACCAACTTCAGGGGTGCCCACTCTGCCCTTCTTGTTGCAAAACCACATGGTGGTTTTGTCTGGGAGAATCTGCTTTAGCCTTCCCTTGATCGATGTCAGGAAGGCACTTAGAACTAGACGAATGGTCCATGATTCCAACAGATTGATATGGAGATAGGACTTTATCGGAGACTAGAGTCCTCTCTTCTTCCACTTCCCCAAATGACCTCCTCAACCCATTATTCATCACCACTGTCAGCTCTATGGGGAGGAGGAGGAGGAGGTTTCTGCCTTTGGACCAACTGCATTCAAGCAGTCACCAAGGCAGATCATTTGCAGTCTCCTCTGTAATCTGGGTGGCATCCAATAGATTTTCTTGCTTCTTGGCCCCTTAGAACATCAGATTCCATTGTAGAACCCACATGTGCCACCTAGTGTACTCGATAGGGAGGATGCAGGAGCCTAGGAGGGCAAAAAGACTCAAGTTGCTGTCACTGAGATCAGGGACAGAGGCTGAAACATCAAGATCATAGTCTGAATGACCTTGACTCTTTGTAAAGGAGTGAAGGCCCTGAACTGCACTGTATCCAGGCTAGCTCCAATAAATGGAAGACTGTGAAAGAGTCAGATGTGACCTTGGCTTGTTGAATTGGAACCCCAACAAAGTCAGGAGGTTCACCAGTGTCTGTAAGTGGTCTACGGCTGGCTGTTAAAGACTGGCTCGCCACCAGCCTCCAAGAAAGAGGAAAATTGGTAACTACTACTCTGAAGCTAGACAGTGACCACTGCCATCACTGTTGTAAACACCTGAGGGCTACTAGTGAAGCCAAAGGGAAGCATAGCAAACTGAAAGTTCTTCTGGCCTACCTTGAACCGCAGGTAAGAAATGCTGGACGGGTATATCAAAACATGCATCCTGCAGGTCCAAGGGCACCATCCAGTCCCCTAGTCCTAAGCAGACAAGGGTCTGGGTCAGAGTGAGCATTTTGAGTTTAACCTTCCACAGGAAGGCATTTACAGGAAAATATGCAAAATAGGCCACCCTCTCTTTTTTGGCACAAGGACGTTGCAGGAGTAACAACCACCTTCTCTTCTGAGCCTGGAACCCTCTTGATAGCACCTTCACAGAGTAACACTTGTACCTCTAGTAACAGAATGGAAAGGTGCTCCTCTGAAAGTTGCTCTGATGGAGTGAGAAGACAAATGGTATGGCATAGCCATTCTTAAAATGTTGTAGGACCAATCTGTCAGATGTGATGGATTCCTACCCTGGGAGGAAGTGCTGAATTTGGCTCCATAAAGAATGGGTGTGTGCCACTGAGGTCAAACTAAAGCGGCCTGGTGACTGTTGCCAAAGGGGAAGGGAACTGGGTGGACTGGAGCCCCTGATGAGCTGCATGTTGCCTGGTAGACCCATGTCCATGGCCTTAACAGGACTAGGGTGACTGCTTCAGTGGTAGGGGACATTGTCATTACCTTTATACCAGCCCTCTGGAGTTGCTTCTGATTTGTCTAGAATGATGCAGGAACTGCTTAGCAGAGGTCAAGAGACCCAGGGAGCACGCCATGGCTTTACTATCGCTGAAGTGCCACAAGGCAGAATTAGCTTTTTCACTGAAAAGGCATGAGCGATCAAAGGGCATCTCCAGAAAGAAGCTTGTACATCTTCAGAAAATCCTGTGGAACACATCCACATGTTTCAAAGGAGCACAAAACTGGAGCCAATCACCCTTCACTTAAAAACAGAAGTATCTAGGCCAGCACAAATTATGTATTTGTCCATATCTTGTCTGTGTGAGTTGGCTGAGCCAGAGAGGTCCTAAGGTCTTCTGGTATTGCTTGAAAGATCTTGCTGGCCATGTTCAAGAAGGCACGTGTGTAGCAAACTATTGAGAAAATAGCATTAAATCTATCTCAGTGCTAGGCTAGCAGATGGGAACATACCTTTTCCGAATTCCGCAGTCATTCTTGCTGGTTTAAGCATGAACACCAGGCACTCTGGAGAAGGATGTTTAGTGAGAAAATGAGGATCGCCAGGAGATGGTCTGTGATGCCTGGTCACCTGCCTATTCCCCGGTGGGTAGGAATAGGACTTTGACCAAATGTCCATCAAGGTATCATAAAGGGTCTCGTTAAAGGGGAGCAAGGGCTCAGACTTGGCTGGGCCACACTAAAAAATCTCCATAAAGGCCTTCATTTTGATCTTGACCAAAGGCGTCCTTAAATCCAGGACAAAAGCTGCCTGTTGGACCACTATTATAAATGATGCACTCTCTTCTAATGGTGGTCCAAGTGGCGAGTCAAACCATGTTTCAAGGGAGGTATCAAGCCCACTGGCTTCTTTTTTGAGTCCATGTAAAAGTTGTTTTCTTTATAGTAAGGAGAGAGAAAACTGTTCCCCTCCCCACCATTATCATCATCATCATCAGCTCCCTCTTGGGGTGTAACTTGGTCAGAGTCAAAGCCTAAAAGACTACAGCGCCTTGGCTCAGAGCCAGGGTGTATGATGACTGGTTACACTTCTGTAGTCTTGGAGAGCCATATCGGGCACGATAGGGCCAAGGTTGGTTCAGTGTTTGACATCAGAATGAGGACTGGATCCACTTCCTGCACTGTTGCCATTAGTATTGGTATCGATGATGAAGAGCACAGGTCTTGAGAGCCAAAGTGAATGTCTGTACTGGAGTCAGTACGAGGCCTAGAGCAAGTCCCAAGGGGTCAGATGGCACAGAGGACAACTGCCAGTGGTACTATGATTTGAGGCCCATGCAGTTCCTTGGTGCCTAAAGCCTCACCAGAGGGACCTGGAAGTGCTTCAAAAATCAGCAATATGGCCACCTTGAAGGCATTAATCTGCTGTGGTGTTGCTGATAGCTCAGGAAACTTGGGGTACACTGGAATCAGTCTGGGAATCTGCTCTGCAACTGAGGACCCAGAACGTGCCAGAATGACACTGTGATGACCTTGCACCTTTTCTTTTGCCACAGAGTGGCGGAATGGAGATGAGTCCTGCTTCGTGTTTTTGTGTCTGAACTTACTGGAGTACTTTGACAGCAACAATGACTTTGGAGCAGGCTTTACGTAAGTGTTATGACTCATGTTGAACAATACACCTTTACTTTTTATTCCCAGAGCGCATGAGGGCTCATTTGCTGCATAATTTCAAATCCTGCCTCAAGCCCAAACATTGGAGACGCATTTAATGCGGGTCCATAACCAAGATCTGGGATCCACATTCATGGCATCGGTTGAAACCAGTCAATTTAGGAAGGGACATCACTCCTTAAATAATTTAATTCTTACCTGTAACTCCAGTATTGGTATCTTCACAGATTCAAATGCTTGAATCATTCCCCGTCGAAGTGGAGTCCCACAGTATCATACTAAGCAGTATATCAGTATAGTAGGCTCTAAAGGGAATGCGAAGTTCAGCTTAAAAGCCTATCTATGTTCTTTTTTTTTTTTTTAAAGGACCAAAGTTGACCAATGACCAAACAGGTGACAGCATCCTTAGAACACTGCCAACAGAGGAATCTTCCCTCAGATTTTCCAAGCACTAATGGAATAAACCTCACTGGCCAAGAAGGAGAGCCTGTCTGGGGAGGAGGGTGGTTCGCATATGAATCTATGAGATATACCAATACTGGAGAACGGGAGTTACAGGTAAGTAACAAATTCTTTCTCCAGTATTGGGTTATCTTTCATAGATTCACATGTTTATCAGAATAGTTAGCAGTGCAGTATATATCAATCAAATCCACATGTACATGACAGTAGATGGAGGGTTCAACATTATAGATTATATTAGTAAAAGGCTCACCTTATTGGAAAAGATGCCAAAGTTCTGCTTGACCCACAGATGTATCAGTGGTCTGTGCTGAATCCAGACAGGAGTTAGTGCTGGGTGAATGTGTGCCTGCTCTTCCAGGTTGAAGCACTGCATATATTTTCAATGGACACCGCAGCAAATAAAGTCGGTGTTGTGGAAATTGCTCTTGTAGAGTGTGCTCTAGTCCTTTGTCGTAAAGGCCTGCCCACCTTACAGTGGCATAACTGAATGGCTGATGTTATCCATCTTGCTATGGTGGGTTTGGAGACTAGTCTTTCTTTATTGTTGTTAATATAGGCCACAAAGAGTTGATCAGTAGGAGGAACATGCTTTGTTCGATGTAAGTAACATTATAAACATCTCTTGATATCAAGAGTAGGAAGACTTTGTTCCGTTGGTGTTTGGGGATTAGGGAAGAAAGTCTTAAGCATACCCGCTTGATTTAGATGAAAATCAGACAGACTTTTTGGTATGAACTTGCGATTAATTCATAGGATTACCATGGTATCTTTGAATTGCAAGAAAGGTCTTTTAATAGTGAACACTTGTAGTTCGCCTACTCTTCTGGCGGAGATGAGGGCAAGTAACAAAGCCCCCTTCCCGGCGAAGAACTTTAGTTCAGCCCTGTGAACCAGCTTAAATGGACTTTTCATCAATTGAGATAACACAGTGTTAAGTTGCCATGAAGGAGTCAGGGACTTCATTTGAGCATATGCTTTGAAAAGCCCTTTAAGGAATTGGATGATTAATCTGTGTGACCATAACAAAGGAGATCCCAAAGTTCACCTGTATCTGGAAAGAGCAGCCAAATGCAATTTGACTGAGGAATGTGCTGGACCAGGTTTGGCTGGAGATAGTAGATATGGTAACACTTGTTCGGGAGGAGATGTAATAGGATGCATGTTAGATTTTTCACACCAAAGACAAAATTGGTTCCATTTGAGGCAATACGTTTTGTTGGTAGAATCAGCTCTCGCCTTTGCAAGAATATTTTAACAGTGTCCTGTGATATCTAGGTGCTGCAGCTCATGGTTCTCAGGAGCCAGGCTGATAAATGTAGAAATCGGGTCTGGATGAAGGACCTGCTGATTGGTCATCAACAGCAACTCTACTAGCGGCTTTAGTTGAATGTGTTTGTCCACTGACAAGAAAAGAAGCTCCCTAAACCAGTGTTGTCTGTGCCATTTTGGAGCAATGAGTATTAGTTGGCATGGTTACGGTTTGACTTTTTGGAGAATTCTGGGAATAAGTGGAATCGGGGGGAAAGCGTATGCATAAATTCCAGACGATTGCATCAAAAGGGCATTCCCCCAGGATCCCTTTTGAAGGTACCTGCTGGCATAAACGGTCATCCGATATTCTCTCACAATGCAAATAGATCCAGATTGTATTTGCCCCATTTGTGAAATATGGCAGCTAAGACCAGTTTGTTCAACTCCCATTCGTGACAATTTTGGGTCGTTTTGCTCAAGGAGAGTTGTGTACTCTGCCCTTATGATCACTTGATGACTTCGTGCTCACCACCATAGTTTGAGCTTCTTGGGGCAAAATCTTGTACCTTCCTGTTTGTTGAAGTAATACATGCTTGTCATGTTGTTTGTTCTTATCAACACCAAGGAACGTTGAATTCTCGCTAGGAAAGCTTGAAGAGCTAGAAAGATTGCCCCGAGGTCAAGGAAGTTGATATGCAGTTTCAACTGGTCTAGGGTCCACTTGCCCTAAATCTGTAGACCTTTCAAATGAGCACCCCATACTTCTAGAAAAGCGTCTGTTGAAATTACATTCTGAAATGAGAGGTAGGAATGTTGGTCCAGCAGAGAGATTGTTGGGAGTTTATCTAGGGAAAAGTCCCTTGCATGATAAGTGTAATCCGTACAATGTCGTTGATAGGTGTAATCTGTACAATGTTGTTGAATTGTCCTTCTGACTGGAGCCATTGTGCATCCAATTGTTCCTTGAAGGGTCCCATTTTGAGACGAGCATGAGATAGTAGGAGAATGGTTGAGGACATCATGATGAGTAGAGATCTGATCAGGCGAACTGAAGCACAGCCTCTTTTTGAAAAGGAGCAGGCCGAAGAAGAAAGTTTCTGTTGCCTGTCTACGGACAAGAATGCCTTGTCAAGTAACCTTCCTAGACCTGCTCTCAGAAAAGTTATCTTTGTTGAAGACCAAAGAAGAGACTTTTGGAAATTGACTGTGAGCCACAGATTTTGAAAGTGGCTAAGACACCTGACAGTATTCCTCAACACTTGTTGGGAAGATAGAGCCTTTATCAACCAGTTGAGGTAAGGGAAAACTTGAATGCCTTCCTGTCGCTGGTGGGCCGACACTGGAGCAAGACATTTTGTAAATATTCCGGGAGCAGATCAGAGACTGAAAGACAGAACTTTGAACTGGAAATGTGTACTGGCTTCTGTGAATCTGAGGATTGCTTCTTCAGGTACAGGTTTGAGTTTCACGAGGTTGAGAATAAGATGCCACACCTCTTTCTTTTACATCACAAGAAAAAACAGGAGTAAAATCCTTTTTCTTTTTGTGGAAATGGAACCAGTTCTATGGTCCCCTTGGACAACATGGCCAAAACTTCCTTCTGAAGAAGATTAAGGTGAGAAGGGACAAATTTTGTTGGTGGAGTCCAAAGTGGAATTTGAGTAAACTCCAAGTTGTTGCCATGTTCGCTGAGATCTAAGACCCATTTGTCCATAGTTATCTTGACCCAGTGGTGTAGGTACTGGGAAATTCTGGCACCCACAAGAAAAAAAGTAGGGGGTTGCAGCCGGCACAATGAGGTTGTCACTGTTTTCTAGCGGTGTCTCTGGTGGAAGTAGGCTGTCTCCTTCTTGGCTGTTGTTTATGATAGCCTGCTGACGGCGGTGCTCCATATGGCTGATGAAGTTGAAAAGCAGGCCAAAAGGCGGGGGCGTGGCAATGCAGGATGGCGCTAGGACGCACCTGTGAGAGGCTCCTTGTGCCCTTGGCAAAATTCTCTCAATCCTGCCCAACCAAGATCAACGGACGGGTCCGCCGATTGCTGAGACCCCCTCCCCACCAGGTGTCCTGGGGTGCAGGAGGTCTGATCCCCGGTCGCTGAGGGACACAAGCGTGCCGGGTGGGCAGGGACCTGCGGCCTAGCTTGAAGGTGGCGACCCGGGCCTTGGATTGCCGGGCTGTAGGTGATGGGCCTAGTCGGGCCAGCCAGCGCCGGAAGAACAGGAGAGTGCGGAGTGGAGGAGAGGGGCCGGAGGAAAGCGAGGCAGCCTTTGGATGAAGACATCCTCATCTACCCAGTGTGGCCGGGACAGTTGAGCCGTGAGTCAGCCCGGGAATGTAAAAGCCTGACACGAGGACATCTTGCTGCGTGTAGCCTGGGCTGCACCGCACAGAGGGGCCGGGCCCGTAGAAAGAGAATGCGGTGAGGAGATACCAGGGGTCCCTATCCTGGTGCTGGGCTGGCCCACAGGCCCAGGAGTGCAAAGCGCTTTCGAGTTTGGAGGCCCTCTGTGCGCACTTGTCCTTGAGGGACCCTCTGAGGTACGGTGAGACTGGCTGCAGTGGGGTGATGCCTGGCTGTGCTTTGGTCCTGGTTCTCTGTTGGGCCCCCTTGGGCGGAGGGGCTCCCCTCTATTGGAAAGGGGCCGAGGGTGTGGATCTGAGTGACTGGAGACAGTTGGTGGTAGCATGGCAATATTTGGCTACCGAGAGTTGGTCATTTCACCCCCGTGACTAATCCTATTGGCAGACTCTGGCTGTTGTGCTTCAAAGGGGATTCTGAGCGCTCCACACCAGATCCCCTCCTATGGCTAAAAGAAAGCGACCGGCCCCACTACAGGGCAACACGATGGAGCTGTACACCACCCCGGCCCGTCTACGTAGCAGGAGACATGCCTGGCTGGGCACAGGGAAGATACAGGTTTGGATGTCCCTGCTGGGGAGCCCACGAGAGCAGAACTGCTAGCTGCGATTCAGGGATCCAGAGAGGCCCTCAAGGGGAAAATCAAGTAGTGGCAATTGAGGTCAATTAACTCTGGGCAGACCTTTGGAAGGTATCAGACAGGGTGCAAATCGCGGAGGGTTCAATCTCCGAGTGGAGGTTACCACACTGTGGAAACAGATGGCAGAGGTCACCTTGGCAGAGGGCCCCTTGAGCCATGGTGGGAGATGCGGAGGGCAGGTCCCGTCACAACAATTTGTTTAATCGGGTTCCCGAAGCAAGCCGAGGGGTACGCCACGGAGGCAATTGTGGAGCGTTGGATTCGAGAGGTTTTGAAGCCCGTTGGACTGTCCCCATTGTTTGCGATCGAAAGTGCGCACTGTGCACTGGTGACCCCCCTCGGCCCAGAGCATCAAGAGCCATCACAGCCCGAACACTCAACTATAAAGCCAAAGACTGCATCCTTTGGGTCAGTCGAGAAATGGAGTCTGTCTACTTCGACAATCATAGGATCTCAATATACCCGGAACATTTGATACACGCTGCTGTATCCCGCCCAGCTGAAGGTTCTCCATGGCGGCAAGTCTCATTTTTCGATACACCGGAAGATTTATGGAAATGGCTAGAGGTATGGGACAAGGTACCCCGGGAAAGAGCAAGATCCAGGAGGAAGGGGGGCCGGGACCACCCGGGGGACCATCGACTCGAACTGGAGGTCTCAAGGGACAGCCGGGCAACAGGAGTTGTCGTCGAGAGGAGGGGCGAGCCCGACCAGGATCGAGATCCAAGAAGATGGCACGATGGCACTGAAGCTTAGAGATGTGACACTTGGTCCAACAGGGACGGGGACAGCTGTTGCAGAGGAGGCAAACATCAACAGCACTGCCACTTGACTGTATTCTTGCTAGATGTGCTGTGTACACCTCATTTCTGATGTTCTTCTCTGTCCTCTCTCTCTCTCTCTCTCTCTCTGCCCGCTCATACTTTGCAAAGGTGGAGTTCTGATCATATTGGAGGGAGGGGTTCGAAGCGACATGGGCACTCTGATTTGTGATATATAACGTGCCACCGGATGGGACGTTATCTGCTAAGGGGGCAGGAACGCCTCTCTCCAATATAAGTGGTAGGCTATGTTCCAGAGGGTTGGGGTTAGGCTGTGGGTCCTGGCAGCATGGTACTTCATAGATGACCAGTGGTGGTTGTTTCAATTGTTATACTGCCTGTTTGGGGTGGGGGAGGGTTGGGGGTTTTGAATTGTTCAATGTTGCTCCTTGTTTTAAAAGTGGGTTGTATTCAGGCAGTGCATACGTGATTTCATACCACACACACACCAGATAGCTGGAAGGGCACAAGAGGGCAGCTGGTCAGGGTGGCGATACAGCCTTCTAGGGCTGCGTAAAGGTAGCAGGTCATCATAGCTGAACATATGAATATCTTAACCTGGAATGTCTGGGATTTAAAAGGCTACTCCAAATGTTACAGGGTACACTTGTTCCTCCATTGCAATAAGATACAAATAGCTTACTTGCAGGAGACCAATCTTGTGGGAGAGGATTTTCAGAGGTTGGGGAAGAAGTGGAGGGGACAATTATTCTCTGCCACTTACTCCTCTTATGCGCGAGGGTTGCCATCTGGATCGCATCTGGGGTATCCTTCAGACACATATACAGAGAGGCAGATATAGAGGGACGCTATGTACTGATTCAGGGGATGTAAGACGGCAGAGAGCTTATACTAATTAATACCTATGCACCCAATGTGGATAATAAATTATTCTTTATGTGTATGCAAGAGTTATTGGAGGGTAATATCGGGACACCGAATATCTGGGCAGGGGATTACAATTGCATCCTAGATGGGCAGTTGGACCGGCACCAGCCCCGACTGGGCACCAAACCACTAATGTCGGCCTCACTCACGGTAGTTATGCGTAATCTAGGGCTCAGGGATAGCTGGCGGGATCTGCATTCGGAGGGCCACGAATATACATGCCATTCACTGACACAACACTTATAATCGTTTGGATTGCATATTAGTGAGTGGCATTTATCTGCAGTCCTTGGTGGAAGCGACACATTTGGGGCGGTTCCTTTCTGATCATGTGCCAGTGTTATTTGGGTTGCAGTAGGGTCCGTCTATGCAATGTGTACGCAGCTGGCGTATGCCCCCGGATTATTATTTTTTATGGACCCAGCGTGTCACCATGCTATGGCAAGTGCCCTTATTACTTATCTGGAGGCTAATTGGAGCTCTGCTACCACCAAAGCATTAGCCTGGGAGGCCCTTAAGGCTGTCATACGTGGGGCTTGTATGAGTGCAACATATGGAGTGCTGCGCCAACTGGAGGCTACTTTGGGGGCAAAGGAACGCCGACTGGCCGTTCTGCAGGGCTCTGGGGAGACATCACAGGAGGTGCGACAGGAGTTGCTTCAGGTGCAGAGGGAAGTGCAGTAGACTTGGGAGTCACTAGATAGGTGCACACTTAGAGCGTATCGCCAGCAGCTCCATAGGGAGGGAGACAAATCGGGGAAACTCCTGGCGTGGAGACTACGACGGGCACAGGAACTCCCTCCCATATTGCAGTCTGTACATCTGATGGGGATCTTGTGACTAATCATCAAGATGTCCTAGGGGTATTCGTGGAACATCTCCGGGGAGTATATAGTGCCGGAACAGTGGGCCCACAGGGGCGGACTCAGGAATATCTAGAGGGGGTATGGTTCCCTAGACTGCCCCCCTGAACTTATGCAGGAACTGGAGAGCGAGATAGACATGGAGGAGCTGGGAGTAGCTATCCAGGCCCTCAGCAGATCTAAAACTCTGAGCGGAGATGGCTTTCTTGCAGAGTTTTATCAAGCCTATTCTGTCCCTCTGAGAGGGAAACTGTTAGAGGTCCTTCATGAGGCTCGGGACAGCAGGATACTGCCACGCACGATGAGGGAGGGTATTATTTGCCTGTTGCCCAATCTTGGGAGAGATGCTACCAACCCATCATCATACAGGCCTCACATGATGCTTAATACTGATATTAAAATACTAAGCAAAGTATTGGGATCATGGTTGTCTACAGCGGTCCACACTCTGGTACATGAGGACTAGTGTGGCTTTATACTGCCATGCGGCACCACTCAGTCTCCGGAGACTCACACATGTATTGCGCAAAACAATGGACAGTGCCTCTGAATTGGCTTTAGTATCACTCGACTTGGAAAAGTAGTTTGATACAGTGGAGTGGCCGTACCTTATGGCTGTGCTGTAGAGAATGGGATTTGGTCCCATCTTTTGTGGCTGGGTGTGACTTTTGTATACCAGCCCTTCGGTTCATGTTCGGATTGGGAGAGACCTTTCAGGGGAATAGGAAGTGGGGAGGGGTACCAGGCAGGGCCGCCCCCTCTCACCACTGCTCTTCGCCCTTGCCATTGAGCCCTTGGCGATCCTCCTGCGTAAGGAGATGGAGCAGTGGGGGATTAGATTTGTGACTCCACACATGTTCTCTCTCTGTATGCGGATAATGCACTGGTATATGTCCATACACCTGTGTATGAGATGTGGGAAGCTGGGTGCTAGTTTTTTTGCATCTGGCCTGGACCTGTGCGGGGGTTCAGGGGTACTGGGAAGCTGTAGTGCCAAGGATAGCAGAAGCGACTGGCATTGAGATACACTTGACTCCGCTGGCCTGCCTTCTGGGAGTGGTGTCAAGACCCAGGGGATGACAGGTACATCACAGGATGGCCCAACTGGAAATGATGGTGGCCAAGAGAAGAATGGCCATTTATTGGATGAGCACCCGGATTCCTCTAGTGTCCTTGTGGCAGAGGGATCTCCTTGAACGGGGAGTAGCAGAAAAGGTGCACATGCGTATTGCCCGCAGGGACAGGGGGGCCTCGGAGGCAATCATGTTGTGGGTGGTCTCTTCTCCATAATTTTACAGAGGATTATGAACACAATTCCACTGAAGACACTAGTGAAGGGGAGTGATGTGGGGCACTACTGTATTTTTGGCACTGTGGCTTTTGATGACTAACAATGTTACTAAGTGGTCCCTTTGGGTGTGGGCCGATGGGTCACCTGGGCATCGGAGTGCCTTGGAGTGCAAGGGGCCCTGCTCAGTAGACAATGTGACCTTGGATGTATGTATTGCCCTTCTGTTTTTTTATTTCTTGTTGTTGTGAACATGCCGCCATGACTTTAACTGTGAGACCGTCCCTTCATTGAATTATCGATATGCACTGATTGTTATACTTCTTATGTTGTTGTATTGTTTAAACCAAAACAAATAACAAAAGAGAAAAATACCAATAAATTAATTTATTTAAAAAAAAGCAGGCCAAAAGGCCTGCTGGTAGGATTGTGGTTGGTATCTCTGGTATACTCCATGGTATGAGTAAAATCTGTGGCCATGTATGCCACAAAAAAAGGTGTTTTGTGGAACTGGAGGGTTCCAAGAGATCGAGTTGTCTCTGTGTCCGTCTGTATGGCCTGGAGAGCTTCATCAACATATTTCCCAAATAAGGAATCACCGTCGAAAGGCATATCAAGTATTTTTTGTCTGCACCTCTGGGCGGAATTATGTAGCCTTAAGCCAACCCTGGCACTGAAGAACAGCAGATCCTACCAACTGGCAGAAGCCTATGGATGCTATATTCACTGCACAGTCAAAAATATCAGATGCTGCTTTTTCACCTTCCTGTAAGATGTGAGTAGCCTCCGTTTTCTTGTCATCTGGCAGGAAATCCAGGTACGTGGCAATGTCTGACCAAATTTGGCAATCATATCGCCCTAGAATGGCCAGAGAGTTTGCAGTTCAGACAGTGGTACCTGACATGACTCAATATTTTACCAATATTGTTCAACTGCCAGTCCTCCTTATCAGGTGGAGTAGTGATGGGGTGGAAGCATTTTTAAATCGACAATGTGCAGCCTGAGCAATGACTGAATCAGGTCTTGGATGCCCAATTAAGCAGGATGGCGAATCATCTGATGCTTTGTATCCTTTGTCAATTCTGGGAAGAACGGCAGTGATGGTTGCTGGTGTTTTCATGATTTTAACTCCTTTTTTATCATTTATTGTCTATAATTAGTACTGCTCTGACTGTTTTCTTGGATTGATCTTTAAAGTCATATAAGAAACAATCAGTCTGTTTAATAGAAATGGGGGTTGGAAACATTTGGTTGCTCTCTCCATTAACATATGAAAACCTCCAATATCTCATGGTGGAGAATCTACTGGTTGTGGCACCGGCGAAGGTTGAGGGATAAGGTAATTGTTAGACTTGGCAGCCTTATGGTGGTCATCCCCCAACTTTTTGCCTGCCTTCCTCCACTTTTCTGACACTGTTTTGCCGGTTTTAGGACTCTGCGCACTCTACCACTGCTAACCAGTGCTAAAGTGCATATGCTCTCTCCCTTTAACATGGTAACATTAGTTCACTCCTAATTGGCATATTTGATTTACTTGTAAGTCCCTAGTAAAGTGCCCTACATGTGTCCAGGGCCTGTAAATTAAAAGTTACTAGTGGGCCTACAGCACTTATTGTGCCACCCACATAAGTAGTCCCCTAACCATGTCAGGCCTGCCATGGCAAGACCTGTGTGTGCAGTTTCACTGCCACTTCGACTTGGCATTCAAAAGTACTTGCCAAGCCTTAAGCTCTCCTTTTTCTACATATAAGTCACCCCTAACGTAGGCCCTAGGTAACCCAGAGGCCAGGGTGCTATGTAGGTAAAAGGCAGGACATGTACATATGTGTTTTATATGTCCTGGTAGTCAAAAACTCCAAAATTCGTTTTTCACTACTGTGAGGCGGCTGCTTTCATAGGCTAGTATTAGGACTGCCCTCATAGACTTTTTGAGTGGTAGATTCTGATCTGAAATGGGGTAACCAGGTCATATTTAGTATGCCCAGAATGGTAATGAAAAATCCTGCTTATTGGTGAGGGTGGATTTTTTATTATTATTTTTGAAATGCCACTTTTACAAAGTGAGCATTACTCTGCACTTAAAAACAATCTGTGCCTTACAGCCTGTCTCCAATCAATGTCTGGGCTGGTTGACAGCTCCCTTGTGCATTTCACTCAGAAAACCACACACACAGGATACTCAGTCACACCTGCAATCATCTGCATATTGAATGGGTCTTCCTGGACTGAAAGGGTGTGACACTTATATTTCAAAGGCTAGTGGCCTGCCCTCACACAATGGACGCCAAACCCCCTACTGGGACCCTGGCAGACAAGACAGTACTGAAAGGGGAACTCGTGCACTTCAAAAACACTCTTTGAAGTATCCCCCACTTCAAAGGCATTTTTGGGTATATAAACTGGGTCTCTGACCCTCACCAATTTAAATACTTCTGGACCTACACCTGATTCCTGTCACGAGGAACTGCCCGGCTGCCCAAAGGACTCATCTGGACTGCTTTGCTGAGAAGTCTGCGGCCCTGCTGTTGCCCTGATGCCTTGCTGGCCTCTGACTGTGCTGAGAAGGACTCTGCCTTCCCCAAAAGTGCTCCTCAAGGGCTTGGATTGAGCTTGCCTTCTGTTTTCTGAAGTCTCAGGACCAAAAAGACTTCATCTCTTCAGGAAACCCTTTGTGCGTCGAAAATTGACGCACCACCTGTCGGAATCGATGCAAAGCCTACATTGCGACTGAGAAATCGCTGCACAGCCGACTGAACAATGCAGCCCCGACTTCCCGACCATAAATTTGAAGCGGCGCCTGCCTTGTGACGGACAATTCGATGCATTGCCTACCGGATCGACGCAGCATCCGTGTCTACTTCCAGCGTGTCAAGAATTTTCCCCACATCCTCCCAGGGCATCAAAAGATTCCCACATCTTAGTGAAGAACCAAGACTGTTTGCTGAAAAACTACGCAAACCCCTTGCAACATGGAAAGAAACAGCGCATCATCTGTGACGCGTCAGAAAATCTGACGCACCACCCTATTTTTAGACGCATCTCCTCCTCTGCGGTCTCCGTGCGTGATATTTTTGACGCATTCCAGGTACTGTGTGCAACAAAGAGACAACTGTTTGTTTCTATGGCTTAAGACTCTTCTAAACCTTTTAAAAGTGATATTTCAACTTTTGATTATTGGATCTTTGTCGTTTTTACCTTATTTTATTCAGATAAATAATATCTATTTTTCTAAACCTGTGTGGTGTATTTTTGTGGTGTTTTCACTGTGTTACTGTATGATTTATTGCACAAATACTTTACACATTGCCTTTTAAGTTAAGCCTGACTGCTCAGTGCCAAGCTACCAGAGGGGGGTGGAGGGGACAGGATAATTTGGCTTGCGTGTGACTTACCCTGACTAGGATGGTGGTCCCTACTTGGACAAGGGTGTATATCTCTGCCAACTACAGACCCCATTTCTAACAGTAATCATCAACCTTTCATTGGTGATGGTACAATTGTCTGCAATTTCACCTTCTTCTCTGTCTCCATCATCACCATCAGTAGAGGAAAAGTTGTCCAGAGGAGGCATGACAATACAGGATAGCGGAGTCATCCTTGGGGTAGGAGGTGGAGGCAGCTGTTATGGAGATTTAGGTGCAGACTTGGCTACTTCTGCAGGCGACTGATGCCTCCAGCTGGTGTTGAGAGGCATTTGTAATAGTCATTAAGCATGCTTTGCAGGTCTTGCATGGGGGTAGCTGGATCCTGAACCATGTCTGGTGGTAGTGGAGGAGGCACATAAGGATGATACTGTTTTGCATATTGATGAGTTTATTAAACTGTGTTGTTGACTGTGTCATCGTCAGTCTCGTTGACAACGGTGGTACTGATTCCGATGCAGTCGTTGATGGTGTAGGTACAGTCTTCATTGGCGTTACTGTTGTCGATGCGATGGTTCTCGTCATGGTGTGGTCGTCGCCCACGAGGTAGTGTTCGTCGACGTGGAAACCAACATCGATGTCGTCAACGTCGGGATGGATGACGACGGTAAAGTCGTCGTCGGGCTTCTGTCGTCGACGATGGTTTTTACGTCTTTGGTGCCGTCGACGATGTCTTTGTAGGCAATTTTGACTTTTTTTCTGGCAGATTGCGCTAAAGATCTAGTCTTTATAGAAATGGCTATAGAAGGAGCAGAGGGCTTGGATTTAGAGTCTGAGGAAGCCCTTTTTTATTTTTCTTGATTGGAAGAGCTTTCCATAGATCCATGGTGGATCATTTTTAAGGCTTTTTTTACTTTGTTGAGGGGACTCATGGTGAGATCTTTCCTTCGTTTTGAAGTCTGTGAGGAAATGGAACACTCACTACTTTCCTCATCAGAAAGTATATAGGCTTCGATTTAAGTTTTTGTAGCCATAATAAGTCTACCCTCATGGCCTTTGAGGGGTTTTGTAGAAAAAGGTCTGCAAATCTTGCAGTCGCTCACCTTGCACGATGAATGAAGGCAATATGTACAAACCATATGAGGATCTTCTGAATGAAGCCTTTTCTTACAACAGGTGGCACAAGGTCTGAAGAGTTCTTTCTTGAATGGTTCGGACATACTGGAACAGAAACAAAGCTGTTGGAAGACCACCAATGCTTGAAAATACTGAGCAGAGCTCAGGAAGACTCCCTCACACATGATGTGCGATGAAAATCTGAAGGAAGATGCCTCTGTTGAGAGTGTTCTAAGGGGGCTGTCGCCTGATTGGTCCTCTTTAGTCCTTTTTAAAAAAGGACATAGATAGGCTACTAAGCTGAACTTTGCATTCCTTATAATACTGTGGGACTCCCACTTCGACAATAGGGAATGATTCAAGCATGTGAATTTATGAAAGATATGCCAATACTAGAGAACACCCATGAATTACGTTTGGAAGTCGTTAGGAAGGCTGACAAAATTGGGTTACAGCTCTGGGTCAGACATTGCGGAAAGAAAAGAACGTCTGTCGCTTATATGCAACTCCACATTGTCACTTCTGGGACAGTAAGGAGCCACTGCAGAGCCACACTGTACCACTTAGCAGCGCACAGGAGCATTGCAGGAGAAAAATATCTGGATCCAGTTTGGCGCATGGGGAGTATTCTAAGGTGAAGAACCTCTGGTAGAAGTATCCAGGAACAAAATCTGCACTATGCTTCAACATGAAGAGTACGATAATTATGTCAAACTACAACACAATAACTGAGCAATGTGTGAACATTTCCTCTAGTAAACACAGGGCAATCATTCAGTTCAAATATGTATTTAACTTATCTCTAGTGGTTGGACTTGCCTACGCATGTATTCATCAAATCACAAAAATGCATATAAGAAAATGGTCCCACCTTGTGGCATACACCCCTTTTGTGCACTTAAGCCACCCGTCAATTAAAATGATATGAATTCTCACATGAAGACACAAGGAAATGTGACCTTCCTTGTAAGACCAAATTACATTCTCCCTGGTAACAACTCCAATATAGTAGTTTTCTCTCTTATTTCTGAAGGGGTTTCAAGTACGCCACCACATCCCATATCATTATCTTAAGACACATTCACAATCCAGCCATCTTAACTTTTAAATATGTTCAGCTATGACACCTTACCGGTATCTCATTTATTGGCCACCAATTTACTTCACAGTTTTTGTAACACTTGTTAAGGATTTGTGGAAGCATGGTCAGTCATATGTCATGGACTTGCTCTAGCTTAACAATATGGTAGTATTGGCAATTAACGGTTGTTTTAATGTAGTTTGCATGTTTCGAACCTAAAAATATGAGAATTAATTTTTATTAATAAATTCTTACGGTCAGACAAGCACAGCTGTTTCTGTAGCAGGGCTTTAAGTTTATGGTTGTATAAAAATATTAAACTCTCCAATCATGACAGGGGTCAAACAGAATCCCAAATCCAAAGATCCTATATTTGTCACTATTAAATCAGTGCTGTGACTGGGCTCAAGTGCCGCTGTCCGACATGGTAGTTTCTAACATCATATCACTTTCGTTCATTTCAATCTCAAATGTTTCATCCACTTGAGGAGGGGGTTGTGTATCAGTAGTCTTTGGTTGGTGGCTCGATATTTCCAAAGCCATGATACCACTTTCATCCAGAGTCTGCCTCTCAAAATCAAACTCTCGCTCTTCCCATGGAGGAGAAATGATGTTCTTCAAAGACTTCATGGTGTGTACGTCAAAATCATAACACCTCAACTTGTCCTTAATTTCGGTTCCTAGAAGCAACAAAATGTCCATTACAAGATGCAAGAGTAGATTCTATAGAAAAATGCACACAATACATTCCCAATGCTTTTTCTACTTAGCAGTGTGGAGAAAAAAGAGACTGAATATCGTTGTCTACCAGCTGTGCCAGTGTGTTAAACGTATTTGAAAACCTGAGGCCTATAACAATGTCTGTCACTAGAAGCAAGTCCAAGGGTATTAAAAAACGAGTACGTTCATTGTTCAAATTTGAAAAATCCAGGGTTGCCTAGTAGGTAAGGTGCAAACCTTTTCTAATGTAATACGTCCTGATTCAATCTTTTACACCAGATCCTTATTAGTAAATGTTCTTACACCATCACATTTTACTTTTTGGCAGTAGCTTCAGAGTGTGCTTCTTAACAAAGAAAATCCAGTTTTTTCTAATTCCATTTATTTTTAACTACACAGTTAACTTCTTTTTCTTTGCACTAGAGAAAATGAAACCGGAAAGGACACTATTTCATTTACTGTTAAACTTTCAGGTTTGAAAAAAAAAAAATCATTATAATTGCAACAAAATAAACATTTACTCCGTTACTAAATATTGCCATCTTCAGATTCCGTTGATAGTTAAATACCACTTAGTCTTCGGGTTTTGGTTTATGACGTCACCAGAATCCCTCTATGGAACTAAAGGACCATATTACACAGGGATTCGCAACATAGCCTCTATAATTACCGCCTCCTTTTTAAAGATCTCATTGGTGCTGGACAAACTGTGAATGTTTACGTATGGCTGTAAGACTGCCTGTGCGTGAGAATGGTTTTTAAATTACATTTGTACCTAAAAAGAAAGTCTGTTACTTCTACCCAGTATTAAGAACTCTGCTTAGCGGACAGGAACGGCTGATATGTTGGGAAACTGGTGCCCACACAACATGAGGTGTTATTGTTACATGTAGAAGGCATCGCAGCTCAGTTAAAATGAACCTGTAGTTTGTGGCAGCATTATACAATGTGCTCTGCACTGCTTATCCTAGAGCTATGGGGGAGATGGATCCTTCTAGTTGAGCCACTGGACACAATCCAAGAAATTACTGGCTGGTTTAAAAAAATAAATCAAAGTAAAGAATCACACATTAGTCCGGAGAGGTGCACTCCTGGGCTCAAATGATGAAAACTACTATAAGAAAGTAAGAAAAACCATAGCTGTACATAAAACAAATTGCAACCCAGAGTGATGGCTCACCTTTCCAAGAGGAGGCGTAAGTATGATTGGTGCAGTAGCACCATATCCCTTGATGGGAGGGGAGAGGGCCATTAATCACCTGTTCCAGAGTCAAGATGGAGGAAAGCAGCAGGGGAGTGACTGACAGTAGTGCAGCTGCACGTGCACTCTCTCTCCCCTTGCTCATTCCCGTTCAGCCTACACAAGTCCCAAGAACACCCTTAAACCGGGGCTGAAATCTGTAATAATGCCCACCCTTAGAAACACAAGTGAATGGGAACAACAAATCTACAAAAGAGTATTTGGGTTTGTTCACCTTTCTTACGCTTACACATACTGCCAGTTAAGCACCATGGCTCGCCGAACTGCTGCAGTCTATAGGTTGCCAGCAGATAACAACTAAGAAAAGTAACCTGAAGCATCCTCTACCCATAGATAGTGATGTTATTGCTTGTGGGCGAGCCGAGGATAGCTGCTATGCTGCCATTTGTTTAGCCACTTGACGGATGTGGCAGGTACACACTATTGAGCGGTCCGGCAGCGAGCTCAGACAATGTTGAGTAGATCGATCTGGATTGATGGAGTTGTGCTTCAAAGATCAGCTGCAGCAATTCATTTACGTATCTCTCTAGAGACTTCTTCCAAAGTAAAACCCAGTGGCTCTCCAGCCACAACTTACTTCATGCTGTCCTCTGTGCGCTAAGGAAGGAAAATATTATGTGTCAAATTGACTCCAATCACTGCCAGTGCCGCACCCCGGGCTCCGAGCAGCCATGTTTCACTTCTCTTCCCCAATGAGGGAGAATACAACGCCACTGCTGCCACTGACAGGCATAACTTTCAGTGCTCTGAGGCATGATTTCAATCAAAAGCGCAATAATTCTGCAACTGCGCAAAAGGTGCCGGTGCTCAAAGCTCTCCTCTGAAAAACGTGGCTGCTGCAATTAAATGTGCGAACTCGGGATACCGAGGCAGAGTAACCCTGAAGACATCTTGGGCCTCTTTCATCTATTTACAGCCACACCCTGCCCCTCCAGCTCACTCTCGCAGCTTTCTAACTTTGTGACGTTTTTTCGCTTTTCTCGTCCTCTGTCTTTCCGATATGTGTCTTTTGCTACAAGAGCTCGCAGCGAATGCGTGAGGCAGAAGAATAAGCCCCGGCCCGCAAAAATAAGTACAGGTGCTCAGCACCGGAAACAACAAGCACAAATTAAGCACTGAGTGGAATTGACACAGAGGCCAGTCCAGAGTTCTCAAATTAACTCTTGTCTAGAGTGAGTTGTGCACTGTACCAATTATGGTTTAGCTCTAAATAATACTTCGCACTGCATCTATAACGAGAAAAAAACTACAAGGGCCACAATGCAAAAATAAAATTAAAAAATCCAAAACCCAGAAGTATATGAGCTACTCCGGTCCGACATACATGGAACAACTTGGGATTTTTCCCAGTCAGTAGATGCGCAGTCATCCCATACATGTATATATTTCTCGTAAAGATGCTTGTTTGTAAATTAAATACTCTGCTTATCTTCAATACACCCCTGTTCTTTCAAGACTGTTGGGCATTTCTCTAAAGAGCGCACATCATCGAAGGGCATGCCCTTGAGGGTTTCCTTGATACCTCCTGATAAACCAGGGTGGAGATGCAGCATTACAGCTGTGTCTGCTGACTCCAAGCCACACTTCAGGATCTGTTTGGAGGGATCAAACAGTTGCTGATCAATCAGAAAAAAAGCTTTTCCAGAGGGATGTAGGCTGCTAAATTGTAATCTTCAACATAGAGACCTGGCAACCGATGGAATGTAAAGGAACTATTTTCTTCGAAGTCACTCTCAGCCTCCCGTAAATCCTTAATCTTTTAGTTAGACCCAAGCTGTTAAATATGGCTCCATTCACCAATTGTGTTTGGTCTCAAAGTAATGCAACCAAAGCAAGGAAGCCGGTATTAATGCGGAGGCTGATCTTCCCTTTAGTCCTCAGAGTGAAGCAGTCACAGCTGTGTTTTTTCTCCTCTGTTGACCTAAAAGAGCACTCCCCTTTTGAATAAAATTCTGCGAAAGTCGGCCAACTGACTAAGGCATATGCAAATAACATGCAGTGCTAAAAGCCCACAGTCATCATTAAATGCCAGAAAACAGCCAGCAGAAGGCTTAAAAAGACATGACGCAATTTCTGCAAGCTTTAAATCTCTGCATTAGCTGCATGGCAGGAAAAGATAGTGTTTAGATCCCATGCTACACTTCAAGTGTTTTGATTTCATGCCACAATATACCTGAAATGTTACACCTATTTAAACCCTTGTGATCTGCAAAGGCTATTCTCTTAAGTATACTTGTTCTATCTTACATACTGTCAATACACATATAGGAAATAGGTCTCTCAAGCAGTTATATATGATGAAAATTGAATAGTATTAATACTGCTTTCACTGCAAACTCCAGCAACTTGTAACTTAACTCAAGTAAAAATAAAGGTATTTATTACATATAGTAATGATTATTTCTTACCGGTTATCCTATTTCCCTGCTGTTCGCTATTAATTTTGCAAGATTTGCCTTTATTTTATGATAAATTAAGCGGTTTAAATCAGTAAAATACTTTTGTTAATTAATAACATGAATACTATAAATCAACTTTACCGATGTATGCATCAGAATCGCCAATGTACATTTCTATGCAGTGTCCCAGCATGGTGACTGAAAACGTATCATCTCTACGAAGACCGAGAGCCTACAAGGTCCAGAAAATGAATAGATTAACAGAAAGATAATTACCAAACTAAACATTTCCCTCATCCCTTTCACGTATATTTCATTAATATACTGATGGGGAAAACAATCACAACAGTAATTGGAGTAAAAATGTAAACGTGTTTGCCCTCCGACTACTGCCATCTGTAACCTAGGACAGGACAATGACGAACTACTGTTAAAGAACGAGGAAAAACACAAGCGATAAACTAATGAAGAAACATTGTTTGTGTCCTTAGGAAACGACTTAACTAGTAAAGGCCAAATGCCACAACTTCTGATGACCAGAAGAGGCTACGAAAATTGTATCCAGGAGATTACCAAATAAAAGTGCCCCATGCCACTGGGGTGAGAAGATTAAAATAATAACAGTAAAGACTACATGTACCAGAATGCACGTGGATTCCGAGTTTCCTGATATATTTGATTGTCCTTATTTGCAAGTATATCTTTCACATGTGTAGCACTGAACAAACTTATGTTACCTCATCCTTCTAGAGATTAACATAATGGCCCCTTCTAAAGGCTTGGTCGACACAGCATACCTCAAACATATGCGTTTTAAGTTCTTGCATGTGTGTCGTAAGGTCTGGCAGTTAGTTCGAATCTGCTGTTGACTGCCAAATTTCAATTTCGACACCTCACTCGATTATAATCCAAATTTTTATTCTTTAGTCACTGACAGCTACTTAAACTGTCGTGAGCACTTGGTTTACATAAACTAGGGCATCTTTTTCCCGATGGAACACGAAGGTAATTTACTCACCTATCCAATTAACGTTGGATTTCTAACAGGCCTCCGGAATTTGTCGAGTCATCTTCCGACTAAGGAGGTCATGTTTGTTGATAATACGTTCTGGCTAAATTTGTTAGTATACGGCTCCGTGGAACTGTAAGTATGTTTTCCAAAGTATTTATAGGTAATAATGACTCTGCTGCAAATACTAGGCACTAGGCAGGTAAGTGGCAGTGAGGGTTTGGCATCGATGTCCCCAGGGCTGAGATTTGCTCAATGTCACTCGGTTAAAGGCTAATTTTTTCAAAATATTGCTCAATCTGTATTATGCACACACTATAGGCTGAAAAGAAGGGGTCTCGGAGCGATTTCTGTGTTCGCTGTCAGTCTCCAGGTGCAGATACCAATATATCTTTGTATCGTGTTCCATTTTGTCACCTTATTGGGCAAAGTTTTTTTTATCAACTCTGTTCTGAGTTTTCAGACTCAGAATTTGGCCCGAACCTTAGGCCATCTTGAGAAATTCATTATGTTAAAAAGGAGTTGCACATGACCTACATTTTTAACAACAGTCAAATACGTTTATTGAGCATACAAAAATGGACAGAATTAATACGTGACTGAAAGTGTTCAGATGACGTCCAAGGAATCTGCAGATTCTGTAAATATCTTTTATTCTTATCCAAGAGACAGTTGTTTGAAACTGTCATTATCTAATTCGCTAATATATTTCATTAAACGAGAGCATTGTAGCGCATCATGTCGTTCCTGAAGTGTAATACAGTATATATGACCTATAGAGTTTTAATTAGCTAATGCAATTGAATGTCAACTTTTTTTATCCGTTTGTACTGAATCTTTTTTTGGACGTATTTTAAAAAGGGAATTTTTTTACATTTATGTATGCAAATCCAAGAGGTTTAACTGGGCAAGTTTAAAATATGGATTGCATGAGGATCTGTCCTTGCTCACAGATATCAAATTCCTCTCATAACGCTCTGCACCGATTTCACATGTGACATACTGCTTTTAGCTGCTCCTTAACCAGTGGTATGTTTTCTCTGGGACTCATTTTTTTTTTTAGGTCGTGCTCACAAGCCCTTTGACATGCTGTAAATATTGTGAGCTTTTAACCACGCCCATCTCACACCCATCACTTTAATTTGTTCCTGGGCTTGCCTTTCAAAAACCACTTGGCATTGGTAAATGCTTTAAGTTTGTCCCAGCTTGAGGCTGTTTTTGTCACGCCTTGCAGACTGCCCCTGTTACATGGATGATTGCACAACGATCCCGATATATGTCAGTGTGGGTGAACTTTTTTTTTTCTGTCTCTCCCCTTCGTGCTGCATAGCGTCCATGGTGCTCACAGTACGAGCAGGCACAACAGCGTGAACTCAATCGGCGGTATTGGAGCATTGGTCACATTGTTCAGTTACCTAATCAGAGTAATTTCTTGAGGCTCTCCCCTTAAAACACTTGGAATTGATAAATGATTTAGGTAAAACAGAAATCTCAAAGCAAAAGCGGCTCTCCCGGTACATCGGGAGATCAGGTACTACAATATTCACTGTACTTGGGAAAATCACCCCATAATACTTTGCAGGGCATTACTTTTAGAAAACATTTTGGCTCATAACAGCCTGTAGCGGTCCTAGGGCAATGAGGCCACCACCAAAACATTCAGCATGACACACTCTTTCTGTCTAAGTCATCTCTGGGTCCCCACACTAGGTTAGTGGCGACCCCAAAATAATAAACCCTCTCATCAATCAGTGTCTTTTTAAGCTCTCATGACTGGAACTTTTGTTTTACAGTCAAGAGTAGTTAATGTTTTAAGGTCTTTCTTTGTATTATTATTGTTGCAGTAGGCCTGCCAGCTCTAAAAATGTGTATTGCTAAACCCTCTAGGGGCTAAATATATGGTTAAAGGGCATTACTTTCTGCCATTTTCTTTTTGTGTGGTTATGCTCTCTAGGGGCTATCTATATATGATCATGTTTCTTGCAAATGCTATTTTCATTGTGGTGTCCTGTGGGGGCTGTTCCAAGCATCACAGTCATATCAACATACTAAAATATTCGTGTCAAAGAAACCTGACCCATTATGCTTTGCAGGGCATTGCTTTTACAAAACATGTTTGCTCATTACTCAGCCTGTGATGGTCCTAGAACAATGGGACCATGTTCACAACATTAACTACAATGTGCTCTTTCGGCCTACATCATCTCTGGGTTTCCACTCTATGTTAGTGGGAACACCAAAATAATAACTCTATGTTAGTGGGAACACCAAAATAATAACTCCTATCACCATTCATTATCTTTTTAAGCTCTTCCGTGGCTGGAACTTTTGTTTTACTGCTCAGGGAAGTTATGTTTTATGGCCCTGGTTTGTAATACCATTGTAGTAGGCCTGCTAGCCTTGAAAATGTGTATAATGCACTACGTCCTGTAGGAGCTATATGGTTACACTGCATTACTTTTCCCCATTTTTGTTTCACGTGGGTATGCTTTCTAAGGGATGACTACACGGTTACATGACCATGTTACTTCCAAATGGTATTTTTATTGCGGTGTTCTCTAGGGGCTGTTCTGAGCATTGCAGTCAACAAACTATAATATTCGCTGATAGAAAATGTGCTCCATAATGCTTTGCAGGGAATTACTTTTACAAAACATTTTTCTCATAACTCTGCCTGTGGTAGTCCCAGGACAATGGGACCACCTTCAAAACGTAAGAGCAATGAAAATAAGGTGAATGGTAGATACAAACTTTCTCCAACCCGAACCTCTATCTGAATTAAGGAAACTTAGGAAAATGCAGTTGACATGGATAGGCTTCCCCTGAGTAGGTCAACATTCCGCTCGCTGTTGTAACACAAAATGACCAACTATCCATCCATCCATTTATCCATCTATCCATCCATTTATCCATCCATCCATCTATCCATCTATCCATTTATCCATCCATCCATCCATCCAGTTACACAAAAGAAGCAATTCATCAGTTAAAAAGAAACATGTTTTATCTAACACGTACCGTATGAAAATAGTCAATGGCACTCTCAAAGTTTCCCATTAAACTATGTATGTATCCAATGGCAGAATAGGTAGAGGCATTCTGAGGAATCAACACAAGAGCCTGTCGGTGGTATTCCAATGCATCTTCATATTTTCTATAAATAAATCCATGCAAATTAGATAATTATATACATAAAAAAGCCAGAAAAACGAGTCAAGAGATTCGGCAACCATGATTTGACATTTATATCAGAGCAGGGAGTGAGACCATCTAAATGTCACAAACATGCATGTAATTCATAAATCAAATTAAAACAAACATGATTCAGGATCACTTGTAAACATATGATTTGAATCTGAAGGTGAAAGGCCTTTTTTCAGAGCATTCTATAAATACAACTTTGAATCAAATGCAGATTAAAAAAACAAACAAAAAAAAAACAACAGCTTTTCATTTCATCCATAACCCTGCTACCACTTACACATTTAACATTTAGATGTGTTGTACACTGCTTTATTATCATAGGCACCTGGACACTTAGTCTGCCACTTGCCTGTGGCTTCTAGTTTCTGCTTGTTCCAGACTGATCCAGTGACACCGCAGCTGCCTGGGTTTTCCCACTGGGGTTTTCCCCACTCACCCTTCCTGCCAAACAGAAGTCACACCTACTTAACGCAGGCCGCAGTGTGACCACATCAGTAGGCAAATGGACACCTAGCTTCCTACTTGCCTGTGGCTTCCAGTTCTTGCTTGTTGCAGACTGATTCAGTGACACCACAGCTGCATGGGTTTTCACGACCTGTTTTTTTCCAATCACTCTTCATTCTGCCAACAGCAGCCCTGCCCACCCTAGGACCTACTTAATGCAGCAGAGGAAGCATGCAGTGGGCAGGCCGCTGGCCCTAAAGGCAAGCCCACCTGCAACTTGGCCGCGCCCAGCACCATGACCCTTGGCCCTCCCTCCCCCCGAAGATTCACCATTGCTGAGCTCTACACCCTCAACCCCGGACACCGCAACAAACACTGCCAACACACAAATCGATGCTCCATGTTAGGGCCTTTCACCAGCACCCACAGCCACTTCACCTGCCACAGCACACACACCAGCCCACGACCAGACCCACTCTGAACACACTACAGACACCACCTGAGCAAACACACCAACTTGCATTCGCCCTTCTCAACACAGTCACTATGCAAGCATTCCACTGATTTATGGGACCTCATTGCCACCTTCGCACTGGACATACTCTTCCTCGCAGAGACCTGGCTCAGTCCCACATCACCCCCAGGCATTGCCACAGCGCTCCCTGATGGATATAAAATTACTCACCAGGACCACACCAACAAGCCAGGGGGAGGAACATCCATCATCCACAAAGATCCCATACAGTACACCACCACCCCATGGAACGTCTCAACTTCAAGCTCCACACAGATGACAAAACAACCATCTGAGGCATCCTCTCATACCGACCCACAGGTCTACGCTTCAGCTTCTACAACACCATTGTAGACTTAATTGCGCCCCTAGCCCTAGACTCCAAGGACTACATCTTCCTCTGCAACCTAAATTTCTACATCAGCGACCTCAACAACACTGCACACCCCTTGACAGTATCAGAAGCCTTGGATTGACCCATATTGTCCACGACCCAACACACACGTCATTACACACGCTGGACCCCATTTTCACCTCCATCGTTTGTGTCAAATACAGCCATGTCACAGAACTCGCATGGACCGATCACTCCATCGGCCACTTCAGCATCTCAAGCCTCCACACCTTCACCCCCAAGATGACCAGCACCCCCACTGGAGGTGGAACAAAAGTTCAGAGACCAACTAGTCGGACTCCCTTGACACCTCCAACCTCGCTACCGTCACCAACCTTGAACAGGGAGTGAAACACTTCAACACCTAGATCACTAATTGGGCTGACCACATCGTCCCCATCAAGAGCATCATCCAGAGAAAATCGTCCAAAAAGGCCAGCTAGTACACCCAAGAACTCAGAACAGCGAAACATGACAGCAAACTGCTGGAGAGGAAATGGTGAGCCAGCAAGGACACCTCCAACAGAGCAGCCTTCAAGACCTCCCTCAACATCAACCACCACCTGCTGGGGGCAACAAAGACAGCCCTTGCTGCACGCACTGCAACTGGTGCCAACAACACCAATGAAGTTTTCAATATCGTTAAGGAATTCCTTAACCCAGCTGCTAGTGAAATCAACATCACACCCTCACAGGAGCTGCGCGACAACCTCGCCCACTTCTTCTACGACAAGATTGCAACCATATAGAGAAATTTCGAACCCCAACCCAAACCTACAGACTTCCTTGACAGATACACCACCACCATAACTGACACAAGCCACACACTGACCACCTGGAACATCCTCTCCACCCAGGACATCACCTCCAACATGAAATCCATCAACTCAGGAGCTCCCATAGATGCATGCCTGCACCACATCTTCAACCTTGGAAACTAGAGGATCAACCAGGGAGTCACCACCGTGCTCAACACCTCTATCACCACTGCAACATTTCCTGACACCTGGAAACACGCCGAAGTCAAACCACTACTCAAAAAATCCTCAGCTGATCCCAGCAAGCAGAAAAAGTATACGCCAATATTCCTGCTTCCATTCCCAGTGAAGGTACTGGAAAAGATCATCAACAAGCAACTCATGACACACCTGAAGTGGAACCAGTTGCTTGACGCCTCACAATCCGGCTTCTGAAGCAGTCACAGCACAGAAACTGCCCTAATAGCAGCCACCGACGACATCCATGTCAAACCCTCCTCGACCGAGGAGAAACAGCAGCATTGATTCCCTTGACCTCTTGGCAGTCTTCGACACTGTATCCCACCACATGCTGATCAAAAGACTCCACCACATCCGCTTCCAGGGGTGCATGCTCAGATGGATGACCTTCTTCCTCACTGGAAGAACCCAGAGGATCCACCTCCCACCTTTTACACCCAAACCTGCGGTGTCCCCCAGGGCTCATCCCTAAGCCCCACACTCCTTTTTTTTTTCATTTCAGGTACAAATGTTACAAATATAGAACTGAAACTATACATAAGTAGCATCCAATAATAATACTTTATTTTCTTCGGCTGTTTACATTACTAAAATCACCTTACAACTCCTTCATATTGGTCGATCAGATGTATTCACAAAAATGTATATTTGTTTTTTTGCCTAAGCTGCAGAATCAACAAAACACTCAGAACATCCCTTTAAATTACTTCCATACATATAAACACACCCTGGTTTCAGTCATTTCATCTATAGTGCGCTTAATACTGTGGTTACGTTGCCTTGCTTAGCTTGCTATTCCCCTAAATTCTGCCATATAGCTATGAACCTTTCTGTGCTCCCGACACGTTTTGAGTAGACTTCATAATAATTCTTGGTTCTTTTCATCTTATCCCACCACTTCTGCAGTGTATGAATATTTTTAGTCTGCCAGAGCTGCAATATCAATGATCTGGCTACTGCAATGACAATCCCAATAAAATATTGTTGATATTTAGCTAGCTGGCGTGTTTTCTCAGATACTCCAAAAAGAACTAAAATTGGCTCTAGCTCAATCCTTAAGCTGGAGCTATGATTTATTACTTTATCTCCAACCAAAAGAGAGTTAATTTGGGGGCAATCTAAAAAGATATGTAGCCAATTCCCCTGCCCCTCCCGATGACACCGAAAACATCGATCTGAAATTGCTGGAAACATTTTATGTATCGTCTCAGGGATGTAGTAAGCCATCCATCTGGAGAGAAAAGACATTCTTTAATAATTAGCTGCCCTTGTAGATTTATAGCCAACTTCTGAAATAGCTCTCCAATCTTCGCTGGAAATTACACATTATGCTGTTCTGAAAATTTGATTCCTGAATTCTGTAGTTAATTCAGAGGTGGATTGATCGACTAATATTTTGTACCAATTTCCTGTCACAACTATTTTACTCTTAATTAGAGCCCTCCCTATCAGGTGCTCTTGAGTATCTGCCATGGGTATATTAGTACTAAGATAATGGGATATCTGAAAAAAGCTAAAAAATAAAAATAAAAAAGTCTAGTTGTCAAAGTCTCCAGCCTTATTACGACCTTCTCCCATGTGATATATCTGCCTTTTAGAAGAAAGTCTCTCATTTCCGTAAACCCTTTACTATACCATTGGGCTATCACCATATCTGAAAGGTGCAGGCCGAAGTATTTACACTCCTGCAGTTGCAATTAAGTTTAAGCTGATGGTATTTGATGTGTTCTACTTAAAATCTCTGCTCTTTCACTAAGATCGCAAATATATTTGTAACGTGTTTTTTTTTTTTTAGTAGTTTGGTAGTTTTGATAAATGCTAGGAGACTTATTGCTGATTCTTCGATCATCCTATCGACCAAGAATGTTTCCAGGGTTTCTAAGCTATCCAAATATTGTGCCAATGTGTCCTGCAATGCAGCCTTATAATAAACTTGGAAATTAGTAAGCGCCAAACCCCTTGACTTGTGTTGAGCTGCACTACTGAGCCTCACCCTTGGGGCTTTTTTCCTCCATATAAAAAATCGTATCATGGAGTCCAATTCACGAAAAAGGAGCTATTTATTCTCATTGGCACATTACTGAATAAAAACAGAAGAAGTGGAAGAATTGACATCTTAATTAAAGAGAAAATCCCTCCCAGAGTCAATGGGAGAACCATCCATCTGTCCAATAGTGCTTGTGCTTTTTCAAGCATCCTAACGTAATTTAGGTTAAATAAGTGGCCGTAGATCTTCATGACATATATTCCCAAATACCTAATGGGTTTGGATGAATTAGCCTGCTGTTGCAAGCCAGAGGGAAGATTCTCTGTTCCTGCATTAAATATGAGAACCTCTGTTTTACTTTCATTGACTTTAAAACCCCCTATTTGAGTGAACTAATTGATTTTACGCAGGACCCTTTGTACACTGTCGTTCTCTGGTTTTAAATATAAAATAATATTGTCTGCAAATAACTTAATTTTTGGCATAGCTGCTATTGGTGACACAATATCGTTCGAGCTACGTATTATTTGACCCAGAGGTTAGATAAAAAAGGCAAACAATACAGGGGAAAGAGGACAGCCCTGTCTAGTACCTCTTTTAATCTGGATTGTACCTCTGACCTTTGAGTTGTTAACAATTCTAGCATGAGCGTCCTGATACAGTTGCCTTATCATTGAGGTAAATTGCAAGGGAAAACCAAATTTGGTCAGGCTGTATAGCAAGGCTTCCAGGTTCAGTAGATCAAAGGCTTTCTCTGTGTCTAGCATTGTCATTACCACAGGAATTGCATTCACAGAAAAAAACTCAACTGACTGTATTAAAAAACAATGTATATTCGATTCCATCAGTCTACTGGCTACAAAACCATTTTGGTCTTTGTGTATTAACTGGTGCACAACCGTTGTGATTCTAATTGCCCAGACCTTTGTTAAAATTTTGTAATATACATTAAGGAGGCTGATTGGGTGATATGCATCTGGTTTCAGCTGATGTTTGCCTTTTAAAAAAAAAAAAAAAAAAACCTGACTATTGTTGAATCTTAAAATGTTGAAGGTATTTCTACGCTCTCGAATATTGCATTGTATAACTCTGTTAGGAATGGTACTAATTCCTCGCAGAAGGTTTTATAGAATTCTGTTGGGAAGCCGTCTCCACCACAAGCTTTTGCACTTGGCATTTTCTGAATAGCTCCCTTAATCTCAGAGGGCGTAATCTTCTGTGCTATGTCGTTCTGGACATTTAACAGCATTTTTTATAACGTGATTAGCTTATAATACTGGTCAATCTGTGCAGGCGAAATTGCATAATTGTACGCACAGACTCTTGAGTAAGGCAACATAAATACCAGTGCAATATCCTTCTCATGAATAACAATTGCACTTGTCTCGGGATCCTGAATTTGATGTATTATCTGCTTTCCATGTTTTATACAGGTGGTCCAAGCGAGGTATTCACCTATTTGTTGGCTTTCTTCATACACCTGCTGCTGACAGGCCCTTGAGCTAGCTACTTCTTAAAAAATAAAGAAATCTATGACCTTTAACCAGAGCCATCTCCCCCTTAGGGTCTCTAATGACCTATTTTATAATCCAATCGACTCTGCTACTTAAATATATTGCCACCCCTCTTGCCGCCAGCCCAGATGGTGCGAATAGAGCTGCGGAGTACCGTTTTGGGATGTAAACTTTGGGGTTATTACTTTTTAGGTGGGTTTCCTGAAAATAAATGACTTCGGGTTTGATGGATGTCAGCCAGTATAACATTGCCTGGTATTTCTGCCTGTTTGAAATCCCATTTGCATTACAGGAAATAATATTAAATTTGACCATAACTTTTAATTAATTTGACATTAGCGTTCTTCCTGCCATACCTAGTGTCTGCTACTTTATGTAGAAACCTGAATTTTCTTGACCCTTCAATCCACGCTCGTGCACCCACTCGCTCAACCCCCACCCCACGTACACCCCCTCCCTCAACCCATGTCCCCAACCCCATCCCTCCCCTCCCTGCTTGGGTGCTCTGAACTTGAGGCCCTCCCGTCTAGGGACTCTGAGGACTCCCCTCCCTTGACCCCACCCAGTGATCTTGCCTTAACTCTACTGATCTGTTTTTACTTCCCCATCCCTTTACCCCTACTGTGGTGCCCTGACATAACACTGTTGACGCCGAAACAGCCTGGAGGCATATTAGTCTTTTCCCTTTCGGATGCTTCACAAGCTACAAGCACTTTTTTGACTGATTTTCCTTAGCCTCACGTTCCCATGCTAGCAGGCAGGTAGCTATCAACTCAAACCACAGTGCAATGTTTTTACAATCACCTCCCATCTGAACTCGGTATGGCATTCAGAAAAGTTTTTGCCGCTTCCACCATATGAAATATATTACCACGCCCTTTATATAAAACTTTCAGTTTTGACAACTGCACCAGACCAGCTGTTGCTCCCATTTTCTGAAAAGCCGCAATCAACTCTTAACTCTCAGCATCTGCGCTCCGTAAGTGCAGACATGTCAGAGAAATTTTTTAATGAATAATCTCCTGGAGCTACAAAGGTCCTTGCTTTAATAGGCAGTGTAAAAATGTTTTCTTTAATGCGATAGACACCAAAGTTGACCACCATCATCCGTGGGCATTTTGCACCTATGGAATGTACTGCTGGGACTCGATGAGCACGTGTAATTGTAAGATCCATCTTGCTGTCGGCTGGTTCCAAAAGAACGTACTGTTTAATCAGATCTGTGACTAATTTAATAACCGTCTGACCCGACTTGTTCCCTTCTGGTATTCCTGTGAACCTTAAATTAGAGCGGCAGGAGCGATTCTCCGCATCACTGACTCGGATCTGAAGATCGGTTAATTCGGCTTGGTATCTGGCAACTGATGCTTCCATCTGTGATCCGCCATCCTCCAGGTCTGATACTCGTTGTTCAACTTCTTTAACACGAGTGCTCAATTGCTGTATGTTATTGTTTATGAGGCTGAGTTGAGTATCCTTCTTACGATTTGCATCCTCTTGTCATAGTTTTAAAGCCTTAAGTTCAGTAAGAATCTGAAGACGCATAGTCTCCATAGCTGAAGAGCCTTCACCGACTTGTCCCCCTTCTGCTTGATTGTGAGAAGTCTGCCAAGTATGCCCAGAACCTGAATAAGGCAAATAACTCAGATTTTCGACTATTTTGCCAACTTCCTGGTGGCCTGCTGTGACCCCCCCCCCCCATCTGAATTGAATCTGGCGTCATCGAATAAGTTATTAACCCGGGAAAGAGGTAAGGGTCTGAGTGTTGCTGAGTATTGAATAAATTATAGGGGGATGGAGACTGGCGAATAGGTATTGAGTTGTGTCTGGCATGCCCCTCCTCCTTTAAATGTTCTGCTGGAAATGCTAGTTTAAGTGGTTCTTTGAGCTCTTTAGGTCCTGCCACGGTAGATAACGGATACGTCTGTAGTTGCCCATTGCTATTTCGTTGGGAGGTAATCTGACCTTGCTCTGTTTGTTAGAAAGGGTGTAGATCTTGCGGCCAATTCTGGTTGTTGCTGGTGTTCTGCAAGTTGCCCTCTATCCAGCCTCTAATTGCATGCTCCTTGCCCTCAATTTCCATGATTGCACCTTTTGCTTTGGAAATGGTCTAGGAGTCAAAGGAGGGAAGTGGTGATTGAGAGGGAGGTTGCAGTACTGGAGAGGTTGTGCCTAGGCTAAAGGTTCTCTCCCATGAGGCAGGATGTTTAGTCTTTAGATTTCTCGCCACCTTCATGGATTTACCAGATGGGCGTGCCATGGGCTGCAGATCTCGAGTAATCCTTTTCATAATTTTAGATATTTGTTTCTTTTGACATGTAGCAGGTCCTCCCCCCTTTTATTTATCTGCACCAGCTTGGTTGCCACAAACCACACCCACGCCTATGCGGGACGTTTCCGTAGCCCACCAATCTGGTGGCGTCCCTACAAAGAGGGCCTAGCGTTACTCTCTCTAGGTGTGGGGAGGGTGGGGAGAATTTATGCGCCTTTTGACATGCCTCGGCCCCCCCTCCGCTGTAATGTTGTACCACTTTCTATTCTGTGCCCTGATGCACTGTACCAATGTCCAACGTCCGTGATTGTTCTACATTTTAGAACCTTTGAATTGCATTCCCTAATGCCTCCCTTTCTCTCAGTCCACAAACAGTCTGCCAAACAGAAGGTGATACTCCATAGGTGGAAGTAGTAGCAGCAGGCACTGAGAATATGTAGAAGAACAATCGGGAAATGCCAGAAAACTCGCAAGTAATAACAGTAAAGTTGCTGAGTAGATTGAGCATCTACTGGAGTAAGCTGATATAAGCTGATTTGCAAAATGTTATCAAAATGCAGAGAAAATTATTTCAAGTGCCTTAATGCAGTCAAAAATAGAGTCCCAAAACAGTCTATAGAAACCATTTTATATTAATTCGTCCAATTTCATTCAGAGCCCAGCCTCCACCAAGTTGAGGAGGATGAGCAAACATTTTTATCCTTTTATACTTGTTTTTTTTCCCAATCACCCCAGGTCCCTGTGGCCGTGACCGGGTTCATGCTCCTGTTTCTCCTGCTTTACATGGTTTTAATTATTCTCTTTTTAATCACTCTCAATCCAGCTCCAGCACGAGTTGCGAGGGGGGGGCCTGATGGGCTTTGTCGGCTGGATAATAGTCGGTGGGCGCCTCTCCACGACAATAGCAACCTGACCAGTTGCATTCCTTGTGAATCTGCTGCTTGTGACCACCTGCCAGGTCAAAAACTTGTGAGCAGCTTAGATTTTGCATCCACAGATGCTGCGTTGCTGTGCTGATGCCTCCGTTGCTTCGGCGTTAGCCGTGGAGCATGACGGGATCTCCAGACGCGGCTCCTGCTGGGCTTGTTGCTCAGCCCCACACTCTTCAACGCATATATGACCCCACTGGAAACATCGTCAGATCCTGTGGTCTCAACATAATTTCCTTCACAGACGACACCCAACTCATTCTCTTTCACTCACTGACGAACCCTTTACTACAAGAACAAACTTCCACAGATGCATGACAAGTGTCACTGACTGGATGAAGCACTGCCTGCACCTGAACACAGGCAAGACAGAAGTAGTTAATTGATTTTGGTAAGAAACCATAATAGCATACATAGATATATAAAAATTTACATTTGTAAAACAGTCCATATAAAATACACATATGATTTTAATAATTTAGGACAAAAGAAGAATATATTTTTTAAAACTACTTAGAAGGAAACTTTAAGTACATATGCAAATAAATGGAGGGAATGCATATTTAAAAACAATGCTAATCTAATAGATCGTCAGCTGCCCAAGACAGAATACACATAACCATATTAATTACCTAGAAGTGTGCTATGATATTTCTTCCATTTTACCATGTATGGAAACTCAAGATTCGACCCAAAAATATATGGAGGAAGGAGACAATCCACCTCCAGCATACATTACTTGGAACTACTTAGAGTAAAATCTTCAAGTGCATAGCCAAAGAATAGACCAAGGACATGGTTAGTAAAAACAGAGCTCAAATATTTCATCATCTGCTGGTTGCATGCCTCTATAAACACTGAAGATGCAATATGTAAACATTGAAGATACAATATGTATAGTCAATTGGTTAAAAATTCCATTAGGGCAAACCCCTCCGTCTAATGTACCATGCATGCTCTTGGTATTTAGTGACTGCAAATACTATCACAGCATTTGTGTCGTATTTAAGAATTCTTAGGGCCTCCCTATCATGCCTGACACTCAGAAGTTTGCAAACCGCAATTAGCCATTTTCTGCGCGGCTGTATATACTGGGGGCAAAAGAAGAGAAAGTGAGCCTCAATTTCTTTATCCGATAGACAAAAGGGGCAGAACACTGAGGAATCCTGCTTGACTCATTTGGTCCTTATGGTTCTTAAAGGTAAAAACCCATCTAAATTGGAGATAAAGCCATTTGGCAATGGGTGGGTAAGATTTCATCCATGAACTCCTCATAAGCTGGAGAATATTTGACATTTAAAAATTGCCCAGACAGATTCTCACTATCATAGTTCTGCTAAATCTGTTCCAGGGCGCGATTCCAATAGGCACTTTTCACTATCTGGCTCCCTTAGCTGCAACTGCTGGCGAGTTCCAGAGGTCTATCATTGTCAGCTTCTCGCACTGCATCTTATCTTTCCTGAGCTATAGCATTACTACCCTTCTATCACAGGAAATCAGATCACTTAGGGAGTCCCCTCTGAAGTGCCAGCTCCTCATTAAACCACAGACTTACCCAATGTAATAAGGGTTTTAAAGCTACCTCCAGGTTAATAGGTCTAAATGCTAAATCCAACTTCAGTGGGATGAGGGGCGTACCCTTTCCAATCTTAAATAGACCCCTTATAAAGATATTCTCAGCCACTAAGAGGGCTATTGCATCTGCAGATCACCTGATTTCAGGCCCATAAGTTGCTGCCGGTAAAGCTGCAGCTTTATAAACCTGAAGGATCGGGGAAACCACCCCCCCATCCCACTAACTTATGTTTCCTACTAATCAGATAAATTCTCTGATTACGATTTTTACTCTTCTCTATTTGGTGAGTCCAGGTCAATGTGTCAGACAGCCAAATCCCCAGATAGTCAAAGTGTTTGACTTGTACAATTATGGAGCCTTGAACTACCATTCTCCCCTTGAATGATTTATGGGTATTAATGACCATCATTTTTGTTTTCAGAGGGTTGATTTCAAGGCCCTGCATCTTGCAGAAGGCCACAAAAGAATCCAGCTCTGCCTGAAGACGCAATGGGGTTCTAGAAATAATGAAGGTATCATCCGCAAACATAAAAATTGGGATTGAGGTTCCAGCTAACTTAAGGGCATCATGCATACACTGAGACAGCTATTTAACTGCACCACTGATATAGAGGCTAAATATTCTCAGGGCCAATCACATCCTTGTTTTACTCCCCGCTTGATCAGAATCTTGCTCGTCAGGTCCCCACCCAAATTCCACCTTACTTTTGCAAAGGTGTTTGTATGGAGGGCTCTTAAAATCCATAAAAGTTCATATGGGACCCCAAGAACCTTCCACAAACTATCCCTTGGGACTAAGTCGAATGCCGACCGCAGATCTATAAAGGCAAAGTACAAATGGTCTTTCTTCAGAGTAATATACTTCCAACACAGCAGCTTGAACCGGAAGACCTGATCAAGGGTATTAATACTGGACTTAAAGCCTGCCTGAGCGTCTTCAAGAATATGATTATCTGCAACCCAGGACTGTACCTTTGCCAATACCTGTCTACAGGAAATTTTTGGGGCATTATCCAGCAAGCAATTGGTCTATAGTTGGCGGAGAGGTCCCTACTCCCTTTTTTATAGATTGGTACAATAACCGCTCCTCAACAAGTGGGCGGTAATTCTTCACCCCTCATAATGGCATTACTAAGGGCATTTAGATAGGGACGCCACACCTCAGGATGGGATAGAAAGAGGTCACCCGGAATACCATCAATCCCTGGGGCCTTTTCCTTCTTCATGTGCATTAGTGCTAGCCTTGTTTCTTCCAGGGTGAAGTAAGGGGGCTCTGACCCAATGTTATCCACCTTCTGTAAGAGGTTAGTTTGAGCCACTGGAGCAATAATGCAATCCCCCCTCATTATGCTCCTCCAATGCATTGCCAACGTGCTCCCGCCCCTTCTCACTATACAAGGCCTGATGTATTCTACCCACCTCTCAAGCTATATTACTATGTCAAGATGATTATCAATTATCTGTGAGCTGGATGCTATCAATTTCAAAAATCCCTTTGTATTCTTGCTCTTAAGAGCATTAGTCAGCTCATCCCATTGATCCGTCTCCCAACTCTTTTTCGCTTTAGCTAGAGTAGACTTATAATGATTCCTTGTGGAGGTTATTTGTATTTTGGTGCTCGACTTCAGGACTTCCAGGAGCTTGGTCTTAGCAGTCCGACATTCCTTGGTGTACCACCCTGGAGCGTGTTTAAGGGAGCGCCCTCTCTTCCTATCTTTAAAGAACAAAGGCCTTAATTATTCCATTAACTGGCAGTGCAGAGGGACCATTTCAGGCATACACCCTCTCTTGTTAGTTGCCTCAGCTAAACTGGCCACAAACAGCACATAGATTTGGGTTTTGATATCTTTATTACCCATAACTTCTGCCCATTTGACACTCCTTCTATTATTACCTGCCTCTACCAGACTCATATTGTAAGTTGGGGGTAGATTACTGCTTGTGAACATAACCGCTGCAAATATACCACTTAAAAGCGTCATGGTCGCTATCTGCTCTAGAGATGACAGCCATATCAATTAGAGGGGCCCACACATCCTGATTCAGCAAAAGGTAGTCGATATAAGATTTAACAGGACCTCTCTTAAAGGTCAGCTTGGGAGGGATATCATATCTAGTGCTGCCATTTGCAATTCTTAAACCATGCTCAAGGATCAGATCTTTCAATTGAGTTGCGACCGCACTCAAGGTTTCTATAATTTGATCAAACACCCCGTGGCTATCCATTGTACTAATTGGATATGGCAAGCAATCTAGCCACCTCAACCCTATTCCGAGCCTCCTGTTACAGTCACCAGCAATAAGTTTCAGAGTACTACCTTTAAGACTCTGCAAAATATCAGCAAGGTGGGCCACTATGGGGGAGAGTACATTATAGGGGACAGATCTTATATACACATAAATAATAGCAATGTGACGCACCACTGCAGAAGTTTTTACTTTAACATCTACCCACAGCAAGTCCTTAGTTCCCCCTACAACACTTTTCACTATTGGGAAGAGATCTAGTTTCAACCAAATAAGCAATCCACCAGAGGCTCTACCCAAGGTAGGAGGAACTGCACCTGACATAAGTGACATCCCACATATAAATACCGGAGCCACTGCCCACGTTTCCTACAGAAGATTATTTGATAGTAGTCAATAAACTCTCCCCATGCCAGGTCTGCTAGCTTAGCTAGAAGACCTGCCACATTCCAAGATAGTATTCTTATTGAGTCGTTACCAGATGACCATCTTCCAGTCGTCCACCCCCTACTATTAACAACCTGGGCTTCTAGAGTAGGGATCACCTCTGCATATGAAGCTATACCTCTTCCCCTATCACTCTTAGCACCTAGCTCTGAGTCGTGTAGCATCCCTCACCTAACAGTAGGACCCTGAGATTCCAGAATAGAGTTAGCCTCTGACTGGAAAGCTGTATCCCTCCCCTTGTCTCTATTGGCACCTATCACTGTGCACTGTGTAAGCAGTAATCTACCCGGCCCATATAAGCCACCATAAGTGAGTTGGTTAAAGGTAGCTTCAAGCTCTGCATTCCCTTGTTGTCAATCAACCTTGGCTAACATGGAACACCTGTCCTTAAAAGCAGAGTAGTGTAGAGGAGCTAGGGGATTGCATGCTAGGGTATTTAGGTCGCCCTTTGCTGGGTTAGGAGCTGTGCGTTTGAGTCTTATATTTGAGCTTGAACGGGGCTTGAACATCCCAGGCTAACAGCTCATCCACCATTTTAAAGCTCCCTAATTTCAGCCCTATATCGCCTGTTTGGAGTCCTGCTGGGTTACAGTGAGTAGCATACAGGGTGTCATCCCTAATTACCAATGTGAATCCCCTAATGTAACAAAGCCAATAGATTACTTTGTTCACAGAGGAATATTGTGATTCTCTACCTCCACACGGAAGTCTAGGGACATCTATCAAGTAAATGTCACTCGGATTTCGGTGTGCTTCATGTTACTGCAGGGACTGCAGTACCCAGAAGGGTTCTGGTCTCTCTGGCAGACATTTATCCAAATAGGTTGTGTTTTGTGGCTACTATTCTGATCAAGAGTGTATATTCCCTCAATGAGCTATCCTCTTTCAAAGCTAGGGGGTAATGGGGTTACTTTGCCAGAAAAATCTTCCTTGCCCGGGACTAACTCTGGAGCCCTTTCACAGTTGAAACTTAGGCTTTGTCTACTGTGCTGAGTCACTACTTTATTAACACCTACTTCAGTACATATGTTCTCCACTAGTAGTGAAAGTTTAGCCACCATTGTGTCTAAATCGCTAACCAGCGTGCTCATATGCTCACGCAAACTTCTGATCTCTCCTCTTAGTAAGAGAAACTGTGCAAGAAATTCGCTCAGATTGGACTGGCTAATGTCACTTAAAACTACACGCCTAGACATGCCAGAAGAATCCTGCTTCTCGGGTGAAGCCCCTGCAACAGTGGCTAGAGGAGCAAAGCGATTGGAGCAGTCAATATTGATTACAGATGAGCTTTCCATCTGGAAATTTCCCAAATGCTGATCTCCATCAGCCACTGACCCGCATTTAGCTGGAAGCTCTTCACAAGGGGTGGTACTGGCATCCTGCATTAAACCAGCCATGCTACACAGACTGGTGGAGGTTTTATTTAAGTATGAGGGTATACCCTTATGTTTAGCGTCTCTAGACCCCTCCCGCTGGGAGAAGCCCGGAACATTAGATGCCAATAAGCCCGCCACCTCTACTATTAGATCATCTATTTCATTTAAAGTGCAGTTTTCTGATGAGTGCCTTGGTATCTTACTTATACTTGCTGCCCCTGCAGGCTTTTCAGTAGCTTTATGTTTGCCCATCATTAAAAGAGCACAGAGCGCAACAAGTGTGTTTAATACTAACACAGTCAGACAAATCACAAAGGTCAATAGGTCAGCACTGAGTGCATTCCAGACCAGCCCAACCTCAGGAGTTATAGATAGGTAATACCAGCTTGAAATTGTTCACCCACAAATTGCTAGCAGTCTTTTACATGGGTACCCCGTCAAACAGCAGTTTATTTGGGGTACCCCGTCAAACAGCAGTTTATTTGCCTTCAGGATCTGGTGTAATGATGATGGTTCTTTGTTACAAAACAATCTCATAAATATCTGCCCTCATGGATAGTCCAAATGTGCTGATCGAATCCTTGATTCACTCAGCACTTACCCCTTCTGAGGATATTAACGAATGAAGCCAAGGGGAGTGGCCCAGCCCTGCCTCTTCCTGTCGCTGACGGGCACAGGAAGGGCCTGCCCTTGGCCCAGGCACGTCCTGTGCCGTGTTGAGAATGAGGTGCTTAAGTAGTGCAGAGTCAGAGCAGGTGTGCTAATCACAAAGGACCGCCTAATGGGGCCCAATGCCTGCTGGTAGTTGGAGTCTCCCCCTGTAGAAGCTGGTTGTCTAGCACGTCCCATGCTGCATTGAGAATGAGGCCCTTAAATAGTGCAGAGTCAGGGCAGGTATGCTAATGACAAAGGACCGCCTCCTGGGGCCCTATGCCTGCTGTTAGATGGAGTTTCCCACTGTAAAAGCTGGTTGTCTATCGCAAGACAGAAATACTGATCTTTAGCAAGAGCAGTAACACATGGAATGACTCCCGGTGGCCATCAGACCTAGGACCTACACCCACTCCCTCCGACGACGCCAGAAACCTCTGAATCATCATTGACAAACTCACAATGAAATCACAGATCAATGTAGTCTCCTTCACCTGCTTCTTCACTTTGTACATGCTCTGTAAGATCTTGAAGTGTCTACCCCTACAAATGTGATGCACTGTGGCGCAGGTCCTCACATCACCAACCGACTGGACTATGGCAACGTCCTCTCTGTAGGAATCGCTGTATAACTCCTACAGAGACTTACGATCATACAGAACACCGCAGCCAGACTCGTTCTTGGCCTTTCCTGACGAACCAACATCACATCCCATTTCAGGCAACTCCACTGGCTCCCCCGTGCAGAAGAAATGTCAATTTAAGCTGCTGACCACAAAGCTCTACACCACCAAGGACCCATGTACGTTACCAACCGCCTGAACTTCCACCAACTATCGAGAAGACTGTGCTCTGCAGCCCTTACACTTGCCCATACCGCTGCGACTACCAGTTGAGGATGCTCCTTCTCTTACATCGCAGCACAAACCTGGAACAGCCTTCCCCACGCACCTCTGGATCATAACCTCACATCTGGAATTCCGAATGGTCCTCAAGACCTGGCTGTTCGAATAAGCCTCTAGGACCTGCAAGCACATGGATACTTTATCGGGTGATTAGCTGCGCTTTATTGATTGATCCATGTTAATGATATAGAATATGGATGTGGTGCTGACCATGAGGATCAACATTCTTACTCCTTACAGAATTCCTTTCAAAAGACTTCCCCAGAGTCTTGCATGTTGATGTGGAGGATGGAGTCCACTTAGAGTCAATGCCAAAGTACAGGAAGAAGCAGAACAGCAGGGCTCCCACAGTATTAAGATGAATCATTTATAACCGCTGCTGGGATGCCTAGGGAGTTTAACTTTTTCCTTTATGTTGCTCCGAGAAAGAAAGACTCACCATCGGTCTGATTTCCTAAATTTCCCCTGGACAGATTTAAGGGCCACCTAAGAAATTACATCAGGGTAACTGGGGCTTCCCCCTCATGATGCCAGTAGGACGTAAATCACCAAGTCTTGCACAACATATTGCCAAGTATGTAAACTCATTACATTCAGAAATGGAATCCATTTGCCAGTTTGTAACATATACGTACTACTGCTCCTCATGATAAAGTATAAGTTCTCAGCCAAATCCTGATAAAATTGTTTGACAGCAATACTTACTTGAGTTTCCTACACACGTGTCCAAGGTTGTTGAGCAAAGGTTCCCACTTGTCCACCGTTACCTGTAAAAAGAATACAACATTAAGCTCACAAAAACACACTCAATTATTGTAACTAAATTGTGAAACGTCTCCTAAACAAATGCTCACATAATTTGCAAAGTCAAGCACAACGACTCAAAGTAAAATGAACTAAGCAGGTCTTTTATCCTTTTTTTCTTTAAGCAGGGAAATGTATAATGTACATTTTTTAAGAGCTTGTTAAGAAAAAAGTAGCAAAATGTGAAGAAACCTAACAGAAGTACCTCATTTCCGATAGCTTTAATCTTCTCTAAAGCATCAAGGAACCATTTCTCTGATGTTTTCCAACTGTAAGAAGAAAAATGCATTACAATATTCAGTTTTCGCTAATGCAGCAAATATAGGGTCAGTATTGCTGGATAATAAATGTAAACCTAATCAGAAAAAAATATGGTGATGATCCTGAAGGATACACTCCGTCAATAGGAAACAGTCTGTTTCTAATTGGTGCAATTTATGACCGCGCACTAAATTCACAACACCTTCAGCATGTTGCTTCTGTAATAGCTCCAACGGCAGATGTGAAAGAGCAGGACCAGTTACTCCCCTAGTAATGTTTTTTCACCTCTTATACTCGTGTTTAAGAACATATTCTGCTAAAATGAAAATGTCACTTACCCAGTGTACATCTGTTCGTGGCATCAGTCGCTGGAGATTCACATGTTCTGCATTGCTCGCCATCTGGTGTTGGGTCGGAGTGTTACAAGTTGTTTTTCTTCGAAGAAGTCTTTCGAGTCACGGGACCGAGTGACTCCTCCTTCTGTCTCCATTGCGCATGGGCGTCGACTCCATCTTCAATTGTTTTCCCCGCAGAGGGTGAGGTAGGAGTTGTGTTGTAGTAATAGTGCCCATGCAATGGAGTGACTAAGTATGTACCTATTTAAGGTTAAAATAATATATATACAAATGTACAAAGTTGAAGCTAACTTCCGAACTGCTACAGGCTCCCGGGGAGGTGGGTGGGCACATGTGAATCTCCAGCGACTGATGCCACGAACAGATGTACACTGGGTAAGTGACATTTTCAGTTCGATGGCATCTGTCGCTGTAGATACACATGTTCTGCATAGACTAGTAAGCAGTTATCTCCCCAAAAGCGGTGGCTCAGCCTGTAGGAATGGAAGTGGTTTGAAATAATGTTCTTAACACGGCTTGACCTACTGTGGCTTGCTGTGCGGATAACACGTCTACACAGTAGTGCTTGGTGAACGTGTGTGGCGTAGACCATGTGGCTGTCTTACATATTTCTTGCATTGGGATGTTTCCTAGAAAGGCCATGGTAGCACCTTTTTTTCTGGTTGAGTGTGCCCTTGGTGTAATGGGCAGTTGTCGTTTTGCTTTAAGGTAGCAGATTTGGATGCATTTAACTATCCATCTGGCTATACCTTGTTTTGATATTGGGTTTCCTGCATGAGGTTTTTGGAATGCAATAAATAGTTGTTTAGTCTTTCTGATGTTTTTCGTTCTGTCAATGTAGTACATTAATGCTCTTTTGACATCTAATGTACAGTATGTAGTGCCCTCTCAGCTACGGATTCTGGCTGTGGGAAGAACACTGGTAGTTCCACTGTTTGATTTAGGTGGAACGGTGAAATAACCTTTGGTAAAAATTTAGGATTAGTCCTTAGGACGACTTTATTTTTGTGTAGTTGTATAAAAGGTTCTTGTATTGTAAACGCCTGAATTTCGCTTACTCTTCTTAGAGATGTAATGGCGATGAGAAATGCAACCTTCCAGGTTAGGAACTGTATTTCGCAAGAGTGCATGGGTTCAAAAGGTGGACCCATGAGTCTTGTTAAGACAACATTTAAGTTCCATGAAGGAACAGGTGGTGTTCTTGGTGGTATAATTCTTTTAAGGCCTTCCATGAATGCTTTAATGACTGGTATCCTATATAGGGAAGTTGAATAGGTAGTCTGCAGGTATGCAGATATTGCCGCAAGGTGTATTTTAATGGAAGAGAAGGCTAGGTTAGATTTTTGTAAGTGAAGCAAGTAACCCACTACGTCCTTTGGAGTTGCGTGTAAAGGTTGGATCTGATTATGATGGCAGTAGCAGACAAACCTCTTCCATTTACTTGCATAGCAGTGCCTAGTGGACGGCCTTCTGGCTTGCTTTATGACTTCCATACATTCTTGGGTAAGTTGTAAGTGTCCGAATTCTAGGATTTCAGGAGCCAGATTGCTAGATTCAGCGATGCTGGATCTGGATGTCTGATCTGTTGGTTGTGTTGTGTTAACAGATCTGGCCTGTTGGGCAATTTGATGTGGGGTACTACTGATAGGTCTAGCAGTGTTGTGTACCAGGGTTGCCTTGCCCAAGTTGTTAAATGAGTTTGAGTTTGTTTTGACTCAATTTGTTTACCAGATAAGGAAGGAGAGGGAGAGGAGGAAAAGCGTAGGCAAATATCCCTGACCAGTTCATCCATAGGGCATTGCCTTGGGACTGCCTGTGTGGGTATCTGGATGCGAAGTTTTGGCATTTTGCGTTCTCTCTTGTTGCAAACAAGTCTATTTGAGGTGTTCCCCAGAGTCTGAAGTAAGTGTTTAGAATTTGGGGGTGAATTTCCCATTTGTGGACCTGTTGGTGATCTCGAGAGAGATTGTCTGCAAGTTGATTCTGGATCCCTGGAATAAACTATGCTATTAGGCGAATGTGGTTGTGAATTGCCCATCGCCATATCTTCTGTGCTAGAAGGCTCAACTGCGTTGAGTGTGTCCCCCCCCTGTTTGTTTAGATAATACATTGTTGTCATGTTGTCTGTTTTGACAAGAATGCATTTGTGAGTTATAATTGGTTGGAAAGCCCTTAATGCTTGAAAAACTGCTAGCATTTCTAGGTGATTTATATGCAGTTTTGTTTGATGTACGTTCCATTGTCCTTGTATGCTGTGTTGATCGAGGTGGGCTCCCCACCCTGTCATGGAAGCATCTGTTGTTATTACGTATTGTGGCACTGGGTCTTGGAATGGCCGCCCTTTGTTTAAATTTATACTGTTCCACCATAGAAGCGAGAGGTAAGTTTGGCGGTCTATCAACACCAGATCTAGAAGGTGACACTGTGCTTGTGACCATTGTGATGCTAGGCACTGTTGTAAGGGCCTCATGTGTAGTCTTGCGTAGGGACAATGGCTATGCATGAAGACATCATGCCTAGGAGTTGTAATATCATCTTTGCTTGTATTGTTTGTGTTGGATACATGCGTTGTATGATCTTGTTGAAATTTTGAATTCTTTGTGGACTTGGAGTGGCTACTCCTTTTGTTGTGTCTATTATGGCTCCCAGGTATTGTTGTACTTTGCACGGCAAAATGTTGGATTTTGCAAAGTTGACGGAGAAACCTAGTTTGTAGAGGGTTTGTATGATTTGATTTGTGTGTTGTAAGCACTTTGTTAGTGAATTGGTTTTGATTAGCCAGTCGTCTAGATACGGGAATACATGTATTTGCTGCCTTCTGATGTGTGCAGCCACTACTGCTAGACATTTTGTAAAGACTCTTGGTGCGGTTGTTAAACCAAAAGGCAATACTTTGAATTGGTAATGTATTCCTTTGAATACGAACCGTAGGTATTTCCTGTGCGACGGATGTATTGGTATATGGAAATACGCGTCTTTGAGGTCTAAGGTTGTCATGTAGTCCTGTAGTTTTAGCAATGGTAACACTTCTTGTAGCGTGACCATGTGAAAGTGGTCTGATTTGATGTAGGTGTTTAGTATTCTGAGGTCTAGGATTGGTCTCAGTGTTTTGTCCTTTTTTGGTATTAAGAAGTACAGTGAATAGACTCCTGTGTTTGTTTGTGTGTTTGGTACTAATTTGATTGCATTCTTTTGCAATAGTGCTTGAACTTCTATTTCCAGAAGTTCGGAATGTTGTTTTGATAAATTCTGTGCTTTTGGTGGTATGTTTGGAGGGAATTGTAGGAATTCTATGCAATAACCATGTTGGAAAATTGCTAAGACCCAAGTGTCTGTAGTTATTTCCTCCCATGCTTTGTAATAATGACCTATTCTTCCCCCCACTGGTGTTGTGTGGAGGGGGTGAGTGACATCTGAGTCACTGCTTGGTTGTAGGGGTTTTGGGGCTTTGAAATTTTCCTCTATTCCTAGGGAATTGCCCTCCTCTGTATTGGCCCCGAAAGCCTCCCCTGTACTGTCCCTGGTAGCTGGAAGGTGTTGCCTGCGAGGTGCTGGCTTGTGTGGCCTGACCCCGAAACCCCCCTCTAAAGGGTGTCTTGCGGAAGGTGCTGTAGGTTCCTCTGCTCTGCGGGGAGTAGAGTGTGCCCATGGCTTTAGCAGTGTCAGTGTCTTTTTTAAGTTTTTCGATTGCCGTGTCCACTTCTGGTCCGAACAGTTGTTTTTCGTTGAATGGCATATTGAGCACTGCCTGCTGTATCTCTGGTTTGAACCCAGACGTTCTTAGCCATGCGTGCCTTCTAATGGTCACAGATGTATTCATTGTTCTTGCAGCTGTGTCTGCTGCGTCCATAGAAGATCGTATCTGGTTATTTGATATGTTCTGTCCTTCCTCAACCACCTGCTTTGCCCTCTTTTGTAGTTCCTTGAGAAGATGCTCGATGAGGTGTTGCATCTCATCCCAATGGGCTCTGTCATAGCGCACAAGTAGTGCTTGAGAGTTAGCGATGCGCCACTGGTTTGCAGCTTGTACTGCGACTCTTTTCCCATCTGCATCGAACTTGCGGCTCTCTTTATCTGGGGGTTGTGCATCCCCAGATGTGTGGGAGTTGGCTCTTTTCCGAGCTGCTCCTACTACGACGGAATCTGGTGGCAGCTGTGTGGTGATGAAAACAGGGTCTGTAGGAGGTGCCTTATACTTCTTTTCCACCCTTGGCGTTATTGCCCTACTTTTGACCGGCTCCTTGAAGATTTCCTTTGCGTGCCGAAGCATACCTGGCAGCATAGGCAGGCTTTGGTAGGAGCTGTGGGTGGAGGAGAGGGTGTTGAATAAAAAGTCATCCTCGACTTGTTCTGAGTGGAGGTTTACGTTGTGGAATTGTGCTGCTCTAGCCACCACTTGAGAGTATGCTGAGCTGTCTTCTGGTGGTGAGGGCTTTGTTGGATATGCCTCCGGACTGTTGTCCGACACTGGGGCGTCATATAAGTCCCAAGAGTCTTGATCCTGGTCACCTTGGCTCATGGTGGTGTGAGCCGGGGAATGTGACGGAGTTTGCGCTGGTGAGACGTTAATTACAGGTGGAGGAGAGGGTGGCGGAGTCACCTTTTTCACCATTTTTGTTTGTGGCGCCTGGTCTGTTTGAAACTCCAGTCTCCTTTTTCTCCTAATAGGGGGAAGGGTGCTTATTCTTCCTGTTCCCTGCTGTATGAAAATACGTTTTTGCGTATGGTCCACTTCGGTGGATTGCAGCTCTTCCTCAAACCTATGCTTTCGCATCTGAGAGGACAGTGATTGCTCCTCTGTATAAGAGCCTGGACCTGGGTCGGTTACGGGTTGTTTCGGCACCGAAACCCTGCCTGTATCTTTTTTCGGCTCCGAGGTGGCTTTTTTCTTTTTTGGAGTCGAAACCTCTCGGCGTCGATCTTTGTCGGTGCCGCTGTCTCGGCGTCGAGCCGTTTCTACACCGCTATTTCGGTGTCGTTGCTTTTCTCCAGCACTTTCTCGATCCCGAGAAGGCTGCGTGCCGGTGTCTCGACCGGAGTCGGACGATCTCGGCACTGTTTGGGCCTTTTTCGGTGCCGATGGTCGGTCACCGAATTTATGGGTGGAGCCATGGCCTGGTGGCAGTGGCGTCCCCTGGGCCTTGTCACTTTTCTTATGTGTTGTTTTCGACGTCTTACTCACGGTTCTTTGATCGTCGAATTCCTCAGAGTCCGATTCGTGGATCGAAAAGGTTTCTTCTTCCTCTTGTTCCTCGAACTCTCGGTGTGCTGTCGGCGTGGACGCCATCTGAAGTCTCCTGGCTCGACGGTCACGGAGTGTCTTTCGGGACCGGAACGCGCGACAGGCCTCGCAAGTCTCTTCACTGTGCTCAGGTGACAGGCACAGGTTACAGACCAAATGTTGGTCTGTATACGGGTATTTGTTGTGGCATTTGGGACAAAAACGGAACGGGGTCCGTTCCATCGGCGTTGTTCGACACGCGGTCGGGCCGACCAGGCCCCGACGGGGGATCGAAAACTACCCCGAAGGGAACCGGAGCGCATCGATCTTCGATGCGGTGTTGAATCTAACTACGCCGATCCCGAACGCAACAATACCGACGAAAATCTTCCGATATTTACTAACTTTCCGTTCCGAAACTCGGAGCGTCAGGAACACGTCCGAACCCGATGGCGGAAAGAAAACAATCGAAGATGGAGTCGACGCCCATGCGCAATGGAGACAGAAGGAGGAGTCACTCGGTCCCGTGACTCGAAAGACTTCTTCGAAGAAAAACAACTTGTAACACTCCGACCCAACACCAGATGGCGAGCTATGCAGAACATGTGTATCTACAGCGACAGATGCCATCGAACTTACTGTTTTGCATTTGTGCTTTCCCTTTATGCTACAAAAACAAAAAATAAACTGTACTTCGTTCTGAGATTAGAAAACCACAGATTATCTGCGATGCCATGTCGGATACAGAAACCCAAAGAATAAATGAATGCCCTGTGCCAGGATGATGACTTTCTGCCCTCTTTGCATGCTAGCCTTTCCATGGGAGTACTCACTTCTGTCTGTTGAGTTTTTATGCAGAAAGTCTGTTATGAAGACACAAATAAACAACGTTGAGCCAGGGATGGCAAAGAGCAAACACTTTAAAAAAAAAAAAAAAAAAAAACGATAACGATTGTGTATTCAGTGGGTTACAACATGGTTAACTGCTGACTATTACATCTTTTACTCTGAGATTTCCAGGCCATTAAATAGAGGCGGGTATGCACAAAACACAGTTAAGAGACAAATTGTTATAAAATGTTTTTTCTCACTCTCTTACCACTAGAAATTCAGCCAATACAATATCCTCTGAGGGGTCGCTCACAAGGGGGAACTATTTGTTTCCCAAATAAATAGTGAATTAAATGTTAATCAATCCATGTTAAAGGTAACCTTGAATATAAACTCTCAAAGCGTAAGCAAAGCTGGTCTGGTGCCATTAAAGGAGGATTAAATGACAAATGGACCCATGACCAATAGTTGTCTTGGAAGTGGTAAATAATATCACTGGAGGTGAAGACACAAAGCAGAGGAATTAAAGTGACTAGGTATGAACAAGTAATTACCTCCTTGTTTTTAAGCCCTTGGTACACAAATGCTTTTTTTGAGGGAGGAAAAAATAAGTGAAAACGTTATAAGAGAAACCTTCCCTGAAGGGCCTTGAATGAGCACCCACAAAGACAGGGGAATAACACCTGTGTAAACCAAGGGGGTTGTGGAGAAAAACATTAATGATGCAGTAAGACATGGTATAGAAAGGTACCCCAGAACACAGTCTTAAAGTTCCAGGTGGTGTTTTTATAGCTTGGCACTAAATGTCCCTTTGGGGAAAACATCCTGGGCCAGGAAAGCAAGAAATCCCTTACATACGAGCACTCAGAACAACCCTGCAACACCCGAGGATAGGCCCAGCAACAACCACAGGTGTAACAGAAAGGGTGTTTTTTTTCTGTCATCGAAAGAGCAGAAGCGGAAGGTATTTACACCACACTGGTAGAGCCAAATTCAAGAAGTCTAGAAGTGAAAAGATGATCAACAGTACACTTCAGGTGCAACATTCCCCATTTTAAGTAGGCAAAACAAAAGTTCTCTGTGTGATTTAGAAAAGTTGTGCTCCTAACGCTTTTCAAATTTACTTAGTCTCCACTGGAAATGACGGACATGCTGGTCCACAGGAGGTGGTGCATGTAATTTTGGTTTTGTCAATATCAGAGCTGTGCTCACATGTGAAGAGGATATATCGAAGTGCAGTCTTACTAATTTAGAGTGGCTACTGCCCATTCAACTCAGGCTAAGCGGTGACTGGGGGTGGCAATTTATAATCCAGGGACACAAGTCCTTTTCCCTGTAAGTCTATGGGAGGACTTCCTACCAGATCTCCCTGTCAAGGGTCACTCAGACCCATAACTGGATTCCATTGCCTTCAATATTTCTTAGACATGTAAGTTGTGTATAAGACTCTAGGTTCGTGGTTGGTCTAGTAAATGGTGAAATCCATTTGGATCCTAAGTGTTTGTGCTACACAAAATGGTGGTTTCCTTTGTGATGAACTGGCTATGACCATCTCATACATCTCAGCCTTCTTGCATACCCTTCCTGTACCCCCAACTCGAAACCTGTGTGCTTGCAAGTGGAAAAATATCCAGCAGATTCCCTTTGTTAAGTATAGGATTCCTCCATCCTAGGTAAAACTCATGACCTTCACTATTAACTCTACACTGGCCATCGCCATTGGCAATGGGAGCAAATGCAGGTCCAAATCTGATCCGAATACACATAACCCTTAGATGGCGATGAGTGGTCTGACTGGAGATTCTGGTCTCAGAAGGCCGCAAAAATTTAGCCAGCAAAAAGCATAGGAGTGGTGGAGTCCAAAGAAGTTTGAATAACGCAGACTCATTAGTTGGCCCTAGAATCCTTCCTTGACCAACGGTGAGATACAAAGAAAGGGGGCCTGCAACAACATCTTGCTGGTCTGACCAGCAGAGAAAGAGGGAGCCTATCTTCTTGCCTTTTGAGAAGCTGGACTGTGAGGAGGATTCCGTTTGATCCAGAGAAGACATGCTCGAGTCCAGCTGACTGGAAGACCCATGTGATGACTTATTGACAGATGGAGAGTGCTTAGAAGCAACTAGATCGTCACATCCTACTTGCCCAGGAGGAATCCAAGAGTTACAGAAAAGCACAGGCTAGATTGAGAAGCTGCAACATTAAGCACAATTGTCTCAATGTGAATTTGTATAATCTTCAACATGACTCTTGCCTTAAGGTGTCTATTAAGTCAGAGGCTGTTTTCCTTCAGACCCCTAGGGTTGTATCTTACGTCTGCCCTTCAGGTTCTGGCCACAAAGCTGGCAAGGAGTTTTTTTTGCTATTTAAAGGCATATCGATCATGTGTGACTGGACACCTCTATACAAACCTGTGAAGTGTTAGCTGTCAGACTGTCACCATGTGCCAATTGATCTGCCAAGTGATGCACGGATCATGTGCCTCAATGCTTCCATTCCATCACAACAGAACTGTTCAGAGGGGGGTTTAATTAACGGCCCCTAATTTGGCCATAAGATACAGGACATGAAAATAATCTGCCAAAAAGCAGTCCACACTAGAGGAACACCACACAAGCTACCTTGGGTGAGGGCCCCCTGGACTAAGGCATCCAAATTATTGGACTCCCTTCCCAGGGACATAAACACATTTGGTTTGGAACCTGGCTGATCTAGCCAGCAAGAATTAGGGGTTGGATAGACTCAAAGGTCAGGCTATTTTAGAGGCCAGACAGTGTTTACGCTCTTCTTGCTCTATTTATAGCCGCAGTCAAGGAAGATTTTTGGTTAACCGTGATATTGGGCCCCTGATGAGCTTGCCTAATGGCAGAATGGGACCAATCTGCTTGCCCCACTTCCCAAAGATAATAAAGAAACAGGGAGTAGTTAGTAATGACCCAAAGCAGTAATTAGTAAAAGCCTATGGTAAGAAGGGTATTTTTTACTGATTGAAGGGTGTTCCCACTGGCAGCCTTTAGCTGTGCAAAAAGGTAAATTACAATGATGTCTAACAATATTACCGTCAATGTAAAAAAATAAACACAGTGATAACATTGTCTGCTAACTGACATTCAGTACCAATGTCATTCCCTCAGATTCTAAATGAACTCCCAAGTCCACAAATTCTCTATAACAGATCAAAACATTCATCTTTGGACAGTGTCTGATAATTCTCTTTGTTTTTTGGCTTGTTTGGATAAATATGCTAACTCACTCCAAGACTGTTTTTGGCCCACCCACTGCAAACAGAGATGCAACAGTGGCTAAAGGAACCAAAGGCAACTAAAATAATCTAATCCTTGACTTTGGTGAGAGAGAGGCTGAAGCGGTAAGTGCAAGCCCAGATGTCCTTAAGTGCCATTAAGGCAATAGTGTCACACAATGGAGAAACAGAAGCTTGAGCAAATGGAGCAGCCAGAACAGCAAATATTTCAGGAACAATTTTCTGAAAAGGCTGCACATATTTCTTGTCAGAAGTGGTGGTTTAAGAAATTGCAAGCAATGCAACTCATAAGGTTAATACGACATAAACGGCCTTGCTGACATTAAACACTTACAGCACCAAGTGTTTCACTTACTGGAAAAATAGACCTCAGACACTTCTCTTTCCTATTTTAAATTGAAGGCCAAGACCAGGAACTGGGGTCTCAGTGTTTACTACCAAAAATGTCGCCCACCTGCACCTGAAAACCTTTGGCGTGCATACTTGGACAGAGAAACAAGGCTTAAGGCTTCAGGATCATGGTGTACCTATAGGCACCACCAACAAGATATATCAGAATTTAAAGTGCACCTGATTAAGGACGAGAAGGAAGCCTTCAAAACATATTTACATTCCATATTAAGAAAGTGCCCACATGTGGCCCCAAAGGAATATACCCAAAAGCTGGAAGGCTGGTCAAGAAAAGAAACGAAGTAAACCTTTCTTAGAAGGGAGAGCTGTTATGACGACAGCTAGTGAATATACAATAGAGTCTAAGGTGACCCCCCTCTACTCCAGGTCAATAAAGACACTGTTTCCTGTCCTCGACTTCTGTGTGATAACCTAATGCATTCTCGGTTTTTTAGTCATGCTTTCACTAATTAGACTAGCATGCCTAAAAAAGCACTGATCTGTAGATGAAAAGTTCAGGTCTAGAGGCAGTGTCTGCAATGACTTGAAATAAGATGTTCACCCTAGGTGAGACAGACCTTGCAGTCATCTCCCAGCGCCTGACCACTCCAAAGTCCACACTGTGGGGCGCAGTCAGAACACGAGATGTTTGTGGCCAGCAACCACTACTACAATTGGCAGCCCATTTACTTTGAAGCAATTCATATCAAATAGCCTATATAAAGAGCTGCTAGATGGGGTTCCAATATTTACATGAAGAGCAAGATATATTTTTCGATGGGGGATATAATTTCCTTCTAGCACGGCTACTCCACTTTATCTGAGAGAAACTAATGTGCCCCCCCTGCACGTTCAATGGAAGACTGGGGTTGGGGAGCACAAATCTGAGACAAGGGGACAATTCCCAACCACCACGTAAGTGAGAGGGGCAAAGCTGCAAACATTAGCACCATTGGCACTTCCACCACATATGGCTGTAATCCAGGCACGTCCAGATGAAGATGTCCTCCAGAAAGGGCAAGATGCAAGACAGCCACTGTCACCAAAACCTGATGGTCACACAGAAAGGATAATCTGACACTACACTTGCTAAAGGAAGGTAAGGTGAAGAACCAAAGAAGGAGAGCTCACTGTAGAGACTGAGTGATGCTTCCTCTGAAGGACAAAACACATTCTGGTTGAAGACACATTAGAAGCCAATGAGATTCTTAAATTGTGGATGCATATATTTACTACACTATGCAAAAAGGGTTGAGCATTTACATCAGTTAATTAAACTTCCCTTATCAGGAGCAGACAGGACAGAAGTGCACTAAACTATTTATGGAAGAGCCGGCAGCTATACTAGAAACTATATATATGCAAACTAGGAATAACAGGTTCGAATTAGTGATAAAGATGGCCTGGGCACTTCAGGATTGACCTATGATTTATTTTTACAATAAAGGACAAACAAACCCTACTGCCTATAAATCAAACTTTTATTCAGAAGCAAAACACAAACGTGACCCAGAAGAAATAATACTGACAGCAGCAGAAACAGCCATCACCACAGGTCAGAGACAAAAGAAAATCATTGTTGCATCATGGATACCCATTTCGGAAATTTTGGAAGCTGCCACCAAGGCAAGCATTTTGAATTACAAAGCATGTGCTTGTTGCACTGAGCACTCGTACAAAACGCATCAGAAGACGTTTCGATATGATACGACACTCAGGAATCGGGATACCTTATAATACCAAAGAACTGTCCTACATTATTGCCCTCGAAGCCGCACACAAAGCCCTCTATGTGGATGAACCAACTCAGCCTGCTACAGGCATGACATACAAATATGCTAAATCTTGCACAGCAATTGAGGGTAAGTTCGAACGCTCTAAATTCAAGATCATAAATACTAGAATTAAAACATTAGGTGACCTTTTTGCTGGGATTGCCAAGATTCAGGAACCCTTACTGAATTTGAAAAAGGCAGACGCCCCCCCCCCCCTCAATGCCACGCCACCTTAGAATCCTATTCTAATTGATTCAGACATGGTTTCTGCATTCAAAGGTCCAATGTGAATTAAACATTGGCAGCCAAATGGTTTTAAAGGCAAAAGGGGCTATGAAAGTGAGGCAGCTTTAAGAGTGAGTAGCCCCATTAGAAAAGAGCCATCCTTTGGCACAGGTATAACAAACACACCATAGCGTGTACTAATGAAAGCTCAAACTCCAAAGGAAATACCACTGTGGATCTGCCTGTGAAACAGCCCAACCATCTGTAAAATAATTGCTGCAGTTACCTAAGTACCAAATGACCTATACAGGCAACTTTAACTTCACGCAATCCAAGTAAAGCATTACCTATTGATCATACATTTACACTGGGACTCAAGAGCAAAACTACACTTCATTAGAGAAATACAGGGAGAACCTTAATAGGGTATCCCTGGAAGGGCTGGCTTTGGAGTATACCAAAGCAGCCAAAATGCTTACTTTGCTCTTCCAAGGATACTGGTGCCCATTGATACTAAAGCAAACAATAAAGCATGTTTTTGTTTTTGCAGTGTCGATCCCTGAGTTATTCAAACCATATAGGACAAGCCAATACTACCACCTTTCAGGGCGTGGCCATGGAGGTCAAGACTTTATCAACAGAAAAGGATGATGGACGGAGTGCTGCAACTGGTTTAAATCTATTGTTCTTTTGCAGGTGAGGCAGTGTAGCATTAACACTGTTTATGCTGTTCACCCTTGTTGTTATTTTAAAAAGTCCTTGTTATTATTTCTAACCTTGTGGTATGTCATGCCTAATTGTTAGCCAGGCAAATTAGCACGAACAGTAGCACAAAAATGACTGCTTGGGCTGTTATTTCAACTTGAGCAGCTTTCTAGCCAACCATTACGCTGCTACAGATGGCAGCTATATTGGGAGTGGTGTAAGATACAGCCAACCAATCATAGATGATGTCCTTATTAAATAATAATGAAATGTGATCTGTAGCAGCGTAATGGTTGGCTAGAAAGCTGCTTAAGTTGAAATAACAGCCCAAGCAGTCATTTTTGGGAGTTGGTTCCTTGGGCAAACCCTAGGGCCGCGACTATCGATGTTCAACTTTAACATTATTCTTGGCCTTTATATCTTAAAGATTGATTGCTTTCCGCATTGCGCCATAAAAATGAATGAACATAATTCTTGTTTTTGGGGCTGGATCCCACTCCACTTGTCAGTGGCTGTACCTCACACCACTCTCAATATGGCCGCCAATGTTGGGCAGTCTAGACTTTGTGCGCCTCTGTTCTTGCACCTTAGCTAAGCCCTTTTGAGATGGAAGCAAGGTTACCCTCATTCAGCTAGCCGGTTTTGCACAGCACTCATACTCACACCCTATTTTTTCCAGTGGAGGTAGGATTCTTCTGAATAAACTCAATTTCAATCATTTTAACTTTGTAATTGATATCATATGTAGGTTTCTTCATTATTCCATACTGTTATGTTTCGGTGTATCTATTAAGTCTCCAAGCGGTTTCATACCTTACAAGGCCTTTAACTGATACAACTGCCTTGGTAAGTTTCACTTACACAAGTTGTCCAGTTCAAACCTACGTACATTGGCTCACTGTCTCAATTTGCATTTATTTATGTTATTAGCCTCTCTTAAACTTCATAATTGAGATTGCCTCATAAATACCTCATTTGAGAAACGACGGAAAATTGTATAATCTTACTCGTCTTTAAATGTTGTTATGCTACACTATGACTCCTTTGTCAATACGACTGGTACACTGCACTGTTTAAAAAAAAAATAGCACCTGTGTATTTCACCTCATCACAAAGTGACCCATATATAGAAACGGTGTACGTTTAGCAACAACAAGTTATTCTTTTTTTCTCTATTATAATTATTTTATTAGTATTTTATATCATTGGGTTTAAAAAAACCCTATGAACATCTTATGGTCTCATGTACATTTAAATTATGGGACCGAAACATCAATACTGCTCCACCTCTCATTTGCGACAAAATGGATCCTTAAATTGTTAGAGATAACTTGTAGACTTTCTCTCAGTTATTAGAAGAGTGGACATCACATAAATTAATCTATAAACTTTGGATAAAAATGTGTTTGATTTGAGTAGTTAGATTAACGTGTGTAGGGTTTTCTTTGTATTTCTATATACAGGGAGTGCAGAATTATTAGGCAAATGAGTATTTTGACCACATCATCCTCTTCATGCATGTTGTCTTACTCCAAGCTGTATAGGCTCGAAAGCCTACTACCAATTAAGCATATTAGGTGATGTGCATCTCTGTAATGAGAAGGGGTGTGGTCTAATGACATCAACACCCTATATCAGGTGTGCATAATTATTAGGCAACTTCCTTTCCTTTGGCAAAATGGGTCAAAAGAAGGACTTGACAGGCTCAGAAAAGTCAAAAATAGAGAGATATCTTGCAGAGGGATGCAGCACTCTTAAAATTGCAAAGCTTCTGAAGCGTGATCATCGAACAATCAAGCGTTTCATTCAAAATAGTCAACAGGGTCGCAAGAAGCGTGTGGAAAAACCAAGGCGCAAAATAACTGCCCATGAACTGAGAAAAGTCAAGCGTGCAGCTGCCACGATGCCACTTGCCACCAGTTTGGCCATATTTCAGAGCTGCAACATCACTGGAGTGCCCAAAAGCACAAGGTGTGCAATACTCAGAGACATGGCCAAGGTAAGAAAGGCTGAAAGACGACCACCACTGAACAAGACACACAAGCTGAAACGTCAAGACTGGGCCAAGAAATATCTCAAGACTGATTTTTCTAAGGTTTTATGGACTGATGAAATGAGAGTGAGTCTTGATGGGCCAGATGGATGGGCCCGTGGCTGGATTGGTAAAGGGCAGAGAGCTCCAGTCCGACTCAGACGCCAGCAAGGTGGAGGTGGAGTACTGGTTTGGGCTGGTATCATCAAAGATGAGCTTGTGGGGCCTTTTCGGGTTGAGGATGGAGTCAAGCTCAACTCCCAGTCCTACTGCCAGTTCCTGGAAGACACCTTCTTCAAGCAGTGGTACAGGAAGTAGTCTGCATCCTTCAAGAAAAACATGATTTTCATGCAGGACAATGCTCCATCACACGCGTCCAAGTACTCCACAGCGTGGCTGGCAAGAAAGGGTATAAAAGAAGGAAATCTAATGACATGGCCTCCTTGTTCACCTGATCTGAACCCCATTGAGAACCTGTGGTCCATCATCAAATGTGAGATTTACAAGGAGGGAAAACAGTACACCTCTCTGAACAGTGTCTGGGAGGCTGTGGTTGCTGCTGCACGCAATGTTGATGGTGAACAGATCAAAACACTGACAGAATCCATGGATGGCAGGCTTTTGAGTGTCCTTGCAAAGAAAGGTGGCTATATTGGTCACTGATTTGTTTTTGTTTTGTTTTTGAATGTCAGAAATGTATATTTGTGAATGTTGAGATGTTATATTGGTTTCACTGGTAATAATAAATAATTGAAATGGGTATATATTTGTTTTTTGTTAAGTTGCCTAATAATTATGCACAGTAATAGTCACCTGCACACACAGATATCCCCCTAACATAGCTAAAACGAAAAACAAACTAAAAACTACTTCCAAAAATATTCAGCTTTGATATTTATGAGTTTTTTGGGTTCATTGAGAACATGGTTGTTGTTCAATAATAAAATTAATCCTCAAAAATACAACTTGCCTAATAATTCTGCACTCCCTGTAGTCTTGAACTAATGTTTCTGTTTTCCATCCAAATATATGACTTACACATACGCTCTTGTGTACTTCGGTCTTTCCAGTTGTGCTCATCTGTGTTGCTTGCACCATTATTGTTTTCCTAACCTTGACAATAACACTTTTGATTGATTCCTTCTGAAATATACCTTTGGTCAAAACTTTCTATGGAATAATCCCCTTTCCTAGCATTTTTACCTCACATATTACAGGGGGTTATTGGGTTGCATGTCTTCCTCTGCATGGAGGACCTGGCATGCGGATGCCAGGGAGTACATACATCTGCTGGCATTCGCCAAAACGCTATCACACATTGGCCTTCTGCTTTTACTGGCAATAGACATTATCCAAACCTTATCTGTGAACATTCTTCAGAGAGAGATTTCAGATCACTTGCTGCTGGCCCTTTACTTTGGGTCTCCAGCAACGTAAAGAAGGCCATGTGGCCCCGTTCTGTGGCGCCTGGTGTCTAGTGGACGACTTGGGTCACTAAGAACCTTTGCAATGAGCTCCAAACTTACTTTGAGGCGAATGAGAGCTACGTAATCTTCAAAGGCAAGCTGTGGGACGCTAGTAACGCCATGATTAGGGCATTGGTCAGATCATACCACAGACAGGCCAAAAAGGCTAAATATAATCAGATCACTGAGCTGGGGACTCAAATATTGCAACTTTTAAGGAATTGCAGCAAACGCTGTTGAGATGCAACATAGTCAAGTTGAGCTTGACAGAGCAGAGCTTAGGCAAATGGCACTGCACGAGGCTTGCCAGTGCTGGATGGTCTAGATCCAATGGGTATTTGAACATGGGGACAAAAATGGAGAACTCCACTATTGGGTGGCTAACAGGGACATGGGGTCCTTGAATATTCTGGGATCAAGGATTGCCACAGGAAATACAACACGGTTATGGAAGAGATAGTGGAGGCTTTTGCCGAATACGATCAGACTTATTGTATACCTCTCAGCACCGACTGGACAGCGAAGAGCCAGTTTAATACTGTCAGACATATCACTTCTTACATTTACGGGATCCCAGATGCAGGAATTTCACCTTCCCCCAGAGACAGAAGTGATAGGGGACATCAAACAGGATATGAACATGGGGAAAATCCCAGGGCCAGATGAGTTTCCTCTAATATCAGAGATTTTGGACCTCCTTATCCCGCACATTCTAAACCTGTATGACGAAACTGCCCCAAAGGAGCCACCCCTTTCCGAACTGGACACGTCCACCACAGTGGTCCTGCCCAAGATGGGATAGCCCACAGATGACTGTGCTGTGTACCGGTTCATTTCACTGATCTATACGTAACTCAAAATACTCACAAAGGTGCTGGCAAATTGCCTCTAGGGCATGCTGGGGGACCCTGTCCACCTAGACTAATGTGGCTTTCAGCCCTCCAAGGATACTTTCCATTGCATTAAATGAGGTAATGTGGTGTTGGCCATTACTAATGATGGACTTCAAGAAGGTGATTGATAGAGTGGATTGATCCTATTAGGACCTCGTCCTCCATCGCATGGGATTTGATCCCTGTTATTGCAAATATTCTGACTTTGCCATAATCGACCCACAGCTCAGACTATGGCTAATGGGATCCTTTCTGAGGTTTTCACGATTAGCAGGGGAACCAGGCATGGCTGTCCACTATCCCCTCTCTTTTTCACATTTGTGATAGAACTGCTGGCCAGAATCACCATGTTATGCACAGGTGCGGGGCTGACGTTGGGAGGATGGAACCGAAGATGGCATAGCCCTATACGTGGAAGTAGAGCTCCTTTACTTTGGCAACCTACATGTAACCTGCCCCCGAATCTTACAGATTGTGGGGCTTTTTGAAGAAACCTCTGACTTATGTGCAAATTGGCATACATCAGTCATGGTGCCACTGAAGTGAGACAGGGCCTCAAAGGACTGGCAAAGAATATCCTGATTAGGCTTCTGAGTTTCAAATACATTGGAGTTTAGTTACTCGGCAGTTGGGAAACTAGCGTGAAAGTTTAATCTTACTTCCTTTCTCAATAGGGAAAAGAATGACCTACAGAAGAGGTCCGGATTCCCTCTGCATATTCTAAGGTGCACTGCTCTATTTAAAAAGATGGTGCTTCACCAATATTTATATGTGTTGCAAGTTTTCCACTCCCAATTGCTAACGCTTGGTTTGTCAACCTTTCCGCATTAATCCTGTACTTTGTTTGGGGAGGTCAGCCCGATGCATTGCATGGCACACATTCTGGCAGTCAGCATATGATGGTGGGTTGGGGATGACAGATGTGCAGGTGTACTACTGGATCTCACAACTACTGATCATAAATGACTGGTTGACTGGGGGAGGGGGGTGGAGCGACCCTGCTTAATGATTGGAACTGGCTCTACTTGGCCTAGACAACGTGATGCACTTCTAGTATGGCATCCCTTATCCAGCTCACCTCTGGGAATGTACAAGGGTGTTGTTCCTTAGCTGGTGGGTGGCACTCCGATTTACAGGGTGGGATAAGAAGCTAACCCAGCAAACCCAACTATGGAGTGGCTGGTGGCTGAGTCATACCTCTAAACTGCAGGGCTTCGGCCAATGGGATAAAATTGGGATCGAGACATGCAGGGATGTGTGGGCAGGATCTCATATGAAAACCTTCGAGGACTTACTGATACACTTGAAAGCTCACTTGCACCCAATTTCACAAATGCATTCAAATCTCGCACGGGCTGGCCTTCCATCAATCGGAGCCTGTGGATCTGCCAGAGTACAGCCGCTAGAAGCCCAGCTGATGATGGCTGGTCTAGGTCACGGTGGAATATCTAGACTGTACTGATCTCTCAAACAATGCACCTGACAGACTTTTACTCCTAAAAGAGAAATGGGAAGAATGGCTGGGATCCATGGATGTAAACTGGAGGGAAGCATGTACGGCCCCACCACTCAACGAAATCAAAATATCCTCTCTACTTCGGCTAATTCAGTTGCATTACTTAAACATCACTTACCTCACAGCATGACACTTATGGTACTTACTGGCAGGCTCCCTGAACTCAAATGCTTTCGGTGCACCCATCTGAATGCAGATTTTTTCAGATAACGTGGCTGTACCCTGACATAGCTAGATAGTGGAGCCTATAGTGCCAAATCCCTTATCCAAGTGCTGGACAGTTATAACGCTCTGACCAAAGAGTGACATTGCTAGCCCTACTGGGGAAATGAGAGGAGAACGTATGTTGGTGGGGCTGACATTAGGATAGTGGAAACCTACTGTTGGTTCGTTCACAAGAAAATGTATAAGAAACATCTATACTGGCCACCAGTTTCTGTGGAGTAAAATGCCCTAGGAGAGTGATTTCACCACCATTACCTGGGTCCAAGAACAATCGTGAGGTTTCAGATTTGAATCTGCTTCAAATTTTGTGGATTTGCTCTTAAATATTTTTGGAACGTCTCATACTACAAAAGTCCAAAAACATTGGCACTTGAATACCCTTCCCCTTAAAGACTGCTTGGTTGGTTGGTTTGGGATATGCCATCACAGCATTCCTACTACTAGGTGGTACTGTTCTTTTGGTGCCACTTCTTGAACGTTTCTTTCGGATGACCTAACGCTGCAAGCTAATAAGCACAAGGTATGTCGGTGGTCACATAAAGAGAAACCTTTCAACTCTGCAACATGGAATTCTGGAAACTAAAAATCCTGATTCTGAAACCAATCTTCACTTACTGCACATGGGATACTCTTATCAATTACTCTGAGTGACAGTAAGGTTTTCCTAGTGGTTACTCCGCTCGTCATGCATTATGGGTGGGTGGCAGGGTTTACTTGACTTGGTGAATTTCTTACAGCTGAGGCACTGCTCACATTTTCTTTAGATTACCATTGTTGTATGGGTCTGCCAACATAGAAGAACCTTCATCATGAGCCAGACTTTATTGTGCTACCTGGCCTTGTTCTGTTTATTCTGCTCATGCAAACTAAAAATCTAATAACAAATACCAAGTGTTTAAAAAAACCTAAGAGATCAAAGCTTTAAGAAAGGCAAAAGTCAGGCAACAGTAATTGACCTTTCTCACTTCATTTAAGCTAGCACGAGTGGACCATTCACACCACAACATAGGGAAGAAACCCCATATAATCTGCAGGTTGAGACAAACGAATAGGTCAGTGGACAAAACGTTTTCCCCAATTCATCCTAAACAACAACTATATATGTTTACAATACCACGGTTCCCATCAATGGCATAAAAATAGAACTTGCTTGGCCTAGCAAACAAGTGACGAAGCAGCAAATTGTAGGAAATTAAAAATACGTAGATATTCCTGGGTCTCCTCTATTATACGCTCTGCTTTAACTTACTCTCCATTCTGAAATGCAACCACTCCAACTTCATGCATCACAAAAGGGTCTTCTGGTGCAATACTCAAGGCCTGACTAAAAAATCTCTCGGCCAGCTTTGAATTGTTGGTCAATCCATACTCAAGTCCGATATATAACATTGGCAAGTGGCATCTGCAAATTAAAAAAAATGTCATTTGATTAAAAAAATAGAATTATTTCCCTTTTACAGGTCTTGTTTTTTTCCAAATTGTGTCCCACTGCAAAACACAGACTTGCCTTTAAGGGTACATTGAGAATTGAACATTGAGCTTATTGTGAGGGTACTAAGAGATTGGAGGAGATAGGTGATAATCAACTGACAGGATGAAAAAACAAGCATCAGCAAAGCCAATAGGTCTTGCCTATTTGACTGCTTGGCTTTGCCAATGCCTCAGGGGGCAGGGGGCAGGGGGTATGGGTGGAAAAGCACACCAAGGAAAGAGCAACAGGGAGCTAGGGGAGGGGCACACGAGCGAGAAAACAACATGTGTCACAGAAGGACCTGCTTAAGAGCAATATGGATCTCATTGGGGTCAGTGTGAAGCACACGAGGGAGAGAGCAACACAGAGCATGTGGGCAGGGGAAGCACATGAGGGAGAGTGCAACATGGAGCAGGGGTGGTAGAAGCACACCAGGGAGAGAGAGAATGCAGCACAAACCTGGCTTACATAAACACGCACTTAAAGAAGACAGAGCACCGCAGAGCACAGGTAAATGTAGAGGGTGAAAAGCAGACAAGGGAGAAAGCAACACAGAGCATGGGCGAACACATGAAGGGAGAGAGCAACATGGAGCACTAGCAGAGAGGGCTGGAAGGGAAGCACATTAGGGAGAAAGCTGGAAAACCAAAGCACTCTTATGGAGTGTGTACCCAACAAAAATCTAAAAGGATTTCCTTGGAAGTATGCTATGAAATGATACAAGTCAGCCAACTAAACAAATGGTAAAAAGGCTATGCTCCAAGGGAGAAACACCACACAATGAGCATGACAGGACAAGGAAGCCACTGAATAAAAAACAAGCAACTACAAGTGACAGACAATAAGGTCAACCAATGGCACACAATAGGTAGGCAGTAAGGCCACTGTAAGTTCATGGTAAGTTCACAATATGTATTTTGAGACCAGCCAGCATGTGGTGTCTGGCCAGTGAGATATAAAAACTTGCCCTTACAAATAATTACTGTTTTCAATGCTATTCCAGCAAACGTATCCACTGCAAAATTCTAGTACAACACTACTGAGGCTTTACAGACACTAGGAACACGAATGGTGAAGGCAATGAAAGAGTTTACCTGTACAGTGACAGTTTAAGAAGATACATATTTCTTACTTTGTTGTGACTTGCAAGTCACAAATACAAAATTGTGCAGGGTCACCACAGGCTCTAAAACATGTAAATAATAGGTGTTGTTATCCAAAAGAATGATCCTCATTTACAGAACTCTGAAGCAGTGCTTGATTTGTAAAAGAATGAGTATTGGTGTCCAAAGCTCTGATGAGAAGCTTGTCGCTTGTGCTGTTAAATCTTATTCAGAACACAGGAAAGGTTGAAAGCTAAAATAAAGAAAATGTAGGCACTTTGGACTAATAATGGCTCTAGAATGATTGTTCTAAATTAAAAAGGGAGAAAAAAAGACAGTCTACTCTTAGTGGGTGGAATATTCTAATAGCCTTATAGCCCTTCTGCCTTGGGCTGTATCAGTTGGTAAAGGCCCTCTCTCTTTTTACAGGCTGGCTCAGGGCGTTTAACAGCTGGTATAGTTCTTGGAAGCAGGCTATAAGGCTATAGCATGCTGAATACCAAGGCTCTATAGACTTGGATCCACCTCAAGCACCTTTAATCCACTGGCAGACACTCCCTCTCCCTTTATCTCACACCTGTGACTGTTTCTCCCCTTGTGACTGGTTCTCTGTATTTCTCTACCTTCTTTCCCCTTTTTGTGATTCCCCTCTCTTGTTTTGGTGAAATGTATGATGAGAGAAAATGACTGCTGGTGGCCCCCAACAGCAACCACCGGCTCAAATTAAGCACTCCCCTCAAGGATGTAATACTGAGAGATCCAGTGTAAATATTTGATTGGACAGAAGAGAAAGAACAGATAACACAAAAACAATGTGTCCATTAGGCAGGAGATCAGTCATAGTCATCCCTTATACTGAACCATCATCCAATTTGCACCTGGTACATTGCAAGAGTAAGGGGAAGTCATTAATGTGCTTGAAAAAGAAGAGCCATGTGGTGCATCACCTTTGTAAGTGGTTTCTATGAGATGTACTTGAGGATTAGAAATGGTCACCCATGCCATGACTTTTTGAGAAAGACCTGGAAGTGTTCCCTACGTATTCCACTCAAAAGCTGATTCAATTATAAGATGCTAATCCACAGCTAGGTCCTGTACGCCCTTGCATTGTTGGCTTCACAATCCATATGGTATCTGAAGTGGGCAACTGAAGGGGGTCGCCATTCACAGGAGGCCATACCAACTTCCACTCTCAGCAAACGGACAAAGAGTTTGTGTTCATTGCCATCTGTTGTGATCTTTAATTCATTAGTTGAAATTTCGGCAAGGCCAAATCGGCCTACCATCCTTCTAAGCTTAGTAAACTGACTACCATTAAAATTGTTCATCAATAACACTGATTATTTGCAGTACATATAGACAGGAAAAATTAGCTATGCCCTGACCTGAGTCATCTTTAAACTGTGCTATACTGACAATTGTTATGAATATGCTGTAAATCACAAACCAGTCATATAAACTGGTTTAAGTAGAAATGTGATCTACAAACCCACAAAGGTGTGGTGGTCTTACAACTGACTACATTGAGAATTGCACTTCCTGAGACATGTAATTGTAAATACCAACATGCACTTAAATGCTGTTCACTAATGCTATGTATGAACTACTTGCAATCTATGAATAACTGCATATAGAACATTTTGCACTTACAGATTACATCAAGTGGAAGCAGATGGCAACCAGGTGCAAAGTATAAAAAGAGGCAAACTATGCAATTTACCCCTCATAATAGCTGCTGCCTGGAGAATGACGATTTGGGGAGCACAATTATCGGACTAGACAGAATATTCAAGGTAACAATCCTTGATCTTACTGAGGAGAACATATATCTAAAGAACAAGGGGAGGCAATACCAAAACATGCTAAGGAGCCATGTTGTCTAAATATCCTGGCCTCGCGCAGCTTTCAGGGCATGGTAGTTAGAGCAAGTAGGGTGCCACAAGATGGCGTAGTAAGGTATTTCTGCAACTTCACAGTTGCCATGTATGCAAGTATAAACAAAAACTATGTCTTCCTAAACACTCTTGGGAATTCCAGGACACCGATTTGCTGAGTTGCACAAACCCTACGGGTGACATGAAGTGTTGACAGAATACATTGCTAGATCCCTCCAGTCTCTACAAGTGAATCTGTGTTTGAGAAACTGCAAAAAAACAGCACTTGCTCTACATACAGGTGGTCTCTTATACTGGATGCCTTTTAATAGACTTTGTGGCATGCCACCCTGGTAGCACCCATGACTTCTATAGGTTCAGGCACAGAGTACTCTACAACTGTCTTGTCAGGAAAGAGACCGTTAGCTATAAAGCATTAGGTAAGCCACATATAAACTGTGATAAGAAAAAGCATGACTCAATGTACTTCAGTGACAATTGTTTCCTGTTTTAGGTGGAAGCATGTGCTATTTGTACCTGCCTCCTCATTCTGTACACAGAGACACCCAGAGAAAGAATGTACAATATAGCATACAGGCTTATATGGTCAGGTGTCGAGTCCCATTTGTGCTAATGAAAGGTAGGTTTAGGTGTATACACAACGGTGGTGTCCTGTACTATGCCCTTACAGCAGCATGCAAAATCACTGCCTTTTTGCGCTATACCGCACAACACTTCCCTCTACATCCCAAAAAATTACTTCCTATTGTAGCAGATGAAAACTAAGATGATGAAACCACCAGTCCAGTACGTTCCACCTTCAAGCAAGATGCAGCAAAAGCTGCTGGAAGACAGACATGCAGGACAGCCATCCAAGCTAACCACTTCAAAGGTAAGTATGTGACATATTAACATATTAAATCAAGAATTAATGGCACAGATGCATTATGGTAGATGCAGTACACACTCAAAGTCACTTTAGATTACTCTTAAGTACTGAAGTGTTTGCCATATATTGGCGCGGCCAGTGTTGTGCCTGTCTGGGCATGTGACATGAGTTTAGGCCAATTTGGTATGCCCGTAAACATTTCTCCCACATGCACTATGGTAGATGTAATACAAAGTTAAGTTAACTCTAGCTACTTCACAAATACTGAGGTGTTCACCATATACTGTACTAAGTATTTCTGGATGCATGTATTTAATGTACATCGTTTACGTTAATAACTTTCTTATACATTTACAGGAATGGAACAAATGCAAAATAATAACATCTTTCAAAGTGGCATGTAGTCTATACTTATACATTCAGGGTGCGCAGGGGACGCTAACAGCATTGAACCCAGTATCGAGGGGAGACTACAGGTCCCAGCAGACCCAGGCACACCGGCACTGACGCGCTCATAAGCGCCTTCACTCTCCTGCAGCGCGGGATGCTAACAGCACTGAATACAGTCTCGAGGGGAAAGTAAAGGTTCCAGCAGGCCCAGGGCCTCAGTACGCGGTCCCAGGTACACCAGCACGGACTCCGCTCATAAGCACCTTCACTCTCCCGCAGCGCGGGACGCTAACAGCAGTGAATCCAGACTCGAGGGGAGACTTCACGCCCCAGCAGACCCAGTGCAACAGGAGGCGGTCCCAGGCACACTGGCGCAGACTTGCATTCATAAGTGCCTGCACTCTCCCACAGCGAGGGGACGCTAACAGGATTTAATCCAGTCGCAAGGGGAGACTACAGGTCCCAGCAGGTCCAGCGCCCCAGGAGGCTGTCCCAGGCACACCGGCACTGACTCGCGCTTATAAGCGCCTTCACTCTCCCGCAGCGTGGGCCACGCCCAGGCAAAGCCCCGGCCAAGGGCGGGCCTGTCCATGCCCATCGGAGACCAAAGGAGGCTGGGCTGGACGACCCCCCTAACATTTTTATTACTAAGCAGGTTTTGTAGGTCCCACTGCACAGCTGCATTTTTCACCAGGGTCATATTGCTGACTTATTTGATCATCAAGGGCCCGTCCATATATTAAATATAGTACTGTTGTTGGGTAAAAGGAAGGCGACCGAGGGTGGGGCTGGAGTGGTGCACAAGGAAAAACATAATAGGCAGAAGCATTCAGCAAATAATTTTGTAATGGAAAGGAATGATAATTTCCTGATCGAATTTGAGGAAACATTAACCTATTCCCCTGATAATGCTTCTGAAGGCACCCAGAGTGTATGCTCCTCAGCTAGTATGGGGGTTGTATTACAAGAAAATGCCAGACATGTTTAAAAAACACGAGACGCAGGCTTCAGCTCCCACAGGGCAGTAGGGAGAAGGGGGTAGGTGGGACATGCTATCACCCACATTCCCTTGGTATTGGCGACTGAGCCATCATATGTTGATAGTGATGTCCTTCATTGTAGCAATCGCTTAAGTCCTTTGAATGACATTTCAGATCCACATGATGACCCTGATATAGGTACAATAGCAGGTGTGACACCAGATGCAAATGTAAACCCATTGGTGCCCAAGGACCAGTACACTTCCCACATACAAGATCTAAAGTGTGAGGTGGCCGAGCTTAAATCTATGGTAAATACTCTAATTTCTATGGTCAAAGAGTTAATGCCAACAGATGCGTCGACCACTTTGAATTGTGTCTATAGTTCTAGACTCAGTCCTTCAGGTTTCCTGGCTCAGCTGTCTAAATTGCCACTGTCAACCAGGATCATACTATTGTTACCCGTTCTGCCGCTGTAGGAGGCTGGCCTGGTTTGTAGTGGGTACCTAAGGTACTTACACCTTATACAAGGTCCAGTTATCCCTTATTAGTGAAATGTAGGCAGTGTCTAGCAGCTTAGGCTGCCTAGAGGTAGCTATAGCAGAGCAGCCAAGGCTGAACTAGGAGACATGCAGATCTCTTCCAATACCACTATAGTCACACAGTACTTATACACAATAAAATACAATACTCAGTGTTACCACAAATAAAGGTACTTTATTTCAGTGACACAAGGCCAAACATATCTTCGAGGCAATACTCCTTCTGGAGGTAAGTATTATACACCATATATACACAAGTAACTAAAATCAGGTAAGTAAACAGTCATAGAATAGAGCAAACGGTGCAAACCCAATAGATTGCAATGGGCCCAGGGGCAACACAAACCATATACTAAAATAGTGGAATGCGAAAGTCGGATTCCCCCAGGCATGTGTAGTGTGTAGAGGGGCGCTGGGAGTGTAAGAAAACACCAAAGGCAAGTAATGTACCCCACCTTAGAGCCCAGGAAAACAGGAGTAAAGTACAGCAAGTTTCCTCAGAACACACTACCAGTTGTGGTGAAGAATTATGCAAGAACCAAGCAAGACTGCAAGCAACCAACAATGAATTCCTGGACCCGAATACCTGTGGAGAGAGAGGAGACCAAGTCCAGAAGTCAATGAAGAGTCCAGGAAGAACAGGAGCCCCGGCCAACCTGAAAGAAGGTGCAAAAGTGGATTCTCCAAGTGGAAGAAAAGTACAGAAATGCACCAAAGAAGATAGCTGCGGGTGCCTGCTTGGTGCAAGCGATGTCCCACGTTGAGTCGTTGAATGCAGACTGTTTGCATCGCTGGATTCCAGCAACAAGCCTTGGTTCACGCAAGAACGCATTTTGTGTCAAAGAGGAGCTGCCCGGACCCAGGAGGGACCTGGGGGTCTCAACTCAGACTGAGGAGACTGCAGGGGCTCTCAGCACTTCAGAGAGCCCTCAGAAGTCTAGGCAGCACCCACGAGATTCCCAGGACACGGGGACAAAGGATGTGCAAAGTGCGGTCGTCGCAGCACTACACAGAGGGGTCCCACACTGCCGGAGAACAACTCAGGGAGCTGAGCATCACAGGATAGAGTGCAGGGGACCTGGGCTACACTGTGCACAAAGAACTTTTGGAAGAAGTGCACTGAAGCCCAAAGAGCTGCAGAGGATACGATGCACAGGGGTTCTGTCTTGTGCCGGAAGGCTCTTACCTCCACCAAATTTGAACAGCTGGACCTTTGGACATTCAGGATCACTGCAGTCCACCACCTGTGTTCCAGGGATCACGCTCGAGGTTGCAGAGAGGAGTCACAGAGTACCCGACGTCGTTGCAGAGGTGCCTGCTGAAGTAGGGAACTTCCACAGGAGATTCCTTTAATTCTTCTGGTGCAGGGTGAAGACAGGCAGTCCTTAGAGCGTGCACAACCTGGAAACTGTTGAGTTGCTGGCTGGAGCTGAAGCTGCAGGTCACCTGAGCCTTCCTGGGTACTTTGTTGCAGTTACAGCGGTTCCTGGAGCAGTCTGCGGTTGATCCAACGGTCAGAAGCTGAAGCAGAGGCGTCCTGGTGGAGTCTTGCAAACCGAATCTGAGGAAACACCCAGAGGAGAGACCCTAAATGCCCTGAGAGGGGGATTGGCTACCTACCCAGGTATGCACCTATCAGGAAGGGGATCTGACGTCACCTGCTGGCACTGGCCACTCAGATGCTCCCTGAGGGTCCCCACACCTTGGGATCGAAGATGGCGAACGCCAGGGACACTCCGGAGGAGCTCTGGGCACCACCCCTGGAGTGGTGATGGACAGGGGAGTTGTCACTCCCCTTTCCTTTGTCCAGTTTCATGCCAGAGCAAGGACTGGGGGTCCCTGAATCGGTGTAGACTGACTTATGCGAGGAGGGCACCGTTTGTGCCCTTCAAAGCATTTCCAGAGGCTCTGGGAGGATACTCCTCCCATGCCTGCAACAACTGTTTCCAATGGCAGAGGGTGTAACACCCCTCTCCTACAGGAAATACATTGTTCTGCCTTCCTGGCTCAATCCCCATAAGGGCAGAAACGGGTCTGTGAGGTGGCAGCCGCTGGAGCTGCAGTGGAAACCTAAGAGAGCTGGTTTGGCAGTTCTGGGAGTCCATGGTGGAGCCCCCAGGGTGCATGAAATTGGCCCGCCAGTACCAGCTTTGGATTGGGGGTTCAATTTCACAATCTTAGACACATCACATGGCCATATTCGGAGTTACCATTGTGAAGCTACATATATGTATTGACATACATGTAGTGCACGCTTATAACGGTGTCCCTGCACTCACAAAGTCTGGGGAATTGGCCCTGGACAATGTGGGGGCACCTTTGATAGTGCATGGGTGCCCTCACACACAGTAACTTTGCACATAGCCTTCAGTAACTGAAGGTTAGACATATAGGTGACTTATAAGTTACCTGGTGCAGTGAAAATGGCTGTGAAATAGTGTGTGCACCATTTCACTCAGGCTGCAGTGGCAGTCCTGAAGGAGTGTTTTTATGAGCTCCTTATGGGTAGCAAAAGAAATGCTGCAGCCCATAAGGATCTCCTGGAACCCCAATGCCCTGGGTACCTAGGTACCATATACTAGTAACTTATAAGGGGGGAGCCAGTGTGCCAATTAGAATTGGTATATGGAATTACTAAACTATAGTGACAAATTTGGTAAACAGAGAGAGCATAAGCACTAGAGTTCTAGTTAGTAGAACTCCAGTGACACTGGCAAGCATACTGACAACACATATATGCCACTGACTATGAGCACTGGGGTCCTGACTAGCAGGACTTCAGTGAGACAGTAAAAACACACTGACAAACAGGCCAAAAATGGGGGTAACCATGCTAGAAAGAAGCTACTTTCTCACAGTCGCCGTCAGCTTGGTTCCCTGTGTTGGTCACTATCCAGCCGGCGGCAGGACGGGGAATTCTCGACAGGTTCCCACATTTAATGATATAGATCATGGTTAAGGAATCAATAGCCTGCTGCCAACTTTCCAAACCTGTGGAGGATAATGTGACCAATAATGTTGTACACCCTGTTGCTGATTGGTGTAAATCTACCAATACTGTCTTTATGTGCACAACAGTTGGGAGCACCTTTTCTAACATCCCAGTATGTAGTCAGCCCCATGGCATCATGATAAATGGAGTTCAAGTTCAGTTTTATTTCGTTAAAATGTAGTACTCCATTAACGTTTTGACTATTTCACCTCAAATAGGTGCAAACAATGCTGTGTGAGTTCGTTCATCTCTGGATACGTGTTTCTGGGTTAATCCCTTCTTCAGCATGATTTATGGCAGCATTCCAGCACCCCGGAAATTATTAACTGTTCTCTGCTAAGAAGGGATTAACCCAGAAACATGAACAAACTCACACAGCATTGGCTGCACCTATTTGAGGTGAAATATTCAAAAAGTTAATGGAGGGCAACATTTTAATAAAGTAAAACTGAACTTGAACTACATTTATCATGATGTAATGGGGCTGACTGTATGCTGGGATGTTAGGCAGGGTGCTCCCTACTGTTGTGCAATACTGTCTTTATGGTTAGTGTGCCCAAACTACACCCAGTGGCTCCTAGGGCGGGGGGAGAATCCGTTGGAAATAGGGCGATTCATTGGATCCGTCATGTGAGAGGCTGTTACTCAGTGATACGCGAGGATATGACTGAGGCAGTCAGAAGGCCTGACCTGACACACATTGAGTATGGTAGACAACTTGGTGGCCCTAGATGCGAAGAGAAGCACCCCTAGGCACTCTTGCATCCAGTTTAAATACCCTAGGCTCTTTTCACATCACAAGGCTCGGCCTACCACCCACTTGGGGTGTAGTCTATATGTCCTAGACAGAACGATTGACTTGGAGTAGTATCCAAAACCCCTTTTGATCTATTATCTCGGGTTCCTTCCGCATATGACACAATTAGCCCTATTACTGGTGTTCCCCCTATTCTTGACTTTGAGACCACTCACTCCTGTTCTCTTCATAGATCTTACCAGTCAACTCAGGTTCAGGTAGGCAATTGTGCTAACATTACATCTATGATCAGGGCAGCTTCTCAAAGCGTTGGGGTGCGATATACATCCCGGTATGTTCTCAGTTATCTATTGACTCCCCTGACATATTAGGCATCCGGGTACTATTTGGGGAAAATGTTGGTGAGATTATTAATAATATCTATGCAAGAGAGGTTAGGGGAAGTTTGGCTTCTGATACTCTCCGTCTTTTGGAGACGTTCCTAAGGCTACTTCCCCAGCACCTTAAAATCATTGTGGCAGGTGACTTCAATGTCACTTGAACCTCTGGACTGGGATGATCTTCGGTTTACTCAAAAGGAGGATCGGGCATGGTCTGTCCCTTCTTTGGACATTCCACCCATTAAAAGGTTGTCGTAAGTTGCCGTCCAGCTCAAAACCTTGACTATCAAATTTGGGCTTAGAGCACTCAAAGTAGGACAAAATCTGACACAAAGGGTTGTCATACAACAAGGTTAACCACACAAGCAGAATCGACTACTGTTTAGTGGACATAAAATTATGGCCTTTAGTCATTGATATGATCGATATTGAGCGAACCAAGAGCGATCACAATCCGCTCTCTGTCCAAATGCTTGCTCTGTGTAACCAAATGTCTATGATTAATATCCCCACTATATCATCATTTGGTATTAGTATGACCAATGATAAAAGCCACTTAATATGGAGCAAGATATCAGCAAGGCTGGATACTATAAGTTATGCGAGTGTTGCTTTGAGGACTTCATTGGTGCATTTAGAGGCGAGTCTTGCTATTACTGGTAAGCAAATAAATACATCTCAGGCCTTATGTTTTGAGAGTATTGTTGCCCATTTTATAGAAGCCATTGACTCTGGCAGTGGGAGGGGGAAAACATCACTGGTTTAACAAGGAATGTCGAGCTTTAAATAAACGTTTGATCCAGGCCATTAAATCCAAGCAGGTAGTTTTCCGTATAGCTAGGAAGTCTTATATGTCTGCTATTTGTAAAGCCAAATGCGAGCAAGACGATAAGTGGTGGGCTGCACTTAATGATGCGTTCCATGAGAACTACTGTACTAAATTCTGGTCTCTGGCTGCACGTTTCCCTGATATTAGTATATTGAATGTCATGACGAACAATGCTGCAGCAGAGTTTGTAGACCACTTTAGCTGAATGTATTCTGCTGATCATCTCAGTACGTTATGTGAATCTGATAAGGTGTCTCGTATCACTATTGGTCAAACTCCTAACCCTTTATCCCTGCAAGTGTTTACCCTTTTGGAAGTAGTCAACTCACTACTTAGAAGCGCAGCAGGACATCTAGTCCGGATGGCGTTCCAAACGGATTGGTTTCTTACGGATACTGAAGTTTGGTTGGGGTACATTACTATCGTATCCAGTGCAATAGCAGCGGGGGCACCAATTTTCGAGTCAGGGAAGCGTGATATTGTAGTTCCTATTTTCAAAAAGGGCGATAGAGCTCTACCTTGAAATTACAGGCCAATTAGCCTATTGGACTGTGTGCAGAAAGTTTTCTTCCACTGTCTTCTGGGGAAGATTCAGGACTGGATGTCTGAGTGTGATATACTTAGCCCATTGCAAGCTGGTTTTTGCAAAAAAACTTCCACTATTGATCAAGCTTTTAGGTTTCTGCTCTTATATTGGAAGACAGTAGTTATTGGGAAGGGGAATCTGTATGTTGCCTTTTTTTATTTGAAAGCCACGTTTGGCTCAGTGCCTCGCAATAAGCAGTGGGATGTTCTCTCTGGGATGGCAATTCCTGCGCACATTCTTTCTTTGTTAGTACGGCTCCATGAGGGCAACTATGCACGTGTTAGGTGGGACGATCTTGGGCAGCTCACTGATACAATTCCTGTGTCAAGGGGAGTACGCCAAGGGTATGTCCTTGCGCCAACTTTGTTCTCTTTATATATCAATGACATTGCTTCCTCTTTACTCAAGGTGGAGGCAGACGCACCATTCTTAGACAAACAAAGTTCCTATTTTGCTATTTGCAGATGATAACCTTTTGATATCTAAGACCCCCAGTGGTTTACAGAAACTCCTTACGTGTTTTGAGGAATTCTGTTCCACATGGGGATTGGAAATCAATACTTCTGAAAACAAATTTATAACATTTAGTCCTCATAGATCTTTTAAAGGGAAGGTTATGCTTGGAGGTACCCCATTTGAGAAGGTTAAATCATTTAGCTATCTTGGCCTAATGCTATCAGAGAACATGTCTTGAAAGACACATATTGCTAAGCAGGTGTTGAAACAAAAGCAAACCACAAGGGTTCTAATAAAGGATCTTGGCCTTTCTTACTCTAAGCCGATACGTCCAGCTCTTCAAATCTACAAAACCAAGGGTGTGAGCTCTGCTCTTTATGGTGCAGAACTATGGGGCCAGGCCAAAGCCCAAGAAATATCAATTGTTGGGAATATCTTTCTAAGAAAGCTCATCTCTCTTCCATTGAGCATTCTGTTGCTGCCTCTTTTTAATGACTTGGGTATTAAGAGTATAGGCAACAAGACTTGTCTACGTCCTCTACAGTACTGGAGGTGGCTTTGGTTTACACCAGAGCTTGCCCCCTACACGGTAGCCCTGCAGGCCGTAATGAAAGTGGATTACTCTCTTAGCATCCCTTGGCTAAGATACATCAAAGAGTCATTATTATATATATATGCTTGGGCTCAGTGAGCTTTGGGATTCTCCGACTACTGCTCCCTTTATGTCAAAATTCAACCTTAAAAAACATTACTGGAAGGTGGTAGACTCTGAGGAGTTGGGGGTAGCACTTCAGTCCAAATTGTGGCGTGACCTAGTTGATTGGAAAGTTATGTGTAAATATGAGGCTTCTTGGGGATGCAATTCTGGTTCCCAAATACAGGAAGTTGTACTTCCAGTTTTGTATAGGAACTTTACCACTAAGATCGTTTACCAGTCATTGGTCATCTGAGGGGGGATACCACTTTTACAGCCTGTAATTCCCCTATCAGAAACCTGCCTCATGTTCTATACGTTTGCCCTGCTTATGCAACTCCTTGCAGGAAATGGCTTGCTCCTGTCTGCAGACTGTTGGGAGTTTGTAGGTCCCTTGTTGCTCTTCGAATCCGTAGATCAGATACTCAATTGCCACTGTTGGCAAGTTTCTTGGAGCCATGTGGATTCTTAGAGCAAAAAATGTATCTGCATTTACATTATGTGTTTGTATGATTAGCTATGTAATGAAGAATGTTCATGAGGAGCATTTAGGTTTTTATACTTTTAAAAAAGAATGCATTGTAATTATTTTATTCTTATATATATTTATTTATTGATCTTTTTGTATTGCTATGTGCTTTTATGGCTCTTGTGTCTGAAATAAAGTTTGACTTGACTTATACATTCAGAGTACAACACAGTAACAATATAGCATGCAAGATGTTTTGCCTGTTTTCTTCTCCCTCTCTCAACAGTGAGCCTTATTTGGGAGACCCACTTGTTGCCCTTCTGCCTCCTTGCTGCACCTCTTGTTCTGGCAGCCCGTTCAAAAGTCAGCCACAGACAAAAAACAAAGGCAAGATGTTTCAGCCCTAACGTTTGCAGACCCCTTTTGTTCACTAACACATACTTGCAGAATCTGCAGTACTTCCAGGGTGGAAGAGGAAGAGACCTGAACTGTATCCAACTTGCAGCTCTCTCCAGCTGCATTTTTATTGTGCTCCATAAAAGGACACCATTAGCCACTGCCAGGTTTTTTTCCACTGACCTGGCATTAACTAGTACCCTTCTCAGAATGTCCCCATGCTGGTCTGTGATTTACCCATCAAGGAGGGAAGCACAGGTTGCAGTCACTGCTCTGTCAGTGACTCCATGCGTCATGGCTTATAAGCCGGAACCCAGAAGGTCTCCCTTTCTACCCAGTGCCTGCATGGCCTTCAAGAGTTGAAGCTGCATCTTCAACCTAGATTCCTTGAACACCCTGTACTCTGGTAGCTCCTGAACACCTCTAGCTCCTGAACAGCTTTTGCCCTAGGCCTCATGCCAGTTCAGCGCAGCTTTCTTAGTTTTGAGAGCATTAGGTGAGATCTTACAAGAGATAGTCTTTGGCTTCATCTGTTTGGTCTTGGAGGCTGTTTTAGGGTTCACTTGTGAGCAATCTACTATGCTACTCGCATGGGTGGTCTGTGCGGGTAGGATGGTGAAAGGAGTAGGTTCACCAAATGGTGCAGTTTATGTGTTCTATGTCTCCTGCTCAACATAACTATTTCTTTAGGCGGAATTGTCATGTTATCTGTTGGAAAGGAGTGTTTTGGTGTGTAATGGATGTTGCATGTAGAAGGTAACAGTAAGTGAATGGATGGTTGTGCTACAATACTCTGATGGAGTTGTGTACTTCCTTAGGATCTATATGTGGCTGTATCATGACAACTGCACTAACATACTGCCTGGCACTTTGTAGGAAGTTGGCTCTGTATGCACTATTTCAAAGTAAGGAATAGTATGCACAGAGTCCAAGGGTTCCCCTTAGAGGTAAGATAGTGGCAAAAAGAGATAATACTAATGCTGTATTTTGTGGTAGTTTGGTCGAGCAGTAGGCTTATCAAAGAAGTAGTGTTAAGCATTTGTTGTACATACACACAGGCAATAAATGAAAACACACACTCAGAGACAATTCCACGCCAATAGGTTTTTGTATAGAAAAATATCTTTTCTTAGTTTATTTTAAGAACCACAGGTTCAAATTCTACATGTAATACTTTGCATGAAAGGTATTGCAGGTAAGTACTTTAGGAACGTTGAATAATCACAATAGCATATATATACTTTTCAAATAAAACACATATAGCTATTTTAAAACTAGACGCTAATGTCTTGTTGAATCTCTCAGCAAGGCCATTAGTTTGTGGATGATAGGGTGTAGTGAATTTATAAGTCACTCCACACTCATTCCACATGTGTTTCAGGTATGCTGACATGAAGTTGGTACCTCTGTCAGACACCACCTCCTTAGGGAAGCCCACTCTGGTAAAGATACCAAGGAGGGCCTTGGCTACTGCAGGGGCAGTAGTCGACCTAATGGGAATAGCTTCAGGGTATCTAGTAGCATGATCCACTACTACTAGTATGTACATATTCCCTGAGGCTGTGGGAGGTTCAAGTGGACCCACTATGTCCACACCCACTCTTTCAAAGGGGACCCCCACCACTGGAAGTGGAATGAGGGGGGCCTTTGGATGTCCACCTGTCTTACCACTGGCTTGACAGATGGTACAGGAGACACAAAACTCCTTAACTTTCTGGGACATGTTGGGCCAGTAGAAGTGGTTGACTAGTCTCTCCCACGTTTTGGTTTGTCCCAAATGCCCAGCAAGGGGAATATCATGGGCTAAGGTCAGTATGAACTCTCTGAACTCCTGAGGCACTACCACTCTCCTAGTGGCACCAGATGTGGGGTCTCTTGCCTCAGTGTACAGGAGTCCATCTTCCCAATAGACCCTATGTGTTCCAGTTTTCTTGCCATTGGACTCTTCAGCAGCTTGCTGCCTAAGGCCTTCAAGAGAGGGACAGGTGTCTTGCTCCTTACACAACTGCTCCCTTGAGGGTCCCCCTGGGCCTAAGAGCTCAACCTGATAAGGTTCTAACTCCATAGGCTCAGTTCCCTCAGAGGGCAGAACTTCTTCCTGAGAAGAGAGGTTCTCTTTTTGTTGTTGTGTTGCAGCTGGTTTCTCAGTTGTCTTTCCTTTTCTCTTGGTAGGCTGGGCCCTTTTTCCAGACTCCAGCTCTACGTTTTCACCCTGAGCCTTGCACTGTGTCCTTATCTTGACACACACCAGTTCAGGGATACCCAGCATGGCTGCATGGGTTTTCAGTTCTACCTCAGCCCATGCTGAGGACTCCAGGTCATTTCCAAGCAAACAGTCTACTGGGATATTTGAGGAGACCACCACCTGTTTCAGGCCATTGACCCCTCCCCCCTCTAAAGTTACCATAGCCATGGGATGTACTTTAGTTTGATTGTCAGCATTGGTGACTGGATAAGTTTGTCCAGCCAGGTATTGACCAGGGGAAACCAGTTTCTCTGTCACCATGGTGACACTGGCACCTGTATCCCTCAGGCCTTCTACACTTGTCCCATTAATTAAGAGCTGCTGCCTGTATTTTTGCATGTTAGGAGGCCAGGCAGCCAGTGTGGTTAAATCCACCCCACCCTCAGAGACTAATGTAGCTTCAGTGTGACACCTGATTTGCTCTGGGCACACTGTTGATCCCACTTGGAGACTAGCCATTCCAGTGTTAGCTGGAGTGGAGTTGGAAGTGGTACTTTTCTTGGGACAGGCCTTGTCTCCAGTTTGGTGTCCAGGCTGATTACAGCTACGACACCAGGCTTTTTGGGATCAAAGTTTTTACCCTTGTACCCAAAATTGTTTTGTGAAGAGGCTCTGGGCCCACCTTCCTGTGCAGTTTTTTGGGGGCCTGAAGAAGACTCTTTAATAGTTTTGTTTTTGGATGTCTCAACACTCTTCCCCTGGGGAGGCTTTGTGACCCCTTTCTTTTGGTCACCCCCTGTGGAAGTCTTGGTCACCCTAGTCTTGACCCAATGGTCCGCCTTCTTTCCCAATTCTTGGGGAGAAATTGGTCCTAGGTCTACCAGATGCTGATGCAGTTTATCATTTGAACAATTACTTAATAGGTGTTATTTCACAAATAACTTGTACAGCCCATCATAATTATGAACACCACTGCCTTGAATCCAACCATCCAGTGTTTTCACTGAGTAGTCCACAAAATCAACCCAGGTCTGGCTCGAGGTTTTTTGAGCACCCCTGAATCTAATTCTTTACTCCTCAGTGGAGAATCCAAAGCCCTCAATCAGGGTTCCCTTCATGAGGTCATAAGATTCTGCATCTTTTCCAGAGAGTGTGAGGAGTCTACCCCTACACTTTCCAGTGAACATTTCCCAAAGGAGAGCACCCCAGTGAGATCTGCTTACTTTTCTGGTTACACAAGCCCTCTCAAAAGCTTTGAACCATTTGGTGATGTCATCACCATCTTCATATTTAGTTACAATCCCTTTAGGGATTTTCAACATGTCAGGAGAATCTCTGACCCTATTTATGTTGCTGCCACCATTGATGGGACCTAGGCCCATCTCTTGTCTTTCACTTTCTATGGCTAGGATCTGTCTTTCCAAAGCCAATCTTTTGGCCATCCTGGCTAGCAGGAGGCACTCTTCACTGAGGCTATCCTCAGTGATTCCAGAGGTGCTGGTCCCTCCTGTGAGGGAAGCAGCATCTCTGACTATCACAGTTGGAATCAGGGATTGAGGGTCCCTGGGTTCCCTAGTTAGGACTGGAAGGGGGGAATTCTCCTCCAAGTCACTAACATCATCCTCTGGGTTGTCATCCTCAGAGGGGTTGGCTTTTTCAAACTCTGCCAAAAGCTCCGGGAGCTGTAGTTTGGAGGGTCTTGAGCCAATTGTGATTTTCTTTAGGTTGCAGAGTGACCTTAGCTCCCTCATCTTAAGATGGAGGTAAGGTGTGAGGTCGAGTTCCTCCACATTCATCTCTGCACTAGACATTATGTTTCTAAAAGTTGGAATACTTTTTAAGAATCTAAAACTAGTTCTAGAATCTAATTCAAACTTTCACAAAACTTTTAAACCCTAAAAGAAATGATAAACAGGGACTAACACAAGGCCCTAGCAGGACTTTTAAGAATTTAGAAAAATAGCACAAATTGAAAAAATCAGTTTCTAATGACAATTTTTGGAATTTGTCGTGTGATCAGGTATTGGCTGAGTAGTCCAGCAAATGCAAAGTCTTGTACCCCACCGCTGATCCACCAATGTAGGAAGTTGGCTCTGTATGCACTATTTCAAAGTAAGGAATAGTATGCAGAGTCCAAGGGTTCCCCTTAGAGGTAAGATAGTGGCAAAAAGAGAATACTAATGCTCTATTTTGTGGTAGTGTTGTCGAGCAGTAGGCTTATCAAAGGAGTAGTGTTAAGCATTAGTTGTACATACACACAGGCAATAAACGAGGAGCACACACTCAGAGACAATTCCAGGCCAATAGGTTTTTGTATAGAAAAATATCTTTTCTTAGTTTATTTTAAGAACCACAGGTTAAAATTCTACATGTAATACTTTGCCGGAAAGGTATTGCAGGTAAGTACTTTAGGAACTTTGAATAATCACAATAGCATATATATACTTTTCAAATAAAACACATATAGCTATTTTAAAACTAGACACTTTTGCAATTTTCACAGTTCCTAGGGGAGGTAAGTAATTGTTAGTTCTTGCAGGTAAGTAAACCACCTACGGGGTTCAAGTTTGGGTCCAAGGTAGCCCACCGTTGGGGGTTCAGAGCAACCCCAAAGTTACCACACCAGCAGCTCAGGGCCGGTCAGGTGCAGAGTTCAAAGTGGTGCCCAAAACACATAGGCTTCAATGGAGAAGGGGGTGCCCCGGTTCCAGTCTGCCAGCAGGTAAGTACCAGAGTATTCGGAGGGCAGACCAGGGGGGTTTTGTAGGGCACCGGGGGGGGGGACACAAGTTAGCACAGAAAGTACACCCTCAGCAGCACGGGGGCGGTCGGGTGCAGTGTGCAAACACACGTCAGGTTTTCAATTGGAATCAATGGGAGACCAAGGGGTCTCTTCAGCGATGCAGGCAGGCAAGGGGGGGGGGCTCCTCGGGGTAGCCACCACCTGGGCAAGGGAGAGGGCCTCCTGGGGGTCACTCCTGCACTGGAGTTCCGATCCTTCAGGTCCTGGGGGCTGTGGGTGCAGGGTCTTTTCCAGGCGTCGGGATCTGAGAGTCAGACAGTCGCAGTCAGGGGGAGCCTCGGGATTCCCTCTGCAGGCGTCGCTGTGGGGGCTAAGGGGGGGCAACTCTGGCTACTCACAGTCTCGTAGTCGCCGGGGAGTCCTCCCTGAAGTGTTGTTTCTCCACAAGTCGAGCCAGGGGCGTCGGGTGCAGAGTTGCAAGTCTCAAGCTTCTGGCGGGAAACGCAGTTTGTCTTTAAGTTGCTCCTTTGGAAACAAAGTTGCAGTCTTGGGTGAACAGGGCCGCTGTCCTCTGGAGTTTCTTGGTCCTTTTAGAGCAGGGCAGTCCTCTGAGGATTCAGAGGTCGCTGGTCCTGGGGAAAGCGTAGCTGGAGCAGTTTTCTTCCGAAGGGGGGAGACAGGCCGGTAGAGCTGGGGCCAAGGCAGTTGGTGTCTCCGTCTTCTCTGCAGGGTTTTTCAGCTCAGCAGTCCTCTTCTTCTTAGGTTGCATGAATCTGAGTTCCTAGGTTCAAGGGGAGCCCTTAAATACTAAATTTAAGGGCGTGTTTAGGTCTGGGGGGTTAGTAGCCAATGGCTACTAGCCCTGAGGGTGGGTACACCCTCTTTGTGCCTCCTCCCAAGGGGAGGGTGTCACATTCCTATCCCTATTGGGGGAATCCTCCATTTGCAAGATGGAGGATTTCTAAAAGTTAGAGTCACCTCAGCTCAGGACACCTTAGGGGCTGTCCTGACTGGCCAGTGACTCCTCCTTGTTATTCTCATTATTTCCTCCGGCCTTGCCGCCAAAAGTGGGGCCGTGGCCGGAAGGGGCGGGCAACTCCACTAGCTGGAGTGCCCTGTGGTGCTGGAACAAAGGGGGTGAGCCTTTGAGGCTCACCGCTAGGTGTTACAGCCCCTGCCTGGGGGAGGTGATAGCATCTCCACCCAGTGCAGGCTTTGTTACTAGCCACAGAGTGACAAAGGCACTCTCCCCATGTGGCCAGCAACATGTCTCGAGTGTGGCAGGCTGCTAAAAGCAGTCAGCCTACACGGGTAGTTGGTTAAGGTTTCAGGGGGCACCTCTAAGGTGCCCTCAGGGGTGTATTTTACAATAAAATGTACACTGGCATCAGTGTGCATTTACTGTGCTGAGAAGTTTGATACCAAACTTCCCAGTTTTCAGTGTAGCCATTATGGTGCTGTGGAGTTCGTGTTTGACAGACTCCCAGACCATATACTCTTATGGCTACCCTGCACTTACAATGTCTAAGGTTTTGCTTAGACACTGTAGGGGCACAGTGCTCATGCACTGGTGCCCTCACCTATGGTATAGTGCACCCTGCCTTAGGGCTGTAAGGCCTGCTAGAGGGGTGACCTATCTATGCTGCATAGGCAGTGTGAGGTTGGCATGGCACCCTGAGGGGAGTGCCATGTCGACTTACTCGTTTTGTCCTCACCAGCACATACAAGCTGGCAAGCAGTGTGTCTGTGCTGAGTGAGGGGTCCCCAGGGTGGCATAAGATATGCTGCAGCCCTTAGAGACCTTCCCTGGCATCAGGGCCCTTGGTACCAGGGGTACCAGTTACAAGGGGCTTACCTGGATGCCAGGGTGTGCCAATTGTGAAAACAAAAGTACAGGTTAGGGAAAGAACACTGGTGCTGGGGCCTGGTTAGCAGGCCTCAGCACACTTTCAATTCAAAACATAGCATCAGCAAAGGCAAAAAGTCAGGGGGTAACCATGCCAAGGAGGCTTTTGCTTACACACTTCGCGACAGGTTAGCAGTACTACAACTCCCACAATACACTGTAGTGGTCTACCTACCTTCAGGTCTGGATTTTAACTATGTATATACCGCAAGTGACAAATGGCTATGCAATGTAGATACACCTCTGATGCATGCTTGGCAGGCATACTTCCTCAATGTTTGAATCAGGTTTGGATTTAGAGCACTATCTTGGTAACACTGGCTAAGCTACCGAGGCAATCTCACATATATCAGTACCAGTCACCAGAAGCAGGGTCACTTCAATAACTTCCTTCATTGGCATGTGTGGTAGGTCTGTTGAAGGGCCCCTTCCAGTGTCTAGAGCTTTATTCCTCCTGCTAGCAACCTTTTCCTTGAGTGCAGGTTATAACACCTTTTCCTTATCTCATTAGTGGTTCTGGTTTAGACTCATACTGCATTGATGTGCCTTTCTTTCCTCTGCAAAAGCCATTTTGTTGTGGCTTCTGTCAAAGTTAGTGACCTTTACAAAGACTAGGTGTTTGTTAAACACACTTTTCAACTAAACTTTCCAGCTCCTGGTCAATGAGTTTATATTTACGTTCATCACAACCCAATCACCACCCTCTTTCGGAATCCCGGCTAGTTATTATCAATGGATTTGATCTTTTCCATGCCTCCCCAGTGCTCTCTTCTGGACAGCAATGTGGAAGGTGAAGCCTCTCATGTTGTGATATCATAAGTCGCTGCCAGTGTAATGGTCACAATTTGCAATTATCCAAATAGCAAATTGTGATTCAGTACTAGTTGTATTTAAAAAATACTGATTCTGTATTTTGTGAGTTTGATTTGTAGTAAATTACTGGCTCTTGACGCATGACTATATACATATCTGCGTTTTGCCTTTTTGGCATTTATCACATAATACGAATCGCAAACTGAAGCATTCCTAGATCAGGTCCAAGAGACAATAAGAACAAGTTACTTACCTTGGATAACGCTTTTTCTGGTGGATACAGTAGCTACCTGTGGATTCCTCACCGTATGAATTCTCCCAATGCACCAGCATTCAACGGAAATTGTCTTCCTAGCTCCCCACGTCAGCAAGTGCACCCACCAGCCATGCCCAAACCTTCCCTTTTATTACCTGTAGGTTTCCCCTACGTAAGGCCCAAGACAGGCCCATGGCCAGAATACAGGATATTTAAAAGGTAGGACATGTACTGGTGCTAAATTCTGTTTTCACTATTGCAAGACCTATCTCTCCCACAGGGTAACATGGGGATTGCCTTGAATTATCTTTTAAGTTTAATTTCCCATTGGGAGCAGATAGAGATCTGGAGTTTGGGGTCTCTGAACTCACAATTTTAAAATACATCTTTTGGGGAAGTTGTTTCTTGAACTGTGAGGTTGAAAATGCCACTTTTAGAAAGGGGGCATTTTCTTGATTAACCATTCTGTGCCTCTGCCTGACTGCTGAATACACGTCTGGTCAGGGTGACAGTTGGGCTGTTTGTGCATTCACTCTAGACAGTCACACAACAAAGTTGAGGTATGCCCTGCATATCCCGGTGTGTCTTCCTCAGCTAGAGTGGTGGGAGGAGGTGACACTTGCACCTAAATAGGGCTGTGCCTGTCCCTACACAAAGCAGTCTCCAACCACCTGGAGTGTGTCTGGGGCCAAAGCAGGAAAGGTAGGGTCTTGTTCTCTACAAAGACTTCTCTTTGAAGGTTGCCTACTTCAAAGATAGAAATTAATATAACTACTGGACCTCTGGCCCCACATAGTTAGAACACTTCTGGACTGAAGACATTCCGCCAGGAAGAAGAGCTGGATGCTGTAGGAGGGACTGCTGCTCTGTCTGTTGCTTTGTTGTGCTGGCCTGCTGCTTCTGTCCTGGGAGTGTAAGACTGAACTTTGCCTTTTACCTCCTGCTCGCCAAGTTTCTCCAAGGCTTGAACTGAGCTTGCCTTCTGTTAAGATGTCTCAGGGTCATTAAAGACTTCATCTACCACTTCTGGGCTCACTGCCTACGAGTCCTGACTTGCCAAATGGTGCCAAATTCAGTTCCCTGGCCCATGGAAGTAAGCTCTGGTGCAACTAAGAAGAAACAAAGCACATCAACTCCAGTGCGACTTTGCAATTAGCAACGCTCTTCAACTCTGTGCCTCCGCCTGCACCGGAGCCTTGGTCTCCACTGAGTACAATAATCACAACCTGCAACAAAGGCTTAACGTTGCCGCAGTGCCTCTGAAGACCCGCCACACCATGAGTCCTGAGTGCTGTGTCACCGACGTCCGTGACACCCGACTCAGACTATGCTGCAGCACCTTTTGCCCCGTGGTGTGATCGTGACACCGCAAAGTCGCACCTCACATCTTGACCTGCTGGATTCATCAAGCCCACCGGGTTGTAAGGAACCAACATTTTGCCACCAACGCCGCACGACCTTCCCTGCAATGTAAGGAACCGAAGCCTCACCTTCCCTGCCTAGCAATAAGGACCGGATGCCTAATCTCCCTGGTAGCAGTAAGGAACCAACCTTGCACTGGCTCAGGCGAAGCCTCACCTACCCAACTCTGTGCAACATCTTTGTTTCCTCATCATTTTCAAAGGTACTTTACCTGTGGTCTGAGCGACTCTGTGACCATCCCGTATTCCCTCATGAGTGGCGTAGGACTGTTGGGAACGACTCCGTGCGAAGTGCTTTACTAAGATTTAATCTTTGAAAATTCGAATCTTTACATGTGTATGTTGAAATTTTGTTGTTTTGATCTGGTTTTACTCAGATCAATATTGTCTATTATTTTAAACTGGTGTTGAGTATGTTTGTAGTGTTTTCACTGTGTTACTGTGTATGTGTGAATGTGTGAATGTGTGCAAATACTTTACACATTGTCTTTGAGATAAGCCAGACTGCTTGTGCGAAGCTACCAAGGGGGTAAAGCAAGGGTTATCTTAGCTATGTGACTCGCCTACCCTGACTAGAATGAGGGTCCCTACTTGAATAGGGGGCAAAGCACTGCTAACTAGAGACTCAATTTCTAACACATTGGAAAACACACACAAGCTGAATGCTATACCTTGATACATTATTTCAGTTGCCAATCTCAATAAAACGACTACACATTCAAACAAACGCAATCTCTTCACAAATGATAAAAAAAGACACCTCTGTGATTTGAAGTTAAGAGCAATGCCATTCATTATAAACCTGCAATATTCTGATCTTGTGGCTGGGCAAAACATGTATTTAATGGTATGCTGATAATTAATTTGTTAACAGTGATCCAATGCCGAGGTAAGTTTTATGAGTACCTACCAACATAGGACACCATAAATATACAATTGAAGGTATTGTATAAACTACAATACAATATATTGCATTCATCTGCTAACCATTCACCTCAGCTGCTAATCAACTGCAATTCTGGGCAAAAGCAGTAATGAAACACTTTGAATGTCATGAAGCTTGCAGGGGTCTACCAACAATTTGTCATCACTCTTGACTTCATACCAATACCACATTGAAGTGACCAGACAGAGCGCGGTTCCAACAACCTCAGTTTCAAGTAACTCACAAATAGTCCTAACAACTCCCTCTTACCCTTTCATCAGCTGTGCTGCTGTGAAATAGGCAGCCATAGCCTGGTCATGTTCACTTTCCACTGCAAACGAATGGCCATAAGCGATCCATGCAGGTCCGTAGGTTCTCTCCAAAGTTGTAGCTTTGCTGAATAAAAATATAAATAGGAAACCATCTGTACAATAGTGCTAATAATTAATAGAGAGGAAACATTTATATTTTTAAAGCTAATCAACACCCAGGACACGTTGAAGGTTTTCGTTTTCAAATTTGTTGTGGCTTGATTATTAGAAGTTTTCATACTGAAGAATGTCAGTTTTTCAGTAGTAGACTGACATGCCCAACAAAAAGATATTCCAGATGACTACTTCACTGATTGGTTTCCATTCCATGCGGAAGACTCTTCAAATCATACCTATGACCGGTTGTAAACAAAACAGAATACAGAGCCTAATTTTCTCTTTTTCAGTTTAACAACTAAAATATATATTCAGCAGGTCGACAGCAAGTGAATTCACTCCTAGTCAGAACAGAAAAATGAGTAGGATCAATCAGACATTACACTATCAGTGGAAATACTGTTTGACAAAACTGAATGCTTGTACACCAGGCTCGCATTACAATTGTCATATAAGCAGATTGGCATACCAATTGGTACCATCTCGGCCTATAGGAGTCAAAAATAGGAAAATAGTAATGAAATGGTCCAAAGTTTCTAATGACACTGTCACAGGGACAATAATTAACAATATTTGGACTTTTCCACTGTCCGACCCAGTGGTCGTACTTATTAATATTAGGTATTTTTTTGTTGTTGTTGTTTTTTTTTTTTAATACTCCATGAAATTTTCCAATTCAAGATACTTGGTAACAATGCAATATGGATAATTTGAGTCAAAGGTAAATACTAATAGCTACTTTTCAATACTGTGAAACCTCTACCAAGTATTTTAAGGGCATCTCCACTGATTGAATACAAATTGCATTACACACTACTCGAATGTAAGACAGTTGGGGTACAGAACATGGATCTGTACTTTTTGCTAGCTTTATCATTTCGTCCTTGCAAAGTCAAGGTAAGGTTTATAGCATAATTGTGTTCAGTACAGCACACTTAAGATTCAGATGTCATGCAACACACAAGCCCAAGTTTTGGAAACCTTCACATTTCAGCTTTTCAGATCAGTCCTTTAAATATAAACCCATCACTTCACTCAAAGATTAGCAGGAGGGGCTTTTAGTTTATAAGCTTTCATTACTATCTCCACATACTCTCCACACATGCATTCGGATAGTGCACATACAAAAAAATCTGAACAATTGAAGAACTACATTCTGACAGTCATACATTTAGTCTAATACAGAGATTTTGTTTGAGCACGGTCACATGAGAAATAAAACTGGCACTCAATACTATTGTCATCTAGCGGTAACAGATTTTCTCCTAGGACAGATCTGAAAAGCTAAAGTTGGCAGCTAGTAGTCCACTAATTCCCTTCAAACATGCCCCTTCCTCTCTAAAGTATTACTGCATGCTAGTCGGTTTTGGGCAAGGTTCCCAATATGTCTACAGTAGTTTGCCTCTATGCATCCTCACTTTCCACTGCCCAGCTCTTTTTGTTCAGTCACTGGCTCATTCCCTAAGATACACTTTATTCCCATAATTTGGTTTAGTGGTCTGTACAAATTAACCAATGTTTTCCATGCCCTGTTCCAAACCTACTTCTCAAATCAACCTTTTAAACATCATGGACTTACAAAAACACCAAGTTAACAGTGTTCACCAAATTGAAAAGTTAGCTACGAAAAGCCGTTTTGCCCAAAAGCATGATACAGTTTTAATGAGAAACACCAACCTTAGATATCTTCTGGCATGTTCATTTTTGTGGCCGACCATGAGATAATAGCAACCAACTGCAAACCAGGACACCTAAAACAAAATTGAATACTTCAAAATTGAATGATCAGCTGATAAATAGCACACATAAAAATGAAGAAAGTGCTTTAGATATCAGGATACCAAATAATAGAACTGGAAAGAATGTTTAAGGTGTAATAAGAGACCCCTCTTAAAAATGGAAACATAATTACTTAACCAAGTTACAAAACATTCTTGATGTTTAGTTACAGAAGTGCACAGAATGTACACTTCTTACAGTGCTTATCTTAAGTTGAGGTTATTCATTTATTTAATCATTCTCATAGGGTGTATCATCACTACGGATCAGAGCATCTTCCACCGCAACAAAAGGTTCAGCATTACAATCACATTCAAAGACTAAATTCTTTTTTTTTCAAACCTATAAATTATTTAGCCTCTATTTCTCTAAAAATCAGTCCTAATTAGAGAGCATTACTTTGGCTTTACACAAAAAAGCACCACTGGAAAACAATTAGGTCTACCAATATAGTCACATTTTCAATGTACGCCTTGTACCAAGATCACTGAAGTGAACCTTTACCAGCTTACACTTCTTCAGAAATGTCAAGGCTTTTGTTTAGCCATTGCCATCCACCAGGTAGCTCAACTGCATTCTTCGCACATCTAGATGTGAAGAAAATACTGCTTATAAGGAAACTCAAAGCTACTTATGTAAACAAATTTGGCAGCTTGGCATGTATTTATACTGAACAAACTTAAGTCTATTTATTTAGACGAGATGGCAGAGGGGTAGAAACTTCTTATGGCACGCCAATCCACCAGAACCTCTACAACGTCTTTAATTAATTTCCCTACCATATGATTACTGCAGAAGAACTTAACTGGACTTGCAGGTGTTAATCATAGCTGTGAGGAGTGGCACATTTCTAAACCCCCACTTCATTCAAGAACTTCCTCCATTTGGCAACATCACCCTGCTGCAAGGTCAGCTCGCCAGGGTTCCGTCAACCAAGACAGTGTTTTACCCTGGTGGGGGGGGGGGGGGGGGGGGGGGGGGGGAAGGGGTTGGGGGGCACACAGTTCCCTTTAGGAGAAAACACACTTAAAAATATTATATGTCTATATATATATATATATATATATATATATATATATATATATATATATATATATACATACTGCATATGCCACATAAGCCTACCATCTGCAGATTATGCAGCAGATGGTAGAGTCATGTGGCATATGCAGTACATATGGGTTGGCATACAGTGAAAAGGAGTGTACAAAGGTTGACTGGTCAATTTTAGGTTGCTTATTTCTGCATTTGATTGCTAAACTGGTACTAATGAGGTGAAATGTTTGGCAGACAGTAGTACTTTGTTTATAAATTTAAATGATAATGAAGGTTAAGTACTGTGTGTTTGTCTAACGATGCAGATTTACCAAAAAAGTTAGTTTTTGTTTATTCACTGATGCATACATCTCACAGATAAACGAACAAACACCAACTGATTTAGAACAATACTTCTGCCTTCTACGTAGAACAGAGTTTTAGAAGAAAGGTTTCAGCCAGTTGGTAGAGAAGGTGTCTCAGTGGATGACTGCTGCTCGGGCCCCTGTTTCGGGTTACAGAGGACAGCTCTGAGATAGCAGATACTGTGACCACAACTGAGGGAGAGGAAAATGGAGCAGAATCTGGAAGTGATTTTTTCAGTAGGGGAGTTCCACCTGACTATTTATTTTCTAGCGATTCTTATGAACATGATGATGGCAGTCATGCTGTCCCTCTGCAAGCACAGTCAGTGCAGCAGAGCGGCAATAGTAGGTTAGATCCACCCAGAGAGAAGGCAAGTGTGGCAGCAAGCACACACCAAGTGCTCTCTTGGCAGCCCCCCAATTTAGTTCATCCCCATATTTCACCTTTCACCAGTGACGCTGGATGTAAAATCGATACAGCATATTTTTGGCCAATTGACTGCGTCCATCTCTTTTAGGATGTTAAATTCTTTAAGCAAATTCGCAGCAAACAAATTCACGTGCTGAAGAATTTCTGAAGGAGCATAAACGCACCAGGAACTTATTCTGGGCACACCAGAGGGCTCCCAATTCACTTAAAGATTTTAAGACTTTTTGGGCCCTAAGCTTAAAATAGGATTAGTGCACAAACCAGGCTTGCAGTCATACTGGCCTACTCGCATGGTTTGGGTAACTCTTCACACCGTACATGAGCAGAGATCGGATTTGCTATTGCAGAGTATACTGCATTCCAATGACAATTCTGCTGAATTGCCCCGGGACCATCCAGACCATGACAGGTTGTTCGAAATTCAGCCTTGTGGAACATTTATCTGCAAGTTTTCCAAAGACTCACACTCCTGGAAAGAACATAGCAATTGATGAGTCCTTGATCCTGTACAAAGTGAAGCTGCTCTTTGGGCAGTACATTTTGAGCAAAAGATCTTAATATGGCCTCAAGTTGCACTTGTTGCATGAGAGCAATACTATTTATGTGTGCAGCTCGAGAGTGTATACAGGGAAACACTCCATTCTAAAACCTACTGGTTGCCCTCCCATGCTAGCAGTCACAGGAAGGATCGTATGGGAGCTTGTCTAGCCACTCCTTCTCAAAGGTCATTACTTTTATGTGGACAGCTTCTATATGAGAGTAACGCAGTTCCGTGAGCTGTACATAGCTGGCACTATGCAGATGTTACAATTAATTGTCGGCGCAAAGGATTCCCGCTGATAGGGGTGATGTGTACGTTCTCACTACAATTCATGATGAGAGCACTTCCCCAGTCACTGTTTGGGGCTAGATGGTCAAAGTTCACAAGCCCACATGTATACTAGATTATAACAAGTAGATAGGTGGAGTGGATATGAACGGCCAGCTTCTTCAGCCATACAATGTGCATCGTAAAACTTGCACTTGGTATAAGAAGCTGTTTACCCACCTGATCCAGGTGGCAAACTACAAAACACATCTTGTTTACTGTCAGACCACCACAGAAAGACTCATGTCTTTCCTTGACTTTCAGTTGACCGTCATTGAATGTCTTAGTGAAACAGAAGCAGCAGCCTCCACTTCATATGCTTGGAGGACGTGGCAGGGCTGCTTGATCAACACTTTGCCAATCGCATTACTTAAACAGCTAAAAAGACTTAGCAATTTTTTCTTTGTAGAGTCTGTCCTAAGCAAGACAACTGGTAGGAGGGTGTTTTTACTGTCTCCAGTGCTCATCTCAGTCAGCCATGTGTTTTCCTACCTGCTTTCTATGTTGTACTGTACAAATATACAAAAGCAAAGTTTTGGGAAATTGACTGAGGTGGAGCTGCTGTAAGGTAAACCCTTCAATGGCTGTGCATGGATACCTACCCTTTCATGGGCCACTACTTCACTAGGCAAGCAGCCATATAATTTTTGTTCCTCTACCTTAAGAAATCATGGACTTGCTTACGCCCAGCTCAACACCTTTATTCGCCGTCAGAACATGGTAGGTGTTCTGTTCGCCGATTGACAAGTGCATTATAGTCCCCACACAGCACATAATGGTGGACGGAACATAAACCACGTTGTCACAGAGTCACCTGTGTGGCAAGAATGTTAAGTCTTGACTAGATTTCGAAGTGTGTTTTAGGGAACTTATGTATACAACATAAGGACCACCCTGATTGCCCATGAGAACCAGGGTAAGAGTAATAAGTCAAACAAATATACCATGGGATCATTCAACAATACTCCTACTTGTTTAGAATGTGTGCAAACTCAAATAGTAACTTGTATCATAATCAATGTTATTGAAAAAGGATACAGGATACAATTTCTTGCATAATGATTTTCACACTTTTGGTATTAGGACAATATACATTTCAGTATGTATTAAAATTAGTGCCAACAACACAATGCTCAGACAGTGAACTAATATGTGTACAACAACATAGAACAAGACAGTGAACAGATTCCAAGGTTGTATATGATTTCAAATAAAACCAAGGTAAGTGGAGATCCTGCCTGTTGATATGTGGTTTGTCCTGGCGAACCATAACATGTTTTGAAAACAACTTAGGGAGACCATGTTGATTGGAACTGTAGTTAATCTTCGAGTCTCGTTTTTCAAAAGTTGTCTGACTGAAGTTCTCTAGAAACTGTGGAATCATGGGACCTTCAATAAGGCATGCATCTGTAATTAATATGTGCAAGAATACTTCAAGACAGAGTCTTTCATGTATATCAGGCAGCGTGGTCAGTCGGTCAGCTATGGTGGAGTAAACAAATTATTCAGGAGAAGTACACCTTTGTATTGTGTGCAGAAACTGACAAAAAGTTACAGATGAAAACACCGACACTAATGGCTGTTTATTTCGTGCTAATTTTCAATATTTCTTTATTTCAACAAGTCAGTTCCTTTGAAAAATCCTTGAGGAATCTACACATATGCCCATTACTGAATTCGGGATTTTGTCTACTGTTCAGAAGTCTATAGCTTTCCTGGATCACCCATGGATTTCATACTAGTTTCAACCACAAATTGGAAGTAGTTGAGAGGACAAAAAATGGGGGAAATGGGCTACTTATTTGAAAAATGCCTAAATTGTGGTAAAATATTAGGTTTTTTATTCAGCTGTGCATGCTCTTGAAAGAAGGAAATATGGTGACTTTAAGCACAGAAAACCATTTGCTGATGCCATTTTTAGGGGAAAAAAACACAGAGACTTATCCGGAGCGCTTCTTCCTATTTTAAACAAAAACCCTCGAAATTTAGCTATAGTTTGCCTCTTTTCTCGGTTTTCTCCATGAGAATTCACAAACCTTGGGTACCTTTAAAAACTCCAGGATGCTGGAAAAAAAGGATGCAAATTTGGTGAGGATACCTTTTGTAGAAAGAAGTTAAGCAGCCCTCAGCGCAAATTACCCTAAACAGCATGTTGAGAAGGGTGTTGATTAGTCCCCCGAATTGACAAAATCAAAAGCTGCTGTGAGGTGAGGCAATATCAAAAGGAAGACCTTGAAATGCAGAGCAAACTTTTCTTCTTTTTTTTGGAGGAAATTAATTCAACACATGCCCTGCAAGCTGGATGTTTCTTGACTAGAATAACTGTGGTTGTGTAGGTGGTTGCTCTGGTACATGAAGAGAGTTGTGGGCATCACCAG